>NW_026535850.1:9590000-10312500 GCF_028551555.1 Melozone crissalis | reverse complement strand
CGTGCATCTTGCTGTGGTTGTCTGGCCCACCCGTTGCTTTCTCTTTTTTCTCACTCTCCCAAGCTTGCTGACAAATTTGCTGAGTCCTGATGACTCTTCTTCTTGTATCTTTCTCAAGGATATACTGACCCTATTTCTGAATAAGTCCATTATCCATTGTTTGTGAACATGTTCATTGTCCATTAGTACAAGCAGGCTGGATTGTGCATCGGCTGAATATGGCCATTGTCTAGCAAGAACTCCTCAACCTACAAAAAATCCTCAACACCCCAGAGCCTGACCACGCCCCACAGCCCACCTCAGAAATGAACCACCCAGATTGGGTGGGGGGTCTGGTGAAGGAGATGTGTGAGATGGGCCAGATGCTGAAGGACTACACTTCCCCAGCTTGTGAGGAGACCTCCTCCTGCCTCAAAGAGGGAGAGTCTGATGGTGCAGCAGCGGAACCCACAGATGTTACAACTGTCCAGGTTCCAGCTGAACTGCAGAGGCAGTCACAGCCAGAAGCAGTTGCCCCTGTGGAAACGAGGAGGTCTAAGATGAAATCAGAGCACCCAGACAAGGATAAGAATGGAGGGCCCTCACAACTCACAGGGGAGCCAATGGTTGAGATCATCACTGAGTCCTTGATGTACAAAAGTCTCTGTAATCTGCACACAGACATTGTACGACAGGGACATGAGGCTTATACAACCTGGTTACTCTGGGTCTGGGATCTTATGGGTACAGGTGTCCAGCTGGATGGTGGTGAGGCAAGGAATTTGGGAGGCTTGACCCAGCACTCAGGTATCAATCAGATTTTTGTAAGGGAGCCAGGGCTTTTAATAAGTGCCAGAGAGAGGTTTCTTCACAGGGAGAGAATGCAGGAGCAGCACCACAGAATGTGCTGGAAGACTCTTGAGGATGGAATCCAACAGCTGAGAGAAGTGGCAGTATTGGAGGCACTCTTTGGGAGGGATGGACAGCATGATAATGACCCCAACAAGGTCAGGTGCACAGGGCAAATGTTGTGGAGCCTGGCAAATCTGGGGCCATCCCAATACACTACCTTTATTGCAACAATTGATGCCGATACCGGCTGAGAGACAGTGGGTCATGGGGAGCTGTTCAAAGGGGAGACAGTGACAAGTCAGGGCAGACTTTGCTGAGCTCTGTCCAAGCCCTTTCCCCCAGCCCTGCCCCTGTTGCTCTGTGCCCCCCAGTTTTCCTTTTCTCAGAGCTCTTCCTTCAGCCCCGTGCCTGGAATTTTGCTGGAATCTGGCCCCATTGCTGTGATGAGCAGGGGCTCTGCCCATGGACACCAAGGGGTCAGCTCTGCTCTGAAGCAGTGGGGTCATGGAATGGGGACAGGGGCAAGTCCTGGGGTAGGATTCCATCAGCTGAAACAGCTTCTGAGCCTGAGGAGCTCAGCAGCATCTCCTGTCCCAGGACTAAGGGAGGATGATGGCCAAAGGCAGTTTGAGAGGGTTTCCTGCTGTGCCCAGGGAGAGCAGAGACAGCTGTGCAAGGCAAGAGCAGTGGCTGAAACTCAGTGAAGGGCTAGGGGAGCTGCTCTGTCACTCCGTCTGTCCCCAGCTGCCCTTTTCTGCGATCCAGGGCAGTCCCTGTGTTCCCCTGGAAATCAGCCTGACACAACTGAGAGCAGAGGGACCCACAGCAGAGCAAACTGGTTTAGCCTTTCTCAGAGTCCCAGCCCCACTCTGGCCAAGGACACTCCTGTCCCCCAGTGTCCCCTGGAGGCAGCTGACAGCTTGGATGGCATCCTGAGGACACACCAAGGGTCCTGTCCATGGCACTGCTTGAGGAGAGTGGGCTCATTGCCAGGGTCCCAGGCTGCCCTGCCCAGAGCTCCCCGGGCACAGGGAGCTGGGACACCCCATTGCTGTGCTCAGCCTGCACAGGAGGAGCCCAAGGGCTGGGCCTGGCCCTGCAGCTGGAGCTGCCAATGCAGAGAGCCCCTCAGCAATGCCAGCAGCACCTGGGCAAGGCAAGGAGAGAGAGAGAGCTGGGCCTGAGGAAACGCCTTTCCCTGGCCAGCCCTGCCCAGCCCCTACCAGGCAGCAGCAGGGCAGGACAGTGGCCCTCAGGCCCTGGTCAGCAGGGAATGGGCACATGGCCACAGAGATGCCCTTCATCTCTGGGGCTCCTCTGCCAGCCCAGGAGGGACTGAGGGCCCTGAGCCCCGGGCTGAGGGCTGCGCTGGCTGCGAGGGGACACAAGAGCTGTGCTGCTCAGGGTAGTGTCTGCCCTGCAGGGCAGGCCCAGCAGGTGCCACATATGCCCTGCAGCAGGGCTGCCCTCAGCACTGCCTCCCCCCCTCCCTGCCCACAGCTCTGCTGCTGGAGCTGTCCCACCCCGAGCTGCTTCTGTGGCCCCGGGCTCCTTCCCTGCCAGAGCTGCCAGAGCCCAGCCCAGCCCCTGGGCCAGCCCTGCCCTGCAGCTGCTCAGCCCTGCAGGGATTAAAGAACAGCTTCCCCAGCCTGGGCACCAGGGAAAGGTGATGCTGCATGGATCTGGAGGCTGGGCAGGTGTAGGCTCTTGCTGAGGTTCCCAGGAAAACTCAGTGTGATGGCTGAAGAGCCTCAGCCCCTGCTCTGCCCTGCACAGCTGAGTTTCCATTGCCACCAAGCTGAGCCAGGGAAAAGTGGGAGCACAGATTCAGGAAAGCAGAGACCCAAGCAGGAAACCCCTGCACTGAATGACCCAATGAAAAGTCCCCTCAGGAATGAGCTGGGCATGAGCTGGAGCTCTGAGCAGCCCTGGCCCACGCAGGACCCTCTCAACAGCAGCAGGACCTGCCCTGGCAGGAGTCACTCCGTGCACCCACAGCTCACCTGCAGCATCCATGGGGAGCTGCCAGGCAGGCTGAGAGCTGCCCCTGGCAGGTGGCACATGCCCTGGGCTGGCCAAGAGCCCTGAGGGCTGCAGAGAGTAAGACGCACCCACGGACACTGCCAAGTGGGAACGGAGCCAGATCGGGATTGGGACAGCGCAGGTGTTGGTCACAGGCAGAGAGGATGTTCCCAAGACCGCACCTGCGCCGAGACGACTGCAGGGGAGGCGTGGTCAGGGCGGAAGCGCCTGCATTCCCGTGACGGCACAGGCAGAGACGGGGCATGGTCGAGGTGCAGAGGGTGCCCGAGGTACCGGCCCTGCTCTGGTCCCACAGCAGCAGGCACACAGCCAACCCCAACAGCCAGCTTTCATGTGTTTCACTATCTCTTTGTGTGATCATCTACAAGACATGTGTCTCCTCAGAATCTTGTCTTTTTGTTTCTTAACTACTCATATTTTTTAGGTTTCTTTTAAATCCAGATTGCCAGTTTTGTGGTTTCTTCAGTTATTATTTCTTCAGTTATTATACAGTACCTCAGCCAAGAATTCAAGAGGTTTGCTGTGTTTGAAGAATTTCTGTCCTGACAGAAGTTTCGGAGGGATTCAATTCTTTAATGGTTTGATTGATCTTTAATCGTAAGGTTTCCTATTCATAATTGCTGGTTTTAACAGTCTTGTTTTAAAATATATTAAGTGATGTCCATCAATTAGAGTTTGAACTCTGGCCAAGGTCTAGCTCTACTTGTAATGGAATGATTGACAATCAGCCCAGATGTTTTCTGCATCAAAAAGTATTCAAGTCCTTTTGGCTTGGCAATTTGACCATATATGGTAGCTGAGCCTGATTTCAAAGGGAGTTTGGAGAAACATGAATCCGGACATGAGTTCTCCAGTTCTCTGTTGTTTCAAGGTTCATCAGATGTCGCAGACTCTGGGATGACAGTTCAGTGTTGTAGTGACTGATAATTGTATGATTTCAGATGTGTTATTAGTTATGTGTATTATCTGATTGATTTCTAATTGTTGTTATCTTACATTTCCCTATGCAATATTGCATAGAGACTGAAACAGAACAGATCAATGTTTTATTTTCACATTCTTCACCTCCAAGATTTTGAGATAATCCTCCAGTCCCTGTAGGGACATGGATTTGTTTGTGTTTTAGCAGGTGCAAAAGTCCAGGTAGACCTCAGTAAATAATGTGAAACTTGATCAAGAGCATGAGAATGCTGACAAGAAGCATGGGCAAGAAAATGCTGACCATTCCACAAGCAAAAAAAAAAAAAAAAAAAAAAAAAAAAGAAGCACAGATGTTGACTGCACGACTGCACGACTGCACAGAGATTCCAACCCTTGTACTTCACCCACAGAAGATTGTAGACTTTACATTGCTTCATAGATGAGAGCCACGCAGTGATACCTACTAGTGTCACTAGAACTTTGCCCAAAAGACAAGACTTTGTAATAATTAGTAAAGACAGAAGCAGCATCCTTAGACTTGTCATTTATCCTTCGATTGTTTCAGCAAATCAGAATGAAGAGCTGACAGACTTAGCCAAAGCTCTTCAACCACTACTGACTGTTCCAGAGAACACCCCAGTAGCCAAAGCTATCGCTTTGCCACCACATGCAGCAGAACAAGTCATGCTAGTGTTTGATCAGCAAGACTTTCCCTCTAGAGACCACGTCCATGGAATTCTCCAGTGTTCGTCATTCAGGAGAAAACTTCAGGCTCACAGAGACTGCTGCACAACCTCAAGAAGATCAATGAAGTCATTGAGGACATAGAACTGCTTCAGCAAAGACTTCCTTCACTCTCAATGATTAGCCACTTGTGATCATTGATCTCAGAAACTGTTTTTTCAGCTTCCTCCTCCATCCAGATGATGCTCCTCCAGTTTCATTTTACGTCCCAAACATCAACAAAGAAAAGCCTCTACAAAAGTACCAACACAACAAGAGCTGCAAAAACTTGTGACCGTCCTGCAGAAGAGACAAGAATTGAACCTCCTGCTCATGCAACAGAGAAGCCTGTGTGCTGCCTTGAAAGAACAATGTTGTTTTTACACAGACCATACCGAAGTCGTAAGAGACTCCATAGGCAAACTGAAAGAAAGGCTAGCACAGAGAAAGACTGAGAGAAAAGCCCAGCAAAGGCAGTTTGAGTCATAGTTTGACTAGTCCCCATAGCTGACCACCGTTGTTTCCTCCTTATTAGGCCCAGTTGCTATGATACTCCTCACATTGATTTTTAGACCTTGCATTTTAAACAAGTTAGTATTGTTTGTTAAAAACCAGTTAGAAAAAGTTAACATTTTATTTGTTGACCACCAACAGTTGCTTTGAAGCGTGTTAGTTGCAGACATGTTGTATTGTTTTTTACCAGTTGTCACTTTTGCCATGTATCAGTTTGATAGCCTTTATATTTTTATAACCTTTACACTTTCTGTGGTTTTAATTAATCATAAAGCGGGGGAGGCAAATCTGGGAGGTTAGGGACCGATCAGAAGATCTCGCGATGTTATGGGTAGACAGAACCCCTCCCCTTTACTGTTAAAGTTACTTAGCTCCCCGTTTTGTTGACCGTTAACCGCCATTATATAACCCCGCATAACCATTAATAAACGCCATTTGCCATCTATCACATTGGTGTCTGTGTGGCCCGAGCAGCAGGGGGATTGTCACCATGCCATTCCTGAATCAGATCATCACGCCTCAAGCGGAGGCAACATGCAAATTAGTGTTAATGAGTCTTATTCTGATATTTTTGAGATTTGGTGTTGGCAAGGCCTCACAGAACCAAGGACTCAGCTGTGACACGGTGCAAACTCATGGAACAAAGGGTCCATGGTGACACAGCAGAACTCCATGGAACCAAAATCCATTCTGGTACATTGGAGCCACATTGAACCAATGTGATACTGCGGCTCCAAGGAGACCATTGTGACTCTGAGAAACCTCTTGGAAAAAAGGGTCCATTCTGACACAGCAAGGCCTGGTGGAACCATGCGTCCATTGTGACACTGCAGAACCTCACGGAACCAAGGTGACCGTATTCTACTTTGGAACCTCCTGGAACAAAGGGGCCATGGTGACACTGCAGAACCAAGGAGAGTGCTGCTGGCAGTGTGAGAGCTCATGGAACCAGAAGTCCATTGTGACACAGCAAGGCCTCGAGGAACTAAGGGTCCGTTGTTAAACTGTGTGGCCTCATGGAACCATGAGCCATTGTGACACAGCGTGGCCACACGGAGCCAAGGGGCCACTGTGACACTGCGGATCCAAGGAGACCATTATGACTCAGGAGCTTCATGGAACCAAGAGTCCATTGTTCCACTGTGGGGCCCTGTGGGATCAAGGGGATGACAGTGACATTGTGGGGCCTCATGGAACAATGGAGACTGTTCTGACACTTTGGGACCCACTGGAACCAAGGGGCCATTATAGCATGGCAGGGCCTCATGGAATCAAGGGGACTCCAGTGAACACCATGGGTCTCCATGGGATGAAGGGTCCAACAGTACCAAGGAGGCCGGTGTGACACACCGGGGCATCATGGAACCAAAGGTCCATTGTGACACAGCAAGGCCTCATGAAATCATGGAGGCCATTTTTACACTTTGAGGCCTTGTGAAACCAAAGGGCCATTGTGACACTCCAGAGGCTTGTGGAGCCAAGGGGACCACAGTGACACTGTGGGGCTCAGTGAAACCAATGGCCTGTTGTGACACTGCAAGGCCTTCGGGAATCACGGAGACCATTGTGACACCGAAGGCATCATTGAACCTAGGGGCCATTGTGACACTACAAGACCTCATGGAAGCAAGGAACCATTGTGACACTATGGAGTGTTGGCAGGCCAAGGGGCAGTTGTCACACTGTGTGGCACCATGGAACCAAGGAGTCCATTGTGACACTACAGAGCCCCATGGAACTAAGGATTCATGGAACAGTGTGGGACCCCATGGGACCAAAGGTCCATTGTGACATTGTGGGGCCTCATGGAATCCTGGAGGCCATGATGACACTTGGAGGCCTCACTGAATCAAGGGGCTTTGCAAGGCCTCATGGAACCAAGAACACCCTTCTGACACTGTGAGTCCCCATGGAACCAAGGGTCCATTGTGACACCATGGAACCAAGGAGACCCCAGTGACACTGCAAGGCCTCATGGAAGCAAGGGACCATTGTGACACTGCAGGGCCCCATGGAAACAAGGGAACGGGTAACAGCTCTGGTTGGCTTGGCCTGACTGGTCCAACTGCCCTTGGTATGTTGAGGGTCTCTTCTCCTGTACCCCTGAGACACTGGGGCTCTGGACTTTCCTTCAGATAGAAAAGAACTATCCTTCTCATTCAACATCCATGGCCAAAATGGGATTTCCCCTTCAAAATTCTCAATATCCAGGGATTGCTCCCAGATAAAGCTGCCATTACCAAAAAGTCTGTCTGACCTTTACTTCCTGAGAGCTGTCTCTCACTTGCCTTCTAACAGTGTAAGGCTCAGTGCTTTCCTTCCTATGGAAAAGAGCCCTTCCTCCTGCACAGGCACCCCTGGCCAAAATGAGTACTTTTCCTCCAAAATTCCCTATATGCAAGGGTTTCACTCGGACAAAAGCTGCCAGGACAGACTGCTCTAGCTGGCCTTGGCCTCTGGTGGTCACCTCTGTTCTGCCCTGAAACACTGTGGCCCTTTCCTTCCCATGGAAAAGAATCATCCTTCTTCTCCAGGTGCCCATGGCCAAAATTGGGATTCCACCTCCAAAAGTCCTATATCCAAAGATTGCTCCTAAACAAAAGGTGCCATTACAGACTGGTCTATCTGGCCTTGGCCTCCTTAGGGCCAGCTCTCATCTGCCTTCCAAACACAGGGGCTCCATGCTTTCCTTCCTATGGAGAAGAGCTGGCCTTCTCCTCCAGGCAAAAAGGGCTGAAATTGGGATTCAACATTCAAAGCTTCAAATATCCAAGGATTGCTCCAGGAAAAACTTGCCAGGACAGACAGACAGGCCTGGCCTTGGCCTCTGGTGACTGCAGTTCATCAGCCCCTCAAACACAGGGGCTTTGTGCTTTCCTTTCTGTGGAGATATTGGTGACACCGTGGGGCCTCATGGAACCAACAACATCATTGTGGCTCTGTTGGGCCGTATGGTCCCACAGGGCCAGTGTGAAGCAGCAGGGCTTTGTAGAACCAAGAGGCCATTGCTGCATTTCAGGGCCTCGTGGAACCAAAGGGCCGCTGTGATCCTGAGAGGCACCGTGGATCCATGGAGATCATTGTGGCATTGCAAGGCCCCATGGAATCATGGAGACCATTGTGACACTGCGGGGCCCCATGGAAGCACGGGGCCATTGTGACACTTCAGAAGCAAGGAGAACATTGGGACACTGCAGATCACTGTGAAACCAAAAGAACATGGAACAGATCTTGCTGGCTTGGCCAGTCAGGTGACAGGTCCAGCTGATCTTGGAATGTTGAGGGCTGCCTCTTATCAGCCCCTGGAGAACTGGGGCTCCATGCTTTCCTTCCTATGAAGAAGAACCGTCCGTCATTCCAGGTGCCCACAGCTAACATTGACGCTCCCTCTGAAAAATTCCCTATATGCAAGGGTTGTCCCAGACAAAACCTGCCAGGACAGAGAGCTCTGGCTGGCCTTGGCCTCTGGTGGTCACCTCTCATCTCATGGAAGCCCTGAGGAAAGTATTTGAACAGGTTTGACTGTTGGAACATCAATGAGTCTCTGTTCCTCTGAAAAACTCAGATGCTCTTCTAATCATATGTGGGGTTTTTTTCTCATTGTGTATTATACATGAAATATTATTTTCAGCTAAAATAATATTACTCTTACCACTTGTGGGATCTCAGCACAGCAGTCCTGATGTGCAGAGTCACCGAGACAACCCTTGGGGGGCTCGGAGGTCCTGGAATGTTGCCAGAAGTGTCTGGTGGCTGGAATTTGATCCTGCACAGGAGACGACACCTGTATGAGGATGGGAGGATCACACGGGGATAAATAGTGAAGGGATAGATTAATTATAGTGTGAAACACAGGTTTTAGAATTTCGGTACAGGGGGGTTCTAGAGAAACAAGATGGAGAAATTAGGGCGTGTCCTGTCCTTCTTCTTCTTCTTCCAGTCGTCCATCTTCTGTGGTGGTGGTGGCACTTTGGGATTGGTTCTTACTAAAAGTGCACTTGTCAATAAGGGTGAAAGGTATTGGGGAAAATAGGTAAATATCTTATTCGTAGTTTTGGGTATAAAGATAAGTGACCGCCCCGAGGGCTCTCAGTGTGCTCATGGCTGACGTGCTGTGCGGACCTCAGTCAGGCCGAGAGAAAATATTGTAGATAAAAACTAATAAACACTGAAGACCGAGAAAAAACCTGAAGACTCTTTTCATCCTTTGGAGCGCGGGCTGTCCCAAGGCCATCCCGAGCCTTTCCAGGCCATCAAAAACAGCCGGGAACGGGACAACCACTCTACCAATTTTATCTGGCACAAAATTCCTCCTCTGTTAATGGATCCAGGTCACCTGTATAAGCAAACACAATAAAAAATCCAGCAGGAATTATTTGTGTCTGCTCCCATCTGTCCCATCTCCTCTCGAGCTGGAGGTGCAGCCCCAGCACTTGGGAAGGCTCAAGGGCTCACAAGCTCAGCTCCCACACAGAGAATGTGCACACCCTGGCTGCTCTTCTTGGCCCCTGCATGCTCAGCCTGGCTGAGATGGATACTGATGGTTTCTGGGCCAGGTTCTCGGAGCCCAGCCCAGCTCCCTGCAAGTTCTGCCAGCTGTCCTGAGCTCTGGGCAGCACCAAGGGCCTCTCCCCAGCCCAGCCTGGCCGGCTCTGGCCCCACAGCTCTGCTCAGGCCAGGCTGCTCTGGGCACTGCCCCACGGCCTCAGCCCCTGGCAAGGCCGCAGCAGCAGCTGCAGCTGCCACAGGACGCAGCCCCACCATGGGGGAAGGCGCTTGGCCAAGGCCAAAGGAGGCTCCCTGGCTGCCCTGCTCCCCTCGAGCTGAGGTGCTGAGAGCTCTGCAGCCCCTGCTGCCATCCCATCTGCCCAGGGCAGCACAAGAGCCCTGGCCTTGGGGCCCTCAAGAGCTGCTCCTGCTCCAGGCCCAGGGCCCATGCCAAAGCTGGGGCAGCCACAAAGCTGTGCCCATTTCTGTTCATTGCTGCTGTCATGGGGATGGATCGTCAGCCTCTTGGATGTTGCTGATGAATTTTATTACTCCAGAGGCCTCTTCTTTCTTGAGCTCTACAGTTCAGGAATTCAGTGAAAAAGGCTCATAAGCATTTGTTCAAAAGGCCCTGGAAATATCTTAAATTTTCAATTCTTCTGTGGTTATTTAGGAACATTTCAGAAATGTATTAAAAGTGAATATAGTATTTTGAAAACAATGTAGACATTCCACTGTCATATTTTCTGAAAAATCCCTTTGTCAGGATTTCTTCCCCTGGGAAGCTGAGAAGCATCAGAAAAGAATGAAAACAAATAATTATCTGATTGCTTCTCCTGTGTTTGCTGCTTTGGAATGTGGTCTGGAGATTGTTTAACAACAGGTGCATATTTGATTGGTTTCCTGTGAATTGTTTTTACTTAATGAACAATCACCATCAGCTCTGTCGGACTCTGAGGAGTCAGTCACGAGTTTTCATTATCATTCTTGTTAAGCCTTCTGTCTGTATCCTTTCTTATTCTTTAGTATACTTTTAGTATAGCATAATATAATGTAACGTAACGTAACGTAACGTAATGTAATGTAATGTAATATAATATAATATAATATAATATAATATAATATAATATAATGTATCAGCCTTCTGAGAACATGAAGTCAGATTCTCATCTCTCACCTCATCCTGGGAACCCTCAAAAACTCAAAAAAGACAGAATTGTTTTGCCTGCTTTTGTTTCCTGTTTATAGATTGATATCAGCCATGTCTAATTGATACTGACCGCCAGCAACTTTAAATTCAGTCTGAACAGATATGAAAATCAAGGCTGACAAACAATATCACTTTGTTCCCATCCCCAGCATTTCCCTCATCCAACCCTTGGCACCCCTATGGATCAGGAATGTTGTGGCCAGCAGGAGTAGGGCAGGGATTCTTCCCCTGTGCTTGGCACTGCTTGGGCAGCACCTCGAGTGCTGTTTGTAGTTCTGGGTCCCCCAATTTAGGAAGGACATGGAAGGGCTGGAGCATGTCCAGAGAAGGGCAACAAGGCTGGGGAGGGGTCTGGAACACAAGTCCTGTGAAGAGTGGCTGAGAGAGCTGGGGTTTATCCTGGAGATGAGGAGGCTCAGGGGAGACAAGGCAGTGTCAGGGCACAGGTTGGACTTGATGATCTCCAAGGTCTTTTCCAACCTTGCTGATTCTGTGATTCTCTGAAAGCACCCTTGGAGCAGTTGCAGGATAAGCCCTGGGCCTCCTCTTCAGAAGCTCCAGCAGCCCAGGTCCCTCAGCTTCTCCTGCCAGCCCCAAAGCCCATCCTGTCAGTCCTGCAGAGCCTCTGCAGCTGCCCGTCACTGCCCAGAACAGGGAGCCCCAGAGGCAGACACAGCAGCCCAGATGTGCCCCCCTGGCCTGGGGTGCCTCTGGCAAGGGAGCAGCACCAGGCACTACAGGAGCCTGCAGACAATTCCTGCAGCACTTGTAGGATGATCCTGCTGCCCAAGGGACGTTCCCATGGGGCCAAGTCAGGAACTGCAATGGGGAGTGTGGCCAGAGAGGAAAGGGCAAACAGGGATGGGCTGTTTGCAGGGGAAGGAACAGGGGTGGGCAATAGGAAGAAATTTGTACCAGGGAAGAGTAAAGAAAGCAAAGGTGAAACAAAGGAAATGCTATAGGCAGTTTGGGGCTGGCTGCCAGGCAGCCCTGGCTCTGAGCAACAGCGTCTGCAGTGGGACAGGAAAGTCCCAGCTGATGGGAACAAACTTTCTGGCTGACTGCAGAGGCCAGGACAAAGCTGAGTGGTTTCCCTGGTGTCCCCCAGCCCTTGCTGGCCCCAGGGGCTGATGGCATTTGTGCTCCCTCAGGTTCATATCCCCACACCAACAGCATGGGGGTGCTTCCCCTGCTCTGTGCAATGCAAACAGGGGCTCCTGAGCCAGTGCTGCCATGTCTGTGCCTGCAAGGATGGGGCACCTGTGTGAGCTGGGGGAGAGGCCAGGGCTGCAGAGGGGGGATGTTGTTGGCAGCTCCATCAGGACGCTCTGGGACGCTGCCCTGGACTGTCCAGCGCACTGGGGATGGATCAGCCCCTGCTCTGCTGCTCCTTCCTGTCTGCCCCAGGGCCCTTGCAGAGCCCCAGCCATGCTGTTTTCCCCCAGCCTGCCCACAGCCAGCCTGGGGCTGCTCACGGGGCTTTTCTGTGCTGAGCATTGGCCTGGGTGTGTTCTTGAGAGAGCCTGGGCAAGGAGCTTGGAATCCCCAGGGCCTGGCCAGAGGCGTCAGCGCTGCCCCAGCAGTGCCCATGGCCTGTCCCTGCTGCAGCCCTGGCACTGCCACCCCAGGGCTGCACCCGGCCCCGAGAGCACTCAGGCCCTGCAGCAACACCAGGGCCACCAGGGCAGCGGGGCAGGGCCACAGCAGCAGCACTGGCAACACCAAGTGCTGCTGCTGCTGCTGGGCACAGCTGCTGGGCCAGCACTGATCTGCCCCCACCTCTGCACACAGACATTGCTGCTGCAGCTCCAGAGAAGGCAACAAAAGAGGGATCTTCAGTGAAAACTTTGCTGGGAGATCCTTTAGTTCCTTTCATGCCACCGAGAGCGCAACCTCTGATTGACACAGTCGGTGGCCACAGGGAAGGTGGAGAGAAATAAAATGAGAAATGGCACAAGGAGTGGCTTTTCTTTGTGGCCAATATGAAAAAACTAAAACAAAGAAAAAGAACCTCCAAAATGAAACTATCAAAAAGTATCAAAGGTTATTACAAGTGATTTGCAGAAACTGGCCAGCGGTTTAATGTTCCAGAAACCATCCAGTCATCAGTGTCCACACTGCAGCCTTGAGCTCCTGATTCCTCAGGCTGTAGATGAGGGAGTTCAGGGCTGGAGGCCCCACTGAGTACAAAACTGACAGGGTCAGATCCAGGGATGGGGAGGAGATTGAGGGGGCCTTCAGGTGAGCAAACATGACAGTGCTGAGGAACAGGGAGAGCACAGCCAAGGGAGGGAGGCAGGTGGAAAAGGCTTTGTGCTGTCCCTGCTCAGAGGGGATCCTCAGCACGGCCCTGAATATCTGCACATAGGAGAAAACAATGAACACAAACCAGCCAAGTCCTAAACAGGCACAAACTTCAAGGAGCCCAAGTTCCCTGTGGTTTTAGTGTGAGCAGTAGACCCTGAGGATCTGGGGGATTTCACAGAAGAACTGGCCCAGGGCATTGGCCTGCCCCAGGGGCAGGGAAAATGTATTGGCTGTGTGCATGAGAGCATGGAGAAAGGCACTGGCCCAGGCAGCTGCTGCCATGTTGGCACAAGCTCTGCTGCCCAGGAGGGTCCCGTAGTGCAGGAGTTTGCAGATGGACACGTAGTGGTCATAGCACATGATGGTCAGGAGGGAAAACTCTGCTGAAATGAAAAAGATAAAACAAATTGGTTGGACTGCACATCCTTTGTAGGAGATGGTGCTGGTGTCCCAGAGGGAATAGCACATGGCTTTGGGGACAGTGGTGCAGATGAAGTCCAGGTCACTGAGGGCCAGGTTGAGCAGGAAGAAGAACATGGGCGTGTGCAGGTGGTGGCCGCAGGCTACGGCGCTGATGATGAGGCCGTTGCCCAGGAGGGCAGCCAGGGAGATGCCCAGCAAGAGGCAGAAGTGCAGGAGCTGCAGCTGCCCCGTGCCTGCCAATGGCAGCAGGAGGAAGTGGCTGATGGAGCTGCTGTTGGACATTTGCTGTGGCTGCACTTGGGCACCTGTTCATGGAGAAAAGGACAGTGAAGGATTAGAGGAGATACCTGTAACCAAAATCAAAGCCATTTCCCACACACCCTGCCCTGGAACACACAGAGACACCCTTTTGTGTGCAAGAGTTGCAGAAATTTTTTATCAGCTCCCCCATATCTCTGCTGGTATTCTTGGATATCAGAAACTCTCAGCATTTCTGTGCCCCCAGGGAGAACTAAGCAAGTTCTCTGAGGCCAAGTGGTGAGTGGAGAGTGAGGGGAGATGATCTGTTGTTCTGACCTATTCAGTGTTTCTCTGGACTTGAACCCTTCTCAGGTGGAGGGTGATCACCTTCCCACATGTCCCCTAAAATGTGACCAGGCACTGCTGAGAGCAGATGGATCCACCACAGCCCAGCTCCACATTTGTAGCCAAGGACTAACGTCACTCATTCCAACAACCCAGCAGCATTTTCAGTGTCACAACACCTCTGCCTTTCCCCATGGATCTTACCACTCAGAGATGATCTAGGACAGGTTTGCAAGCTGGGTTGAAGCTCCCGGCTTGGACTGAAATCTCAGAGGGACTTCCAAGTGTCCTTATGATGGCATTGGATGAAGGGAGATGCAGCTCCTTCCCTGGCTGCACTGACAGCATTGCCCAGAGCCGGGCACTGGAGACAGCATCACCCTGAGCCAGCGGTGCCCCCTCCAGAGCCCCCAGGGCCGGGCAGCTGCTTCCAGCCCTGTGCTCTGCAGAGGGAACTGGGCCCGGGGCTGCAGAGCTGCCCCATGGCTCTGCTGCAGCTCTGCCTGCACAGGAGGGGCTGTGCACGCCGGAGCCTCGGCCCTGAGGCAGAGGCTTGGCTGGGGCACAGGAGGGAGAGGGCTTGTTCAGAGGGAGGGGCTGCACTGGAGGGGATCCTGTGGACATCTCTCAACTTGCCCTGCCACAGCATTGCTGGGTTTTGTTTTCTCTCATTGCCTGATCTTCTCTCTGCTTCCTGAAGATTTTCCTCCTGCAGGTGTTTCCCTGTGCCTGATCTGTCCCTGCCAGCACTCACAGACCCCAAATCTCTGCACTCTCCCTGGCCTGACAGAACCCTGCCTGTTTGCAGGGCACTGGCTGGGGGCAGGTTCTGTTTGCAGCTTGGAGAAAGGACAGCTCAGACTGAGCCTAATGGCTCCAGCAAAGGTGCTGCTGCTGCTGCTGACCATAGGCAGAGTGGCTGAAGGCACATTAGGGATCTCCTGTGAACCTACTGGTCACTAAAAGGAACAGTTTGGTTGTCTCAGGCACCACTTACCAAAATTCATAACTAATAATTAATATTCGTCCTTTAATATTTATCCGCCCTCCCTGACACTCTCCAGTAGTAGGAATCTGAGCACAAAGTCTTAGGAAATTGCCTCATTTTTATCAAAAACTATGTCTTGGAATATTCTGTGACTGATCAGAACCCCTCAGTACATCAGAGCTTCATGAGCATTTCACCTCCCCTGCACCAGAAATACTCAGAGTTATACTCACAGAGTCAGCAGATATTGGGATGTTGCAGCCTTAGGAGATAACTGCAGGAGTTGCAGCTGCATTTTCCTGCAGCCAGAGGTTCCTGTGCCAAGGCTGGCAGTGATTCTGCCCCAGGCACTTCTCAGCCCCTTCCCAGCCCTGCCTGATTGAAGCTCTCTGTGCCTCTGTGCTTTGCCTGGGGTGGCTGCAGGCAGTGCCCCAGTCCTGCTGGGCTGTGCACAGGAGCTGCTCCTGGGCAGAGCTGTCTCTCTGCAGTGCTGCCCTTGCCAGGAGCTGCCTCTGGGCCAGGAGCCCAGCCCAGCTCAGAAGCACAGACACAGCACAAAGACTATAATGAGCCTCTGGGGCTTTGTGCTGATGCCCTGAACATCAGTCCCTGAGAGGGAGCTGAAGAAACTTCTCCAGAACTCCAAGTCAGAATCCAACTCCAAAGTTTCTTTGACTTTTAATGGGTCCCACTGAGGGACATGACTGAGAAAGTGTCCCCAGGCCCCAGGCAGAGCAGAGAACTGGAGGCACTGATGACAGCTGGGGACAAAGAGAAGCCAAGTCTTGCTGCCCAGGGGCACAGCAGGGTCTGTGCCACCAAGGGCTGTGAGGAGACACCTTGTCCTGAGGCACTGGGGCCTCCTGGCACAGCCCCATCCAGGCTGGGCACTGTCAGCCCCTTGTCCTGCCCTCAGCATCCCCCCCTAGCTCACATCCCAGCGGCCTCAAGAATCTGCTGGAAGGAGTCCCTGGGGAGCCTTGCTCAGCAATGGCGCTGGGGGCTCCTGAATGCTCCCTGCAGGGACTGCAGGTTTTACAAAGGACTTTGGGTTTTGCTTTGGCCTTGCAGTCTCTGAGAGCTTTGTGCAATCACGGCCTCCAATTATCTGCTGTAATTAGTCCATGGAGAGGCTTTGTCAGTAACAACCCTCAGTGGCGCTCATTAACGCTTCAAGGTACTTCAGTTTTTTTAAGGTACTTGGTGTCTCCCTTTTGATAGAGACTGCGTGAGAGATTTGTGCAATCATGGCCTCAGTTATCTGCTTTAACGAGTCCCTTGAGAGCTTTGTATTGACACTCAGTGGAACTCATTAATACTTTGAGGTAATAATGGTTTTTAAGGTGCTTTGGAATTTCCTTTCCTCAGTGAGGCTTCTGAGAGGTTTTTGTGCCATCTAGCCTCCAATTCTCTCCTCCAAGGAGTCACGAGGACCATGTTTTCCGGATGGACCTCAGTGGGACTCATTCATGCTTTGAGACACTCTGGGGTTTTCTTCTGTCTTTGACTCCTCGAAAGGTTTGTGCAATCTCCTCTCAGGCCCTGAGATTCAAGGGCTCAGCTCCAAATGCACCATGGGGCTCATTAGAATCAAGCAAGTCCTGACAAACCATGGTTTTGCCTTGATTTCCCTCTACTGTAGTGCAGTTCACTAGGACGTTTTTTTTCTATTGTTATGGAGAAATATTTCAAAGAGCTTCTAATAAATCCACATTCCTGTTTTAAGGGTGTATGGTTCTATTTAGAGAAGAAATGTTAGCAGCCTTCTGTGACTGATATTGACCCAGGGACTTTGCTAAAGGAGCTCTGGCCTGCTCTGAGAAGCTGTGTCTTGAGATCTGACACAGTGTGGAGAGCCTTGCTCCACATTTCCAAACCCCATCCTGTCTCTCCTCACTCACCTGGCATCAGCTTAGCTTGGAGAACTGGCTGCTCTCAGGCAAAGAGGGGTTTTTTTTCTTATCTTTTAGCGCTCTAAAACTCCTAAGCTCCCTGTTGAAAACAGACACCCTCCTCAAGTGTGTGCCAAGCCCAAGCTGCCACCAAGACCCCTCCAGAGCTGCCCTGGGCCAGCTGTGAGGATGTGTGGAGGCCCAGAGGCATAGCATCACAGTCTCAATCCCCCAGACATGGAGGACTGGTTCTAGATAAGAGGAATAGGCTTTCAGGTTAGGGTGAGATGCTTTCTTCTCATATTGATCTTTGCAGACACATGCCGATTTATGTTACGTTAGGTTACCCCATTGGCCCATTGGCCTAATTACCCTAGTTCAACTCCTATTGCCCACATTTGTTTGGCCCTAGAATGTTCTCTCTGTCCCTCCACTTGCCCTAGTTTGCTGTATTCCTCAACCCTTGTTTCCTATTGGCTGACCTGAGATCTGACCTCCTCCTCTGCACCATTTTCCCCCATATCCATTGGACCCTGACCCTCAGCTCCACCCTCACTACCCCATATAAGACCCTGATCCCTCAGCCTACACCCTGTCTTCATCCCTGGACCCTGTTCAGCTGTGTAGCCTGTTCCTGTACCAATAAACCCAGTTTGCTGGAGATCATATGAAGACCCATCCTGCTCATTCTGTCAGCTTTCTAAGGCAGCAGAGAGGTTTGGGCTTATGAGTGCTGGACGTTCCAAGGGCCTCAGTAGGGCCATGATGCTACACATGGCGCACGAAGAAGAACCAGATTCCTTAAGGTCCCTGTGAGCGTCTCCAGCAGTGATCCTGCCAGCCAGATGTCACTGGAAGTTGTAGCCCTTCAGGTCAACCACAACACTGAAGTGAGACTCCAGTTTTATCTAATCTGCTAAAGAAGAAGTTGACAAGCCCCTCAACATCTATGGAGCCTGAATCTCTGACAGCCCCATAAGCCCCACTTTGGCTGGAGATTGTGCCTGTGAGACTGAGAGTGAGTGACTGAGTGGCAGAGAGCTCCAAGGGCTTTGGGCTTTTGATTTTCTGTTCCTGTGGGTGAGCATTCCCTCTTCCACTGGGGGCAGCTATGGGAAATGCTCATTCCCAAGCTGAAAAGGATGTTTTTGTTAAGTTTTGGAGAGTTTTAAATTTAGAGGAGAGTTAATTTTCTGAAGGGAGTTTAAAAGGTATTGTTCATGGTTATTTGAGGAGCTTCCTGATATCTCTGTTGATTCTATCTATCACTTACCATTTTGGGATGCTGTTGCGGAAAATCTTTATATTTTATAAACACAAGGGGTTTTAAAAGTTGAGAAATTTTATCTGTTGTTTCATTCAATTTATAGGATCATTTAACAAATTCATGGTTCCAACCCTTTGCCCTGGTTTATTCAACCCACCCTTCACGTTCCCGAACCCAGGTTCCCTGAGAACAGGATGGGAGATGGAGCCCGCCCTTTGGCACAGACAAGCCATCTGCTGTCTGCCATCTCCCCTCCTTTTCTGTCCTCTCCTCAGGGTGGCAGTGGCCCTGCTGCCTTGAGATATTCCCTCACCCACATTCCTTCATTCCCTAGTTCTAATCCTCCTTCCTATAAATCACAAGATGGCAACACTCCTGTTAGAGAGACCGCCATTTTTGATTCCCTCCTGCCTTCATCCCCATTTCCCGCCTTTGCTCCAGGTGCCTCTTCTGTCTCGGGTCTCACCTTAATGTTGAATTCCACTGCCGCATTAGTCCCTCCCCTATCATCAGAAAGGTTCTCCCCAATGCGGGCTGCACGTCTCCACTTCCAGGCCCCTTCTCCAGTCCAGCCTCTTCCAGTTCCCACATCATTGGAACCGGACATGGGGCCAACTGGAAGGAAGCCATTTTGGCTACCAAAGGCCTTCAACGCCAGGCGTTGCCGGTCGGCAGAAAGGCCTGCGCCTCTGCCAGCAGACCTGCCTCCTCTACAGAGGAAAAGAGTGATAGCTTATCTGAGAGTGAGGATGAGCCCAAGGATTCTTGGCAGAGGATGCGGAGAAAAGCTGCAAAGGAGGGGGACTGGGAGGTGGTATCCAAGATTCAGGTGGCACCTGTGCAGTATAAGCTGGGGCCAAAACCTAAATGGGAATCCATAGGGAATAGATTCCCATTTAGGTTTTGGCCCCTGGGAATCCATAGGGAATAGATTCCCATTTAGGTTTTGGCCCCTGGGAATCCATAGGGAATAGATTCCCATTTAGGTTTTGGCCCCTGCTTATACTGCACAGGTGCCACCTGAATCTTGGATTCCCTACCTCCATAGGGAAATGAAGGACTTAGTCAAAGCTGCCAAGGATTATGGGAGGGGTTCTCCCTATTTTAACAATTTGCTGGACGTGCCATTTACTAACCACAGAATGGTGCCAGAAAATTTAAAATGGTGTATGAAAATTATATTGTCACCTGATGAATTTATTTTCTGGAAAGGAGTTTGGATAAATAAAGTTCATGAGTTACCAAAAAGTTATGTTGAGGAAGAAGGGCGACAACACCTCACAATGGACCACATTACCAGGGAAGGAGACTATACTAGACTGCAGTATCAGGCTGAAGTCATTTCCCAGTCAATACTGGAAGATCTCAAAGGCGCTGCACGGTCCACCCTCCTCCAAACACCTGATGCTTCTACACCCCACACTGACTTCACTTACATTCACCAGGGCTCGGATGAGAGCTATATCAAGGTCATAAAGCACCTTATGAAAGCCCTGGAAAAACAGGTAGATGATCAAAAGGTCCAGGATTATCTTATTAGCAAATTAACTTTCTGTAATGCCAGTATTGACTGCAGAAAGGTTCTTCACAGCCTCCCCCTTGACCCTGAGCCGACCATTGCTCAGATGGTTGATGCTTGCATTTGCCAGGCGATCTCAGACTGTGACTCCAGCCTAGCCAAGGCCACCAGCCAGGGTGCAATTGAAATGCTGGTTGCAGCAAATGTGCTTCCCCACAATACAGAATGTAATAAAGGCAGTGGAAACTGTTATAACTGCAGGAAAACTGGACATGTAGCAAAAGATCATAAATACAAGAATACTGTTCTGGTTTTTTACCCAGCCCTCAGTCCCACAGCCATTACCCAAACTGTTCTTGAAGCCAACAGCACTACCAGCCCTCAGGAAACTCCCAGCAGAGCATGAAATGACACCAAATATGAAGTTATTCTTTCTCACCCTTCCATTGGTGAGAGATGTCCTAGGTTACAATATAAAGATGTATTCTATTCCCATCCTCAAGAGCTGTTGAAACAGGAGGGGCATTGTTTTATTCCTTATCTCCTGTTAAATAAACCCATCAATGCCTTTCTGCATGACTCAGAGATAAGGCCCTCTAGGAGCCATTTCTGTTTAATGGACCACCTCATGACTCATAGAATGATATCAGCCCATTGTGAGATGCTCCACCCAGGGGGGAAGAGCTAAGCATGCCCCACTGGATATTATCTGGGGTTTGGGACAAAACAAGCTGCCTTTCCACTGGATTCCCCAGAGCAACAGCTACCTTTTCCACTGGATCTTCAGAGGTAGGCTACACCCTACTACAGGATCGCTGCTCCAACATTACCACATCTGCCACTCCAGGAGGACTGCAGCCACCATTCCAACTGGACTGCTACCAACACCCTGACCAACAGAGTGACAGGTTATATTCTGACTTTATCAGTGTTTTTTATTTTGTATTATTGCATGATTTTTTTTCCTAATAAATTGTATTTCTGACTTTGAGTCTCTCTCTGGTTTTGCTTTCAAACCAGAGCAAATGGAAAAGCCTGAGTGGGTTTCCTGAAAAACAAACTCACCTCAGAAACCACTTGCTCATTCCAGGCTGGCTGGAATTATGTCACCTTTCTACAAGGGACAGTGTGAGCAGAAATGATCTCTGGGAGCAAAATTCTCTGAGTCTTGCAGCTGAATTCTCTGTCCCTGTCATTTCTGTGGATCTCTGTTCAGATGAAGCTGCTGGTGCCATCCTCACCTTTTACCTCTCTCTTGAATGCAAACAGATGTTCCCAGGTGTATTAAGCAGGATTTTTCAAAGTTTCTACAAAACTTTTGTGTTCCTCATGGAATCAAGGGGCCATTTTGGCACTGAGGAGGTGACGTGGAAGCAAGGAGTTAGTTGTGACCCATGGAACCAAGGGGCCATGGTGACACAGCTGGGCCACATGGATCCAGTGGTCCATTGTGACAGTGTGGATCCAAGGAGACAATGGAGACACCCCCAGAACCTCATGGAAGCAAAGAGTCCATGGTGACCCATCAGGGCTGCATGGAGCCAATGGGCCATGGTGGCACTGCCCATCCAAGAAGGCCATTGTGACACTGAAGAACTTCATGACACCAAATATCCATGGTGACACAGCAGGGCATCATGGGAACCAAGGAACGGCTGTTGGCGGTATGGAAACTCATGGAACCAGGAGCCGTTGTGGCACTGCAGAACCAACAGAGCTGCTGGACCTTGTCCCCTGGCCCTGCACAGCTCCTTGGGAGGCACGGCAGGAGCAGCACCCTGGGAGCCTCAGGAATGCTCCTCTGGGATCCATGGCACACACTCCCAGGGGCGAGAATTCCAGTTCCCAGACAGCAAAAGATGTTTCTGCCCTGGAAGGCAAAGCTCTTTAGAAGGAGAAAAAGGCCAAGTGGAGCAAGATCTTACAGTGACATTTCACTGCCAGCCTTCATAGCTTCACCCGTGGTTGTTGTAGCTCCTGGAGTGGGAATTAAATCAGGGCAGGGTCTTTGTTGGGAGCTGCCCTGGGTCAAGAGAGACACTGAGAGAGAAATAGAGCAGGCAAAGAAAGGCAGGAGAGAAAGAAGGGCACAAACGCAATCAGCTGCGAAGGTGGCACTCTGAAAACAAACTGGAACTGACAAAAAATGAATGGGACAGAAATCAGTAATTCTGAAAGTTTTATTTACTATCAAAATGCAGGCCACACATCCAGCCCCACACAATCCCAATCCCACACCCTCAAATTTGGATGCTACTTCTCCCAATCTCCTTCCAACCCCATCTCACCATGGACATTGTGGAATCAAGTAGATTTGTCATAGGACTGAGTTTTTCTTAGGTGGGAATAAGGCATTTTGACATGGATTGGTCAATTTTGGGGTAAAATTGAGGTGTTTTCAATGGGATTGAATCATTTTGAGGTGACAGACCAATCTATCTGGAATTCTGGAGTGCAAAGATATGGAGAAGACTTGCTGAAATCCCCCAAGAACCCACAAATCCTACAGAACAAATGTTCACAAACCATAAATTCCACCTCAAATACCTGTTAAATGGCGGGACTTTAGACATCCTTGATCAATTACTTTCATTTTAGTCCTATTTCAGGTGTTTTTAAGTGATAAAGACAAATCAGAAGAAAATTAGGGCCAAAAGGATAACCAGCCAAGTGTCCTCCCAACATGGATCACTGGGAATGTGGGTCATCAGTGTTCTGACCAATGTGGGTCCTCCCATGGGGATGAAGCTGCACCAGTGCACAAAGCTCCTTCTGCAGTTGGAGCACACGCAGGGCTTCCCTTACCAGTGCCTGCGTTGGTGTCGGGTCAAGGTAGAGCTGTGTGAGAAGCTCTTCCCACACTGGGGACACTCGTAGGGCCTCTCCCCGGTGTGGATGCGCTGGTGGATGATGAGGTGGGATTGCGTTGGAATCCCTTCCCGCAGTCAGGGCAGCGGAAGGGCCTCTCCTCAGTGTGAATCTGCTCATGCAGGATGAGATGGGAGCTGATCCGAAATCTCTTCCCACACTGGGGACACTCATACGGCCTCTCCCTGGTGTGGATGTGTTGGTGCCTGATGAGTTCTGAGCTGCAGCTGAAGCCCTTCACACATTCCTCACACTCGTAGGGCCATTCCCTGGTGCGGATCATGTGGTGGCATATCAGGGTGCTGCTCTGCCTGAAGCTCTTCCCACACTCCAGCTCTTCCCACACTCCAAGCACTTGTAGGGCTTCTCCCCATCGTGAAGCTGCTCATGCACCACCAGCTCCGAGCCCTGTCTGAAGCTCTGTCCACCTTCCTGGCCCAGGGTGGGTCTTTCCTCCTCAGAGCACCATGGGCTGGGTTTGGAGCCCCTCCTCCTGTGGGATCTCCAGGGCTTTTCCTCTCTGTTAGATTCTTGTGCCATGGAGCTGCTCAAAACAGCCTCTTCCTTGAGGTTCTGCTGTGGGGATTTTTCTTTCCTGGTCTCCATCCTCACCTCCTTGTCTGGGGGAGGAAGGACAAAGAGAGGTTGAGATGTGCCTCTGTACCAGAGGGAAGGGGAAGGAGATCTCCCCAGTGCTTCCCCAGCAGGACGGCATTGGCAGTGGGATTGTCCTGCAGCTGGGGGCCGTGTTGGGCTGGGAGATGGAGCAGAAGAGAGGGGGGAAAGGGGCACTGACTTCCTCCTCACCCGCCTGGGTGTCCTGGGGCATTGTCTCAGCAGGTGTCTGCTAAGGAAGGCAGGAGCCTCCCTTGAAATGGAAAATGTAAACAACCTCCTTCTGAACTGTTATAATTTTGAAATTATGGGGCTCTAAGGCAACAGATATGGGAATGGGAATAACAGTTATTTAGCAGGAAAATTAAAATATAAACGCAATAGTACAAAGAAAAAATACTGACAGATTCAGAATACGACCTGACACCCTATGGGTTACAGTGGTGGTAGCAGTCCCAATAAACGGTGGCTGTATTCCTCCTGCAGTGACAGGTGTGGCTCTGTTGAAGCAGGGATCCTGTAGGAGGGTGGAGTTTTCCTCTGAAGATCCAGTGGTGGTGGTGTTGGGCCTGGTCTTCCTCCGGGAATCCAGTGGAAAAGGCTGACTCTGGTCTTCCCGCCCTCTGATTATATCCAGGCAGGAATGCTTGGCTCCTCCCTCCTGGTGGAGCTTCTCACAATGGGATGATGGAATTTTATCAGTCATGCAGTGGCACTCAATGGCCCATTAACAGAAGATATCTCCTGGGAGGGAGGATGGGTTGTGGAAGAGATAAAGAAAACTGCCCAATTAACAGAAGGTAACTGCCCCATCAGGTAGGAATAGAATACACGCCCCACGTCCAACCTAAGACAGCTGGGAAATGCTTTGCAGTATTCTGTGTCTGTGTGTCTGTGTTCATGTGCATTTTACACTCAAAGTCCCCCAAATTTCCAAGAGGTTTTCCCTGTGGTGTTGTCTTGTCCCTGTGTCCCTCTGCACCTCCCTGTGTCACTCTGTCACTGTCACCTCCACACATCTCTGAGCCCACTGGCACCTCCAAGGTTTGCACTGAATCCCTCCCTCCTGCCCTCCAGCACCAGCAATGACCACGGCAGGGAGCTCAGAGCAGGAGCAGCCAGGCCAGGGTTAATGCCAGGATCAGGAGCACCTGGCAGAGGCAGGAGGAATCCCCAATTCCAGGGGGTGCAAGGGGGGCACCCGTGTCCCCTCCCAGCCCCAGGGCTACAGACCAGGGAGGAGATGCCTCAACTGCCTCAGGAATTGCTTCCCTCAGCCCTTGACCCAGGAAGTCTCTGGCTGGAGCACAACCTCTAGAGGAGAGTTCCCACAAGGAAGAGAAAAGAAAGGAATTGTTTCTTCCCTTTCTCTCATCACTGCCCCTTGTGCTGATTTTCTTGGCATCTCTTAGCAAAACCAACAAAAAAGCATCTGGAATGAGGTGTTTCCCAGGGTCAGTTCCTAAATGGGGCCAAAGGAAGGTTTTCTGCCAGGGAAAAAGTGACAAATGTGGGATTTGTTCAGACAGTTGAAAACATGACAGTTTCTAAGCACTGGAAATCCAGAGACTATAGAAAACAGAGTTTGCAGTTGTAATGGTCCATTGTCCTCCCTCTTCCCACTGCTGATTTGTCACATCCCAGCTCCAGAGGAGCAGATTATGGAAAGAAGACCTGCAGGGAGTGTTGGAGGCCTAATCCCAGAGACTGGAAGAAAGAGTGAAATCAGGAAAAGATTTCCAGTTGTTTTCTTACCATATTGACCACAAATAGCTGTGTAGTCCATGGGCAATATCCAGATGAAGAGGCACATTCCTGGTTTTTAATGCCAAATTGCAGTACTTCGGCAATTCTTTCTGGATGAGAACAAACCACAGGCCAATAATTGACCCACTTCAGTTCCCAAATCAGAAATCATTCAACTTCTACCAAGATGTGTTTCTCTGCAGGTGTCCCAGATTGCAAGGCAAGATGGATTTTATTTGCCATCTCTATGGCAGTTTTCCTTATCTCTTCCACAACCACTCCTCCCTCCTGGGGGCACATCTGCTGATAACAGGCTATTGAATGTCACTGCATGGCTGATAAGAACTACAGCATCCCACTGGGAGATGCTCTGCCCAGAGGAAACAGCTAAGCATTCAAGCCAGATAGAATCTGGAGATTCTGGAATAGCAGCACAGCTTCTCCCCTGGATTTCCCAGAGGAACAGCAGCTGCCTCTTCTTCCACTGGATCCTCAGAGAAAGACTACACCCTTTTCTACAGGACCCCCCTGCTCTAACAGAACCACACCTGACACTCCTGGAGGACTGCAGCCACATTTCCAGTTGGATTGCTACCAACAGGGTGTCAGGTTGTGTTGTGACTCTGCCATAGTTGTTTTAGTTTACTGCATTGTTTATTTTATCGTTTTATTTTCTTCCCTATGAAATAACTGTTATTTCCTGCTCCCATGTTTTTTGCCTGAGAGCCCCTTAGTTTAAAATTTATAGCAATTTGGAGGCAGGGAGGTTTACATTCTCCATTTCATGGGAGGCTCCTGCCTTCCTTAGTAGACTCCTGTCTTTCCAAACCAAGACAGCAGGACAGAAGGAACTTTGATTCCTTTTGTCCCAAGTTTCTCCTGAGTTCATGACTTCACATGAACTGGAATGGTCCCAACAGCACAAAAGCAGCCACAATGAGCAGGATCAAATCCCCAGGTCACCATTAAATGTACTCGATCCACGCCTTCCACAGCCCAGCAGAAATTCCTGCCTCTGCCCCCAGCTCTGGCTCAGCCTGAGGGGCATCGCTGTGGTGTGTGCGGGGCCGGCTCCTGCAGGACACAGCGCTGGGAGCCGCTCTGTGTCCCGCAGCTTCGGCATCTCAGGTGCCGCTCCACAGCTGCTGGGTTGTGGCACCACTGTTCCATGGCTGTAGTTCCTGTGCCACCACTGTTCCATGGCTGTAGCTCCTGTGCCACCACTCTTCCATGGCAGTAGCTCCTGTGCCACCACTGTTCCATGGCTGTAGTTCCTGTGCCACCACCATTCCTTGGCTGTAGTTCCTGTGCCACCACTGTTCCATGGCTGTAGCTCCTGTGCCACCACTGTTCCGCCTTTTCCATGCTCACTCCACTGCTGCTCAAAAGCTGTACTGTGCTGTTTCAGCACGGTTCCTCAGCTCCTGCACCACTGCTCCACTGCTGCTCCAACACTGCTCATCTACCACTGTTCCACTGCTCCTTCTCTGCTCCTCCCCTGCTCCCCTGCTGTTCCACAGCTGCTGCTTCTGTTCTAGTGCTGCTGCCACAGCAGAGGTGTCACAGAGAGGGGAACGTTCGGGCAGCAACCACTGTGGTGTCACAGAGACTGGGACAACGGGACTGCCACAGCTCTGGTGTTGTGGAGAGGGGAATGTTGGGGTGGCTGCTGCTGTAGTGTCATAGAAGGTGCAACTGGGGCTGCCACCACTGAGGTGTCACAGAGAGGGGAACATTGTGGCTGCCACCACAGTGGTATCATACACATGAGAATGCTGTGGCTGCCTCTGCTGTGGAGTCATAGAGAGGAGAACATTGGGGCTGCCTCTGCTGTGGAGTCATAGAGAGGAGAATGTTGGGGCTGCCAAAGCTGCGGTGTCACAGACAGGGGACTCTGGGCCTTCCACTGCTGTGGTGTCACAGAGAGGGGGACTTGGGGCTGCCACAACTATGATGTCACAGAGAGGGAAATGTTGGGGCTGACACTGCTTGGGTTCCACAGACAGGGGATTTCTGGGGCTCCCACCACTGTGGTATCATAGAGAGGGGAATGTTTGGGCTGCCATCCTTGTGGGCTCAAAGATAGGGTAATCTTGGGGCTGCTACCCCTGTGGTGTCCTACAGAAGTCAATGTTGGAACTGCCAACTCAGTGGTATCACAGAGAGGGGATGTGGGGGAGTCACTACTGTGGTGTCACAGGGGAGCATTTAGGGCTGCCACCCCTGTGGTGTCACTGAGAGGGCAATATAGGGGTTGCCACTGTGGTGCTGTCATAGAGAGGAGAACGCTGCAAGTGCCACCTCTGTGGTGTCACAGAGAGGGGAACGCTGGGGTTGCAATTGCTTTGGTGTCATAGACAGGGGGACATTGGTATTGCCACTGCTGTCATGTCACAGACAGGGGAACTTTGAGGTTGCCACCACTGGGATGTCACTGACAGGGCAATACTCAGTCTTGAACATCTGTGGTATCATAGAGAGGGCAACGTTAGTGTTGCGCCACTGTTGTGTCACAGATATGGGAACACTGCCAAACTTCCCCTGGTGCTGTGCCCACTCCAGTGCTGCTCCTCTGTGACACTGCAGTGCCTCCTGGGAACATTGTCACATTGTGACAATGGGACTATAGGGGCCCTGTGACACTCCAGGGTCTTGTAGA
Source organism: Melozone crissalis (assembly GCF_028551555.1). Lineage (NCBI taxonomy): Eukaryota > Metazoa > Chordata > Aves > Passeriformes > Passerellidae > Melozone > Melozone crissalis. Next base: position 10,284,902 of record NW_026535850.1, on the reverse strand, counting down.
ATCCACGGAACCAAGAGGAGACTGTGAAACTCTGGGACTTCATGGAACCATACATTGTGATACCTCAGGGCCTCATTCTTTCCAGGAATCCTTGTGACACTGCAGAACTAAATGGAACCAAGGGGACATTGTGACACTGTGGAGTTCATGGAACTGAGGGGATGCTCTGAGACTCTGGTGCCTAAAGATGCTCAGGAACCATTGTGACACTGTGGCTTGTGGAACCAAAGGCACATTGTGACACTGTGGGGTCTTATGGAATCCAGAGGCCCTTGTGACTCAGTGAGGCCAGTTGGAACCAACAATCCATTGGGATCTCCCAGAACCTTGTGGTGTCCAGGGATCCTTGTGACATTGTGGGGCCTCATGGAACCAAAGGGACACTGGGACACTGTGTGATCTCAGGGAACCAAGGGGACTCAGAGACACTGTGGGGCCTCCTGGCTCTCAGTCATTTCTGACACTTGTGTCCATCTACAAGGTGGCAAAATTCAACAGCTTGAGCCTGTTGATCCAGAATATTCCCATCTCCATGGAGGGTGCTCTTGCCAGCTGTGGTGCTTTGTGTTCTCTCTGTGCTCTCTGGGGGAATTGCATCCTACAGGAGACCCCAACCACTCCAGTAGCTGACACCACAGAGCCTCCTGTGGGGTGCAGGCAGAGGCATCTTTCACTCCATTATCTTGCTCAAAGCCCATCCAAGCTGGAATGTTTCCAAGGATGGGGCATTCACTGGCTCTCCACCAAGGCTAACGGTGAAAGCAGGGCACTGGGGGAGGCAGCAGGGAGAGCAGACGCTGTGGTGGGTAAGCGAGGGAAGAGGATGAGTGCAGAAGGCACAGCCCACCAGGAGGCCACCAGGCAGAGCCGTGGAGCCTCCCCAGGTGAGAGTGACCTGCCCAGGGAGTGCCCTGCTGCCCTCAGGACTGTGCTGCCACCCTTGGCAGAGGTGTTTGCCCAGCAGGATGTCCCCTGGTCACCCGGGGCCGTGCCGCTGCCCCAGGCAGGAGAGCGCTGTCAGTTGAGTGTGCCGTCCCTGGGATCAGTGGTGGAGGCGCCCCGAGCAGCCTGGCTGTGTTAAATGAGCACCCTGCAGCCCCTCCATGCCCTGCCGTGGCTGCCAAGACTCCTGAAAGCACTGGCTGCTCTGCTGCTGTGCCGTCTGCTGCCCCTTGTTCTGCCCTGCTGGCAGAAACTGCCGCAACCGCCCAAGAACAGCATGGGTTGTCAATGGAACGCACTGCTGCTGATCCAGAGGGTGGAGAGATGTCATGCTGCAGAGTCACATTGAACAGGCACTCTGCCACTCTGCTGTGCCCTGCTGCCACAACTGGAACCCCAGAAGCAGCACTTGGTAGCAGCAGCGAGGCACTTTGCCCGTGCAGCCACTGCAAGGCACCCAGCTGCCACCACTGTGAGATGCCTTGCTCCTGCAGGACAGTGCCTAGCCATGGAGTGGGGTTTGCTGCCCCTCCACCAGGCCTGCCATACCAGCTGAGATCTCAGAAGCAGTGCCCGGCCCCTGTGAGATTCCAGCTCCTCTGTGCCATGCTGCTGCCCCTGTAGCCATCTCTGCCTGCAGTGGAACGACTTCTCTCTGCTTTGCTGTGACTGAAAGCGCCTCTACAGCTGTGCCCAGCCATGGCGAGACAGTGTCCGGCCCCGGCGGGAGAGCGCCCTGGCACTGTAAAGGGGTGCCTGGCTGAGAAGCCATTCCTGGCTGCTATGGAGCTGCCCGTGCCTGTTGCCAAGCTGTACCTGGCTGCTGTGAGACTCCCAGCTGCTGTGGAACACCTGGCTACCATCAAGCCGTATCTGTCGCTCCATGTCCTGCTGTCAACTGCTGTGAAAAGGTGTCTGCTGAGCGGTTCACACGGGGGAGGTCACCAGGGTGGTCCCCAGGCGGGTGCCCCGCCTTGGCCAGCACCCAGCAGCCAGCTTAGAACTGGTGCAAACCAGGGGAATCCGACTGTTTAATTAAAACAAAGCATCACAAAGGCCTGAGATGGGTGTCGATGCAATGTGATTTCTGCCCAGTGCTCTGAATGTCAAAGTGAAGAAATTCAATGAAGTGCAGGCAAATGGCAGGAGTGACTATGACTCTCCTAAGGCAGTTTTTGAGAATATAGTTACAAACTTGGCATTGGTGCATAGATTGCACCCCCTCATGGTCCTGCTGGATACCCTGTGTAATGTAATGCAATCAATCTCTGCCCCAGCAAGAGGCAGTGGGGAACGTTGGGCGCCAAAACTGAAGCGGTCCAGCTGGAGAAAAATGGTCCTTCTCAGACGTCCCATCCAGCTCTCCAGCACCACTAGCAGTAGGTGGGCACTATCCCAATCTCCGTGGTTCGGGACAGCACCTAAGGCAAACGCTCTGTGCTATGAAAGTAGCAGTACCTTGTGGTAGGACGTGGCTTGGCTTATGGCTACAGTCAGCAGAAATAAGAAGAGAGCGCTCTCCAGCTGTGGTGAATCCAGGTTTATTGAGTCCCAGGGCAAACCGACAACCGAAGAGGAAGAGGGGGAATTTGCAATAGCTTATAAGGAGGGAGGGACACAGGGGAGGAGTTAGTCCTTGGACGAATAGGGTTTCAGAGGGGAGTGGGATACCAAAGATTGACTTAGGGAGAACACCAATGGGGATAACTTGAGGGTGGAGCTTCGGCCCCTGAGCCAATCACTCGACGCTCTAGTTAGATGTGTCGTGGTTTGACCGGAAATGGGACATCTGGGATATGTTGTTTTTGCTGTGGTTACCAATGGGTGGTCGGATTTTAAGATGAGCACCTGGTTTGACCAGTGGGTTATTGGATCCAGACGAGCACAAGAAGGACAGGAAGCTCACCACCTGGTAAGATGACGAAATTGCTGATTCCAGCTTACTGATATTTACTCATTTGTAGTAACCAAGCACATTGGAAAATGCTTTATAAGCTTAAAAACAGTATATATACTTTACTGAATTTGTAAGTAGTGTGTGCCGTGAGTGGAGCAGTGACTCCTCGGCCACCCAGCGCTGCTTGCCCACCTTCCTTCAAATCAAAGATATAGAAATAAAATTTGCATTGACTATTGAAATTTTATGTATTAGTATGATCTTTGTGACATGCCAGCATTCCCAGTATGGTCCCAGAATAATCCCAGTTACTTTCAAGCACTCCCAGGATGGTGCCAGTTACCTGCAGCTAGATCAACCCAGTCAGTCCCTGGATTATGCCAGTTGCTCCCAGTGTGCTCCCAGTTGCTCCCAGTCACCCCCAGTCCAGGGATGATGTGCATGGTGTGTTCCCAGTCACTCTCAGAAACTCCCAGTGTTAATCCAGTCAGTCCCAGTACGATGCAGGGATGAGCCCACTGTGGTCCCAGTTGCTGCCAGTATGAACCACTTGTGCCCCACATGGTTCCACTTTCTCCCTTTCACCCTGACTTTTGTTCCAGTCTCTCCCAATATATCCCAGTTCCTTCCAGCATATTCCCAGTCACTCCTGGCATAATCTGAGTTCATCCCAGTGGAAGGCCAGTTGCTTCTAATGACCCCCAGTGTGCACCCAGCATGATCCCAGTTCCTCCCACTTGCTCCTGGCATGATTCCACTTGCTCCCAGTATATCTCATTTGCCTCAACAGGGCCACAATTGAACCCAGCAGGCTCCTACTCAGTCCTGGTATGATCCCACTATGATCCCATTCACCTCATTGTGATCAGAGTCTCCACCAGCAGGGGTCCAGCTGCTCCCAGTATGATCCCAGTATGATGTCAGTACAAACCCAGTACAATTCCAGTCACTGCCCGTACGATCACAGTATGATCCCAGTACAGCTCACTCCCTCCCAGTGATGAAACTCCTGGGATCCCCCAGCCCTCTCTGCATTCGCCCCTCCTGGATCTCCTGAGTGGAGCCCCAGGGGCTGGCAGCGCCCAGGCAGGGTGCCCAGCAAGACCCAGTTTGGATGCTCAGCCCCCAGTTTTCCCAGTTTGCCTCTCCTTTGGCCCAGGCTGGGTTCCCCCCACCCACAGTGGCTGGGAGCAGCCGAGAGCCCTGCGCTGCCCATCTCGACCTGTCCCGGCTCCATCCCCGCTCCTGCCGCAGGCTGCGAGGGCTGCGGGAACGGGGCACCGAGGGTGTGGCTGCTGCTGCGGGAGGAGGAGGGAGGGAATGGGAGGAAGAGGAAGATGAGGGACAAAGGAGGATCAGAGAAAGCAGAAGGAACCACGAGGTCAAGCACTCCATGAATTCACATCCCCACCCATGGGATCTTCACCCCTGCCATCATGCAGGTGACCGGTGAGGGGGGGTGCTTGGCCCAGATATCCTGGGGGTTTCCCTGGGTGGGGTTTTTTTGAGGGGATGTTTGGAGAATGTAGAACTCCAAGGCTGTGCGGAAAAGGCCCCATGGAGGGATATTGGAGGGTCCCAGTGGCAACTGCCAGCAGAGGCAGCCTGGAGGAGCAGAGCCCTGTGTCCCCCAGGAGCCCAAAGTTGGGAGCCCAGAGAGGGGGGAGCACCGCCATTGGCAGGAGCCTCAAGAGCCTGGAGAGGGGAAGGAGGGACTCCTGGGATCCCCTGCACTCCAAAGCAGAGAATTAGGAAAGTAGGGACCCTAGGATCCCAAAACCCCCCAGCATCCCTAAATGAGGAGATGGAAAAAGGGGAAACGTTCTGCTTCTTGGGACTTCCAGCAGGGGAGGGCGGGGACCAAGTAGACAGGGGACCCCCTATCCAAGTGTGACCCACACCAGCTGGGACAGGGGGCAACCCTGAAACACCAAAGGGAAGAGACCAGGGACAGGCAACTCCTGGGAAGCATTTTCAGGGCTGAACCTTGATGTTTGGGAGGTTTTTATGGAGCGCAGATGGCCGGTTACTTCTAGAGATGGACTTGGGCAGAGGGACATTCAATCTCAATCTGTGCTAAACCCTTGTTTTTCCAGAACCAGGATTTTCCATTCCCAATCGTGGTGGCATAGAGGAGAAGGCTGTGAGGAAGATGGAGATGCCTGTCTTAGGTTGCAAGATGTAGCTGGGGGTTTGTCAATTCCCATCTGTTAGAAGTGGGGCAGGTATCATCTGTTAATTGAGCAGTTTTCTTTATCTCTTCTACAACCAATGCCCCCTATGAGAAATATCTTCTCTTAATGGGCCATTGAGTGTCACTATATGACTGATAAAAATTCCATCATCCCATTGTGAGATGCTCTGCCCAGGGGGAGGAGCCAAGCATTCCTACTTGGATATAAGCTCGGCCTTGGAACTCCGCAACCAGCCTTTCCCACTGGATTCTCACAGAAGCAGCTTTCTTATCCACAGAATTCCCAGAGGAAGAAGCAGCTTTCTTCTCCACAGAATTCCCAGAGGAAGACCAGACCCAACACCACCACCACTGACCTTCAGAGGAAAACTCCACCCTTCTACAGGATCCCAACAGAACCACATCTGTCACTGCAGGTGCTCTGCAGCCACCATATAATGGGACTGCTACCAGCACCCTGACCCACAAGGTGTAAGGGTACACTCTGATTCGGTTAGTGGGGTTTTTTTGTACAGCTGCATTTGTATTTTTAAATTTTTTCTAGTCAATAACTGTTTTAACTAGTCCCATATTTTTGCCTGAGACCCCCTTAATTTTAAACATATAATAATTCAGAGGGAGGGGATTAATATTTTCCATTTCAAGGGAGGTTCGTGCCTTCCTTAGCAGACACCTGTCTTTTCAAACTGAGACAATGGCCCCGGACACCCAGGCGGGTGAGGAGGAAGTCACTGCCCCTTTCCCCCTCTCTCCTGCTCCATCTCCCAGCCCAACACGGCCCCCAGCTGCACAACAACGCCGCTGGCAATGCCTTCCTGCCAGGGATGCACTGGGGGGATCTCCTTCCCCTTCCCTGTAGCACAGAGGCAAATCCCATCCTGACCTTGCCCTTCCACCCGCAGGCAAGAAGCTGAGGAGGGAGACCAGGGAGGAAAAATCCCCACAGCAGAACCTCGTGGAAGAGGCCACTTTCAGAGGCTCTACTGTGCAGGACTCCAACGGAGAGGAAAAGCCCTGGAGATCCCACAGGAGATGGGGCTCCAAACCCAGCCCAGGGTGCTCTGAGGAGGAAAGACCCTCCCTGGGCCAGGAAGGTGGACAGAGCTTCAGACAGGGCTCGGAGCTGGTGGTGCATGAGCAGCTTCACGATGGGGAGAAGCCCTACAAGTGCTTGGAGTGTGGGAAGAGCTTCAGGCAGAGCAGCACCCTGATCCGCCACCAGATGATCTGCACCAGAAAATGGCCCTACAAGTGCTTGGAGTGTGTGAAGGGCTTCAGCTGCAGCTCCGCACTCGTCACCCACCAACGCATCCACACTGAGGAGAAGCCTTACGAGTGTTCTAAGTGTCAGAAAAGGTTTCACACCAGCTTCCATCTCCTTCTGCACGAGCGGATTCACACAGAGGGGAAGCCCTTCCGCTGCCCTGACTGCAGGAAGGGCTTCATCCGCAACTCCCAGCTCATCACCCACTCGCGCATCCACACTGGGGAGATGCCCTACGAGTGTCCCAAGTGTGGGAAGAGCTTCACCCAGAGGTCTCACTTGATCAAACGCCAACAGAGGCGCCCTGCAAATGCCCCAACTTCAGGAAAAGCTTCCCCTACTGCTCCAGCTTCATCTCCAATTGGACAACCCCTGTTGGGATGAACCCTGGTGATCCATGTTCCCTGTCATCAATGCTGGGAAGACACCTGTCCCTTTTCCGATCCCTGCAAATGACATGATGTGGGTCCAAGAACATGAGGGTCTGACCATGGTTGTGTCATTATATTCTCTCCTACATCAGGTCATTGCTAGGGGTAGGAAAGGGACTGTCTCTCTCCCTCCCCTGAGGAGAAGGGTGTCCTTTCCAGGCAGGAGTGAATATGTGGCTGGAAAGAGACAGTCAGTGGTGTTGTAGTTTTCCCTGCAAATAGATTTTCTTATCCCTTCTGTTATCAATGTTGTTGCTGTTCCTGTTTGTTCCTTATCTGTTTGCTGTTCCCAGTAAATTGTTCTTATCCCACACTGGGATCTTTGTCTTCTGTGCTTTCCATGGGAGGCGGGAGGGCAGTGAATGGCAGTGCGGTTTTAGCAGGAGCAGGAAATAGGGAAATCCCATTCCTATACTCTGGCCCATGGAGACCGGAGCATCCCAGCTGGTCCCAGTCCTGGTTGCCATGGCAAGGGCCTTGGGAGCCGGTCCCTGGCGGAGGCTGTGGTGAGTGAGAGTAGAAATTCTCCAGACTAGAAATTCATTTTGATTTAGGTACATCTTTGAAATGTACATGTTTGAAATGTACATCTTTGAGTCTGTAGTTTGAAAACATAGCTATTTAGTCTGACTACCTGTTCTCATAAGAAGCCTAGGCTCAGAGAAACTGCTTCAGTGAAGGACAGAGATAAGGGGGGGGAGACAGAAAGACTGCTGTGAAAGCAGGTCAACCTGACCTTGGAATTCTTTCTGATAAAGAAGAACTAGCGGCAAATGTGGAAATGGTGAAATTTGTGTAAATGAATATGTATGAACCTATTGTAAAATTGTATGCATATCTATTTGAGAGGGGGATAAAAAGGGACCTGAAATTCCCAGAAGTACACATGTCTTTTAAGGAGAGTAATCTCCACATGCATCCAGTGCTGTAATAAACATACCGGCTTTACAACTTCCACAAGATTGTGGAGTTTTGTTTATCTCCACAAAACAGGCACTGGCGAGCCAGGTAGGAGGAATCATCTCTGTCCCCACAGGGGCAGAGAGGCATAGACAGACCTCCAAAGCTCACCCTGGGATTTTCCCAGAGGAGCTCTGCTTGTCTTGGTTTGCCTCCTGTGGAGACAGAAAAGGACCTGCTGGTGTGCGGAGGATACTGTATGTATTGAGGGGCCCTCGAGGGAAAAGAGAGATAGGATGGCTGAATAAACCAACAAGAGATGTCTGAGTGCTCAGCCTCATTCCTGTGCCTGCAGGCAGACCGGTCAATAGAGCGACTGGGAGACAGGGGTTGACTATCCAATAGAGTGGCTACTAGCGACCCCGGGGGTGGGCACCAGAAGCAAGAGCCCCCCTCTGGGTTTGCCACCCCACCTCACTGGGTAAGTGAAAAAACGATCAGAGTAGTGGTATTTCACCGATGGCCGGGACACCGGCGGGCAGGTCGCCCCGCACCACCGAGCACACGCCCGGCCTCCCCCTTATTCTACACCTCTCATGTCTCTTCACAGTGCCAGACTAGAGTCAAGCTCAACAGGGTCTTCTTTCCCCGCTGATTCCACCAAGTCCATTCCCTTTGCTGTGGTTTCGCTGGATAGTAGGTAGGGACAGTGGGAATCTCGTTCATCCATTCATGCATATCACTAATTAGGTGACGAGGCATTTGGCTATTTTTCAAACACATATAAATAATATATGTTCCTTTTCTGGGTTAAATAAAGATGGCTTGTCCACCTTGGAAAAATCCGGTAAATTGGTTCAAATACAGTAAATTGGTCTGAATCAGGTGCTAATTGATGCGTTATGAATTAAAGTCTTTGTCCCTACTCACTATGAGCCACCTGTCTTGTGGCTTCCTTATGAACCTAGCTACTCTCTAGTTTATTAAAATATAAAAGTGATACAAAATAAAAAATCGCATACAAAAATCAACATATAAAAACAGCAATAAAAATCTACAAAACATTACAATGTACAAAAAATGCAAAAATTCACTACCCTGAATCATTATTCTTCCGGCCCTGCTGGTGAACATATGTACAATGTCCACAGACAATAGGAGCGCTTCTGTGGATAAAGTCTTTGCCACCATCGCTTGCCTTGATTTGGAGAGGGCAAGTGTACTCAAAAGTTCAACGTTGCCCTAGTACCATTTTCCCCGCGCTCCAAGGGGAAAGCCCATAAAAACAACGTCCTTTGCATTGGTGAGGCTTCGCACCTCAGTTTCCAAATGTTTTTACATGTTTACTTTCTCTGCAGTGGCTTCTTCCAGACATGTTTTGGAGGCTTCGTATCGTACTGTCGCTTCCACAACAAATGCACATCCGTCCTTAACAAATATCAGATCTGGTTTGTACAGCTTCTTCATGGTTTCCCTTATGTGTGGTTCTTTGAACACTACCCAGTCCCTCTTCTTCGCCTCCTCAATAAGCCTTTCACAGATGTGATTGTGCCTCTTGATTTGAGCGTCCTGAGTTCACTGGGCAGTAGCCGACGATGTGGGTGCGGGTTTCGTTGTCCGCATCACAGTGCCTACAGGCCTTGATATAATTTTCCTCTCTACCCCAGGAGAGAAATTCTCTCGTGAGGTAGAGGTTGGCCCTAAGTTGTAGTGCAGTGAGGAGTTTCCTGTGAGGTGTGCATCTATAGTATTGGAGCCAATCACCACTAATTTTATCACCTTTAAAGCTTTTAATTTCATGGCCTTGGGACACTAATTTGGTCCATTTCTGGAGTTCTTTTCTCCGCCAATCACAAGGTTTAGGAAATTTAGTTTTCAGGGTCGGTGCTTCCCACTCTGAGGTTGTGTCTGCACTGTTGGATGGTTCGTTCACCAGTAGTGCTTCCCAAATTGAGGGTATCTTCTCGCTTTCCCCTCCAGCTTGAATCCACAATTTCTTATACAGTTATTCCATTTGATCTTGCTCTAGGAACTCCTTGATTGCTTCATCCGAGGACTGCGCAATCCGGTGCAGTCTCCGGGCCTGTACACTGGGGATCAGTCCCGCCAACTTGGTGACGCCCAAACCGCCATCCTTCGTGCTCAAGTACAAGATGGCATTGCAGGTGCACGGAGGTAGTTGCAACCAGTTCTTGACCGCTGTTCAGATCTTCTGGTCAAGGGCTTCAGGGACCCCTGTTTCATTTCTGAATGGTCAGCCAGGTAGGTCAGTCGAGGGATGGTGTGTATTTTGAGGATATCAAATTTTTGCAAGGTTTAAGTGGAGCTTGATCAATTCATTCGAGCCAGAATTCTAGTTTTGTGGAGAGGTTGGTTTTTGCTATCCCAGTCCAGGGGTCAAACTGTAGGCCAAGGTATTTCTCATATTCCCCAGGGCTGATCATGTTCAGGGGTGTGCCGTTGATGGTCCATGCAGCGCAGTTATTGAAGGTGTAAGAGTGTTTTGTGGGCTTGATGTAGAAGCCGTGGCACTTTTCCCCTTGTGTTTTGAGACCGGTGAGATCGCAGAAGGTCTCTAATATCTTGATGTTTGTTTTCCTGTTTTCCCAGGAGTCGCTCAACAAGACCAGATCATCGGCAAATGCCATTGCAGTTATATTACTCTGTCCTCGGTGGAATCCTTTACCACTCTCTTCTGGCTTGCAAAACAGGGGGTCCATTGCCGGGTTAAATACAAGGGGTGACAGTGGGTCACCCTGCTTTACTCCAACCCAGATCTGGATTTTGTCTGTGCGTGTGTTCATTTTTGTGGTGACATACATACTGAAGTCTTTTTACATATTGTTCGTCAGGGCAATGATGTGGGGATCCACTCCCCTCTGCTGCAAAGCATATATGATGTGATGGTGGCCCGCGGTGTCAAAAGCCTTGGCGATGTCCACAAATACAACACCCAGTGGTCTGTGTTCACTTTTGGCAGTCCGAACCATAGTTTGCAGGAGTTTCAGGTTTTCAGAGCATCCTGCTACTCTAATAAAGCCTCTTTGCCTTGGGTTGAAGGGGCACGCTTTGCTCAGCCTTGCTGTTACAATCCTGGAGAACAGTCTCAACAAGATGGAATTGATTGTGATAGGCCTCCAGTTATTTATGTCCTTCAAACGTTCCGGTTTTCTAGATTTAGCAATCAAAGCAGTTCTGCACCCCGTCACCATGTCCGGGATCTCCCCAGATGTTAACCACAAGTTGAAGAGCTGAGCCGTCCGGGAATACCTGGAATCCATCTTTATGATGTCCCCAAGAGTAATCCCATCTGGACCTGCAGCCAAGCCCTTTCTTATTTCCTGCTCATTTCTTTCAATTTCTTTGGCCGTGATTAAGTCTCTGAAGGTGCTGTTGTCTGCCTTCCCATTAAATTCAAATTCCCCGATGCCAGGAAAATTACCAGGTGTTTCCCATCTGGCTTTAAATACCGAGTAAATTTCACTGGGTGATATATCCCAGGACAAACACTCTACGTCATCCAAAACAATTTTTGCTAGTTTCCCCCTGTCAAGATGGAATAAATGCTGAAAGTGAAGGTAATTACCGTTTTTGATCACTCTGTGTTTCATCCAGTTCTGAAACAGCTTTCTTGGTTGCTTCTCCTGGGTCTCCTTCCCATTTTTTCCATGTGTAACATTTCTTATTTGGCTTATTGATTCTAGGCATTCAAAGCAGTCCTGCACTGCCTGATTAATTATTCTGAGCATCTGCTGGCCGTCCATCAATTGCTCAAATGCTCTGGGAAAGTGGCTAATGGCTCCAGCTGAGAAGTGTTCCTTGATTGTCTTTTGGTAATGAGCCTGCAGCTGCCCCGCCCTCTGCTGGTTTCTGGCGACAGTTATCCTTATCAGGGTGTCGTCTTAACTTATCCATTGTTTTCCCTCCGGCAGCTGGCCTCCCTGGCAGATGGTTCTCCCCAGGTCCATTGTCCACAGTTCTTGCCTGGGATTGCTGACTCAACCCACGTTCCATTCCCATGCCCTCAGCTGCTCTCCTGGTGTGATGACTCACCACAGTTCCTCTGTCAGCTCCATCTGTTGGTTTCCTAGGCAGCAATCTTCTTTTGTCACTAATTTGCTTAGCTGTTTTGGTTGTTATGTGTTCAGAGATAAGTTTATTAATGTTTTTGTTTCCCTGGAACTGTGCCTCCAGTCTTATCAGCAGTTCTTCCTCCTCTTTTGTCCAGCATCTTTTGTGGGCTCCTCGATTTGATGTTTCTTTCAGTTGGGAAGCAATGATCCTTTCTTGATTTCTTATCAATGGGTGTGCCAATCTTTTGTGTTGTCCCAGGCCAATTTTGGTTTTGCAGTCTCGGCCACAGACCTCACAGATCCACTCTCCAGCTGGAACCGTTTCAATTTCTGGACCCCTGCATTTTGCAAAATGACAAATAACACTATGATAGTTAATATTTTCCTTTCCACACTTGGCACACCGAAAGCAAACCCTCCTTTTCCTGTGCGACTCCTTTAGATGTTCAATCAGGCTTAACACAGAGTTTACCCGGGTACCACAGCAGGGACAAGGTGGATTTTTGTCAGGAACAGTCACCTTCACGATGTTATCCGGTGACTGCCCTCCATGTTCCCCAGGCACTGGAGGCAATGCCTCTGGTGTGCCTTCACTCACCTCTTTGCCGCTTCCCTCACCAAGCACAAACGGTTCACTGTCTCGTGGGAGGCTAGGATCTGAGTTTCCACCGATACCCTGGACAGGCGTACTGGCAGCCCCCAGAGCGCCCCCCCTCCAAAGGACAAAATCCGGATTTTGAGCCATCGAATTAGGAGCACATTTATTTAGGTGAGAACGGAGTGGGTGGTCACTCCACTTCGGAGCTCTTTGCCCCTGTCTGCAACCGGGGGCCCAGGTTTCAGGCAATAAGCCACGCAGCCTTTACCGAGGAATTTGTTTCACCGAATTTGGTAGGAGTTCATTGGTGTCTTGGCTTGGAAAGACAGGAGTCTGCTAAGGAAGGCAGGAGCCTCCCCTGAAATGGAGAATGTAAACCCTCCCCACCCCTTTGAATTGCTGTAAATTTTAAATTAAGGGGCTCTCAGGCAAAAATATGGGAGTAAGAAATAACAGTTCTTTAAGGGGGAAAAGAAAAAAAATGTAAAGGATGAAATAAAACAATGCAGTACACCAGAACAACACTGACAGAATCAGATCCCAACCTGACACCCTGTGGGTCAGGGTGTGGGTGACAGTCCACTTGGAAATGTGGCTGCAGACATCCTGAAGTATCAGGTGTGGTTCTGTTGGAGTGAGGGGGATCTGTAGAGAAGGATGTATTCTTCTTCTGAAGATCTAGTAGGAGTAGAGACAGCCGCTGTTCCTCTGGGGAATCCTGTGGAGAAAGCCGTGCTAGTGTTCCAGAATCTCGGATTATATCTGGGTAGCAATGCTTGGCTCCTCCCTCTGGGCGGAGCATCTCACAATGGGATGGTATAGTTGTTATCAGTCATGCAGTGACATTCAATAGTCTGTTATCAGCAGATGTCCCCTCCAGAGGGAGGTGTGAATGTGGTCACTCAAAGAGAGAGATAAGGCAAACTGCCCACTTGACAAAGGTAATCTGCCATACAGATGGTAATGGAAAACATCTTGCATGCAATCTTCAACATTATCCACCCCTTTTTCTATTTCCATCTGCACCACAAAAAAAAAAACAAACCCAAAAAAAGCCTTACACACAGTTCTCACTTAAGACTGGGTCTCCCTGTTGTACACAACGGCTTTCTCCATCTTTCTGCACTACCCACCAAGTGTAAACAGTCATTGAGCAAAAACCATTCCACGGATGGGTTTGTCTCTGCCTGAGGTGGGATCAATCCAAACAGGCCTTCCTAAAATACCTTTCACATTTACAACAGGGACTTTATTTCCACCCACTGTGCGCAGGGGTTCAGACTGGGCAGGACCAGCTCGATTTATGGACCCTCTGATGTTGACCATCCAGGTGGCTTTTGCTAGGTTCATTTCCCAATTTCTAAAAGTCCCACCCCCCCGCCCACGCCGAGTGCCTTCAGGGTTGTTTTAAGTAGTCCATTGCACTGTTCAACTTTCCTGGCAGCTGGTGCATGGTAGGGGATATGATATATCCATTTAATACCATGTTCCCTGGCCCAGGCGTTGATAAGGCCATTCTTGAAATGGGTCTCATTTTCTGACGCAGTTCTCTCAGGGGTGACATGTCTCCACAGGATTTGCTATTCCAGGCCCAGGATGGTGTACCGGGCAGTGGTGTGAGGCCCAGGGTAGGTCTCCAACCAGACTGTGGTGCCTTCCACCATGGTCAGCACGTAGCGCTTGTTCTGGCATGTCTAGGGCAGCGTGATGGAGTCAATCTGCCAGGCCTCCCCATACTGGTACTTGGACCACCGCCCACCTTACCAGAGCATCTTCACTCACTTGGCCTGCTTGATGGCAACACATGTCTCAGTCATGGATAACCTGTGATATACCGTCCATGGTTAGATCCACTCCTCGTGCCCACCTATAGGTGGCATCTCTGCCCTGATGACCTGAGGCATCATGGGCCCATTGAGCTAGGAACAACTCCCCCTTATGTTTCCAATCTAAGTCTATCTTTGACACCTATCTTTGCTGCCTGATCTACCTGCTCGTTGTTTCGGTGTTCCTCATTAGCCCAACTCTTGGGGACATGAGCATCCATATGGTGGACTTTCACAGGTAGCTTCTCTAACCGAGCGGCAATGTCTTTCCACTCCTCAGCAGCCCAGATCGGTTTTCCCCTACGCTGCCAGTTGGCCTTTTTCCACCTTTCCAGCCAGCCTCAAAGAGCATTGGCTACTATCCATGAATTAGTATAAAGGTAGAGCTTTGGCCATTTCTCTCTCTCAGCAATGTCCAGGGCCAGCTGAACAGCTTTGAGTTGAACCACCTTCTCCTTCGGTATCTTGTGCAACCTGTCGGGTGGGGCTCCATACGGCTGCTTTCCACTTCTGGTTCATCCCTATGATGAGACAGGAACCATCAGTGAAAAGAGCATAGTGTGTTTCCTCTGGGGGCAGTTGGTTATATGGAGGAGCTTCTTCAGCACGTGTCACTGATTCTTGATCCTCTTCATCAGTCAGACCAAAGTTCTCACCTTCGGGCCAGTTTGTAATTATCTCCAGAATCCCAGGGCGATTCACGTTTCCAACACGGGTGCGCTGTGTGATAAGAGCAATCCATTTACTCCAGGTAGCGTCAGTGGCGTGGTGGGTGGAAGGAACCTTGCCTTTGAACATCCACCCCAGCACCGGTAGTCGAGGTGCCAGGAGGAGTTGTGCTTTCATGCCAATCACCTCTGAGGCAGCCTGGACTCCTTCACAGGCAGCCAAGATTTCCTTCTCTGTGGGAGTGTAGTTGGCTTCGGACCCTCTGTAGCTTCGACTCCAAAATCCCAGTGGTCGGCCTCGAGTCTCCCCAGGCACCTTCTGCCAAAGACTCCAGGACAAGCCATGGTTCCCGACTGCAGAGTAGAGCATGTTCTTCCCCTCTGGTCCTGTCCTGACTGGGCCAAGGGCAACCACATGAGCGATCTCCTGCTTGATCTAGGCAAAGGCTTGTTGCTGTTCAGGACCCCAGTGCAACTCCTTCTTCTTGCAGGTAAAGAGGGCTCACAACCTGGACTGTATTCGAGAATGTGCATTCTCCAAAACCTATGGCACCGAGGAAAGCTTGTGTTTCCATCTTGCTAGTTGGTGGAGATATCGCGGTGATTTTGTTGATGACCTCAGTGGGAATCTGACGCCGTCTGTCTTGCCACTTCACTCCCAGGAACTGGATCTCTCAGGCAGGTCCCTTGACTTTGCTCTTCTTGATAGCAAAGCTGGCTTCTAGCAGAATCCTGATGATCCTTTCTCAAATACTTCCATTGCCGTGTTCCCCCACACAATGATGTCATTCATGTATTGCAGGTATTCTGGAACCTCACCCTTTTCCAGTGCAGGCTGGATCAGTCCATGGCAGATGGTGGGGCTGTGCTTTCACCCCTGGGGCAGTCAGTTCCAGGTATACTGCACTCCCCTCCAGGTGAAAGCAAACTGAGGCCTGCATTCTGCTGCCAGAGGAATGGAGAAAAATGTGTTAACAATGTCAATGGTGGCGTACCACTTTGCTGCCTTGGACTCCAGCTTGTACTGGAGTTCCAGCATGTCCGGCACAGCAGCGCTCAGTGGTGGAGTCACTTCATTCAAGGCACGATAGTCCACAGTCAATCTCCATTCTCTGCCAGACTTGCGCACAGGCCAAGTGGAGCTGTTGAAGGGTGAGTGGGTCTTGCTGACCACCCCTTGGCTCTCCAGCTCACGGATCATCTTGTGGATGGGGATCATGGCATCTTGATTCATCCGATACTGCCAGCGGTGCACTGTCAAGGTGGCAATTGGTGCTCTTTGCTCTTCCACCTTCAGGAGTCCTACTGCAGATGGGCTTTCTGATAGTCCAGGCAAAGTGTTCAACTACTTGATGTTTTCTGCCTCCACAGCAGCTATGCCAAAAGCCCATCTGAGTCCCTTTCAGTCTTTGTAATAACCATTCAGGAGGAAATCTATCCCCAGAATACACGGGGCCTCTGGGCCAGTCACAATAGAATGTTTTTTCCACTCTTTCCCAGTCAGGCTCATCTCGGCTTCTAACAGGGTCAATTGCTGTGATCCCCCCGCCAGCCCAGCAATGGAAATAGGTTCTGCCCGCACATGTCCTGATGGTATTAGGGTACACTGCACAGCAGTATCAACTAAAGCATCGTACTTTTGTGGTTCTGATGTGCCATGCCATTGGATCCACACCGTCCAGAAAATCCGGTTTTCCCGTGCCTCTCCCTGGCTGGAGGCAGGGCCCTTCTAACCCTGGGTATACATGGTAGAGGTACCTTCCAGGGGATCTGACAGATCATACTCAGCAACTCAGTCATGGGAGGTTGAGGCTACCTTCACTTTACTGGAGTTCCCTTGATTTGTGTTTCCCTCCTTGAGCTGATGCACCTGTGCTGCCAGGACAGAAGTGGATGTTCCATCCCACTTTCCCATGTCTTCCCCATGGTCACGCAGAAAAAACCACAGTTCAGCCCGTGCGGTGTACCCCCCCCTCTCTCTAGGTGGGCAACATTGGGCTCTGACTCTGGCGCCTGTGAATTGTACTGGTGCCATGTGGGAACTGTTCCTCCTCACCTCTTCCCTCACCACCTCCCTCATCTTTTCTTTGAGGTCCTTAATCACAGCAGAGACATGAGCCTGCATCAGTCCATTGATCATACTTCCATAATTCCTAAGATTGTTGGCCACAGAATCCACTGTGTCTCAGTTGGTGTCGGCATTAATTGTTGCAATAAAGGTGGTATATTGAGATGGCCCCAGATTTGCCAGGCTCCACAACATTCTCCCTGTGCACCTGGCTTTGTCGGGGTTATTATCATGCTGTCTATCCCTCCCAAAGAGCACCTCCAATACTGCCACTTCTCTCAGCTGTTGGATCCCTTCCTCAAGAGTCTTCCAGCACATTCTATGGTGCTGCTCCTGCATTCTTTCTCTGTGAACAAACCTCTTTCTGACACTTCGTAAAAGCCACTCCCAGAGGGAAAGGGACCCTGGCTCCCTTACAAAAATCTGATTGATACCTGAGTCCTGGCAAGGGCCCCAAATTCCTTGCCTCACCACTATCCAGATGCATGCCTGTACCCATAAGATCCCAGACCAAAAGTAGCCAGGTTGTACAAATCTCACAACTCCGTCGTACAATGTCTTTGTGCAGATACAGAGACTTTCGTACGTCAGGGACTCGGTGATGATTGCAACCTCTGGCTCCCCTGTGGGTTGTGAGGGCCCTCCCCTATCTGGGTGCTCTGCTTTCATCTTAGATCTCCTTATTTCTACAGGGGCAACTGCTGCTGGCTGTGTCTGCCTTTGCAATTCAGCTGGAAACCTGGACAGTTGTAACATCTGTGGGTTCCACTGCTGCACTATTAGACTCTCCCTCTTCAAGGCAGGGAGAGGTTTCCTCACCAGCTGGGGAAGTGTATTCCTTCGGCATCTGGCCCATCTCATGTATCTCCTTCACCAGACCCCCCCACCCAATCTGGGTAGTTCAATCTGGGGTGGGCTGTGGGGCAGGGTCAGGCTCTGGGGCAGCAGCATCCCTAGACTCTGGTGGCATGTTAGGTTCTGGGGTAGGTGTCAGGGTGGTTATCCAAGTAAGTCATCCCTTCTCTCTAAATGCTAAATAGAGCAGGCTTATCAGCAACACTAGCCACTGTATGATATAATTAATATTCAGAGTGGAACTGAACCCTTCAAAAACTGGTGGGGAGGACCCAAAGAAATGGCTAAAGGGTTGGGAGAAGATTTCGCCCAGTGTCATTTCATTACAGCAGGTGCCATTATTAAAGTAACCCCAAAAACATACATTTAGTGTGTGATAGCTGTGAATCCATGTGCCTGCTTTCCAGAGGAAGTTAAAAATCCATTAATTCCTCACCTTATTCACCCATAAAACAATCCGGATAACAGACACAGTAGCCTTGGTTATAGGACCCATGTTTGGATAAGGGCCTACAAATGGGAGAAATCAGACCATGATCACATGCCACCCAAACCAGGGCAAGCTGGACCACATGGTGTCACTTAATGAAGTTTCTATAGCCACACACAAAAATTAGATTACTCAAGAACTGTTATTCCGTTTTTTGTTGCTGTGCCCTCGAACCTCACGTTGGGCGCCAAAATCTGTCTGGGTTTGGAAAGACAGGAGTCTGCAAAGGAAGGCAGGAGCCTCCCCTGAAATGGAGAATGTAAACCCTCCCCACCCCTCTGAATTACTATAAATTTTATATTAAGGGGGCACTCCGGCAAAAATATGGGAGCAGGCACATGGATTTGCTCACACAAATTAATGCTCACACATCAATTTGCTCACCAAATTGATGATGTGGGGATATGCTTCCCTTTCCTGTAGGGCATGTAGATAGTGCTGCTGGCTTACAGTGTCAAAAGCCTTGGTGATGTCCACAAATACAATACCCAGGGGTTTGTGTTCTTCTGTCAACCGAATTATGATTTGCAGGAGTTTCAGGTTTTCAGAGCATCCCACTGCTCTTATAAAGCCTCTTGGCCTTGGGTTGAGGGGGCAAGCCTTGGTCAGTGTGGCTGTTAAAATGCTGGAGAACAGTCTTAGCAAGATCGGATCTGGATGGGTCTCCAGTTGTTAATGTCCTTTAGGCGCTCTGGCTTGGTTGACTTAGGAATCAAAACAGTCCTGCAACCCCTCACCATGTCTGGGATTTTTCCTGATGTTAACCATAAGCTGAAGATCTCCGTGGTCCAGGAGTTCTCTGGGTCCATCTTCTTGATGTCTCTTAGAGTTATCCCAAACTGGGAGCTGAGTTTTTGCTCATCTCCTGCCCATTTTTTTCAATTTCTTTTGCTGTAATTAATTCTCTGAAAGCACCATTGTCGGCTTTCCCATTAGTTTGAAAGTTCCCAAGGCTATCAAGTGTTCTCATATGGCTTTTAAAACTGAAAAATGTTCCATGGGTATGATTTCACAGGACAAACACTGTGTCATTCAGGATCATTTTAGCATTTTTTCCCCTATCTAGATGGAACAGGTCCTGGACGAAAATTACCTTTCTCAACTGCTCTTCTTTTTTTTGAAAAGCTCCTGTTGTTCCTTTTTCCTGGGTCCTCATTTTTCCCTTATCTCTGGTTGCTATTCTTATCTGGCTGATTGATTCAAAGCATCAGAAGCATTCCTGTGCTGATTGATTGACTGTTGATTGCATCTCTTGACCATCTAGGAAGTGCTTGAATGCCTGTGGGAAGGTGTTAATTGTCCCAGCTGATACCATTCACTGAGGGTTCTGAGATAATGGGTCTGCAGCTGCCTCTCCCTCTGTCACTTGCTGTTTCCCAGCTGTTGTTATCCTTATCGGGGTAGTGACTCATGTTGGGATCTGTTTTCCTTCCAGCAGCTGCTCTCCCAAGCATCTGACTCCTCCCAAGATCTTTGTCCAAGTCCGTTCTCAGGCCCTCATGTGGTCTCCTGGTTTGATGACTCATCCCTGTTTCTTTATCTACATCCTCGGCTGGTTTCTTGGGCAGCAATCTCGTTTCGTCGTTGCTTTGTTTAGCTGTTTTGCTTGTGATGAGTGTCTTGCAATGAGTTTATTGATGTTCTTGTTCCCCTCAAACTGAGCCTCCAATCTTATCAGTAGTTCTTCCTCCTCTTTAGTCAAGCATCTTTTGTGGGCTCCTTGGTTGGAAGTCTCTTTTGGGTGGGAAAGCAACCCTTTCCTGATGCCTAATCAATGAATGTGCCAATCTTTTGTGTTGTCCCAGAACAATTTTCATCTTGAAGTCCCTGCTGCATTCCTCACATACCCACTCCCTGCCTGGAGCCATTTCTGCTGTTCCCCTGCATTTAGGAAAGTGACAAACAATACTATGATAATTACTCTACTCTTTTTGACATTGAGCACACTGAAAGCAAACCCTCCTTTTCCCATGGGTTACCCTCAGATGTTCAATCAAGCCCAACACACAGTTCACCTGGGTACCACAGCAAGGACAAGGTGGATTTTTTTATCAGGAACAGTCACAGTAAGGATGTCTTCCAGTTGGCTGGGCACAACTGTAGGGGCGCTTTCAGTCACAGTAAAGCACAGAGAGGTGGTTCCACTGCAGGCAGAGATGGCTACAGGGGCAGCAGCATGGCACAGAGGAGCTGGAATCTCACAGGGGCCGGGTGCTGCTTCTGAGATCTCAGCTGGTATGGCAGGCCTGGTGGAGGGGCAGCAAACCCCGCAAAACCAGAGAGAGACTCAAAGTCAGAAATACAATTTATTAGGAAAAAAAATCATGCAATAATACAAAATAAAAAACACTGATAAAGTCAGAATATAACCTGTCACTCTGTTGGTCAGGGTGTTGGTAGCAGTCCAGTTGGAATGGTGGCTGCAGTCCTCCTGGAGTGGCAGATGTGGTAATGTTGGAGCAGAGATCCTGTAGTAGGGTGTAGCCTACCTCTGAAGACCCAGTGGAAAAGGTAGCTGTTGCTCTGGGGAATCCAGTGGAAAGGCAGCTTGTTTTGTCCCAAACCCCAGATAATATCCAGGGGGGCATGCTTAGCTCTTCCCCCCTGGGTGGAGCATCTCACAATGGGCTGATATCATTCTATGAGTCATGAGGTGGTCCATTAAACAGAAATGGCTCCTAGAGGGCCTTATCTCTGAGTCATGCAGAAAGGCATTGATGGGTTTATTTAACAGGAGATAAGGAATAAAACAATGCCCCTCCTGTTTCAACAGCTCTTGAGGATGGGAATAGAATACATCTTTATATTGTAACCTAGGACATCTCTCACCAATGGAAGGGTGAGAAAGAATAACTTCATATTTGGTGTCATTTCATGCTCTGCTGGGAGTTTCCTGAGGGCTGGTAGTGCTGTTGGCTTCAAGAACAGTTTGGGTAATGGCTGTGGGACTGAGGGCTGGGTAAAAAACCAGAACAGTATTCTTGTATTTATGATCTTTTGCTACATGTCCAGTTTTCCTGCAGTTATAACAGTTTCCACTGCCTTTATTACATTCTGTATTGTGGGAAAGCACATTTGCTGCAACCAGCATTTCAATTGCACCCTGGCTGGTGGCCTTGGCTAGGCTGGAGTCACAGTCTGAGATCGCCTGGCAAATGCAAGCATCAACCATCTGAGCAATGGTCGGCTCAGGGTCAAGGGGGAGGCTGTGAAGAACCTTTCTGCAGTCAATACTGGCATTACAGAAAGCTAATTTGCTAATAAGATAATCCTGGACCTTTTGATCATCTACCTGTTTTTCCAGGGCTTTCATAAGGTGCTTTATGAACTGGATATAGCCCTCATCCAAGCCCTGGTGAATGTAAGTGAAGTCAGTGTGGGGTGTAGAAGCATCAGGTGTTTGGAGGAGGGTGGACCATGCAGCGCCTTTGAGATCTTCCAGTATTGACTGGGAAATGACTTCAGCCTGATACTGCAGTCTAGTATAGTCTCCTTCCCTGGTAATGTGGTCCATTGTGAGGTGTTGTCGCCCTTCTTCCTCAACATAACCTTTTGGTAACTCATGAACTTTATTTATCCAAACTCCTTTCCAGAAAATAAATTCATCAGGTGACAATATAATTTTCATACACCATTTTAAATTTTGTGGCACCATTATGTGGGCAGCAAATGGCATGTCCAGCAAATTGTTAAAATAGGGAGAACCCCTCCCATAATCCTTGGCAGCTTTACTAAGTCCTTCATTTCCCTGTGGAGGTAGGGAATCCAAGATTCAGGTGGCACCTGTGCAGTATAAGCAGGGGCCAAAACCTAAATGGGAATCTATTCCCTATGGATTCCCAGGGGCCAAAACCTAAATGGGAATCTATTCCCTATGGATTCCCAGGGGCCAAAACCTAAATGGGAATCTATTCCCTATGGATTCCCATTTAGGTTTTGGCCCCAGCTTATACTGCACAGGTGCCACCTCAATCTTGGATACCACCTCCCAGTCCCCCTCCTTTGCAGCTTTTCTCCGCATCCTCTGCCAAGAATCCTTGGGCTCATCCTCACTCTCAGATAAGCTATCACTCTTTTCCTCTGTAGAGGAGGCAGGTCTGCTGGCAGAGGCGCAGGCCTTTCTGCCGACCGGCAATGCCTGGCGTTGAAGGCCTTTGGTAGCCAAAATGGCTTCCTTCCAGTTGGCCCCATGTCCGGTTCCAGTGATGTGGGAACTGGAAGAGGCTGGACTGGAGAAGGGGCCTGCCTGGAAGGGGAGAGGTGGAGCCCGCATCGGGGAGGAGCTTTCTGATGACAGGGGAGGGACCCAATGCAGCGGTAGAATTCAACATTAAGGTGGGACCTGTCACAGAGGAGGCGCCTGGAGCAAAGGCGGGAAATGGGGATGAAGGCAGGAGGGGATCTAAAATGGCGGTCTCTCTAACAGGAGTATTGCCATCTTGTGATTTATAGGAAGGGGGATTAGAACTAGGCAATGAAGGAATGTGGGTGAGGGAATATCTCAAGGCAGCATGGCCACTGCCACCCTGAGGAGAGGACAGAAAAGGAGGGGAGATGGCAGACAGCAGATGGCTTGTCTGTGCCAAAGGGCGGGCTCCATCTCCCATCCTGTTCTCAGGGAACCTGGGTTCGGGAACGTGAAGGGTGGGTTGAATAAACCAGGGCAAAGGGTTGGAACCATGAACTCATTAAATGATCCTATAAATTGAATGAAACAACAGATAAAATTTCTCAACTTTTAAAACCCCTTGTGTTTATAAAATATAAAGATTTTCCGCAACAGCATCCCAAAATGGTAAGTGATAGATAGAATCAACAGAGATATCAGGAAGCTCCTCAAATAACCATGAACAATACCTTTTAAACTCCCTTCAGAAAATTAACTCTCCTCTAAATTTAAAACTCTCCAAAACCTAACAAAAGCATCCTTTTCAGCCTGGGAATGAGTATTTCCCGTAGCTGCCCCCAGTGGAAGAGGGAATGCCCACCCACAGGAACAGAAAATCAAAAGCCCAAAGCCCTTGGAGCTCTCTGCCACTCAGTCACTCACTCTCAGTCTCACAGGCACAATCTCCAGCCAAAGTGGGGCTTATGGGGCTGTCAGAGAAGCTGGTCCCACGGCTATTGAGGGGATTGTCAACTTCTTCTTTAGCGAGATTCGATAAAACTGGAGTCTCACTTCAGTGTTGTGGCTGACCCGCAGGGGTACAGCTTCCAGTGACGTCTGGCTGGTAGGATCACTGCTGGAGACACTCACAGGGACCTCAAGGAATCTGGTTCTTCTTCGGGCGCCATGTGTAGCATCATGGCCCTACTGAGGCCCTTGGAACGTCCAGCACTCATAAGCCCAAACCTCACTGCTGCCTTAGAAAGGTGACAGAATGAGCAGGATGGGTCTTCCTATGATCTCCAGCAAACTGGGTTTATTGGTTTACAGGAAACAGGCTACACAGCTGAACAGGGTCCAGGGATGAAGACAGGGTGTAGGCTGAGGGATCAGGGTCTTATATGGGGTAGTGAGGGTGGAGCTGAGGGTCAGGGTCCAATGGATATGGGGGAAAATGGTGCAGAGGAGGGGTCAGATCTCAGGTCAGCCAATAGGAAACAAGGCTTGAGGAATACAGCAAACTAGGGCAAGTGGAGGGACAGAGAGAACATTCTAGGGCCAAACAAATGTGGGCAATAGGAGTTGAACTAGGGTAATTAGGCCAATGGGCCAATGGGGTAACCTAACGTAACATAAATCGGCATGTGTCTGCAAAGATCAATATGAGAAGAAAGCATCTCACCCTAACCTGAAAGCCTATTCCTCTTATCTAGAACCAGTCCTCCATGTCTGGGGGATTGAGACTGTGATGCTATGCCTCTGGGCCTCCACACATCCTCACAGCTGGCCCAGGGCAGCTCTGGAGGGGTCTTGGTGGCAGCTTGGGCTTGGCACACACTTGAGGAGGGTGTCTGTTTTCAACAGGGAGCTTAGGAGTTTTAGAACGCTAAAAGATAAGAAAAAAACCCCCTCTTTGCCTGAGAGCAGCCAGTTCTCCAAGCTAAGCTGATGCCAGGTGAGTGAGGAGAGACAGGATGGGGTTTGGAAATGTGGAGCAAGGCTCTCCACACTGTGTCAGATCTCAAGACACAGCTTCTCAGAGCAGGCCAGAGCTCCTTTAGCAAAGTCCCTGGGTCAATATCAGTCACAGAAGGCTGCTAACATTTCTTCTCTAAATAGAACCATACACCCTTAAAACAGGAATGTGGATTTATTAGAAGCTCTTTGAAATATTTCTCCATAACAATAGAAAAAAAACGTCCTAGTGAACTGCACTACAGTAGAGGGAAATCAAGGCAAAACCATGGTTTGTCAGGACTTGCTTGATTCTAATGAGCCCCATGGTGCATTTGGAGCTGAGCCCTTGAATCTCAGGGCCTGAGAGGAGATTGCACAAACCTTTCGAGGAGTCAAAGACAGAAGAAAACCCCAGAGTGTCTCAAAGCATGAATGAGTCCCACTGAGGTCCATCCGGAAAACATGGTCCTCGTGACTCCTTGGAGAAGAGAATTGGAGGCTAGATGGCACAAAAACCTCTCAGAAGCCTCACTGAGGAAAGGAAATTCCAAAGCACCTTAAAAACCATTATTACCTCAAAGTATTAATGAGTTCCACTGAGTGTCAATACAAAGCTCTCAAGGGACTCGTTAAAGCAGATAACTGAGGCCATGATTGCACAAATCTCTCACGCAGTCTCTATCAAAAGGGAGACACCAAGTACCTTAAAAAAACTGAAGTACCTTGAAGCGTTAATGAGCGCCACTGAGGGTTGTTACTGACAAAGCCTCTCCATGGACTAATTACAGCAGATAATTGGAGGCCGTGATTGCACAAAGCTCTCAGAGACTGCAAGGCCAAAGCAAAACCCAAAGTCCTTTGTAAAACCTGCAGTCCCTGCAGGGAGCATTCAGGAGCCCCCAGCGCCATTGCTGAGCAAGGCTCCCCAGGGACTCCTTCCAGCAGATTCTTGAGGCCGCTGGGATGTGAGCTAGGGGGGGATGCTGAGGGCAGGACAAGGGGCTGACAGTGCCCAGCCTGGATGGGGCTGTGCCAGGAGGCCCCAGTGCCTCAGGACAAGGTGTCTCCTCACAGCCCTTGGTGGCACAGACCCTGCTGTGCCCGTGGGCAGCAAGACTTGGCTTCTCTTTGTCCCCAGCTGTCATCAGTGCCTCCAGTTCTCTGCTCTGCCTGGGGCCTGGGGACACTTTCTCAGTCGTGTCCCTCAGTGAGAGCCATTAAAAGTCAAAGAAACTTTGGAGTTGGATTCTGACTTGGAGTTCTGGAGAAGTTTCTTCAGCTCCCTCTCAGGGACTGATGTTCAGGGCATCAGCACAAAGCCCCAGAGGCTCATTATAGTCTTTGTGCTGTGTCTGTGCTGCTGAGCTGGGCTGGGCTCCTGGCCCAGAGGCAGCTCCTGGCAAGGACAGCACTGCAGAGAGACAGCTCTGCCCAGGAGCAGCTCCTGTGCACAGCCCAGCAGGGCTGGGGCACTGCCTGCAGCCACCCCAGGCACAGCACAGAGGCACAGAGAGCTTCAATCAGGCAGGGCTGGGAAAGGGCTGAGAAGTGCCTGGGGCAGAATCACTGCCAGCCTTGGCACAGGAACCTCTGGCTGCAGGACAATGCAGCAGCAGCTCCTGGAGTGATTTCCTACAGCTGGAACATCCCAATGCCTACAGACTCTGTGAGTACATCTCTGAGTATTTCTGGTGCAGGGAGGTGAAATACTCATGAAGCTCTGATGTACTGAGGGCTTCTGATCAGTCACAGAATATTTCCAAGACAAGGATTTTGATAAAAATGAGGACATTTCCTAAGACTTTGTCTTCAGATTCCTGATACTGGAGAATGACATGGAGGGAGGGATAAATATTAAAGGACGATTATGAATTTTGACAAGTGCCTGAGACATCTGAACTGTTCCTTTTAGTGATCAATAGGTTCACAGGAGATCCCTGATGTGCCTTCAGCCACTCTGCCTATGGTCAGCAGCACCATCACCCTTGCTGGAGTCATCAGGCTGAGTCTGAGCTGTTCTTTCTCCAAGCTGCAAACAGAATCTGCCCCTAGCCAGTGCCCTGCAAACAGGCAGGGTTCTGTAGGGCCAGGGAGAGTGCAGAGATTTGGGGTCTGTGAGAGCTGGCAGGGACAGATCAGGCTCAGGGAAACACCTGCAGAAGGAAAATCTCCAGCAAACAGAGAGAAGATCAGGCAATGAGAGAAAACAAAACCCAGCAATGCTCTGGCAGGGAGAGTTGAGAGATGTCCACAGGATCCCCTCCAGTGCAGCCCCTCCCTCTGAACAAGCCCCCTCCCTCCTGTGCCCCAGCCAAGCCCCTGCCTCAGGGACGAGGCTCCAAGGCGTGCACAGCCCCTCCTGTGCAGGCAGAGCTGCAGCAGAGCCATGGGGCAGCTCTGCAGCCCCGGGCCCAGTTCCCTCTGCAGAGCACAGGGCTGGGAGCAGCTGCCCAGCCCTGGGGGCTCTGAAGGGGGCACCGCTGGCTCAGGGTGATGCTGTCTCCAGTACCCGGCTCTGGGCAATGCTGTCAGGGCAGCCAGGGAAGGAGCTGCATCTCCCTTCATCCAATGCCAGCATAAGGACACTTGGATGTCCCTCTGAGATTTCAGTCCAAGCCGGGAGCTTCAACCCAGCATGCAAACCTGTCCTACATCATCTCTGAGTGATAAGATCCATGGGGAAAGGCAGAGGTGTTGTGACACTGAAAATGCTGCTGGGTTGGTGAAATGAGCAATGTGAGTCCTTGGCTACAAATGTGGAGCTGGGCTGTGATGGATCCATCTGCTCTCAGCCGTGCCTGGGGGTTTTTAAGAGAAACGTGGGACTGTGAATATCCTCCACCTGAGAAAAGTGAAAGCCCAGAGGAACTGCAAACAGAATGAAGTGACAGATCATCTGCCCCCAGTCTCCACTCATTATCTTGCCTCAGGGAAATCACTCTGTTCTACCAGAGGGCAGCAGAAATGCTGAGGGTTTCTGATATCCAAGAATACCAGGAAGTACATGGAAAGAGCTTAAAAAGGAAACATCAGAACTCTTCAACACAAGAGCATGTCTCTGTGTGTTACAAAGGAGGGTGTATGGGAAATTGCTTTGATTTTGGTTACAGGTATCTCCTCTAATCCTTCACTGTCCCTTTCTCCATGAACAGGTGCCCAAGTGCAGCCACAGCAAATGTCCAACAGCAGCTCCATCAGCCACTTCCTCCTCCTGGCATTGGCAGACACGTGGCAGCTGCAGCTCCTGCACTTCTGCCTCTTGCTGGGCATCTCCCTGGCTGCCCTCCTGGGCTACGACCTCAGAAGGGGAAGGTGGGATAATTCACCCTCTCAGTGAGCTCCCAGTATTTCCACATCCGTGCTCCAAGTGCTGCTCCCAGCCCTGATCTGTGGGGATGGGAATGTCCCGCTCCCTTGCTGGGGCAGGGTCACACCTGAGCCAGGTGTGCAGGGCAGGACCTTGCCCTGACCCCAAGCACTGTCCCAGCTGCAGGATCTGCTTCCCATCGGCCTCTTCCTCCTGCGGCCCCAGCCCAGCTCGGTGCTGAACAAAGGGGCTGGGCCAGGGCCATCACCCAGCAGGGGCTGCTCACTCCCTCTGCCCCCTCCCCAAATTCCCTCTGGGGCAGCAGAGCTGGGGCAGGAGTGCTGTGGGGAGGGACAAGGGGGTGACACTGGCATGGGGGGGTCACACAGGGCCCTGGGGAATCCCCCCTCACTCTCAGGGTGCCAGGAACACAAACCCCTCCATGGAGCCCCTGTCCCCCAGCAGCACCTTGTGCGCAGGGTCTGGGGGCAGCTCTGGGGGTCTGGGGGGTCATGACTGCCCTAAAACCCCCTCCCAGCCCCACAGCCACTCCAGCTCCATCAAACCACCCCACAGATCCCTGCTGTCCCCCACACCCCGAACCACTCTGTGCAATAGAAATGGCCCCAAGATCCATCAAAACTCTTTCCCACCTCTCCCTAGACCCACCCAAGTTCTCTCCAAGCCACACAGCCCTTCCAGAACTCCAAAAACTCTCCCACAGACCCCTCCAGAGCCCCCTTAACCCCTTCCCAGCACCACAAATGGAGCCAAGAGCCACCAAAACCCCTTCCAATCCTCTCAGGATCCCCTAAACTCCTTCCCAGCCCCCCGTGGCATTGACCAGGAGAGGTTTGTGGACAGGAACATCCACAGGTGAGAGCAGCTCAGACACTTCAGCAGCATTTTAGGCACTTCCATCCCTTTGGGCTCTTCCCAGAGGCTTAAAGACGTTAGAGGGAGGACTGCAGAGGGGTATGAGGGATGCCAAGAGTGGCATTTTGGGGACTGGCTGTTCCTCTTGCCTGAGTCCATCTCTAGAATTCACCAGGTGTCTGATGTCCATAAAAGCCTCCAGACCACCAGGATTCAGCCACCCTCAAAAAAACCCAAACCTCCAAAATTCAGCAAAAAAACACCCACCAAGGAGTTCCCCTCTCTGGTCTCCCTACTTTGCAGTTCAGGGGCTCCCTCCTCTCTGGGCTCCTGCAGCCCCAGTGTGTATTGGTGTCCCCTCTCTCTGGGCTGCTGGGGCAACCCCAGAGGTTCCTTCCCTGGGCTCCCCAGGTGAGTCAGAGGGGCCCAGGGGTGCTGCCTGTGCGGGGTCCCCGTTTCAGCACCCAGGGTACCCAAGGGTGAAAAACGCCAATCACTTGTTTTTAAAATTTTAAAAGTTTAATAGTAATAAAATGGTTATAAAAATAGTAATATAATTAGAGCATTAGTAATTTGGAAAATTAGGATTTAGGACAACATGAGACAACAAAAACAAAGAGTAACAGACGTACAGGTACCTTTTTCTGGGCAGCATAAGCCCAAAAAAGGACACACATTAACCGAGGATTAACCCTTAAAAACAATAACCTGTTGCATATTCACACACCTCATACCTGATGCATAAATTCCATTCAAACACAGGATTGTGTCTGGTCAGTGTCAGCTTCTTCCTCTGAATCCTGATGGCATCTTCAAGCCTGAGGGAGGCAGGAAGCAGTTAGTTTCCTCTGATAAGAGAGCAATAAATTCTCTTTCTCTGAAAGATTTAGGTGTCCTGTGGCTGCCATCTTGCTGCGAGTACCTCATTCCTTTCTTTAAAAAATACCTCACATACACAGTTTCTATTTTAACATTATGTTATAACCTAAACTACATTTAACACACTTAAAAAATCAATTAAAAAATCAATACAGCATAACATCCTAACATAACACATAACATTCGTTTTAATATTTGCAAAGAGCCAATCATAAAATATGCATTCTTCACACCATGGGTGTCCCTTGTCCATGGTGCCACCATCTCCGGGCTCCTGGGCTCCCCCTTATCGGGGTGTCTGACACCGCAGGCTGCAGAGGCTCCCCCAGCTCCGGGGCCCCCTCTCCGCTGTGCCAGCCCCCAGCCTGCCAGGCCCGGGCCATCCCCCTGTGGCTCTGGGCTGACGCTGCAGCGCCTGCCCCGGGCAGCCCGACCCCCCCCAGGGAGGGTCCCTCGCACCCCCGGCCCAGCGCCGGGGCTCTGTCAGCACCAAACACCAGGACCCCCAAAATTCTGCCGGGCCAGAGCCACCGAGGGGCGCCCGGCCCTTGGCCTGCTATAGATACAGACTGCAATATTGGCTTTGTGCAAATGTTAACATGGATTTTAGATGGGTGCTGTTAAAATAACTTTGTTATAAAGATACAGTTTTCATTTCTGTTGTTAATTATAAGCTTAGACATAATAGTGATGTAGTTGATATAAGTGTGCTTGTGTTACAGTGCCTGCTTGGATGGGATAACATCCAATGAACATGGGATGAAGACACCTGGTACAGATGTGCCAGCTATCAGCACCCATCCTCTGAAGGCAGTGTGGGCAGCGGCCAAAACTGAAGATGATAAGAAAGGACCAAAACCACAACCAAGGAATACACATGCCCTAAAAAGGTAGAACTGAGGAGGACCCATGCTAAACAGCTCTTGGAATATTTTCTTTGGGAAAAAAGAAAATATTGGAATATTTTTTCTTTGGGAAAAAAAGTTTACTATGCACAAGTGTCACAGACATCTTTTATGGAAAATCCTTTCCTTAGGATTTTTCCTCCTGAGAAGCTGACAGGCCTCAGGAACAAAATGTAAACATTGCTTATCTGCTGCTGTGGAACACAACAGGTGGATCTGATTGGTCTCATGTGGTTGTTTCCAATTAATGGCCAATCACAGTCAGCTGGCTCGGACAGAGAGTCCGAGCCACAAACCTTTGTTATCATTCCTTCTTTTGCTATTCTTAGCTAGCCTTCTGATTAAATCCTTTCTTCTGTTCTTTTAGTATAGTTTTAATATAATATATGTCATAAAATAATAAATCAAGCCTTCTGAAACATGGAGTCAGATCCTTGTCTCTTCCCTCATCCTTGGACCCCTGTGAACACAGTCACAGTCAGACTAAACAACAAGCTGCAGACTGAGCTCACAGATGCACATTTCACCTCAATCCAAATGGATTTCTCCTCTGGAAAATTCCCCCTCTGCCTCAGAGCCCTCTCCCCAGGCTGGGTCCCAGCCTGGTCTAAGCACTCGACGCCAGCAGTGGGAAAAGCTGCACTGCCAGAGGGATCGGGGGCTGGCCGGGCCTCAGAGTAATTCTAGAGCTAAAGCGTGAGAGACATCAGCGCCGCTCAGATAATACATGCCAGCGCTCATCGCGGGCCCGGCCACCGCCTCCTCCTCCTCCTGCTGCTGCTGCTGGGGCCCTCCCAGCCCGGAGCCGCCGTTTCCAGCGCCCAGGGCCGCTCTCTGTGGCTGCAGCCGGGCCCCGCCACTGCAGCCCTTGGCCCGGCGCTGGAGCCGGTGCCGCTGCTGGCAGCAAACCCCGCCCCGGGCAGAGCCGCCCCGGCCCGGCTCTTTCCGCGGCCCCGGCTCGGCGCCGCCGCCATCGCCCTCAGCGCCCTCGGCCCTCCACCGCCTCGCCGGGCCCGGCCCGGAGCCCTGGGCCTCAGCGCCCTTCGGGGCACCGCGCTCGGGGCAGCGACCGCTCGGGGCACCGCGGATCTGCCCTGCCACGCCCGGCCCCGCTCGGGCACCGCGGATCTGCCCGGGCATGCTCGGCCCCGCTCGGGCACCGCGGATCTGCCCAGCCATGCCCGGCCCCGCTCGGGCACCGCGGATCTGCCCGGCCCTGCACAAGCCCCGGGCCCGGCCCGCACCACGCACCCGCCGCCGCTCCGCTGCCAGGGACACGCGGCCGGAACGGGCAGGGCCGGGCTGGCAATGGGACCCGCCCGCAGCCGCCTCCGCCTGCCCCGGCACCAATCAGCGCCTTCCACCCACCGCAATGGGCATTTTGAATAACGTGCGGTTTCTGATTGGCTTTTGGCAGATATTCAAACGAATACTTGATGTGTTACGTTAGAAAGTGATGCTGTAGTAGTTTTCTTAAGTAGTGTGTTAAATCTAGTTGTAGGTTGTAACAAAATGTTAAAATAGAAACCATGTTATGTAAGATACTTTTTTTTTTTTTTTAAAGAAAGGACTCACACCAGTCAGCAGCCACAGGACACCTAAATCTTTCAGAGAAATAGAATTTATTGCTCTCTTATCAGAAGAAACGAACTTCTTCCCGCCTCACTCGGGAAGAAGCCGTCAGGATTCAAAGGAAGAAACTGACACTGACCAGACAGAATCCTGTGTTTGAATGGAATTTATGCATCATGCATGAGGTGTGTGAATATGCAACAGGTTATTGTTTTTTAAGGGTTAATCCCTTGTTAACGTGTGTCCTTTATCAGGCTTATTTTGCCCAGAAAAAGGTACCCGGACATGCATAACTCTGCTTCTATTGTCTCTTATTGTCCTAATCCAAATTGTCCAATTATTACTCTAATTATATTGCTATTTTTATAACCATTTTATTATCATTCAACTTTTTGACATTTTAAAAACACGTGATTAGCGTTTTTCACACTTTTTAACACCAATTCGTACATTAAAAGCAGGCATAGCTTTATTTTGTCGCTGGGATCACCCAGCCCCAGCTCTTTCACTCCCCAGCTGGTACCTGTGTCACAGGTGAGCAGGCAGATGATGCTGCCCTCAGGAGCTGGGGCCCAGCACCCAGGTGCAGGTGAGGTGCAGCAGTTCTTTTCAGGGATTCTGAAGGTGAAGGAAAAGGAAGTTTATTTTCTGACTCTAACATTTATAGGTTTTTAAAAGTGACCATGGATTGGAGGCTGAAAGTGCCACCTCTCCAATGACACTGGAGAAACCAACAGTTTAATAAATTTCTTTTCTTCTATAAAAGAATGCAAAACAAATCTCAGGAGCTCATTCCTTCCAGAAAGATTATTGATACTGCTCTAGAAGGCACCTGGGAACAGCATCTCAATCCTGCCCATGTTTTCCCAAAATCGCTCCCTGCAGCAGGAACAGCTGGGTGCAGTTGTCACTGCAGATGTTCAGGCACCCAAAGCAGCTGCAGCTGTTTGTCAGCAGCAGAGCAGATATTCCCTGTGCCATCACCTTTCCATAGGGATACAGAAGCTCTAGTTCTGGGGTATGTGATCCTGCCTGCTGAACTCCAGGGAAATCCACATTGCTCATTGGAAAACCCACCTGAACTTTTCTTTTAAATGTGATGGAGAAATGTCTCTGCATCCGGGGGCTACTGTGGTGCTAAATCACCTGAGGAGTGTTGGGGTGTGCAGGAACCCTACAAGTAAGGGATCAATAATCCCTGGACAGAAGCTGGGCTGCT
This sequence comes from Melozone crissalis, assembly GCF_028551555.1. Taxonomy (NCBI): domain Eukaryota; kingdom Metazoa; phylum Chordata; class Aves; order Passeriformes; family Passerellidae; genus Melozone; species Melozone crissalis. Next base: position 10,251,874 of record NW_026535850.1, on the reverse strand, counting down.
CAGGAGAAATAATCCCTCGACAGAAGCAGGGTAACTCAGGATCAATAATCCCTGAACAGGAGTTGGGCTGCTCAGGATCAATAATCCTGGACAGGAGCTGGGTAGCTCAGGATCAATAATCCTGGGACAGAGGCTGGGCTGCTCAATCATCTGAGGAGTACTGAGGTGTGCAGGAACCCTACAGGTAAGGGATCAATAATCTGTGGAGAGAAATTGGGGTGCTCGGGATCAATAATCCCTGGACAGAAGCTGGGCAGCTCAGGATAAATAATCCCTGGACCGATAATGGGCTCTTTAGAAGAAATAATGCCTGGACAGAAGCTGGGCTGCTCAGTTTTAATATAATATATGTCATAAAATAATAAATCAAGCCTCCTGAAACATGGAGTCAGATTTTCATCTCTTCCCTCATCCTTGGACCCCTGAGAACACAGTCACATACCTCCCTCTCAAATACATCTGCATGCAATTTCACAACAGGTTCATACACATTCATTCTACTGATTTCCTGTTACATTTCCTGTGAATTTTTCTTTATCAGAAAGAATTCCTGGGGTCATTTTGACCCTGCTTTCCACAGCAGCCTCTCTCTCTGTTTCAGAGTTCAAGGGCCCCCCCTTTATCTCTGTCTTGGGCTGCAGCAGTTTCTTAGAGCACAGGCTTTTGTCAGAACAGGCAGTCAGGCTGTCACAGACATCTCTCCTGAAAAATCCTTTCCTTAGGATTTTTCCTCCTGAGAGGCTGAGAGGCCTCAGGAACAAAATGTAAACATTGACATTATTTGCTGCTGTGGAATGCAACAGGTGGATCTGTGATTGGTCTCATGTGGTTGTTTCTAATTAATGGCCAATCACAGTCAGCTGGCTCAGACTCTCTGTCCCAGCCACAAACCTTTGTTATCATTCTTTCCTATTCTATTCTTAGCTAGCCTTCTGATGAAATCCTTTCTTCTGTTCTTTTAGTATAGTTTTAATGTAATATATATCATAAAATAATAAATCAAGCCTTCTGAAACATGGAGTCAGATGTTCGTCTCTTCCCCAATCCAAGAACCCCTGTGAGCACAGTCACAGTGAAGTTCTACCTGTCTGTTATTGTAATCACCAGTCGTTTTAGTTAATCGCTCCTTTTGTATCGGGATGGCCCTGCCTGAGGCTAAATTGATGGCCCTTCTCTCCAAACAGTGAGAGGACAGAATATGGGGGGGAGGGCATCAGAGAAAATGCAAAATAACCTCGGGACCAGCATGCCATGGGAAGCAACCCCACCAAACTTACCAAAAAAAACCCAAAAACAACGAGCCAATACAGAATTAAGAGATCAGCGTGATGTCTGGAGGTGAGGAACAAAGTACCCAGCCTGCAGAGATGCTGAGAACCTTTGCTGCCTCTCACCCTGAGCATGGACCTCAGCTGCCAGGCTGTCACAGCCCAGCTGGGTGATGGCACAGCCGGGATGGACAGAGGGGTCAGGGGTGTTATAAATAAACAATCTGCCAATTTTTTGGGCAAAAAAGGGTTGCAGAGTGAACCAGTTATACCAGTTGCTGCCAAGGTGAAGTGTCGCAGGCATCTTTTCATGAAAAATCCTTTCCTCAGGATTTTTCCTCCTGAGAAGCTTAGAGGCCTCAGGAACAACATGTAAACAATGATTATCTGTTGCTGTGGGATGCAACAGGTGCATCTGTGATTGGTCTCATGTGGTTGTTTCTAATTAATGGCCAATCACAGTCAGCTGGCTCAGACTCTGTCAGAGACACAAACCCTTGTTTTCATTCTTTCCTATTCTATTCCTAGCTAGCCTTGTGATGAAACATTGTCTTCTATCCTTTCAGTATAGTTTTAATGTAATATATATCATAAAATAAAAAACCAAGTCTTCTGAAACATGGAGTCAGATCCTCATCTCTTCCCTCATCCAAGAACCCCTGTGAACACCGTCACAGGTGGGACGCCCAGCTCTGCCCTTTAGTGGACAAAGCTGCACTTTCCTCCTCCTCCGAGTCACCCTGGGAGCAGTTTCGGACCCATCGAGTTTCCCAACCTTGAGCTGATCACTTTTAATAAAGGCATTAAAAAGGAGAAAAAGTCTCCTGCCCTGTTTATTTCACCCGGCGTCACCCACCTACCCAGCCCCAGGGGCCACACAGTGCCTGAGGCGTTCTCCTCCTGTGCCACCCGGTGGGTGACATGGCCCGTGAAGTAGGGGGCGGCCACCTCACCGGTGGGGACACAGCATCAGCGTCATCACGATGGGTGGTGACCCCTGAATTGAGGGAAGAGGACTGGAAATTGTGTCCTGACCACTGCGAAAATTGTGTGTTGAACCCCAAAGTCAGATCCTGATTTCCCAGACTGGGTGCTCAAAACTTCTAAATTGGTTTTGGCCTCAAATTGGCCTTGCAACCCCCCATCAGGTCCTGTCCCCCTCCCCAGTCATGTCCAAACCCACAAATCAGATCCCAAATCCCCTCAAAGGGGTCCTGTTATGTCCAAACCCTCCACATTGGATCCCAAATCCCCTCAAATTGATCCTGACCATTCCCAAAATTGCGTGTCGAGCCCCAAAACTGGATCCTGATTCCCCAAACCCGGTGCTCAAAACCTCTAAATTGGGTCCTGACCCCTCAAATTAGTTTCTGACCTCGCTCAAATCAGATTCTGCCTCCCCCAAATTAGGTCCTGGCCCCTCAAATTGGCCTTGCAACCCCCCACGGCATCCTGTCCCCCTCCAGTTATGTCCAAAAAGCCTCAAAATCAGATCCCAAAGCCTCTCAAAGGGGTCCTGTTATGTCCAAATCAGATCCCAAAGCTCCTCAAAGGGGTCCTGCTATGTCCAAATCCTCCAAATCAGATCCCAAAGCCCCTCAAAGGGGTCCTGCCCCCCCGGTCGGGGTCCCCCCGTACCAAGAGCAGAAGCCGACATCAGCTCCCCACCAGCGTCCATCGCCCGCGCTCAGGGTCCATCAGGGCCAGGAGCCGGCGAATGGGGGGAGACAGTATCGGGGACACGGGGACCGGTGGGTTCTGCTGTGGCCGGTGGGTCTCGGTCTGTCCTGCTGGCTCCCGGTCCTGCTCCCGGTTCTTCCCGCCGGTGGTTCCGGGCAGTCCCGGGGGCCCGTGCGGGCCCCGGTGCTGCTCGCAGCGTGTCCCGGTCCGGACCGTGTCGCCCTCGGACGGTCCCGGTGTGGTCCCGATGCCGCCCCAGTCCCTTCCCGGCAGCCGCCGCCGTTCCCCGGAAGGCGCGCGCGGGAATCCCGGCCTGACACGCCCACGCCTGAAATAGCCTCTGTGATTGGTCAAAGCGGAGGTGACATCATCGGTTGCCAGGCAGAGGGGGCTGGAGCGGGTTGAGAGGCGAAGGAGATGGTGCCCGGAGGGGGCGGGGTCTGGGCGGGGATGGGGGCGGGGCGGGGCGGGGAGAGGGCGGGGCAGAGCGGGATGGGCGGGGGCTCGAAAGCGAAACCTTAACGGAGCTTTTGGGAGCTGAACTGGGAGCCCTGGTGTGGACTGGGGAGTGCCCCAGGCTGGACTGGGAGCCCTAGTGTGAACTGGTGAGTGCCCCAAGCTGGACTGGAGACATTGATGTGGACTGGGGAGCTGAGAGGGCTGAACTGGGAGCACCGTAGTCTAGACTGGGAGCACTGGTGTGGACTGTGGAGAGCCCCAGGCTCGACTGGGAGCACTGCTGGGGACTGGTGAGTGCCCTAAGCTGGACTGGAAACATTGATATGGACTAGAGAATGCCCCAGGCTGGACTAGGAAGTGCCCCAGGCTGAGCTGGGAGCACTGATGTGGGCTGGTGAGTGCCTTGTCTGGACTGAAGAGTGCTCCAGGCTGAACTGGGAGCACTGGTGTGGACTGGCAAGTGCCCCGAGCTGGACTGGGACCACTGGTGTGGACTGGAGAGTGCCCCAGGCTGAATTTGGAGCACTGGTGTGGACTGCTGAGCTCAGGGGTCTGAACTGGGAGCACTGGTGTGGACTGCTGAGCTCAGGGGGCCAGACTGGTAGCACCATAGTCTGGACTGGGAGAACTGGTGTGGACAGGGGAGCGCCCCAGGCTGGACTCAAGAGCGCCCCAGGCTGGACTGGGAACACTGGTGTGGCCTGGGTAGATGAGAGGGCTGGACTGGGAGCACTGGTGTGGACTGGTGAGTGCCCCAAGCTGGACTGGGAAGTGCCCCAGGCTGAACTGGGAGCGCTGGTGTGGACTGCTGAGCTCAGGGGGCCAGACTGGGAGCACTGTAGTCTAGACTGAGAGCACTGGTGTGCACAGGAGAGCGCCCCAGTCCTAACTGGTTTTAACTGGTGTCTCCACAGGCTGTTGCTCATTCCTCGTGAGCCCCACAGAGAGCACTGTCCATACCGGTCCCACCATGGCGCTGCCACCTGCCACTCTCCTGCCCGGCGTGCTGCTGGTGGCCGACGCCCTGGCACTGGTGTTACTGGTGCCGCTGGTGCCGCTGCTGGCGCCGCTGGGCGTGCTGGGCGTGTGGCTCGAGGCTGCCCTGCGCTTGCCCATCCTGGCCATGGCCACCCGGCTGCCAGCCCCTCGCCGTCCTTCCGGAGCCACCGCGGCCGCCGTCACGGCCGCCGCCACCCCCCCGGTGTTCGGAACCTTCCAGAGCCTCCTGGGGCCGCCCGGGGCCAGCCCGGGGCTGTTGGTGGCCGCGGCGCCCGCCTGGCTCGGGGTCACCCACGCCGCTGCCGCCCTGGCCGTGCTGGCCTGGCCCGCGCCCCCGGCCCCCGGCAGCATCCCCGAGACCCCCGGAGGCGTCCCCAAGGCCCCTGGCAGCATCCCCGAGACCCCCGGAGGCGTCCCCAAGGCTCCCGACAGCGTCCCCGAGACCCCCGGAGGCGTCCCCAAGGCTCCTGGCAGCGTCCGGCGCGCTCTGGCACTGACCTGGGAGCAGAGGAACGTCCTTGGAGCTGCTGTCCTCTGCCTTGTGCTGGCTGTCGTTGGTGGGTGACTGTCTTGGTTTAGGGCAAATTTGGGAGAAAACCTCCAAAAGGGGCCCCTCCAGAAAGCAAACCCACACAGCCCGTCCCCAAACCAGTTCAGGAAAGATTCCTCAGAGAGAAGTGGAAAGAACCTGTTTATTTAACAGACAAAGCACACAAAATGAACAATACCAGATGACAACACTCTTTCACCACTCTGAAAAAGATGACAAATTCACAAAGTCTCTCTTGGGGGTGGTCACTCTGTTCTCAGTCCCTCTGGTCCTGGGGCAGCTGCTGCAGCCACAAAGTGCAAACTCTCGGTGTTCCCAGGTCCTGGTCTGGAGCAGGCTCAAGTAGGTCGAAAAAAGGGAAAGGAGAAACAGTCGAGGGAAAAATTCAGACTGCTTAGCTAAACTAAATAATGAGCGGAAACAAAAGCAAGAGCGAAGCAGGAGCAAAGCAGAAGCAAGAGAAAAGCAAAAAGCCAAGCAAAAAGCAAAAGCAGCACCATGTACTGCCCGGTGTCTGTGTCCCGCCAGCCGTGGGGGAGCGGCTGATAACAAAACCAAAGCAAAACTTTCACTCTTCAGAGCCAGTCTTGAAGGCACAGAACATGATATCCAGCATAAACAGAACACACAGATGGGGATACAAACATCCTAACGTCACCTTAGGACGTTGACATGTGGTGACAGGCGTTGACACCCCCAATTTGGGCTCTGCAGCCCCAAATTGGGAACCCCCCAATCTGGGATACCCCACCAAATTGGATGCTGGCGCCTTAAAATTGAGTGTTGAGCTCCTAAATAGGCGATGACCACCCTAAAATAGAGTGATGACCCTCCTAAATTGTGAGTTGACCCCTTCAGTTGGGTGCTGACCCTGAAAAAATGGGGTGCTCACTTTCCAAAATGGGTTCTGACCCTGCAAACTTGACTGTTGGTCCCCCAAAATTGGGTGCTGACCATCAAACTAATGGTCTGATGCCCAATTATGGATGTTGACCTCTAAGACCTGGGATCTTAAGGTCCTGATCTCCTATGTTTAGGTTCTGATCCATAAAATTGTGTGCTGAACCCCCCCAGAATTGGTACTGACACTTTAAATTGGGTGTAAAATCCCTAAATTTTTCACGAAACCCCCCAAATTGGGTCCTGACTTCTCTAAATTGTCTCCTGCCCAAATTGTGTCCCGCCTTTCCAAAATTAGATCCCCGCTCCCCAGACCGGATCCTGCCCCCCACAAATCAGGGTCCCCCTGTGTCAGTGGTCTCACCCGTGGTGACGCAGCCTCGGTGACACCCAGGGGAGATGGCGGGGCCGTACACCACCGGGAAGGTGCTGGATGCCGTCGGAAGTGGGGATGGAGTCACCGCTGGAGCTGTCGGGATGGTGGCGGCTGCTGGAGCCACAAGGTGGGTTGGAGCATTCCCAGGGCCTGTCCCCGTGTCCCCAGCGTCCCCGATGTCACCGTGTTCCTGTGTCCCCACAGTGTGCTGTTTTCTGGCTGCTGGGGGTCTCTCTTCATGCTGTTGATGGCGAGTCTCCGTCAGAGCCTGAGCCTGCGGCTTTTTTCCCACCTGGTGCACCAAGACCTGGACTTCTTCCAGGAAACACTAGCAGGTAACGGGGTACGGCCCAGCCCAATCCCACCTGACCCATCCCACCTGTTCCATCCCATCCCAGCTAGTCTGTCAACCCAGTCCCATCCCCACCATCCCATTGATCCCATCCCATCCCATCTCATCCCATCCCATCCCATCCCATCCCATCCCATCCCATCCCATTAATCCCATCCCATTGATCCCATTCCATTGATCCCATTCCATTGATCCCATCCCATCCCATTGATTCCATCCCATCCCATTCCCACCATCCCATCCCATTGATTCCATCCCATCCCATCCCTCCCCATCCCATCCCATCCCATCCCATCCCATCCCATCCCATTCCCACCATCCCATCCCATCGATTCCATCCCATCCCATTCCCACCATCCCATCCCATTGATCCCATCCCATCCCATCCCATTGATCCCATCCCATTGATCCCATCCCATCCCATCCCATCCCATCCCATTCCCACCATCCCATCCCATTGATCCCATCCCATTGATCCCATCCCATCCCATCCCATCCCATCCCATCCCATCCCATCTGTCTGTTATCCCATCCCACGACTCCATCCCCATCATTCCCATTCCCACCATCCCATCCAATTCCATCCTATGCCATCTTCCTGGCTTCATTCTACTCCAGTGTTCCATCCTGTCCCCATCCCACTTTCCCATTCTAGCCACTGTTCTGTCCCCATTATTCTCACTCCCGTGCCTCCACCCTGTTGCGTATCCCCAGCTGCCTCACACCATCCCATCACCCCATCCCACCATTTCCTTTCCCACCATCCCATTTCCCCTGTCCCGCCCCATTCCACCCTGACCATCTCCACAGCCATTCCCATCATCCCATCCCACTGCTCCCCATTACATCATTCCCATCCCAAATGGGATCATCCATGATGGGATCATGGCCTCACCCACCACGATCCCAACCTCTTTTCCCACCCTGCAGCTGAGCTCCTGGCTCAGTTTTCCATGGAAGTGCCATGGGTGTTCAGGGCAGCACCGAGTGGAGCCAACCAGCTGCTGCGGAGCCTGGTGATGGCCCTGGTGGTGGGGGGGTTCATGGTGGGGCTGGCACCGGGGCTGGCACTGCTGGCACTGCTGGAGGTGCCCCTTGGAATCGCCACCCGCCGCATCCAGAGCACCCGCAAACAGGTCAGGAGTAGGAGGGAAAGAGTGGGAGGGGACTGAAGAAAGGTGGGAATGGTGGAGCTGGGATGGAGGCTAGGGGAATGGGATGGTGGGGATGGGATGGGATGGGATGGAGAATGGAAAGGAGGACGATGGAGGTGGAAATGGTGGGATGAAAGGGGATGATGACGAGGGGAATGGGATAATGGGGATGGGATGGAGAATGGAAAGGAGGACGATAAATGGTGGGATGAAAGGGGATAAAGACCAGGGGAGTGAGACGGTGGGAGTGCTGACATGAGGATAGAACAAAATGGTCGAGATGGGACTGGTGTGGATGAGAAGAGAAGGATGAGATAAGGTGGTGGGTATGGGATGAGACAGTGGGGATGGGGATAGTGGGATTAGGAGAATGGATGGGAATGGTGAGGGTGAGAGAGAAGGGCGTGGGATGGCAGGAATGCAATAGTGGGGATGCAGTGGGTGTGGTGGGATGGGATGTGGATGGTGGGCCAGGAAGGTGACCTGGGAAAGTTGGAGATCCCCTGTTGCTGCCACAGGCCCTTCAGCGATCCATGCTGGAAGCATCCGCCCACACAGCCGCAGGGGTGCAGGAATCTGTTGCCGCCATCGAGACCATCCGAACCTTTTCAGCAGAGGAGGAGGAGGAGGAGCAGCACAGATGTAACCTGGCCAAGGAGCTGAGGCTGAAGGAGCAGATAGAGCTGGAGCTGGCAATCTTCGTCCTTGTCTACAGGGTCAGGGGGAACTGGGAATGGGAACAGCAGAGAATGGGGGATGCCAGGGTCAGGGATAAGGACACTGGGAATGAGAACACTGGGACCGGGAATGGGAAACCAGCGGCTGAGATGGGGCCACTCAGAGTACAATGGGGACACCAGGAATGGGGACAACAGAACAGGGACATTGACTTCAGGAACAGGCATGGCAGGAATGGGAATGGTGACATTAGAAACAGGATGGGGACACTGGGATAAAGGTTGGGAACATCAGTGTGGTGGTGTTTGCAGGTGCCCAGGATGAGAAAAGAGACAAAATTCTTGACTTCATGTTTCAGAAAGCTGATTTATTATTTTATGATATATATTATATTAAAAGAAAATTATATACTAAAGAAAGAGAAAGGAGACATTAGAAAGCTAGAAAGGAATGAATAATAAAATCTTGTGACTCACCAGAGAGTCTGACACAGCTGGACCTGTGATTGATCATCAAATAAAAACAACCACATGAGACCAATCAAAGATGCACCTGCTTCATTCCACAGCAGCAGATCATTATTGTTTACATTTAGTTTCTGAGGCCTCTCAGCTTCTCTGGAGAAAAATCCTGGTGAAAAGATTTTTCAGAAAATATGTCTGTGACACATCAGGATCAGGAATAGGGACATCAAGAGTGAGATGGAGACACCAGAACTGGAATGAGGACACCAGGAACAGAGATGAGGCCACCAGGAACAGAGATAAAGACACAAAGGAGTGGGATGGGGACAGGCAGAATGGGGACACCAAGAGTGGGTTGGGGGCAGATGGAATGGGGACGCCAGGAGTGGATTGTGGGCAGCAATATCCCTGTCCCACCTACAGGTGATCAAACTGGCCATCCGGGTCATGGTGCTCTTCAGGAGCCACCAGCAGCTCCGTGACGGATCCATCACTCCTGGGGTCCTCGTCACCTTCCTGCTGTACCAGGACAGAGTTGGTAGCCATATCCAGGTGATCCCATGGAATGCACGTGTTTGTCCATCCAACTGTGCTTCTGTCCATCCCAGTGCCACCCCCTTCCTTCTCCCCAGGTGCTGCTCTACGGCTTCAATGAATTCCTGACCAACGCAGCTGCTGGACAGAGGATCTGGGAATACCTGGATTGGAAACCCGCAGGGAATGTCGGGGGGACGCGGGAGCCCCCCGAGCTTCAGGGCCATGTCACTTTTCAGAAGGTCTCCTTCACATATCCTGGAAATCCAGAGCACCCTGTGCTGAAGGTGGGTCTGGCGGGAGGTGGGGTTTCCCAGGGGTGGGAATTTTGGCATCACCTGCTGTCACAATCCATCCTTACGAACGGGTTTCTTGATAGTTCATGGATTGATCTCAGGGTGCAAAAAAACCAATACGGCACAGGAGGTTTGCAGTAATAAAACAAATGCAGCTTTATTGAATGACCACAACAAAATGCAATAGAGGGATTAAGGGAGAGAAAAAGATAGAGCTAGAAAAGAGAGAGAGAGAAGGAGGGGGATATAGCTACCAAATGCAGAGACAAAATCCTTTGGTCCAGTCCAGTCGAGGATCCGCCTGTTACGTCGGGGAGATCTCAGGGTTGCAGTCCATCTGGACCCCAATTATACTCTTTTTTGATGGGGGAAGGGGAATGGATTTTGCAACCGAGTCAAAGGTAGTTTATTGTATCTTCAGGGAGGAAAGAATAATGTTTGGAAAAGGGGTACACACAGTCCATGTTCAGCAGTGGGCGTGAGCCATTGTTTTCGTGGTCCACTGCTCACACCTGCAACATCCATCTTGCTTTGGTTAGCTTGCCTCCCCTACACATCTCTCCCAGGTTGGGGGTCTCAGTCCCAGTCCTTGGAAAGAGTGTGGGGGGCCTTTTCACATGGGGGTTTCATGTCTTGGTCTTTGATGGAGAGGCTTCTTACATCTCAGTCCGTCTGTCACGGCAGTTGTAAGACGAGTGAGGGGTCTTTTGTGGGGGACCACCCAAAACTCAGGAGAAGTCCAGCCAGGCAAAGAGGGGACAGCTTCCAAGGCTACTGTTGCAAAAAGGCAAGGTGCCCCCTTCTTCTTCTCATTGGGCTCAGTGTAGCATATAGTAAATACACCTGTGGACAACAGCTTAACAATGCTCTCAGGTCTCGGGGCCTTGTTGGCATGTGACTTTCTCCTTCAGAACCAGAGATTTTAGACAGTGGGGACTCTTCAGTGGTCCCCCAATGATGATGGTGAGGCAGATGAGGAATATTTCAGACAGACTCTCACACCTGTCCCCATCCCACAGGACGTGAGCTTCGAGGTGCGCTCTGGGGAGGTGACGGTGCTGACGGGGCCCAATGGCAGCGGGAAGAGCACGGCCGTGGCGCTGCTGGAGCGGCTGCAGGATCCTGGCAGCGGGACGGTGCTGCTGGATGGGATCCCGCTGCCAGAGTATGAACACCAGTACCTGAACCGCAAGGTGGGACAGCAGAGACACTGGGAACACTGGGCATGGAATGGGGAAAATGGGGACAGGGGTCAGGGGACAATTGTGATGGTGTTCACAGGGGTTTTTGGATGAGGGAAGAGACAAGGATTTGACTCCATGCTTCAGAAGGCTTGATTTATTATTTTATGATATATATATTACATTAAAAGTATACTAAAGGAACAGAAGAAAGGATTTCATCAGAAGGCTAGCTAAGAATAGAATAGGAAAGAATGATAACAAAGGCTTGTGGCTTGGCTCTCTGTCTGCACCAGCTGGGTTGTGATTTGCCATTAATTACAAACATCCAACATGGGCCCATCACAGATGCACCTGTTGCATTCCACAGTAGCAGATAATCAATGTTTACATTTTGTTCCTGAGGCCTGTCAGCTTCTCAGGAGGAAAAATCCTAAGGAAAGGATTTTCCATAAAAGATGTCTGCAACAAACAATGAGATGGAACTGGGACCACAGGAGCATGGGAGCAGAAATGGGGATACTGGGAAGAGGATGGGGACATCAGGAATAGGGTGGGGACAACAAGAAATGGGATAGGAACATTGGGAAATGGGATGGGGATGACAGGAATCGGGATGGGAAAAGTGGGAAGTCAGGGGTGGGGACACTGGGGACACAGATGGGGAGAATGGGATCAGGGATGGACACTATGGGGACACCAAGGTGGGATGGGGTCATGGAACAGGAGTGGGGACACCAGGAGCCAAGACAGCGTCATAGGGCTTGGGGCTGGGGCAGGTGGTGCTGGTGGAGCAGGATCCCGTCCTGTTTTCTGGAACGATCCGTGAGAACATCCTGCTGGGGCTGGAGCACTGCAAAGAGTCAGAGCTGCGGGAGGCCGCCACTGCTGCTGGAGCCATGGAGTTCATCCAGGGGCTGGGACACTGGTGATAGCCAGGGGGATGGATGGGGCACCCCTGGGGCACATCCCCCTGATCCCAGGATCCTCTGGCAGTGATGGGAGAGCGGAGTGGGTGGCACATGGTGGGGTGTGCGGGGGATCCCTGAGGTCACATCCCACTGATCCCATGGGATTGCTCACGCAGGTCAGATCCCACTGATCCCATGGGATTGCTCACACAGTGGTGAGGGAGTGTGGGGGGTAGGGGAAAGGGGGGGAACCTCTCGTGCTGGGATCCCACTGATCCCAGGGTCCCCCCGCAGAGGTGGGGGAGTGTGGGGGGTGGGAGCAGAGGGGAGAACTCCAGGGCTGCACCCCACTGATCCCCTGTGGTCGCTCCCACAGAGGTGGGGGAGCACGGGGGGCGGCTGGCGGCGGGGGAGCGGCGCCGTGTGGCCCTGGCCTGGGCTCTGCTCCAGTGTCCGGCCGTGCTCATCCTCGACGAGGCGCTGGATGATGGAGATGATGGAGCGGTGAGTGGGGTGGGATGGAGGGTGTTGGTGTGGATAGGGGTGCAGTTGGTGAAAATGCGGTATGATGGGATGGCTGGAATGGGATGGTGGGATGAGGTGGTGGCAATAAGGGATAATGATTGGCATGGAGTGGGAATGATGTGATGAAGACAGGGATTGGATGGGCTGGTGTGGGTCAACGAAGTGGAGAAATAGGACAGGATAGTAGGATGGGATAGAGACCAGGGGGGTAGGATGGCAGGAAAGTAGAATCAAAGGATGAAGACAAGGAGATACGATAGGGTGGGGTGGGATGGGGTGGGAATCAAGGGGATGGGAATGCTGGGATGAGGACAGAGATGGAGTGCAATGGGAAGGGTTGGAGTGGTAGGAGTAGTATGGGATGGGACGGTGGGAATGGGGATAGTGTGGGCAGGATGGCATAGTGGGCATGGGGATGGGATGGAGAACAAGGAGATGGGATGGTAAGAACAGGATGATAGGATTAGGGTGGGACTGAGAGTGGGGTGGGATTGGTTGGTCAGGACTGGGTGGGATCAGGTGGGACAGGGTAGGACTGAGTTGGATGGGCTGGCATGAGGGTTCTCTGATTGGATGGTTTGGGATGAGTGTTCTCTGAGCTGGATGGGTTGGGATGAGCGTTCTCTGAGCTGGATGGGTTGGGATGAGTGTTCTCCTAGCTGGATGGGTTGAGATGAGGGTTCTCTGAGCTGGATGGGTTGGGATGGGAGTTCTCTGAGCTGGATGGGTTGGGATGAGCTGGATGGGTTGGGATGAGTGTTCTCTGAGCTGGATGGGTTGAGATGAGGGTTCTCTGAGCTGGATGGGTTGGGATGGGAGTTCTCTGAGCTGGATGGGTTGGGATGAGCTGGATGGGTTGGGATGAGCTGGATGGGTTGGGATGAGCGTTCTCTGAGCTGGATGGGTTGGGATGAGCATTCTCTGAGCTGGATGGGTTGGGATGAGCTGGATGGGTTGGGATGAGTGTTCTCTGAGCTGGACGGGTTGGGATGAGAGCATTCTCTGGCTGCAGGCACAGTGCTGGGTGCGCACTGGGCTGGCCAAGACCGTGCTGGTCGTGTCCCACCAGCTGCGGGTGCTGGACGGGGCCAATCGCCTGGTGCTGCTGGAGCGCGGGGCCGTGATGGAGACGGGAACACCAGCGGAGCTGCGGGAACGCCGCGGCGCCTACAGCCGCCTGCTCCTTGGAGGAGGCAGCACCGGGCAGCCCAAGGGCCCCGGGATGGGCAGCGAGAAGGGGGCTGCATCTGGCAGGGAATAAAAGGGAATCAGCCCCAGTGTCCCCATTCCCGGTGTTTGTGTCACCAGCCAGCTCCTGGTGTCCGCAGTCACAGTGTCCTGTGAATCCCTTCTCCCCACATCCTCAGGATCCCAACTCCCTGTGTCCCCCATGTCCCCACTGTGTCCCCCAGGTCTGCCCATTCCCTGGATGTGTGTGTATCCCCTGTATCCACCATGTCCCCATGATCCCTGGTCCCCATGTCTGCTCCTGGACATGGGGCACAGGGTGGGAAATCAATCCCAAGGAATGGATCTGGGCATGGGTGTCACGTCCTCATCTCACTCCTGCTGTGCTCACTCCAAGCTCCTGGTGTCCCCAGTCCTTTCCCAGTGTCCCCATCCCCAGTGTCTTTATCCCAGTTCCCAATGTCCCCTTTTCTATTCCTCATTCCCTGAGAGGAAGTGCTGGGCACTGGAGGATGGGACTGAGATTTATTGCCCAAACCAGGGTATTTATACATGAGAAATAAAACATTTTGAGCAACTGTAATTCTTGTGTTTAAAACATGGGAAAACATGAAGTCAGTCTGTTGGGAAGGGCTGCTGTGTGATGAGTGGGAACAGCAGGATGAGCTCTGCCAGCAATTTGTGGCTTTCTGCAGGGAGAGGGAAGGGGTTGGACCTGCACCATGGATCATTCAGCTGGTGATGAGAGTAAGAGTTGGTGTCACCCTGTCTCTGTCGCCATGGGTTGGATCTGGCTGAAGAGCCCACAGAGAGCAAGGATCCCACCAGATCCTACTGCATCCCTTGTACCCCAATCCTGCTCCACCAACACCACCTGATCTGTTTTGGAATCCTCTCAATCCTGTTCTGGAATCCCACTCCAATGCTGCCCCATCCATCCCACCTGATCCTGCTCTGGAATCCAGCCCAGATACACTTTAGAATTCTACCTGATCCTGATCTGGAATCATGCCCTGGTCTGGAATCCTGCCCTATATCCCTTCTGGAATCCCGCACAGATTCCCCTCTGTACCTGTGGTCACGCAATTGGTTTCTCTGCCTGTTTCTGCAGAATGAGAGGATCCATGAGATTCCAGCATGGATCACACACCAGGATTCACCTGCATGGAGGTGATCCAGAGCTGGATCTGCCTCTGTGTTAGGTGACATGTGGAGGGTGAGGGGCACAGGAGACAGACACCACTCACCCTGATGTTTGTATGGCAAGAGAGGGTTTTGTTTTCCACTCCCTCCTTTATATAGAGCATTTGAAAGGCCTGGTCTGGATGCTGTCACTGGTTTGAACTCCGCACCCCTTTGGGTCCTGAGCCACTGAGATGCCTGCAGGCTTATGAGAGATCAAATTGGCCAAAGCTCTTGTCACTGAGCCCAGGGGCTGGCAAGGTGACACCAACATCTCACCCTTTCTTTTCTATAAATTTTGATTTGCATTATAGCTGCAGCATTTATGTCCAGGAACTGCTAGGGGAGAGCTCAGGTAAATATGCCCCAGGCATTAGGCTTATAGGTTACAGATTGCAACTTATTTGTAAAAAAAACAAACCATTTAAGCCTTGAAGAAAATAAAACAGTCTGTAAGAACAAGAATCATTCAACCCTTATTAAAGAAAGAAAAGCAAACACAAAAACTAGGAAACAATCTGTAGACAAGGAAAACAGTTTGTAAACAGGGGAATAATTTGTAAACAGATGAATCTTTATGTGAACTGCAGTCCCAGATTTCCATGAGGTTGTCACCAATCACTGATCACACGGCTCTGTGTCTGCTGAGGGTTTATCAGGAGGTGCTGTCAGGATGCAGTGCAGGCTGGATGCTTCTGGCAGGTACCCAATGTGTCCCACTGTCTGTTGGAACACATGAATGTCCCCAAGCCCAGGTAATGAGATCCCAGGGACCCCCCCATGTATTGGTAAGGAGGTCTCGTGCCATTCCCTTGGATTTGGGCAGCTGAACATCACACGATTGCATTGATAAGAAGTGATTTAGCATAACTGGGTTCTGGGATTTTCCTAAGACTGTTAAGTGATTTAATGTGTATAGAGCTTTAGCTATTCTACTCTGTGGGGTCTCACCACATACCTCCCTTTTGTTTATTAACTATACCTTTTCAGGCACCATGTGCTCTTTCCACTATTGCTTGTCCAGCTGGTAAATGAGGGATGCTGGTTTGGTGTGATACACCCCAGAGCTGTAGAAATTGCCTGGTTTCCTGGGAAGTGTAGCAGGCCCTTTATCAGTTTTGATGGTTTGAGGACTGCCCAAGGCTGCAAAAGCTGATTGCCAGTGTACCATGGCACCCAGTCCCCTTTCCCCTGTGTGTACTGTAGCCCATATTGCTGAGGAAAAGGTGCCAATTGAGACACAGGTGTGTTTTAAACGGCCAAAATCAGGGATGTGTGTGACATCAATTTGCCAGATTTGCAAAGCACACAGTCCATGAGGGTTCACTCTTATCTGCAATGGTGCAGCGTGACCTTGACAGCACAGATGCTAACAATATTACAAACCTCTGTGTTTGACAGCTGAAATTGCTGTTGTAAAGCTCAAGCATCTTGGTGGAAAAAACTGTGCAATGCCTTTGTTTGTGGAAGCACATCTGGCTGTGGTGCTGAATGGGTACCAGAAAAAGGTACCCGGACCGTCTGTAACTCTTTGTTTTTATTGTCTCATATTGTCTTAAATCCTAATTGTCCAAATTTTTATTACTCTAGTAATATTGCTATTTTTATAACCATTTTATTACTATTAAACTTCTAAAATTTTGAAAAACAAGTGATTGGCGTTTTTCACGCAGTGTCTGACACAACATCCCACGGACAGGGAGGTCACAGGATGTAAAAAACGCCAATCCTGTCACTGCTGTGTCCTGGCACTGCACCGAGGACATCCCCCAGCGTGATGGCCATGTCATCCCCAAGGGTATGACAGGGTGTCCCCAGTGTCACCAGCCACCCTCATCTGCTGTCCCTAAAGTGGCCATTCCCATCCCACCAGGGGTCATCTGCCTGATGAGCATCTACGGGACCCACCACAGCCCAGACCTCTGGCCCGAGCCTGAGGTAGGGCCACCCTATGAGGTGTCCCTTGAGGAAGCAAAGGGAGTCGACCACATCCTAACTGATTGGCATCGAACTCCGATTTATTGATCTAGCTTACACTCTTTTATAGTGGTGTTAATTAAGCTTATACATATTACAAAACCCGAGCTCATCATTGGTTGCAGATTACACACCAACCCCTCTTTGTTGCCAATACCTGTGGTTTTCTTGTTGAGACTAATACTTGTTTTTCTCATCCTGTTATTGACTTGTTATTAACTGTTCTCAAGGCCTCCATGTTTTCCACCATGTTTTTTCTCATCACTTCCTCAAGGACATGGTGTTTACTGTTGTTAAGGGAAAAGCCTGAGAACTTGCTGCGTACAGCTGCCTTTTATTTTTTAACCAGCTGTATATGTTCATGGCCTTTTTTCCTTCAAGCCACGTCTGAGCAAAATTCTCCAACAAATTCCCCGTTTTTCTTTTTTGCACAAGGAGGTTAGTCTGCCAGGTTTTTTCTATCATTCTACTGACCATATTTTGAATATAATTAAAAATAAAAGGTAAAATAAGCAGAAGCATTAAAAGCACATCTAATATCTCTACAGCATATGTCACAAGGTTCCTCAGCCATGGTCCAAGCAATGGCTTTTACCCCAAAGGGTTAAAACCACCCCCAACTGAGCCATAATGTCTTCCTTATCAGGCATTGCACGGTAGGTGGTAATTGGACCACTGAAAAGGAAAGCTGTTAGCTGTTTTTCATTCATGCGAACCCAGAGAGGAGGCGAACGGCTAGGGCTAATAATGCTGGAATCGACTCCAGTGTCCAACAAGCCTGAAAATGATCCTTTCTGTCCTTGAAATTCCACTTCCATCCTTTTCTTGGGTCTCTCAGAAAGGTTCAAAGCCAGTAAGGTAAGTCCTCCGGTGGATTCAAAACCATTTTCCCCCCTCTCTTGTCCTTTCATAGTCTGTAATCCCTTAGTCATTTGGCTCAAGTGGCACCAGCTGAGCAATTCTCAGTCCTTTGTTAATTTGGAGTGGTGGGAAAAGAGTATGCACCATAACATATAGTCCACATCAATGACGCCAGGCAAAACAAATAATCCCAATGCAGATGATCTTCCGAAAAGCAAAGTACCCACCGCGTGACCCTGTATAACAATAGGTCCGTGAATCCCTGTCGGGATCTTCCGTGGGTGCAGGGTCATCAGCATAACTTCTACGGCGGCTGCCGGTTCCAAGCCGAGGCTCCCTGTGGTGTCGGGTTGGAGACAGGAGAGGGTGCTGATGCTGCAGTGACGACTTCTGTTGGTGCGTGGTCACTGCGGTTCTGGCACCAACTAGGCGTTGAAGGCAGTGCTGCTGACGTTTGAAGAGGTCCAAGAGCAGCTAACACCTGATTTTGAGAGGTCTTTGCCTGTTCTTGTAAGCCTAGCCCTAACTGTGCTATGCATTCATTTACAAGCCCTTGCCAATGAGCATTGAATAACAATTGCTGAGGCTGAGTAAAGATCAATTTATCTATCTCATGACAATCATTCACCAAAAGAAGAAGACTGGCATCAAAAATATAATCTAACATCTGTTTGGCTGGCTCACTTTTCACTCCAAACTGACTAACAGTAGACCTCAGCTGAGACAGCAATTTCCACTCAAGAGCTGTAATAGTAGCCTGCATGCCCCCTCCCTCTTGCGGATTGAATACAACAGGACAAGCCAGCTGGGTAGCAGCGCTGATAAGCTCCCCATCCCCCTTTTTAATAGCGTCTCTGGCAAGCGCAGCCCAGGCCAATCTCCGCTCCCTTGCAATAGACCCTGCTAGGTCATTTTCCGCCCCAGGGATCAGCTCATTGATTTTTGGGAGATTATCGGGTGATCTTGGCCATAGTTCGTGTTGTTCAGGGAGTGTGGAAGCCTCAGAAGCGCTCTGTGTAGCCTGGCTTAAAGCAGAAGAGGGCAGCGAAGCAGGTAATAAGACCGTCCTCATTGCAGGGGCTACTGGTAATCCCCTATCCTGATCGTATCCCCTGTCCTGGTCGTAATCTTTATTACACCCATGAGCAGCGCTAGCCTGCTGGGCAGCCTCTTTCTCAGCCTGAAACTGCAGTAATTCATTGCGAACGACCCACCATAATTTACCTAACTTCTTGGCAGTTTTATCGCCCTCTAAAGTAGCCTCCCATAATAAATCACGGAATTTACGCCACTCCGTTAACTCGTGAACTGTATGGGGCTTAATAAAAATTCCCCTATCGTAGCCATAAGCCAAAAGCCCTGGTAAATCCTTTTGCAAATCTATCCCCTTAACCTGCCTTTTTTGTAAAAAGGCAGTAAATAAATCATATGCTGCTTGCCTTTTCATACCTAAAATCGTCAGCGCTGTTGCAGCCTCTTCAAGGTCCGTGCAGCACGTATCAGTCGGGCTCGCCTGTACGACACCCGAGGCACAAGGCGTCTCAGCTTCTTTTTTATCCGCTTTTTTTTTCCGTTCTCCGCATTTTCTGCCGTCCCGGCTGCTTCTCAGGACCTGAGCGTGTCTTCACTCCTCCGTGGTGCGTTGCTGTATCACAATCGGGTGTCACCATTTGAGGAAGCGTAGGGAGTCGACCACATCCTAATTGATCAGCATCGAACTCCAATTTATTGATCTAGCTTACACTCTTTTATAGTGGTGTTAATTAAGCTTATACATATTACAAAACCCGAGCTCATCATTGGTTGTAGATTACACACCAACCCCTCTTTGTTGCCAATACCTGTGGTTTTCTTGTTGAGACTAATACTTGTTTTTCTCATCCTGTTATTGACTTGTTATTAACTTTTCTCAAGGCCTCCATGTGTCTCTGCCACCACAGTGGTGACAGCTGTGTCCCCTCAGTGTGACTGTGTCGGTGTCACCCCAGGTGTTCAATCCTCTGAGGCTGTCCGGAGAACAGTAAGGGACAGTCCCCGCCGTCCTTCATCCCATTCTCTTCTGGCCCCAGGTATGTGCTGGAGTGGGGACAGGAGTGTCCCCAAGTGCCACCCCTGTCCCTGGCTGGGTTCACAGTGGGATGACAGTGACAGTGGGGACGTGGTGGCAGGAACTGCATCAGGCAGAGCTTTGCCATGGCTGAGATGAAGGTGGTAGTGGCATTGACACCGTCCCAGTTGGTGCTGCGGAGGGACAACGTGAGGTCACCCCCGCGCCGCCAGCCCGAGCTGATCCTGCGTGCCAACGATGGGCTCTGGCTGCTGCTGGAGCCACTGGCGGGAGTGGCCTGAGTGACACGGGTCACCAGGACATGGGGACATCCCACAAGGCGGGTGTCACAGCCAGGGGAAGAGCAGGGAACAAATGGTAGCATGAAAGGGACAGTATCATGGTGGTGGTGGGGATATGTTGTCCTTGGCCATGGGACACCTCATGGCATGGACATGTCAACCCATGGACTTGTCCCCTAGGCCACTTGTGTCGCCATCCATGGCCATGTCCCCCATGTCCTCATCCATGGCCATAGAGCCCCATGTCGCCATCTCTATCTGTGACACCCCCCCATGCCCAATATCGCCATCCACAGCCATGTTCACACCCATGTCCTTGTCCCCATCCCCATCCCCAACATGTCCCCACCCATGTCCCACAATGTCACCATCCGTGTGATATTTAAATGTCTTTATATTTACCCCAATGTTGGGTGAAGGGCAAAGAAAAATGAGAGAAAATAAAGGCCAAAATAAAAGCATTTATGTGTCCATGCTGGCCGAGGATCCATGTGCTTGGGTGGGTAGAAATGACCTGTTTTAAAAGAGGGATTTCCACTCCATTGTCTCCAAAATCCTGGTTTTTTGCCCCAGTCCATCACCATTTGGCTGTGGAAGATGCTGGTGGGCCAGAGAGAATTAGAATCATGGAATGATTCAGGTTGGAAAAGACCTCCAACACCATTTGGAATTCCTGGATGCCACCCGAAGCAATGATTGGATGCCAAAGGTCAGACTTTTTGGTGTCAAAAGTAAAAAAAATGTCCTGTCCCCTATGAAATTCTGATGTCAGTTTGCATCCCAATGGATTTTTCTCTGGCTGTGTCCAAGTGCCCAAGGGAAGCCAGGAAGATGTGGAGACCACCAGCCAGGTGTCTTCCCAACATGGATCACCAGGACCATGGATGACCAAGTCTCTGCCCAGCGAGGGTCACTGTGGACCATCCAGTGGGGGTCCCCAACGGGGGATGGAGTTGAAGCAGCGCTCAAAGCTCTTCCTGTCACTGTAGGACACAAAACAACACGAGCGCACACACTGCTGCTCTCAAGGGGGAGAAAAGGGAAGTTTATTTTCTGACTCCAACATTTAGAGTTTTCTAAAAGTGACTGGATTGGAGGGTGAAAGTGCCACCTCTCCAATGACACTGGACAAACCAACAGTCCATCAAATTTTTCTTCCAAAAAAGAATGCAAAACAATAAGTTATTTACAGAAAGTGTGTGAGAAAGTTTGCTACAAGAATGTAAACATCAGAAGGCTTAGAAAATCATAAAAAATCAAGGCCACACTCTTCCTGCACACAGGGCACTTGTAGGGCATCCCTTACTGCTGCCTCCCTTGGTGTTGGGTCACAGCAGAGTTCTGGGAGAAGCTCTTCCCACACTTAGGACACTGTCAGGGCCTCTCCCCAGTGTGGATCTGCTGGTGGGTGACAAAGGTGGAGTTTTTCTTCAAGCCCTTCCTGCAGTCAGGGCAGCAGAAGGGCCTCTATTCTGTGTGAATCTGCTGATGCTTGAGGAGACAGTATTGGCTCTGAAAAACCTCTCCCCACACTCAGAACACTCATAGGGCCTGTCCCCAGCGCAGATCCTCTGGTGGGCAATCAGGCTGGAGTTCTAGCCGAAGCTCTTCCCACATTCTCCACACTTGTAAGGCCTCTCCCTGGAGTGGATCCTCTGGTACAGAATCAGCCCACTGCTCCTTCTGAAGCTTTTCCCACATTCCCTGCACTTGTAGGGCCTCTCCCCAGTGTGGATCCTCTGGTGCATAATCAGGCTGGAGTTCTCGATGAAGCTCTTCCCACACACTGAGCACGTGTAGGGGCATTCCCCAGTGTACACTGTCTGGTGGATGATCAGGCGAGAGCTGTCACGGAAGCCCTTCCCACATTCTCCACACACAAAGGGTCGTACCCCAGTGTGGATCATCTGGTGGAGTTTCAGGCTGGAGCTCCTCCTGACGCCTTTCCCACATTCTCCACATTGATAGGGCCGTTCATTGGTGTGGATCCTGATGCCGAATTTTGCCCCAAAAGGCGAGAATAACTGCCTAAGAGACTCAATTTAAGTCAGCATAGACAGGAGGGATTTTTTTACAACGCGTCGGAGAAATCACAAAGGGATTTCTAAGTATCTCGTAACAAAAGCAAGCCTTTTATACAGTTTTGATTATGAAGTTACATCATATCACATGCATAATAATGTTTTTGCATACATATTCATAAGAGGCGTGGTGTAGGCGGAGCGTGGGCGGAAACATCTCTTTTGAGGATCATTTCGGTGGTCGTTCCGGTTGCCTTCATCATGGACAGGGGTCACCTGATGAGTCTTCCTCCTTAAACTTTTGAACTCCTATCCAAATATGGCCAATTCCCGGTGTATTTGGCTTGGTCCCATGGCTTGGCAAGGTTATTAGGGTTAGTTGGCTCTGAACACGCTTAGCCCATCAGTTCCCCTATCCCTATCTCTCTTTCCTGTCACGGTGTTCCATGCCTTAGCCGATTTATTGCCCTATATGTTTCCTAAGTGCTAAGCTTTCTTCAAATGTTTCACATGCCATGTTTTAACTCATTATTTCTTGAAGGCTACCCGTTTAGGGGCTTCAATCCTCTGGTGGATGATCAGGTGGGAGCTGAACCTGAAGCTCTTCCCACATTCCCCACACTGATAGGGCCGTTCATTGGTGTGGATCCTCTGGTGGATGATCAGGTGGGAGCTGAACCTGAAGCTCTTCCCACATTCCCCACACTCATGGGGCCGTTCCCCGGTGTGCATCCTCTAGTGGATGATCAGGTGGTAGCTCGTGGGGAAACTCTTCCCACATTCCAAGCACTGGTGGGGCTTCTTGCCATCATCAAGCTGCTCATAGACCACCACCTCAGAGCTCTGGCCAGAGCTCCACCTGCCTTCCTGGCACAGGCTGGGTCCTTCCTCCTCAGAGCATCCTGGGCTGGGTTTGCAGCCCCTCCTCCTGTGGGATCTCCAGGGCTTTTCCTCCCCATTGCACTCCTGTGCCCTGCAGCCACTCAAAGTGGCCTCTGCCACGATGTTCTGCCATGGGGATTTGCCCTCCCTGGTCTCCATCCTCAGCTCCTGCTCTGGGGGAGGAAGGACAAGGAGAGGATGAGATTTGCATCTGTGCCACAGGGAAGGGGAAGGAGATCCCCCCAGTGCATCCCTGGCTGGACACCATCAGCAGCATCAGTCCTGCAGCCGGGGGCCGTGTTGAGCTGGGAGATGGAGCCGGAGAGAGGGGGAAAGGGGAAGCAATGTCCTCCTCACCTGCCTGGGTGTCCTGGGGCATCTTCGGCTTCCTCGCAGCCTTCTTCTCTATCCAGATAAGGTTTGGGAATGGGAAATCCTGGTTTGCGGAAAAAACAAGATATGAGTGCATTGCCTTCGAAGGTCCCACTGATCAAGTCCATCTCTAGAATTCACCGGATGGCCAGAAATATCTTCAAAATCAAGGAGTCCAAAAACCTCTCCCAGGAGTTCCCTGTTTCCAGTGTCCTCACTTTGGGGTTATGGGGTCCCTATTCTCAGAGCTGCTGGGGGGCCCATGGGTCCTGGGAATTCCCCCTCTCCTGGGTCCTGCTTACACAGCCTGAGGGTCTTCTGTGGGTCCCAGGGATAATGGGCAAATTTATGATGCTCATATCCCCATTTGTCTGAAATAAGCTTTTCACCTTTAAGGCTGGTTCTGAGAACAAAGATGGAGGAAGAAGAAGCATGGAGTTTGTTTTCAGAACCTCTCTCACTCCTCCACATTCCGGCTCCTCTGTTGTCTGCGGACGGACAGACAGCGGGACAGAGCCCTCCTTTGCTTTTAGTTAGTTTTAGCTAGCAGAGGAAGAGAAGTTCCCTGGACTGTGGTTTTTGGTTTTCCTTTTCTTTGGACCTGTCTAAACCTGCTCTGTACTGAACACCCAGAAGAGCATCAGGTGCTCACACCTGTGCCCCACCGGGGCTGGGCCACGGCATTTCCAGCACCAGAGAGACTCATAAGAGACTCATAAGAGACTGATAAGTGACTGATAAGAGACTGAGCAAGCCAAGCTACAGCCCACAGAGGGACTTTGTGAGTTTGTCATCTCTTGGAGCAGCAAGCAGTTTTATTGTTTAATACTGTTAATTTTTGGGGTTGGTGAGTGCTTTGCCTGTTAAATAAACAGGTTTTTCCACTTCTCTCAAAGGAAATACTTTTCCAGAATCAGTTGGATGAGGGGCCGCTTGACTTTGGTCTTCTACAGGAAACACCTTTAGAGGTTTTTCTCCCAAAACTGCCCTAAACCAGGACATTGGCTTTGAAGGTCCCACTGGCCAAGTCCATCTCTAGAAGTCACCGGGTGTCTGGTGGCCAGAAATACCTCCAAAAACCAGGAATTCCAAAAACACTCTTCTAGGAGTTGCCCATTTCCAGTGTCCTGACTTTGAGGTTATGTGGGTCCCTCTTCTCAGAGCTCTGCTCTGGGGGGTCTTGGGCATTCCCCCCTCTCCCAGGTCCTGCTCAGGCATGCTGAGGGGGTTTTGGAGGTCTCAGAGCCCATCCTCCCCTGATTCTGTGGAAATTGTTTTTGTGATTCATGTCAATTGGCAATGGAATCAGCAAATCCTTCTATCCGCTGTGTCCAAAAGAGACACAAAGAAAAGTTTTGAAACTTTATGACCAAATAGCCAAATAAAGCATCAAAATCAAAGAAGTATAGTAGAGCAAAAGAGATGAGGTAGCAAGATAACTGATGCTTAGAATAAAATAGAGGAAGTTGGGGTAAAGCAAAGAGATATTGCAAAAAAGCAATTAAAATCTTATGTATAATAAGAAACTTGATGCACTTGACAAAATCATGTAGCAGACATCAGTCTAAGACCTCCCTCCAGACAACCACAACAAGGATAGAAATCAATGACCACCTGGAAAGATTATGAAATTGGTGCTCCCAGCTTTTTGATATTTGCTAATTTGGACTAACCAAGCACATTGGAAAATGCTTTGTATACTTAAAAACAGTATATATACTTTACCAAACTGTGTGTGCTGTGAGTGGAGCAGTGACTCTCCGGCCACCCAGCGCTGCTTGCTTGCATTAAAATAAAAGGTATAGAAGTAAAATTTGGATTGGTTATTGAAATTTTATATCAGGTGTTCCAGGGTCCCCTTTCTCCAGCATCCCTCCACTCCAGCCACTCAGCGCTTCCCCTGCTCCCCTTTGCACTCCTAAGAGATCCAAAAATATCCCCTCATCAAATGAATTAAAAACACCTCTCTCAGCGACACTGAAACATATTTGGGACTCGACTCCTGTGAAAAACGCCAATCACTTCTTTTTAAAATTTTAAAAGTTTAATAGTAATAAAATGATTATAAAAATAGTAATACAACTTGAGTAATAATAATTTGGACAATTTGAATTAGGACAATACGATACAACAAGCAGAAAGAGTTATGGACATCCGGGTACCTTTTTCTGGGCAGCACAAGCCCAGAAAAGGACTCCCGCTAACAAAGGATTAACCCTTAAAAACAATAGCACGTTGCATATTCATACACCTCATACATGATGCATAAATTCCATTCAAACACAGGATTCTGTCTGGTCACCATCAACTTCTTCCTTCCAATCCTAACAGCCCCTTCGAGGCAGGATTCTGGCTGGTCAGTGTCAGCTTCTTCCTTCTAATCCTAACAGTGCCTTAGAGGCAGGGAGAAGTCCATTTCTTCTGGTAAGAGAGCAATAAATTCTTTTCTCTGAAAGATTTAGGTGTCCTGTGGCTGCTATCTGGTGCGAGTGCCTCATTCCTTTCTTTAAAAAAAACCCACTAACATAGTTCTTATTTTAACTACAAGAGTTACCTTTTAATTACAAGACTACATTTGTTATTAAAATGTTAATACAGCACTATTAATCAATACATCAAAATACATATGGTAAACGTGTAAAATGCATGCATTTTATGATTGGCTTTTCGCAAATATTCAAATGAATATTATATGTGTTGTGTTAGAAAGTAATGCTGTATTAATTCTCTTAAGTACCATGTTAAATATAGTTTTAGGTTATAAAAATTGTTAAAATAGAAACAATGCTATGTCGGATACTTTTTTAAAGAAAGGGCTTGCAGCAGGATAGCAGCCACAGGACACCTAAATTTTTCAGAGAAAGAGAATTTATTGCTTTCTTATCAGAAGAAACGAACTTCTTCCTGCCTCGAAGGGGCTGTTAGGATTAGAAGGAAGAAGTTGACCATGACCAGACAGAATCCTGTGTTTGAAAGGAATTTATGCATCATCTATGAGGTGTATGAATATGCAATGGCCTATTGTTTTTAAGGGTTAATCCTCTGTTAGCGGGGTCCTTTTTTGGGCTCGTGCTGCCCAGAAAAAGGTACCCGGACATCCGTAACTCTTTGTATTTCTTGTCTCATATTGTCCTAATTGAAATTGTCCAAATTATTATTACTCTAAATGTCTTACTATTTTAAGAACCATTTTGTTACTTATAAACTTTTAAAATTTTAAAAACAAGTGATTGGCGTTTTTCACACACCATAAGCACACGCACCTTTGGTTAAAACAATCCTTGTTTATTTCTAATACAATACCTGCTTGTAAGCCTTAAAACACAATGCAGAGCTCCATTCTTAAGCTTTAACCTTCCTAATATCTTGCTAGATAAACTTTCTGCAGCTTAGAGAGCTATTCAGACAAGCATTAATACACAGGCCAATGTTCTATTTGCCTTTGCTTTTTCTACAGTTTAAATAATTTTTCTGCTGACCAATCTCATGGCTGCTGCTTTAGCTCCAATGACAGTTCTGCTGTCTCTTGCAGCTTTCCCAAACCCCTCTGATTTTATGGATTCCCACAGTAAATATCTGCATAGAGCCATATAATATACACTTTTCACAACTCCGGAATCGGCAAGGTCCAAACCCCAGCAAAATCCCCCTCTCCCCCCCAAAAACCCTCCCGGAGCTGCCGCTTCCCCATGGCGCTCACCTGCGGGACGCGGGGCAATGCGATGCTGCCGGGCCCAGCCGAGCTGCGGGCTCGCCGTGGAACCCCGCAATGCTCCTTCCCCGGCTGCTGCTCCTCCTCGGGCTGCTCCCTCCGTGCTGCTCCTGTTCCTGCTCCTCCCCTTCCCCTCTCCCTCCCCTTCCTCCCGCTCCAAGGCCGGATCCCCCTTTCGCACCCCCTCTGCCCCACGGCCGCAGCAGCGCCGGCTCTGGGGTGTTGGGGGAGATGAAACAGGAAAGCCTTACAAATATGATTGTCTGGCAAAAGATTTTGAGAATATGGAAACTATAAGCGAGATTGAAATGAAAGCAAGCTTTGAGATCCCTTAGTTACTGAACAACGGGAAAACAACGGTGTGGCCACTGAAAGTAATCCCCTTTTGATGGAACAATTCCTTCTGCTTGCAGGCAGGTCCCAGGGTCAGAGCAGCCCCTACTGTAGGGGTCCAAAGAGGAGTTTTTAGGGTTTAAAATGTAGCACAGGATGGTAATGTAGTGATTCTTATAGGCGGTATGGAAATGCTATAGGATTTGTATATTGTACTAGATTGTTTAAGTGAGAATCAGAATATTCAACACAGAAGAAGATTTATTGTATTGTAACGGGAACTTCGCTCTCTTAGCTCTTACCTCTCTTACTCTTGCTCTTACCTCTTGTCTCAGCTCTTGCCTTTGATGCTCTTACCCCTTTTACTCTCTTATGCTTTTACTCTCTTACCCTGTCATCCTCTCTACCCCTCTCTTCTCTTGGGCCTGCTCTGAGCTGTGGCTGCAGCTCCAAGCAGGGCCCTGCACCCAGGCCCTTTGCAATAAACCCCAAATCCCAGCAGGACCCCTGCACCCAGGCCCTTTGCAATAAACCCCAAATCCCAGCAGGACCCCTGCACCCGGGCCCTTTGCAATAAACCCCAAATCCCAGCAGGGCCCCTGCACCCAGGCCCTCTGCAATAAACCCCAAATCCCAGCAGGGCCCTGCACCCAGGCCCTTTGCACTAAACCCCAAGTTCCACGACCTGGCTGCAGTGATCTCTCATCTCCGTCCGTCCTGACCGTGCCACCCCCATCAATCCTACACTGGGGCAGGGGGAGAAACCCTCAGAGCCCCCAGTGATGGGCAGGGGGCTCAGGGCTCGGGGATTAAGATGTACTTGTAGTTTTCTTGTTATGTCTAGGCTCTGAAGCAGGGTTTGTCATTGTTGTGAAACCAAGATTTGTCAGGACCCAGGACATCCCTCTGGCTGTCTGGAGCAGCCAAGACCCGTGCCAGGGGGCTCAGAGACCCTGTCACAGAGCCCAAAATGCCCCTGTGGTTTTGATTATGACCCATGGAGCAAATTACCAATCTGGTATGAAGATCAGCAAGCCACAACATTTTAGGTAGCATATTAGTGAAGTTATTATGGGATGGAAAAGTAGATTTTAGGGTTTTTGGTATGGGGGTTCAGGAGGCAAGATGGAGGGAACTAGGTGTGTCCAGCTTTCTCCTTCTTCTTCTTGGCCTCCATCTTCTGCTGTGATGTTGGCACTTACAGATTGGTTTAGAGTAGAAGCTCACTGTCTAATGTAGGTGATAGGTAAGTAATTGTAAACATTGTATATGTAGTTTTTAGTATAAAGACATAACACCGCCCCGGGGGCAGACAGAGTGCCTCAGGCTGTCCTGCTGGAGGGACCTCGGCAAAGCAGGAGAATATATTTTATAGATAAGATAAAATAAACATCCTTGAGACTGAGAAATGAAGAGCCCTGACTCCTTCTTCAAGCACCAGGCTGGGAAAAGAGACTTTGGAACTTTTCTCAGGGTCACTCTGACCAGCCAGAGATCCTGACAAAGATTAATCAAGGATTAATACTGAAATAGATGTTCTAATCTATCCTTGCACTTCTGCTGGTCCCTAGGAAGGCTGGTTGGTGATTTCTGTCTGTGTTCAAATATTTAAAGCAACAATAAATAGTCCCATACTTGATATTTCAGGTGAACAATTTAATGGCATCCTAACATTGTTTACACAATCTTATAACATGCATATTTTACTCCTTGTGAAGCTGAAATTTTTTAAATACAAAAAATTCTACTGAAATTTTAGAAATTTTGAAACCATTTTAACATACAGAAAACAAAACAGTCTAAAAAGACCGGTCTAACAGCCATTAAAATGCAGGAAAAAGCAAGAGGACTTCAGGTAAAAGAACATTCATTTAACAGCTTCCACTAAGTATTTATGTGTTAAGAAAAACAGAGCAAATTTAAAAGAACAGAAGTTCTTTAAAACCAGAATTTCTAATGCCAGAAATAGCTTTGAAACAACTTTCTATGTAGTTCTGTTTATTTCAAAATTTAATATTTGGCCAATTTTTGTTACAACATTTTGAAGTATTAAACACACTGAGTATGACAGAAAAATGCAACAAAGCACTAACTCTGAGAGAAAAACAACCCTGCAAGCAATGCCAGGGCACTGGGTATTTCTGCATTTTAAGCAAAGAGCTTTACAGCAACTTTAGTTTTCCTTTTCCTGTCCATTTTGGAGAGCGTAGCCCAGCCCGCCTGGCGCATTCTCCTCATGGTTTTGAGTTTCAGAGCAGAGCCTGGAGATTTCACACTGCATGGAGCTGGGCTCTAGGAAGGAAAATAAAGCCATCCTTTAGTTTCTGTAAGCAATCTGATTAACTGCTTGGTTTAATCTTAGGAAAGGC
This sequence comes from Melozone crissalis, assembly GCF_028551555.1. Lineage (NCBI taxonomy): Eukaryota > Metazoa > Chordata > Aves > Passeriformes > Passerellidae > Melozone > Melozone crissalis. The sequence continues at coordinate 10,222,301 of NW_026535850.1, read as the reverse complement.
TAACATACCTTTTTTGGTGCTGTGGAGTGTAATTGTGAAGCATGTGGATAATCCTTGTACAAATTTTTAAACGTTTCTTCTTCCGAGACTATGCTCTAATAAATGAAAAGTTAAAAGTTAAATTAAAAGTTACTTAGTCACACTATATTAAAAATACTTTTTCTTTCCCCCTAAGGATATTAAACTCTGAAAAAGAAAAATTAAGATGTCATTATGAGGCAGTTCAATCAAACATTATAACAGTTCAATAAAAAGAATGTTAATTATGTACATGCAATGACAATTCCAGAAAGAACCAATAAATTAAAAATATACAGATAAATATTGGCTTGAATGTGGAAGCCCAAACTCTTTATTTCCATTCTCAGCCCCAGCAGTGAGCACAAAGAGCTGCTCAGCACATGATTTGTTCTCTGGCTCTTACCAGGAGGTCAGTGTGCTCAGAGCTGTCTGACTGAGTGTCCAGCTGCACAAGCACTTTCTGCTTTTTCCTGCTGCTCTGCCCTGCAGGCAGGTTTGTGCTTCTTCCACTCTGCATTTTATCCACTGGAGGAGTCTTTATAACATATGTCTGGGAAAGAAAATGTTTCTATTTTTAGATTATATTTTATGGGGTAAGTGTGGAATCTAAAGCCAAACACAGGACCCAGTTTACAGTCTGAGTGCCCAAGAATTCACCTGACAGAAATGGTGGAACTCAGATCTTTCCATCCAAACATGGAGCAAAGACCCAAACAAAGTGGGTAGGGGTGGAAATATAATATTTTATATTATTTTTGTTGCCAAATGAGGAGAATGAAGGGGAAGCTATGGAAGAGCTGAGTTTCATGGTACATTGTATTTAAGTTCTCCATGCTTATCTGCAGAAATTCAGGCTATTCTGAACTGTAGCCACTGCATTGGACTCTATCAAACATCAAAGAAAATGGGAACAAACAAAACTGCAGGAAAAGGCTTTCAGAGAAAGATTGATAGCTACATCAAGATTGGTGTTATTTAAAATAGTCTTTTCACTAGAAGTTAAACTGAGAAGCATTGAATGGTCCAGTGCAGTCCTTTTTTTGACAGATAACATCAAAATGGTGCTGGATTCCATTGTTCCAATATGAAAACCACAAGTGAACTCCTGGCAGGGAAGAAGGGTGAGTTCTGCAGTCAGGACTACTTTGATACTTGGACCATTTTTACAGCTGTATCAGCTTTTTTCTCTTCCATAGAGGAAAAGTGCCTTTACAAATGGACACTTTTAAGACTAAGTGAAACAATTCTAGAGACAGAAAAAAATCAACAACTGAGCAAGAAAAATTACACACTGGGAGCCCTTCCAGAAACTGCTGGCTAATATCTCCATGGAATGGTGTGACCCTTTAAAATCCCTTCTTATCCCAGGGGGGAAAAAAATCATCTACAGAGAAGTAAGAAATACAGGCAGAAAAATGCAACAAGAAAAATTCACGGTTAGGAGTTATAAAATATCAGTGTTGGACTGCCCAAGGAGCTTCCTGTACTGAAGGAGGCATTTTTAATTATTATTTTTATTTTTTTAATGTTAGGAATATAATTTGGAGACCTTCTATTTTTTACATGAATAGATTCACTGTATAGATCTAAACAAGGTTTAGGAATCCCAGGAACATAAATTTTTACTTTCTATAATTTAAAATTTTAAGTCAAAAGCATTCCAATGTCTTTTGCTGAATGCAAATAAATTCTCATGGCACTTCAATTGATTCTACACATATAACACTACCAAATTCTAAAAGCAATTAAAAAGTTAAAGTTACCTTGTGCTTCTTTTCACTTTCAGGAATCTTACTGCCAGAGTGCTCTTTGACAAGATTCTCCTACAAAAGAGTTTTGTGACAGCAAGGAAATATTGATTTGAATTCAGTTGTTAAAAATCTTCTTGGTGTGATTACAGAGCACAGTCTATAATCACAGACTGTACAAAGTTCACACAAAAATATGACCAGATTTAGCACAACCTCAGCATTTAAAAGTCACTGAAAAATCCTACAGTTTAGGGAACTTTTTTGCTTAACTAGTTAAAATTAACTAAAATAAAGAAGAGTTTTGTTTTGTTGTTTGTTTATTTATATATAATCTATAATCACAGACTGTTACAAAGTTCACACAAATCTATGACCAGATTTAGCACAACCCCAGCATTCCAAAGTCACTGTTTTTCTGTTCAGTTTCATTTCTTACCCAACTCCTCCCACAGCACAAGCCCAGGCCACACCTCTCACCCCCACTGCTCTGTGAATAAAAAACTCCACCTTTTCTTCCATTTCTGCTCTCAGTTGTTCCTTAAGGGAGGACAGTTCCCTTTTCAAACATGACAGCTCATCTTCCTACCAACCATTAAATAAAGAACAGGGTTAACTATGCACAGCCCAGAAAAAGGAAAACAGTCCCAAGTGAGACAGTAATTAACAGGGACACTCATTAGATACACAAGATAATTCTATTTGCTTTTCAGCCCTATACTTGAAGCTTTGCTTTAGCTTGTTTAAAAAAGACTGAAGCACTGTAAGAAACAGGTACTTGATCAGAAGTGTTCAAGGTAATACCTTAAAACCCTTGGGAGAAGAGGGGTGAGGGGGCACAATCTAAATATTTAAAACAAAAGTTTCCTATTCAAAGTGGGGAGTCAGACGATGACACACTATCTGGAAGAGCAGACACAAGCACTCTGCTACTCCAATTTATTTTTAGAAACATTTTGAGTTTTTAGCGCCCAGAATAAGATCTGTTGCAGCAGGTTGGGTGGGACTGCTACTGGTAAAAATTCAAACCACACTGGAAAAGTTCCCAGAGAACTGTCTCTGGTGGGAAAGACCCCAGAGCACAGCAGGAAAAGGAACTCTCTAAGCAAACTGAAAAAAGATTTTGAGAAGTCACAAACTGACTGAAGATCACATCTTTTGTCTCTCTGTGCTGTGGGTGGGCAAGAGGGAGGGATTGGGAAAAAAGGTGTTTTAAAGGTTTATTTTAATTCTCATTACTCACTTTTAATTCTATTAGTAATAATTTTTTGATACCATTTAAGTTTGAATCTGCTTTACCCTCAAAGTGTTTTTCTCCTAATCTTTATCTCAACTTGAATTTTTCTTTCCCCTCCTCTGCTCAACTACAGCAGAGAAAAATGAGTGAATGTTTTTTTTGTGTGTGCCTGCACTTAGCCAGTATAAAACCCCTACACAAGGACATCAGCCCCTTCACTGAATTACTGACCATTGGAAAGTGCTCCTTACCAGGGCTCATTCTGATGAGAACTGCTTTTACTGTTTCATTTTATATACTTTTAACTCTGCATCTTTTTCTTCAACCATTTTATCATATTCATTCTGTGGTAAAAAAACCAAACCAACAACAAACTCAAAACATGTGACTAAATGTTACAATTATAGAGTTATCCAGTCTTAAAACATCATTTTTCAAACCAGGCTCTTAAGATTCATAAAGAAAAGGTTCATTGATGCTTCTGCAGAAACTGTAAAACAGGAAATGCTCAATTCAAGTATTATTTTGTGGACTGGCAGAGAGTGCTTTATTTCTGTGCAGCAATATGTGCTCAGCACTAAGAGCCAGCTGGGCAATCTTTATTAATGTATCTGCTAAAGATATTGCAAAATAGAGGAATAGAAAGGTAAACTAAAATGTGTCAGGCTAAACTGCTGACAGTCACTAAGTAATCTCAGAGAAAGAACCAAACTGATACTGAAAAATATTCACATGGTATCAAAGGAAGCCTGAATTGAAAAAAATCTAAAAATCCCAGAAGTTTAGATGAATGGAATTTATCTGCCCATAGGAATGTGTTCATAATCTTCAAATGAATGTGATTTTAGATGATGCAAAGTCCAGCATGTGTTCAGCTTCCTTTTCCCGGACTCAGGCCTGTTTCTGCTTTGGAAAGGTCATTAACGTGGTGTCACAAGTTATAAACATGGTATTGACATGGTATCACACATTGCAAACCACAGCAAGCAGGAAAATCTCTGACCTTGTGCTTTTCCATCAGTGCCATCATCTCAGTTATCTTGTGCTGACATCTGGCATTAGTTTCTCTCTGTATCATTGCAGTTTCATCACAAAGCAACCTCATATTTTCTACCTGTCAGTAATGAATTGCATTTCATTCATCAACATAACAATACATTTCTTTTAAATCTTAATTTCTTCTTCCCCCTGTGGGTGCAAAGTTTGCAGTCCCACTTGGGCTTTATTTGCTTTTAAGATCCCTTTCAAATCCCTCATCTTTTCTGCAGATTGTTAAAATGGGCAAGATCAAAGGTACAGCCATGGCAGGCAAGCTCACTGCAAACCAAAATGCCATTTCAAGCACTCTGTCCTAACATTTCTTAGCATTGCCATAAAAAAAGTGTGGGCAGAAAAATTCTAATGTGGGAGAAGTTATAATCTAATTTAACTGTGCTGACTTTATACCAAAGGTGGAATTTCTTTGAACTACATCTTGAAAGAAAGAAGTTTTAATGGAGTTCTTATTTTCAAAGACACATTCAAATACTTCAACTTCAGCACCTAATGTACTAAAGCTTTGCTCACAAGGATTCACAACAAGTTCCATTTATGTTGATAAGACTGAAATATAAGCAAGGATCCTGCCAATAAAGCTTCATAAAAACATTTTAAATTTAAAAAAATAAATTGCATAAAAATTAACACCTCTCACCTCTTCACAAAGTTTATTTTCATTTACTTTTCTTGTTTCTATGTCTTTTTGATAGATGTCAACTTCTTCCTTATGTTGCTTGTTCATATTTTCCATCTCTAACTGCAATTTATTCACCTTTGGAGAAAGCAGAATTGCTGCTGTTATTTGTTTAGGAATTACTATGTTAATGATTTTTTCTTACCTCTTATTTTTGAGCACAAACACTGTTACTTTTCAGGTATATGATTCAAGTGTTTCCTATATAAAGTTCAGCTTTTGTTTTTAATAAAGAGTTGAACTTTTGCCTGAAGTGAGTTAGAAAATACTCAAAGGAACAATGGCAACAGCAGAGTGGGGAAGACTACCCTAAGCAGTCACCTTAAATGCTGTGAATGCCTTGGAAAAAAACCAAATACAGATGGAGATTTTATTCCCTCTCTTGTAAATCTGTATCAGATTTTCACAGGTTTTATGGTACATTTTCCTCTCAGCTGTGCATTTTGATTACAGTTTTTCCCTTTTAAGTTTATCATATGAATATCCTCAAAAAAGTCCACTTTTCTTCAAGTGCATTACCCAAAGCTGGACACAATATTCCCATCAGAGGGATTGCCACTGCAGAACACATTTAAAGAACAGCCTAAAAAGAGTAATATGTTTATATATATATATATATATATATTTCTTTTAAATGCTTTTCTGTTACAATGAGGTTGCTGAGCCCTGTTCAGTCCACTATCAACAAAAGAAAAAAAAGGAACAGATTGGAAACATCATTAATTGCAATGTGAATCCATCTCTTAAATGTCCAATAGTCAGTGCCCAATGATTACAAATGGAAGCATCTTCTAAAAACTATGAGCTCATTCCTGCAAAGTCTGTATTCCAGATCCAAAAACCAGTTCAGAATGTATTTAACAAGTATTATCATTATTTACACTGGAAGTTAAAAACACTCACCTCATCTTCTACATGATGTTATTTAAACCTACCTTCCCTTCATAAGTATTGCTTTTCTTGCTTTCTGCAGTCATTTTCTTTTTCAGCACCTTATTCTGTTGAAATAAAACAAAACAAACACTGTACCTTAATAAGTTCATAGAATTATGTCATGGTTTAACTGCATCAAGAAATTCCAGCTTTCATCAGGCAAATAACTCTCTGTTGTGCAGCTCAGGTTCCAGAATAATTCTTAAAACAAATGAACGTTCAGCTAATTTCTGTGATAATTACTGTTTCTTCATGACCTTAAGAAAGGCTCCTCCTGAGCAGCAGCAGGGAATAACAAATGGGGTGCAGAATGGGAATTAAAACTAAGATGCTGCTGGCAGAAGGTGTGAAGATGTCATGACCAAAAATACAAGTTATTTATTTTTACAGTGAAGTTACTACAGTTTGTGCCAGTGCAGAATTTTTTTATCCTAGTGGAACTGAGATACTCATACAAGTACATAAATAACTCTGTGCACTAAATGAAAAAGAGTAGAAGTTTATTAAAGATATTATTTTTGCAATTGTTTTTTTCAAATTAAGGCTCATTTAACAAATCAAGTGATCCCTAAGACGACTCCCTAATTTGCTCAGGGTTAGGATAAGAAAGGAGAATTTTTAAATTACATAGGTGTATCTAAAGACATCACAGCAGACACAAACCTGCTGAAAAGGCAACCCAAAGTATGATGTGTTTATGTATTTGTGAAATTAAAATCTCTACACACCTCTTGCTGCAACTCTTCAATGCATTTAGTTTTATTTTCCACCTGTCTCTTTAAATTATTCATCTGAAAGAAATATTTCAGACATGAATTAGTAAGTTCTACAAATGACTCCCTATGTGAGCAATTCCTGAAAATGTTCTCAAACCTGCACTTGCACCAGTCTGGTTTGTTCCAATGGGACTGAAACACCAGCTGACATGTTAGAGTAATCAGAGTTTTAGCCATAAAGTACCACAAGACGTTAATTTATAGCAGTGAACCAGTTCCTTAGTGGTTATAGAGTTAAGAAGGAAGAAGAAAAAAAAAACAAAACCAGGATCTTCACAATTTAAAAAATGCACTTGTATGAAGTTCCCTACATCCATGAAAAAATGAATTTTCCCAGTTATTTTCTAGAATCTTCAATGGCTTTTCCTTTCTTGAAATTTAATTTTCAATACTCTTAACCTGAAATTGCAATTGTAGATCTTTGACTTTTACAATGAAATTCTGAAATCCATTCTAAAGCTAAAAATCCCAGGTTGCTTTGAACCAATAGAAAGAAAGTAAAAATGCTTGAATATATTTAAGCTAAAACTCACACTACATATTATAAGCTAATCCAGAGCCCATCCATCACTGAGTGGGTATATGAAAAAACAGAAAAGCAGGTTCTCTGTTTGTCTGAAAACAAACAAATCTTTAAGATGTTTCACTCTTTTAGAGTGAACATCCCAGTGACTGTGCTTGTCTTTTGAAATACCAGGGCTCACATGTGGACACACCATGGCACAGCTGGCAGCAGCTGGGAAAGAAGAAACCTCTGGCAGAGATCACATCCCCCAGGCAGAGACTTGCAGAAAAAACCCCAACAAAGATTTTACATTGAATGCTGTCCTACAGGTTCTGTGAGATATTTTCATGACACATGACATACATTTTCTTCTCTTTCATCCAGTGTACTTTTCATCTCTTCACCTTTCTTTGCCATTTTCTCCTTCAAAGACTCCAGTTCATTTCTAAGTGCCAAATTAACAAGCATTAGTAAATATTTACTTAATGTCTTTAACTTATTTTCAGTACTTCTAACAAACCCATATTTTATTTTCTAAAAAGAGCTGCTAATGTTGATGGGAACTTCATAAGCTGCTCAATGAAAATGTTCTTAAAATGCAGCCACATGCCCAGTAAGTCAATATGTGAACTGTCCATACTTCTTTTAAGTAGGAAAAGATGTTCCAGGAACCCAAGGAAGATACATCCTGACCTGGACTATTGCAATGCAGCTGTGAAACATGGGAGCTGCCTGTCTATTGAACTGGGGATACAGAGAGTAACTCTGATCCAGTTTTGCCTTGTCACATTTAATCCATAACCTTCAGCTTCCATTTGAATTTCCTTCACACCTGAGATGTCTAATGCAAAACAAGACAGCTCCTACTATGGAATACAAAATGATGGCAAACATTGTTCCTGCAGCAATTGGTATTTCTAATCTGAGAAAATTTCTACTTGTCCAACAGAAATTCTGAATAGTTTCTGTTTAGCTATGTAATCTAGAAAAACATTATTCAAAAAATCCCAGAAAGCAGCATTTGAACACAACTATTTCAGTCTACTTCCTTTAACAATATAAGTTATTAATATTTGTTTTCGCTTGCCTTAGCTGGCTATTTGCCTCTTCTAGGATTTCAACTAACTGCTTTGTGTTTTCTTCTTTTTTCTTACTATCCTAAACAAAGACCCATGTGTCAGCAAAGAAATAAAATTCAAAGTGACTTCTTAAACAATTCAAAGACATCCAAAGCACACTGACCTGCCTTGTTCCGAAGTGTAAATACTCTTCCTTTCCAACTCACACACAAAAAATAGCTCAGGTACTCTACAGACCCAAATCATGTTGCAGCTCATCGTCTAATTTGTAAAACTGAGTAATTTGTCAAATTGAGTATTGTCCTTTGAAGGAAGCTGGAAGTTTACAACTTGCCTCTTGTTGTTCTTGCAGCTTCTGGAGTTCTGCAGCCACAGCATTTTCCTCTTGTGCTGTTTGTTCTTTCTCTAGTGAAAGCTTACTGAGATACACTGTTAGTTGTTCATTCTTTAACCTAATTTCAAACAAATGGCCAAGAGGAATAAGAAGATGCATTTTGAAATTTCCTTTTAAATTAAACATGCCCATTATCAAGTGTTATTCCATGCTGAAAGAAGTCCAGGCCTTTATCTACAAATATAAGCTTTGCAGCAGAGTCAGAGAGATGTAAAAAGGTGACAGAAGAAGGAAAGAGAATCAGAGTCAACTTTTATATAAATATAATGGTTAGTGAAGGTGATGTAGTTCAAAGCAAGATTAACAATGAATTCAAAAACTTTCTCTTCCTGTTAAATAAGTCAGAGAGACATGGAGCAACTACATATGCCATAGAATACATACAAATAGAGAAAGTGGAATTTAGAAATGTAAGTATATAATTAATGTCACATATATGGTTCAAAACTTTCATTAGAAAACAATCATAGTTCATTTCACTGTGGATTAAAGCAACTTCTATATTACACCAAAACTAATTCAATATTATATTTTCAAAATGGTCATACCCCTCTTGTTCAAGATCTGTTTTCAGAGTCACAAGCTGCTTTAAATAATCTTGTTCCTTGTCAGCTGTACTTGTCAGCTGTGCTTTCAAATCCTGGAATTCTTTCTGCAAAATGAAAAGGAAGAGTTCTGAGTATCCATGTGCAAACTCCAACTGGTGGAGGTTATCAGACGTGAGCTAAGAGCACAAGGCTTTCAGAAGAACCAAACAACATCCATGTCATGGATTATCCAGATTGGATCTTTCCAATCTCTGCTGGGATCTGGAAGTGGTGTGAGATAGTGAACTGCGACACCAGTGCTGTTCATGTCTGTCCTCTGCTGTGAGTTTCATTACCTGGGCTGCAAAATTAGGGTGGGACCCTGCTCTGGGTGCTGTTTCTTATGTATAAACTTGTATCCAAGTCATGATGTGTAACTTCACTATTTCTAAAAACATGTTACTATTGCCTTGCTTCAGACCTCTCTCATTTGGAGCGCATTTTCATTTCTCTCTCCACATTTTTCTCTCTCTGCATATTTTCTACAGCAGACTCAAGATTCTTCTTCAGTAAAAGTCCTCCAATTTGCCCGTTTTAGAAAATGAGTGAAACTCAGTTCAGAACACTCAATGCACAGATTATAACAACAAGCAGACACAGTAAAATGCACACCTGATTTCACACTCTCTTAACTTTAGTTGATATGGATTCTTGTTAGGTTTGTAAATTTAAATCACAATGAAAATAAACCTCTGTTAAGAGTGTGTTTCATATAGCTTAGATTTCTGTGACAGAAAATGGGCCTGTGTCACAGCACAGCAGGGTTCACAGAGGGAGTGGCATTTATATCCAGAGGGAGTGGCATTTGAATGGGCATGAACAAAGAAGGAAATAACCAAAAACCTTGAGAAGGAAAACCAAAAGCACAGGAGACAAGAAAAACCAAAAGCACAGGAGACAAGAAAAAACAGAGGCAATAAAGAAGTTCTTCAAAGAAAACACTGAAATTGTGTGTGAGAAAGTTTAGTAGAAATGTTAAGGTTGACTAGATGGAGTTTATTTATGGCATTTAAGATACAAAGCAAGAGGAATTTCATATGAAGAGCAAATGCCATGAGATTAACAAAACGAATATTTACCAGAGTTTCTGACAGCTCTTCAAGTTGCACTTCTTTGTCACATTTTACTTTAGTCATCTCTTCTACAGTACATGGAATGTAAAATTAATGGAACAGGAATAATTTTTCATATTTAGCAGGCAGTATAAAACATTTCCCCTTTTGCAATACCCAGTTCTCAAAACTTGTTGGATTAAGTTAAGAAACTGAAAAGCTAATTTATGACTTAATCTAAATGTAGACTTGAAAAAATGATTCAGACATTAGCAAATCTATATCTGAAGAGAAACTAAATATTTATCTTAAATAAAATTTAGAGCCTATTATGTTGTCCACAATTATAACTTCAAATAAACCATGGACTGTAAGACTGGAGTATTCTCCAAGTATTGATGCACCTGCATTGTTCCAGAAAAAAAAATCTGAACTGCTGAAGGTATCAGATGGATATGCTGAGAAAGGAAACCAGTTGTTACTAACTTCCAGATGGTTTCTATGTGCACATCCACAATTCTGGTATTTTTTGCAAGTTCTCAACAGCAAGGCAGAGCTCTTACTCTGGGGACTAAGGAGCACATCCCTAGAAACTACAGGGTATCAAATTGATGATATTTAAAGACAACCCCTGCCAGCATCATTCCACTTCCAGCATGAGGAGGGTCACAGAAGCCTCCATGGGAGGGTTTTATCTCTGCTGCAGAAGTCACTCCTGGCACCTGCAGTGCTGCTGCTCTGAGCTGCAAACCAAAATTACCTCCAGAGGAATTCATGCATGAATGGTCTGACTATTGGAGCTGTGCACAGCACTGCCCTTTGGCTGCTGCCAGCACCAATGACCCCCAAAGAAAAGGGATCAGCTGAGTAAAAATAAATCCAGGCATTCCTGACAGGTACAGGTACTGTAAAATCATTTCCCAACTACCAGAGACAGTCCATTTCCAGACAACAGCAGAAAACATTTTTATTACTGCCTAGCTCATTTTCTGCCTTTGTACAAGCCTTACCCAGTTCAGCAGATTTATTCTGGAGCTCCAAGGTAAGCAGCTTTGAATCATCTTCAGATTTCTTTAATCTAAGAAAATGGTAAATTAAAAATCCCAAATATGGAGTACAAAACATTGCATTTGAAACTTACAGGACAATAAGACAAAGTCTTACCACAAGCACTTTAAGAACATTTACCTTTCAACAGGCAGATGAGATATCTGCCTGCAACACATATCAAATTTCACTTTTAAAACCTCAGAACAGCAGACATAAAAGTAAACAAATATATACCTACAGAAATCTGTATTTCTTTAAGACAGAATTATGAAAGTTGGAGGGGGCATTTACTTTTTATACAGCATCAACTATCACAAACAAAAAAAAATACATTAAATACTCTGCATTTAGACCACTGTGGGGAAAAAACCTCCAAATTTCAGCTTCATTTCCAATTATTCTTGGTTTTGTCATAGACTGCAACCTGTAAGATCACTCTTGGAATTTAAACTCTTTAATTTACCTATTTTGCTCTTCTTGCAGCAAGCTTTTCAAATTGGCAACAGAAGTCTCAAACTCCTCTGTCAGGGCTGCAAGCAAAGCCTTCATTTTTTTACATTCTTCCTCCTGCTCTTCCTTTTCTCCAGTAACCTGAATTAATGTTTTCACTGTAGTATGGAATTCAGTTTCCAAGTTCTTTTGAATAACCTTCAAAACATGATATCATTTCTAAACATGTTTTGCAACAAACAGCTACAGCTGTTTCATGTCTAAAGTATCCATAATTATTTATGCAAATACTCATCTAGTCTATTTCTACTGTAAAACTATAAGCAAGAGGTACCTCTGCCTTTTGCAATGAAATTTGAGCCTCTTCCAGCTCTGCCCTCAAATGTTCTTTACTTCCCTGGGATTCCTTTAACATTTCTTCCTTATGTACTAAACAAAAAAAAAGGTTTATATTTTAAAAATAGAATATTTACTAAAAAATGCTGACAAAAATGGAAAATTACATACATTTAAAGAATTTAACAAAGACCAACAGTACTGACATCAAATACTATAAAATAATACATAAAATTTGAATACAGATGGCTTAAAAATGCTGAAAATCAAGTTCTGAAAAGTAAGTTTCCTCAGTGACATCTGCCTGACTAAATTTGCAAAACTGAAGCAACCCTTTTTTCCCCTTGCAATTTTCAAAAGCTCTCACTGCTTGACTCACCCTAAAAACTGCCCTGCCAGTCCTGCTCCCACATGAGCAGCTCCTGTTCCAAACAAAAATAAGGCCTTCAAGGCCCCAAAATTCTGCTGCCAGCCAGCAACAGAATAAGACTATCATGGCCCTGTTTCCTGTGCTTCTATAAACAATTACATATAATAAATAAACAATCATAAACAATTACATATAAATTCAATAAACAATTACATTTAAACACAGTAGGCAGAACTCTTACATTTTGCTTCCATTAAGTCAGCAGTCTTATTTTGTGACATCTGCAGCTGAGCCCTGACGTCTTTTATGACATCATCTTTTTCATCTCTCTGTATGGTAAGAGCTGAAATCTAGAAAAATGCAAGAAATATCATCATGAAGTCTGGAAAAGGGACAGATATTAATTTTCATTTGTACCCAGGTATGATAAGCAGACATTTTGCTGTCATTCAAGTTAATTAGATAGATAGATAGATAGATAGATAGATAGATATAGATAGATAGACAGACAGATAGAAAATATTTGCTAGATATAATCTTAGCTAAATATTGATCAAGTCACATTACTCTAAACAAAAAAGTTCTCAATTCAAAATCAAACCATGAATTCCAGTAGACTAAAGGTACTGAAACATCACTAAACCCAGAAAGACTTCTTGGCTCTTGCATTGCCCCTTTAGTTCCAAATAAAGCTCTACATATTGGATGGAAAATGAGCAAACCTGCTTTTCCTTTTGACTGACTTCCAGTTTGCATTCTTTTTCAAACTTGTCCAGTTTTTCTGCTTCTTCTTTTACTTTGGAGATACAGTAACATCCATAGTTAACATTCTAGCTGAAATATACTCCAAGTTCAATACAACTTCCAGTTTAAGATTGCTTGGAATTGTACAGCTGTACCATTTGTTTCCCAAGAGTAATTGTTGAGGCAATGTTTGATTTTATAATCAAAATACAAACAGAAAAGAGCATGTGAAAATGAAACAGGAACATAGCAGGCTATACACACAGGGAGAGAGCATTTAGCTAAAGTTTCTGTAGCTATACACTAGTGCATTATAATTTAATTCAACAAACTATGGGAAATAAGTATTGATCTCTAGAATGTACTTCACAGACAAAACTTCAATTTTGAGTGACTGTTTGAAAAATAAAGTTCCAGATTTGGCCCAGTGGAACAGCAACAGAAGGGGCCAGGCAGTGACCAAAGGCAGCATGAGTAAAAGAAGGGTCCCAGTGTCTCAGTGTGAGCTGCTCACCATTCCAGCACTTCACATCCTGCTGCCCTGACACTGCTTGTGTAACACAAGCTATGAAGTACTAAACTGAGCAACTGAGCCAGCTGCATAAACTCAATAAACAGAATTCTCACATTTGAAACTCATTTCCAATCTGTCGTTCTCTGCTTGCACACGAAGCTCTTCAAATGCCACTGTCATTCTCTAAAAACAAAATTTAATATTTGAAGTTCAATACTGGAAACCCTGGAACTTCTCCAGGGGCTGCTGCCCGCCTCAGCCATTCTGAGGAACCAGCAGGGAGGTGAAACAGAGCCCAAAGAGAAGCCAGAAGCTGTGGCAGTGACCCAGCACTAAGCACACATCACACAGATCACAGGGATCTACATCCCACACACTGCTGTACCTTCTCCATTGAATGTGTTTGATAGAACACAAAAATAATTCTTGAAAAGGGATTGAAAACCCAACTTCCTGCTCACACATGACATGATACCCACACATGATGGATACAAACAGTATCCCAACAAAAACATGGAACTCGGCTCAGCTCACATAGCTCACATTCCTTTCATCAAGCTTGGTCACTTACTTCTATGTTGCAGTGAAGTCCCTCATACAATTGTATTGTTGCTTCCTTTTCCTGTTCATCTATCAAAGCAAGAACATATGAGAAAGTTTTTCTTTTGAACAAGAATGCCAGCTGTCCAAGTCATTGTATTTAATCAGCATAATGAATTAAAAAAGGAATTATCAGCTCCATTCTTATTAAATAAGTCATTATGAAACATTGTGCAAAAGTTACAGAATCTAGGGAAAATGTGTATTTCATTGAAACATTAAGCAAGCTCAGCTTTTAAATTTCCTTCCTAAGATATTTTTTTTCTGTGACAAGTGTAATTCTGGATCAGTTTATATGACCATATTATTTATTATAGTATCAATGCTGTTGAATAATAATGTATCAAACCTGTTAGTATTTATAAACTGTAATCTAGGGTTTAGCACTGAATTTCTTCCTATCCGCAGATACCTATAACCACAGAGCTGTCATTATAAAATTGCAACACTCCATGTCCATATTTTCCTTCTTTCCTTTCACTTTTGTAATTGATACTATTTTTTCCTAAGAAAACAATTAAAAAGAGAACAGTAAAAGAAACAGCTATCAAAAAAGAACAGTACAACTATATACAAGTGTTTCTAGAATTAAGGCTAAAAAGAAACAGACACTTAAGTATCCAGGATCAAGTTAGTAAAATTCTAATTATTATAATAACGATTCTAAATTGCATATGAAGTAGGATTTCCAATCAAGAACATATTTTAAAACCTCAAGGCTTTAAACTTCATGAAGTTATCCAGCTGTCTTGGCTTGTTCAGTTTCATGAGAAGAATTCCAGTTATTCATTATACCTTGGGGTTAAGACTTTTTTCCCCCACAAATGTGTGATGGCTGAAAACAGGAAATGTCAGCTCTGGAAATTTGTTCCAGAGTGCTGGGGATTTAGAGTAGATTCTACTGCCTAAAACCAGGCATGAAGTGTCACTTCTTATGTCTGAATATATTCCCAGAGTGTGGCTGGGACTGCAAAGCTTCAATGGGCTGAGCAGCCTTGAGGAGCCCTGCCCTGCTCTGCAGTGGCTGCCAGTGCCAGTCGGGGCTGTGGGCACTGCCTCAAACCTGGAGCACTGTTTGGGCACCCAAAGAGCTCCCAGGCTGGCAACCTTGCAGCAAACAATTTCACTGCCTTCAAAAGCCCTCTCCATTTAGCACTACAAACCACAAGTCTGTTAGACCTGGGGCTTCACTTCCAATTTTGTGAGCCACTTAAAATTCACTTCTCATTCTGAGAGCCACATCCAGTCGATCTCAACTGGAGAACTTCTCTGAACAGCACAAGAAATTTCTTCTTCTTTCTTCTGTTTGTGAATTTAGAGCAAGCCAGAAGCACTTTTACTCTGATAAATAAAAACTAAAAAAGCATTTACATTTGCTGGTCTTCTCTGTGAAGCGAGTGCAAGTTTCCTTGAGCAGATTACACAGATGCCTCAAAGCAGCAGCTCTTAGGGAGGGTAAAATATCATGTTTGCACAGGAGTGCACAGTGTTTTGTGTACCTAAGGAGCAACAATGGAAATGACCTTCAAAATTTAACAGCTACATAAAACTGCCCACATGGAAACTGATTATTTCCACCACAAAAAATATATACTTGGTTCTATTACTTACTCTTTCAAGAGATCTTTATTTTCACATATCTCATCTTCCAGTTTCAAATGAAGTTTTTCATTTTCAAACTGATTTCATAGGGAACAAATGCAAAGAGACACTGTTATTGAAAAATCTATTAGAAATGCACTTTGGCTTCTCAAATTCCTCATGAAAAAGTAATTTGGGGCATCAGTAGACAGAAGTCTGTTTTATCTGGTATTACATGCTGAGTCATCTTTTGCATGAAAGATGTAATTATTAATGAACAATAATTTACCAGCAAAAGAGACACTTACAGGTATATTCTTCATATCCACCCTCACACAGGACAGGTGCCTGCAACTTCTCAAAATAATCATTTTCTCAAGGCACAAACCAAACTGCAACAGTCTTTAATATTTACATAGTGTCAGACTGAATCAGGAAGCACTGAACTTCATCTATTCAATGTACACTATACAATACTGGCCTGCAGTTCTTGAATGGCTTTATTCTGTGCTTCAATAATCTTTCTATTCTCTTGGAGTTTTCTTTCTTTCTGGTTTAGTTCTGATTCCACAGTCAGTTTCCACTGCTTGATCTTCTCAGCCTCTTTGTAGAGTTTTGAGAACAATTCATTCATTGTTTCTGGATTCTATTAAAACAGGTTCCACAATTTAATCTCAAATACTATCTAATTAAGACTGCTGTAGTTAACATATTTATCTCTTAGAAACATCACAAGAGTAATATTTTTTCCACAGATGGTGATATAATCTTAGATATGATCAGGAGCCCAAGTTTAAATCTTTCTGCATCCTCTATGTATGTAGCAAAAGGCATTACAGAGCACATAGGAGAAACAAATAACATGAAATATCCCAAACCCCCTTCAGACATCACCAAATAGATGGGCTTAAAGACATGGATAACTGCAGGCCAGCAAAATCAATAAAAGTTTTGCCAGAATTATCAGTGAAGACAAAATTCCTTCTAGCAGGTTCTTCACCCCATTTCTGTCCTCTCCTTCTGACAGACACTGCTGAGTTAAGTAAAGGCAGCTTCAGAGACTTTGCCCAGGAGTACCTGTGATATTGCCATGAACACACACAAATCACAGAATCACAGAATAATGAGGTTGGAAGAGACCTCTCAGATCATCGAGTCCAACCTATGCCCTAACACCTCAGCTATAGCACCAAGTGCCATGTCCAGTCTTTTTTTAAACACATCCAGAGATGGTGATTCTACCAACTCCCTGGGAAGAGCATTCCAGTGCTTTATTATTCTTTTGGTGAAAATTTTTTTCCTAATATCCAACCTATCCCTCCCCTGATGTAGCTTGAGACTGTGTCCTCTGGTTCTGTCATTTCTGTCCTGTGGAAGAGACCGACCCCACCTGGCTCCAACCTCCCTGCAGGAAGCTGTAGAGAGCAATAAGGTCACCCCTGAGCCTCCTCTTCTCCAGGCTAAACAGCCCCAGCTCCTTCAAACGTTCCTCACAGGGCTTGTGTTCCAAATCCCTCAGCAGCCTTGCTGCCCTCCTCTGGATGTGCTCCAGCATCTCAACGTCCTTCCTAAACTGAGGGGCCAGAGCTGGACACAGCACTCAAGGTGCAGCCCCAGCAGTGCCCAGTACAGGGGCAGAATGAGCTCTCTGCTCCTGCTGGCCACACCATTCCTGATCCAGGCCAGGATGCCATTGGCCTTCTTGGCCACCAGGGCACACTGCTGGCTCATGTTCAACCGGCTGTCACCAGCACCCCCAGGGCCCTTTCTGCCTGAGCACTGTCCAGACACACTGTCCCCAGCTTGGAACGTTGTAGGGGATTTTTGTGGCCCAAATATGGAACTCAGCACTTGGACTGATTAAACTTCATGCTGCTGGACTCTGCCCATCCATCCAACTGATCTAAGTCTCTCTGCAGAGCCCTCCTTCCTTCCAAGAGGTCAACACAAGCTCCTAGCTTAGTGTCCTCTGCAAATTTACTGATGAAGGACTCGATGCCCTCATCCATGTCGTCTATAAAAATATGAAACAGAACTGGTCCCAGTACAGCCCTGAGGGACAGCACTGGTGCCTGGCTGCCAGCTGGATGCGGCACCGTTCACCATCACTCTCTGGGCCCATCCAGCCAGTTCTGAGCCCAGCACAGAGTGCTTCTGTCCCAGCCATGGCTGCAGCTTCTCCAGGAGTGTGCTGTGGGAGACAGTGCCAAAGGCCTTGCTGGAGCCCAGACACACAACACCCACAGCCTTTCCTGCATGCACCAGGTGGTCACCTGCTCACAGAAGGAGCCCAGGTTGGTCAGACATGACCCACCCTTGGTAAAGCCCTGCTGGCTGGGTCTGATAGCCTGGCCATGCTGTGAGTGCTGTGTGATAGCACTCAGTGTGAACTGCTCCATTATCTCACCTGCTACTGAGGCCAGGCTGAGTGGCCTGGAATTACCAGGGTCCTCCTTCCTACCTTTTTTGTATATGGGTGTCACACTGGCCAGTGTCCAATCACCTGGAACCTCACAGTGAGCCACAACTCCTCATAAATGATGGAGAGAGGCTTGGCAAGCTCATCTGCCAGCTCCCTTATCACCCTGGCATGGATCCCATCTGGACCCAGGGATTTATAAATATCCAAGTGTCCCAGCAGTTCTCTGCTCACACACAGAGCAGGAAGGAAAACTACCACCCTTGTGCCCTTAGGACACCTTGAAAGTGCCCTACAAGCAGGGCTGGCCCAGTGGTCGAGGCAGGGAGAGCAACACACAAGCCCCAAGGGCCCTTTGGTTCACTTACAACAGCCCCAAACACCATCCTTGTTCTGGCTGCACCACAGTTTTGTTACAGTCCTGATGGTACTTTAATAGCTTAGGATTAAAAAAGTCTAAAAATTGTCAGGGATATGAAAATCAGCAGGGAGAGCACAAGAAATGTGTTTTATTTTGTGGTAGCAAACAGTGTTTTGTAGCTGCAAAGTATAGAAGCTATTGCAAAAAAAATGAGCTGTACTGAGTTGTGCCAAAGCAGAGATCTGCTGGTAAAGACATTGTGAAAAGAATCCAGTGCTTGAGGAAACCACTGAATTCATTGTTTTACAGATAAAATAAAGCCAGACAAGGCAATTAGGATAATCTACTTCAGTTTTCCAAAGAATACTCTGACTTCAACCCTTCTGCCCCTCAACAGAATATTCAGAAGCAGTTCCACAAGGATACTTAAATGTTTAAATCTTATTCTAATTAAAGCTCTTAGACTACACAGGCACTTCAAATAAAGAAAAAACAACAACAATATTGCTATCACCCTAATTTTTAAAGATTTGTTTCCAAGCATGTTCACTAAATCACAAAAATCTCCTCTAAGTGATTCAGCTTTAAACAGGAGACAGAAAACATTATTCCCTTTTGACTACTCCCTTTAGCCCTGAAATATCTACTGAATAATGCTTTAGGCACTGTTTGGGAACAAATTCAAAAGACCCCAAGGAATGAGATGTGCAGAGTTGATACTTAGCTGACCTCTTCATCTACTTCAGAGCAAAGTTTCACTTGCTGTGAAATTGTATCTGAAACATGAAGAGATTTTGATCAATGTATTTCTAAAAAAAGTAACAGTGAAACTGTATTTAACAGTTACAGGTATGAAACTGTGAGACAGCTCATGAAAACTAAAACTTGACCATCTATAAAAATCTAAAGAAGGTGCGTGGCAAATATTCCAATCATACCTGAATCAGTGATTTCGCCACGGCTCGACACATCCAATGGCAGCTTAAAGTCATCATCTGAGCATCTCTTAAAACCCTGCACAAATTTAAAAATTAGTTTCTTATGGGTAGATTTGCAAAGAAAGAATTATAAAATCCAGGAAAAAAAATCCCTACAGTTGATGTGAAAATAGAATTTGTCATTAATAAAACAGCTGCCTACAATTTTCAAAGCCCAAGGTATTGGTAATGGCTTTGGAACTCACTTCTTACTTCCCAGTGGTTTATCAAACTGTTGGTGTCCTGCAGTTTGATTTATAGACTGTGGCCAAAGGGGAGCTTTCAATGCAGGGAACTCAGCAGCTCCTGCCTGTCTGGGCACTGCTGCATGGCAAAGGACTCAAGGAGACAAATTACTTTTTTGAAGACCAGTAGTTGATATTTCTTTTTTGCTTTACTTCCAAGGGCACTTCTAAACCATATCTGATTATGTTTCAGCATGAAAATAACCTTTTACAAGGTTTTGAAGTCACAGAAGTTCATCCTGTAAACAGCTAACTCATCTGCTGTCAGAATATCCCATTTGAATCTCAACATATTTCATAAGGAGCTTCGACATGAAAAAATAACTTGTTGAATTCCCATAATTCAGTGTGGGGACAGAACATTTTCACTGCACACCTGATCTGGTGAGACCAAGACACCAACACCAGTGTGAGCATCTGAGTGGAGCTGTGGGAATCCATAAAATCAGAGGGGTTTGGGAAAGCTGCAAAAGGCAGCCTCAGAGACAGCAGAACTGTGATTAGAGCCAAGCAGCAGCCATGAGATTGGTCAGCAGAAAAATTATGTAAAAAGTAGAAAAGTAAGGACAAATAGAACAATGGTCTGTGTATTAACGCTTGGCTAGAATAACTAATAACACCCTAAGTTACAGAAAAGTTTATCTAGCGAGATATTAGGAAGTTCTAAGCTTTATAATGGAGCTCTGTGCATTGTGTTTTAGGGCTTACAAGCAGGTATTGTTTTCAAAATAAGAAAGCATTGTTTTAACCAAAGGTACGTGTGCTTATAGTGGTTGGATAGAATTACCATCAATCTGCTTTTGCTTTGTGTGATTGGTCAAAAAACTTTTAAAGTAAGTTGTAACATTAAGTTCTTTGTCTGCTGCCTGGGATGTGAGCTGCTGGCATCTTCCCATTGTTATAACCATGTAGTGAGACTGATGCTGGAAAATAAAACAGCTCAAGGCAGTTCCTCAGCAGTTCCATCCCATTGGTGATTTGTACACAGACCCCGGCTGGCGATAGAGCCCTGCTCGCTCTCTGGGCTGAATTACCCACATCAAACACGGACTTACAGCACAGAGCGGATGCTCGAGAAGATGATTCCCTTCAGTTCTGACAGAAAACAACAACAAAAGTCTTTGAAATTCAAACCGAATATGTCTGTACATACGCCACTCTAGGCATATGCACAGAAATTAGTCCAGTGCAGGAGCTGTCACGGCCCATGCAGGGGCAGGTGTGTGTGTGCTCCAGCCCGGGGCAAGGGGCAGGTGTGTGAGTGCTCCAGCCCGGGGCTGTGCCCAATGCAAGGGGCAGGTGTGTGTGTGCTCCAGCCCGGGGCTGTGCCAGGGCAAGGGGCAGGTGTGTGTATGCTCCAGCCCGGGGCAAGGGGCAGGTGTGTGTGTGCTCCAGCTCGGGGCTCTACCGGGGCACTCCCCGGGCCCAGCACTGTCCCCGGGGAAGGGCCCCTGCGCTTTCCCCCCGTCCCCTCCTCAGCCGCGGCCTCCAGAGCAGCGCAGCCCGAGGGGGCGGCAGGGGGGCGGGGGGGTGGTATGGGCCGCCCTCAGCGGCCCCGCGGCCGAGCGCTCACCTGGGATCTACCCGCAGACACCTGCCCAGCGCTCAGGCGCGGCGGCATGAACAATTTAAAGCGGTTTTCCTTCTCCATGGCTCCGATAAATGGGCGGCCGGGGCGGCCCCGGCTCCCGGCGGCCGCTGAGGGCGGGCGCGAAGGGCGGGAAGCGGCAGCGGCCCCTCAGCGCGGGAGAGCTCTGAGGGGAAGGGGGGGGTCCCGCCTGTGCAGGGAGTAACGGGGAGCCCAGTCCTCCTGTGGGAAAAATGCGTATTTTATTATTGACTTTTCGCAAATATTAATCCAAATTACCCAAATTATTATTACTCTAATTATATTGCTATTTTTATAACCATTTTATTACTTTAAAAATTTTAAAAAACAAGTGATTGGTGTTTTTCACATCCTGTAACCCCCCCCGTTTTGTAAATGGCTCCCCAAGAAACATCGGTACGTGGGATATTGTGTGTTGGGCACTGTGTGAAAAATACCAATCACTTGTTTTTAAAATTCTCAAAGTTTAATAGTAATTAAATTGTTATAAAAAGACTAATATAATTTGGCTAATAAAAATTTGGACAATTAAGTTTTAGGACAATACGAGACAATAAGAACAAAGAGTTATGGATGTCCAAGTACCTTTTCCTGGGCAAAATAAGCCCAAAAAAGGACACAGGTTAACAGAGGATTAACCCTTAAAAACAATAACCTGTTGCATATTCATACATCTCATATATGATGCATAAATTCCATTCAAACACAGGATTCTGTCTGGTCAGTGTCACCTTCTCCCTCTGAATCCTGACAGCGCCTTCATGGCTGAGCAGGCAGGAAGAAGTTTGTTTGTTCTGATAAGAGAGCAATAAATTCTCTTTCTCTGAAAGATTTAGGTGTCCTGTGGCTGCCATCTCGCTGCGAGTCCTCTCTTTAAAAAAGTATCTCACATAGCATGGTTTCTATTTTAACATTATGTTATACAATAAAACTAGATTTAAGACACTACGTAAGAAAATTAGTACAACATAACTTTCTAACACAACACATATAATATTCATGTTAATATTTGTGAAA
Organism: Melozone crissalis; assembly: GCF_028551555.1. NCBI lineage: Eukaryota > Metazoa > Chordata > Aves > Passeriformes > Passerellidae > Melozone > Melozone crissalis. The sequence continues at coordinate 10,199,964 of NW_026535850.1, read as the reverse complement.
AGCCAGTCATACAATATGCATTTTTCACGCAGGTAATGCAGGCCCTGGAGGGATCTCCTGAAGCTGGCACAGCCCCAGCAGATGGCATGGGTGAGGAGGGGGCTGCTGGGGGGCAGTTTGGAATAACTTTGCTGTCCTAAGGTGACGTTATGATGCTTGTATCCCCAGTTGTCTGTTCTGTTTATGCTGGATATTATGTTCTGTGCCTTCAAGGCTGGCTCTGAAGAGTGAAGTTTTGTTTTGGTTTTATTATCAGCTGCTCCCCCACGGCTGGTGGGACAAACAGACAGGGCAGTACATGATGTTGCTTTTGCTTTTTGCTTGGCTTTTTGCTTTGCTCTTGCTTCTGCTTTTTGCTTCTGCTCATTAGTTAGTTTAGCTAAGCAGTCTGAATTTTTCCCTGGACTGTTTCTCCTTTCCCGTTTTTGGAACCACTCAAACCTGCTCCGGACGGGGACCTGGGAACACCGAGAGTTTGCACTTTGTGGCTGCAGCAGCTGCCCCAGCGCCGGAGGGACTGATAACAGAGCGACCACCCCCAAGAGAGACTTTCTGAATTTGTCATGTTTTTCAGAGTGGTGAAAGAGTGGTGTCATCCAGTATTGTTCATTTTGTGTGCTGGGGGGTGCTTTGCCTGTTAAATAAACACGTTCTTTCCGCTTCTCTCCAAGGAATCCTTCCCAACCCAGTTAGGGGGAGGGGCCGTGTGGGTTTGCTTTCTGGAGGGGCCCCTTTGGAAGTTTTCTCCCAAATTTGCCCTAAACCAGGACAAAATTTGGTGCCCAACACATGAGGCTTGAGAGAGAGTTGAAAAAACCCAGGTCTGAGTGCATTTTGGTTGCCATTACTCTATGTTTGTATAAAGCAGTTAATGGCCATGTTTTTTGAATTCATAATGTCTCTTGGAGTGAAGGCTTGCATGCATTTCTGGTCCCTAGGTGCGGAGGATCATTAACGGGACATCACGCCATGATCAATATGATCAAGTGAAACCAATTTATTACAAAAAGCAAGCCATATTTATACTGTTCTCTATTGTTCACACCTCAAGCTAATACATGATTGGTTAAATCCTTTTTATGCATGCATTTTGACATTTCAGTTAATTTTAGTTAGTCTTTCTTCTTCATGCATCTCGCTGCAGTTTTCTTATCTGCCTTTGCATCCAGAACCATCTGCTGCTGAGCATGTTCTTCTTCTTTGATGTCCTTTGAGGGCATAGTGACCTTACTCAGTTTCTATGAAGGCTGGATTGTGCACATGTTGCATATGTCCATTGTCCTGCAAAAAACCCTCAACACTCCTCCCAATGCTTTCTGGTCATTCAAGTGCCCTTCAGCTGACTGGTTTCATGCTTTGAGCTTCAGGGAATTGCCCAATCTTTCTGAAGCTCAAATAAATATCATATTAGTCAACATCTTAATTGTTTTTATATCTCACAGAATTGCCTTTTCTTTTGTCTTTGTCTAAAACTGTTACTGTACGGAAATCTCTGGGGGATGTGGGACATATCAGATAGTGCTGGGACATCCCAGAGCACTTGGGGCTTGTCTCTGCACAGGAGAGCTCTTCATCCCCTTTCTCTCTTTTTCTCCTTCTGGGCATGGAGGGAGCTCCTGACTTCAGCATGTGACTCGTGTGTGCAAAGAGCAAATCTGGGCAGAATTGGGGCAGGGAGGGTTTGGGGAGACCTTGGGATCTGTGCTGGGCACAGAAGGTGTTTTCCATTGCTCTGAGGCTGTCTGCTGTGGAAAGTGGATTTAATATCCAGCAGAGGGATGACTTTTGCATTTGATGGAACTGTGCCTTCTCTTGGGTTTGTTGGCTTAAAAGATACAGAGAAGCACACACACAGCTAACAACTCCCGGGTTCCAGCAGTGTTCAGATAGAAATTCCAAGAGGAGGTAGGGTCAAGATGTGTGCTTGCCTTGTGATCAGCCTTAAATACCCCTTGGACTTCCTGGGCCCTTCCCCCAGGTGGGACTTGGGGTCTTTTGATCCCTCAGGAGCTGGGCTGGGGCTGCAGAGGTGGCTGTGGAGCATTCCCTGTGCTGTGCCAGGGACTGGCAGCCACTGCTGGGCTGGGATAGAGGCTCTGGGGGGATTGGGGTCACAGGGCAGGGCAGGGCTGGGATTACAGGGCAGGGCAAGGCTGGACCTGCCCCTTCCTCCCTCGCACACAAAATGTTTAGAGCCAACAATCTCCTCCAGTCTGTCACAACAGGGAATGCTGGAAGTGAAATCCCAGTTGTGGCCATGGGCACCTGGATTAGAAGGACAGTTCTTTTCCATAGGAAGGAAAGCACAGAGCTCCAAGGTTTGGAAAGCAGGTGAGGGCCTCAGTAGGCCAAGGCCAGCCAGACTTGTCAGGAATGGCAGATTTGTTACAGGGCTTGCAAGGGTTTTTCAGGGTGAAGAGAGAGATGAGAATGTTGACCTCATATTCAGAAGGCTTGATTTATTATTTTATGATATATGTTACATTATTACCATACTAAAAGGAATAGAAAGAAAAGTTCTCAGAATGCTAGCTAAGCTAAGAATAGAAAAGGAATGAATAACAAAGATCTGTGTCTCAGCAGAGACAGAGACCCAGCTCTGCTGTGAGTGGTCAGTAAATCCAAACATCCACATGAGACCAATCACGGGTCCACCTGTTGCATTCCACAGCAGCAGATAACCATTGTTTACATTTTGTTGCTGAGGCCACAGCTTCTCAGAAGGGAGAAAAATCCTAAAGAAAGGATTTTTATGAAAAGATGTCAGTGACACATTTAAACCGGCTGAGTTAGATAGACTGGATTAAATTACATAAATTAGAGAAATCAATTAGACAATTCAGCCAGTTAAACCAGTTACCCCAGCCAAAGGTGCCAGGCCCTGGGGGACTTTGCCCCGGATTCACCACCAGGAAGTTGGTTCTATTTAACCACCGGGAAGCTGTAATTTAGGATTTTTCCAGCCAGGGGAGGGATTTGCCTGCCCCAGGACATTCCCAGCACCAGTGGAGACCCAGAAGGTGCTCAGAGGGGGAGACCACAGGGAAATTTGGGGGCTGGGGTGGAGATACTGGATCCAGGGTCTACCTGGATCCAAGGAGACCAAGGTGGAGATTCTGGATCCAAGGAGTGCTGAGGAGAGCCCGGGACTGAGGAAATCCCAGAGCTGAGGAGATTTCAGTGCTGAGGAGACCCTGGATCCAAAGTGACACCGAATCTGAGAGAATTCCAGATCCAATAAATTTCCAGAGACAGGAGCAAGATTCTGGAGCTGAGAAAATTCTGAAGCCAAGGAGACCCCAGATCAGAGGAGAAGATTTCAGTGCTGAGGAGACCCTGGATCCAAAGAGACGCCCAATCTAAGAGAATTCCAAATCCAAAGAGATTGTGGATCCAAGAAATTTCCAGAGACAGGAACAAGATTCCAGAGCTGAGAAGATTCTGAATCCAAGGAGACCCCAGAGCTGAGGAAAAGATCCTGGATCAAAGAAGAAGATTTTGGAACAAAGAGACTCTGGAGCTGAGGAGGAGACCTTGGAGTGAGAAGATCACGGATTCAAGGAGACTCCAGAGCTGAGAAAATTCTGTCTCCAAGGCCAAGATCCCAGAGCTGAGGAAACCCCAGACTGGAGGAGTAGATTCTGTCCCCCTGGAGCAGCCAATCGCATGCCAAGATGTGGAATTTCCTGGAGAGGACCGTGGAGATCCAGATATCCAACAGCACCCGGAATGTCACCCTGGAGAACCCCAGGTGAGGGGAAGGTTCAGGAGAGCCCCTGGGGTGCAGGGTGTGTGGTGGTTTTAGTTTGAAATTGGGTGGAAACACCAATTTTGTGTTGTGGTTTAGGTTTGCTAATTTAAGATTTTTTTAATTTGAATTGTTTTTTGCTGATGTACTAAAGAATGTGGTACATTTGGTGTTGGCTGATTACTGATACACTTACTTTTTGTTGTGAGATAGGATTAGGAGAAAGGTAAAGCAGGTTTAAAACTTCAAGAGGGTACAAAGAAAATTTTATTAAAAGTAATTAGAAGGAAAAATGTAGTAAGAACTAAAACAAACCTTTTAGAACACTTTTCTTCTTCTCACAACTTTTCTTCCTCACTGATAATGTAAAGAAATTACACTTAAGATTTTTAGTTAGATTATAACTTTTAAAATAGTTTTTCTTTAGTTTATTGAGGGAGAGAAGTCTTTTTTGTTAAGGTTATGGAGACTTTTTTATAAGAGACAAAGGAAACAGGTTTTTTGTGGTTCTTAATTTGTTACAAACAGCAGTTGTTTGGGGAATTTTGCTATGATGAAGTTTTTCTTATTGTTATAAGCATTTTTATAGCTTGTTGATGGGTTATGTTGATTTAGGGGGTATTGTTTTAAAGATATGTTGTTTCAAGGTGAAAATTCTCTTTATTGTCTATTTTTAAAATTATTTTTATTTTTAGGAATAGAGATTTTCTTTTTTTTTTTCCCGAAGCATAGGAGTACGCCTTTTTTCTGTTTAACTTTTTCTAGGATTACAGCTATTTTAGCATTTGTTTATTTTAGTATGGAGGCCTTTTTTTTGCTATCAACTTTATACACTTTTATCTCTTTATAGCTTTATGTGCTATAAGGAAAAAGAGTCTTTTCTCTATAGCTTATAAGAGGATTTTAGCTCTAAAAAGCAAATAATTTCTTTTTCTTCCTTATTTGGGACTTCTTCTACACCAGCTTTGATGTCTTTATGCTGTTCTTTTACATGTTTGTATTTTGGGTTTTTTTCTCATTTGAGAGAGGATTGAGGCACTGGAAGGGTTAACATTACATTGAATTTGACTCCATGTGCTCAGAAGGCTGATTTATTATTTTATGACATTATATTCTATTATCTCAGAATTTCTGCTGATCACAGTGACCCCAAGATGTGTCAGAAAGTCTCTTTTCCCAGCCCGGCAGTAGAAGAAGGAGTCAGAACTCTTCTATTCTTGTTCTTAAGGTTGTTTATTGGTTTTTTATCTATAATTTTTTTTACTCACCGAGGTCTGTCTGGCAGGTTGGGTTGAGGCACATTGCCCGTCCTTGGGGTGGTGTTATCTTTTTATGCTAAAAGCTACGTGTACAATATTTACAATAACTTCTAAATGCTTATCACCTATGTTAGACGGTGAGTTTTTACTCTAAACCAATCTAAAAATGCCAACAACACTTAAAATATGGAGAAAGAAGGAAGGGAAGGGAAGGGAAGGGAAGGGAAGGGAAGGGAAGGGAAGGGAAGGGAAGGGGAGGAAGGAAGGAAGGAAGGAAGGAAGGAAGGAAGGAAGGAAGGAAGGAAGGACAAGGCACACTTAAATTCTTGTATCTTGGGACTTCAAGCCCTCATTCTAAAAATCTCAAAAATCTATTTTTCGCCCCATGACAAACTAACTAGTATTCTACTTAAACTCTCTTGACTTGTAATCCTTCATATAAAGGCTGGTAATTGTTTTTTCCAAGGGCTAAATCAAAGGCACAGGGGTCTTGGGCTCTGTGCCAAGGGCTCTGAGCCCTCCAGGCAGGGGCTGGAGCCCTCCAGGGCAGCCAGAGGAATTTCCTGGGTTCCCTCAGTATTATATTAAAATAAATTATATACTAAAACTACACTAAAGAAAAAGAAAGGATACATCAGAAGGCTGGAAAAGAATGAACAATAAAACTCGTGACTGACCAGAGTCCCGACCCAGCTGGACTGGGATTGGTCATTAATTAAAAACAATTCACATGCTGGGTAATCAATTCTCCAAATCACATTCCAAAGCAGCAAAACAGGGAGAAGCTGAGGCTTCCCAGGAGAAGAAATCCTGGCAAAGGGATTTTCCATAAAATATCACAGTGACGCTGTTTCACTTGGTTTGGCTGAGATGGGGGTTGAGGTTGGAGTTTGCTGCTTTTTTGTTGATTGGAAAGGAAAGAGAGAGTTTTGGGGGTTTTTGGTTTTTAACATGTGTGCTTCACAGAGTTGTTCCCAGCTTCTCAGTGGTTCAGCAGCCCGTTAGTTACACAAAAAGCTTTGCATCCCTTCCCTGAATTTTCCTCCCATTCCAAACCAGGACAGGGTGGTGTCGCAGACATATTTTATGAAAAATCTTTTCATTAAGATTTTTTCTCTTGAGAAGTTGAGAGACTTCAAAAACTAAATGTAAACAATAATTATTTGCTATTGTAGAATGCAGCAAGTGCATCTTTGTTTGGCTTCATGTAGTTGTTTTTAATTAATAGCTAATCATGGTCCAGCTGTCTCAGACTCTCTAGTCAGTCACAAGATTTTATTATCATTCTATCCTTTTCTATTCTTTACTAGCTTTCTGATGAAATCTTCTCTCCTATTCTTTTAGTAAGTTTTAATATATAATTTTCTTTTGATATAATATATATAATAAAATAATAAATTTGCTGCTGTAGAATGCAACAAGTGCATCTTTGATTGGTCTCATGTAGTTGTTTTTAATTAATGGCTAATCACAGTCCAGCTGTCTCAGACAAGATTTTATTATCATTCTATTCTTTTCTATTTTCTGCCAACTTTCTGATAAAATCTTTTCTTTTATCCTTTTAATAAGTTTTAATATATAATTTTCTTTTAATATATATCATAAAATAATAAATCAGCCTTCTGAAACATAAAGTCAGCATTCTCATGTCTTCCCTTGTCCTGAGACCCCTGTAAACACCACCACAGGGTGGGGTCATCATCCCACGATGGGAGCATCTCCTAGGGCTTGGTCCATCTCATACTTGTCCACCAGTGCCCCCAGCACCTCCCAGCAGTGTCCCCATCACCTCCCAGTGCTCCCAGCACTTCCCAGTAATGCCCTCATCACCTCCCAGCACTTCCCAGTAATGCCCTCATCACCTCCCAGCACCTCCCAGCAGTACCCCCATCACCTCCCAGTGCCCCCAGCACCTCCCAGTAATGCCCTCATCACCTCCCAGTACTCCCAACACCTCCCAGCAGTGCTCCCATCACCTTCCAGTGCCCCCAGCACCTCCCAGTGCCCCCATCACCTCCCAGTGCTCCCAGCACCTCCCAGCAGTACTCCCAGCACCTCCCAGTGCTCCCAGCACCTCCCAGTGGTGCCCCCATCACCTCCCAGTGCTGGTGAGACTGTCTCCTGCTGGTTCCACCACCCGCCACTTGCTCCACGATGATCTCCTGGTGTGTGACCGTGTTCACAGGGGCCCAAGAATGAGGGAAGAGATGAGGATCTGACTCCATGTTTCAGAAGGCTTGATTTATTATTTTATGATATATAATATATTAAAACTATACTAAAAGAATAGAAGAAAGGATTTCATTAGAAGGCTAGCTAAGAATAGAAAAAGAAAGAATGAATAACAAAAGGTTCTGTCTCGGAAAGAGAGTCCGAGCCAGCTGACTGTGATTGGCCATTACTTAGAAACAACCACATGAGACCAATCACAGATGCACCTGCTGCATCCCACAGCAGCAGATAACCATTATTTACATTTTGTTCCTGAGGCCTCTCAGGAACATTTTACATTTTGTTCCTTCTCAAGAGGAAAAATCCCAAAGAAAGGGTTTTTCATTAAAAAAATGTCTGTGGCACTGGGGGTCTCACCGTGCTCCCCTGATGGCACAGCCCCGTTTCTCCTCCCCAGGACCTACTTCTACAGCGGGCACAGCTCCGTCCCCCCCAGCCCCTCTGTGTCCCCAGGCTCCTCTGACACCTGCCAGCTCTCCAGCCCCCTGTTCCACGGCTGTTGTGGAGTCCTGGTCTATGAGGCCACCACCCTCACCATGGCCATCTTCTTCTCCAACCCCCTGGACTACAACCCCTTTGCCATGGAGCTGGGCCTGGAGCTGTCCCTGCTCAAAGCTCACCTGGGCAGCTTGAAGGACACCTACAGCCACATGTCCCAGATGAGGACGTCCTTCACCACCACCAGGAGCACTGCGTGCTGCCATGTCACCCTAGACACCTGCCAGGAGCCCGTCCAGGTGAGTGTTGGCCATGCCAAGGTGAGGCCACCATGTCCAACACACGGAGGTCCATTATCAGGGTGGTTCTACAGGAGCACAAGTGCTCTGGGAAGGAAGCTGGAGAGAGGCTTCCATGCTATGTGACAGCAAAGGAATTAATTTAGTTTTTACTGGGCTTGTGAACAGAGAAACCAGGCACACAAAAACTTCTTTTCCCAGCAAGAAGAGTTGGAAGAGAAGAAGAAAACATCCGGCTTGAGAATGTAGAAATAGACAAAACAAACAAAACAAGGACTGAATCTGGGCTTTATGGTAATGGATAATTTGTAATATGTAAATTGCTTACTTGTAAAATCGTGTGTATACAAATGGTTAGGAGTTTCCTTTGTGTGACCTCAGGCATGAAGAAATTATGCCTTTTTAAACGAAATCAGTGTTAAGGAGGCTTGTTCCAACAATATGGAGTTTTTGTGGCAGCCAGAAGATTGGTCTAGAGCTTCAATGAATCTACAGATCTCCAGCCAGCACTGAGGAATTTTCAGGGAGAACCTCAACTTTAGACCTTCAGGGACTCGAGGCAAGATCCCTGGTGTAAGTGAAGGCATCATTTAAATTATTTTCCTTTGGGTCATTGACAAGGGATGCAAATCCCCACACAGAGTTACTGCTAAGTGTCAGAACACAGGAAATTCCTCTGGCTGTCTTGGATGGCTCCAGCCCCTGCCCAGGGGTCTCAGAGACCTTCGCACAGAGCCCAAGACCCCTGTGACTTTGATTTTGACCCATGGAAAAAAAAACTTTCCAACCTTATATGAGGATCTGCAAGCCACGAAATTCTAAGTAGAATAATAGTTTGTCATGGGGTGAAAAATAGATCTTTTGGGTTTTTAGCATGGGGGTTCAGGGGGCAAGATGGAGGAATCTGGGTGTGTCCAGTCTTTCTCCTTCTTCTTCTTGGCCTCCATCTTCTGCTGTGATGCTGGCACTTTTGGATTGGTTTAGAGTAGAAGCTCACTGTCTAACATAGGTGATAGGTATTGGGAAATTATTGTAAATAATGTACACATGGGTTTTGGTATAAAAGATAACACTGCCTCTGAAGGCGGTCAGTGTGCCTCAACCTGACCTGCTAGACAGACCTCCATGGGTTGGAGAAAGAATGATGTAGATAAGAAATAATGAACAACCTTGAGAATGAGAGCCAAGGAATCCTGAGTCATTCTTCAGCTGGGAAAAGAGACTCTCTAACACATCATGGGGTCATCGTTGAGACCTCAGAGACCTCCGAGATTGAAGGGCAGTCACCCCTTGGAGAAAGTCTTGATCATCTTCTCAGCTTTGCATCCCTCAGGTGAGAAAAGAAAAGCCTGAGGGACTCAGCTTCCTGGCAAATGGGCTAAGCACCTGGCCATCCTAAAGCAGCAGGAGTCAGACAGCAACAGCCCTGCAGCAGAGTGCAACTTCACACTCAATCTCCAGAAATCACTCACCTTTCCCCCAGCAACAAAGAGGTCCTTGCAGCCAGGAGGAAGAGAGATGACCAGACACTCTGTTGTGATATCTTGGTGAGACTTGTGGAAGCATGGAGGATTGGTAAGTGAAGAAACAAAAGCTGTTGTGGGAAAAGAGACATTCTGGAGAAGGGAAGTTTGGAGCAGAATAGGCCCTTAGAGCCAAGCCAGATTCTGTCTGTTGAACCTCTCCATGTCATGGTGTTGGCAGCTGGGCAGCCTTGGCCCAAAGCTGATGGGCACTGGCTGTGCAGGGAGGGAATCACTCCCCATCAGTGCATGTTCCTGCTTAGGAGCTGGATGCACTGCCTGGCAGGAGAAAATGACAGGGAGACAGTCTGCAGCTGCCCCAGGTCCTGCACAGACCCATCCCCTGTGGGCACTCCCTGCTCCAGGCTCTATCCATTGCCCAGATCAAGAAATGAATGCCCTGCTTAGCTGGGGCTGTGCATTAGTTCTGGCAGCACCACTCTCCCCTTTCCGTCATGCTGGGCCAGGAGAGGAGCAGGAGGCTCTCCTGGCACTGGCAGCTGTGTCCCTGCTGCCAAAGGCTGGGCTGAAGTGCACCCTGATCCCCAGCATCTTTCAACTGCCCGGGCACATGCCATGGGGCAGGCCAGGCTCCCCCGCCTCACTGGGGCTCTGGGGGGCCCGGCAGTGTTTCCTGGATGTGCCCCAGTGCCACAGCTCACCTGGGACACTTGGATTCAGGGCAGCACTGAGGGCAAAGTTCCTCATTCAGGCACACTTGCTTGGATGCTTAGATCCACATGGCAATGTCCCTGGGCTCCCCCTCAGCATGCTCAAGGGCATCAAGTAGCTCTCCTGCCTCTCTTGGCCTTTCAGGCTCTGCACCTGTACCCCATGCTTGCAGCAGGTGATTCAGGTGACAGGAGACTTTGGCACAATTGAGCACACAAAGAAAACAACAGGTCTACCCCAGCCACAGGGGACAACAGGTCTACCCCGGCTCCAGCGGGACAACAGGTCTACCCAGAATCTGGAGGGGCAACAGGTCTAACCCGGCTCCATAGGGGCAACAGGTCTACCCTGGCTCTGTAGAGACACCAGGTCTACCCCGGCTCCAGCGGGACACCAAGTCTACCCTGGCTCCAGAGGGACAATAGGTCTACCCTGGCTCTGGAGGGACAACAGGTCTTACCTGGCTCCAGCGGGACAACAGGTCTACCCCGGCTCCGGGCCACCGGGGTTCAGCCTTGCCCCCTGGTGGCAGGCGCCGGCCAGGGACAACAGGTCTACCTCACTCCGGCGGACTTGGTCCAATTTCGGTGGGTGCCAGGTAGACCTGTTGTCACAGCCAGCTGCGGAAGTTCACCAAGGGGGCACGAAAGAGCCCATCTGGAGAGGCCAAGAGAGAAGGGCCAAAGAGGATCCTGAGAGGCCGAGAGAGAAGGGCCAAAGACCATCCCAAAGCCGCTCACTGGCCAAGGCCAGGCGGACACAGAAGCTGCCAGCGTGTCTCACTCCAGCCCGGCTTCTGCCGGCCCATTCTCAAGCGGTGGCGGCCCCCCTGGGCACTGCTGTCGGCCGAGGCGGCGGCACCTCATCCCTTTTCTGCCCGCCCTTAAGCCGGGGAGCCGCCTTGGTGGGCACAATTGTTCAGGGCTAGAGCCCACCCACGGTGCCCACCCACCCTAGGACAGACCCGCTCAGGAGCGCCGCTCCTGCTTGGCACTGCAGGGCCGGACGGATGCGGTGCTGCCTCTCCCCCGGTGCGGACCGCATGATCCTGGGGCACCCGGCGCTAAATCATTCCTAGACCACCTGATTCTGCCGCAGGCTTTTGGACAGAGCACAGCAGCTCCCTCGCTGCCATCTATTGACAATCAGCCCTCCACACAAGCTTTTCTCGCTCTGTCTCGCAACAGCGGCCGGCCCGCTGCTCCAGCCTGCGGGCGCGCTCCTCCTCCTCCTGCTCCGAGGTCTCTCTCGGTGGGCCGGGGCCAACAGGGGCCCAGCGCGGTCCTGCCTTGGCGCTCTCCTCCGCGCGGCTCCCAGGCCTGAGACAAGGGCCGGGAGCTTGGCCGCACAGCCGGCGGCGGCTCTGCCATTGCCGGGAGCGCGATGCGAGGGAGCCCGTTTGCTGCCATCTGCGGTCGCGGGGGTAGACTATTTATCCCTCCGGAGCCCGGATAGACCTGGTGTCCCTATGGAGCCGGGGTAGATCTGTTATATAGCAGGGTTTTGGGTGGACCTGTTGTCCCTCTAGATTTGGGGTAGACCTGTTGTCACTATGGATTTGGGGTAGACTTATTGTCCCCCCAGAGCTGAGGTAGACCTGTTGTCCTTTTGGAGCCCAGGTAGACTTGTTGTCCCTCTAGATTTGGAGTAGACCTGTTGTCCCCCCATAGCCATGGTAGACCTGTTGTCCCCCCAGAGCTTGGGTAGACCGGTTGTCCCTCTGCATTTGGGGTAGACCTGTTGTGCCACTGGTTCGGGGGGAGGTAAGGGGAGGGTCAGGACACTGCAAACCATCTCTGATCACAGCTCAGCCCTTCGTTTCTCTCTTCCTAGGTAAAAGCCATTCTTTGCCAACTCTTCACAAGCACTGTTTCCTCTCTGTGAGGACACAGCTGGCATGGAGAACATCAAGGCAGAGGGAACAATGACCAGAACCAATTCAATCTCAGTCAAGTGTCTTTTAGCCTAAAACTGGGAAAGGAAAGATGTGTTAAGCCTAAACCTCTTGCTCTCTTGACACTTCTCCTGAGTTCATGGGAAGGACAGCAGGTGCTGGATTCAGCTGCCCACCCAAAAATCTCTTCTGAGACCAGAGCTAAGCTGGGGTGTGCAACCATGGAGCCCCAGGAGGGCCCAGCTGTGCTGCACAGCAGAGCTGCCTCAGCCATGGGTTGTTGCTGATTGCAGTGAGAGATGTTTTTCAGGTTGATGAGGCAAGTGCCTTCTCCTTGCAGGGGCTTCAGTGTCCTGCAGGAATTGTGGAGTGGAATCTTAAGGCTCATTGTAGTTTGTGCCTGTTTAGGACTCATCTGGTTTGTGTTCATTGTTTTCTCCTGTGTGCAGATCTTCAGGGCTGTGCTGAGGATCCCCTCTGAGCAGGGATGGCACAAAGCCTGTCCACCTGCCTCCCTCACCTGCCCGTGCTCTCCCTGTTCCTCAGCACTGTCATGTTTGCTCACCTGAAGGCCCCCTCGATCTCCTCCCCATCCCTGTCAGTTCTGCACTCAGTGGTGCCTCCAGCCCTGAACGCCCTCATCTACAGCCTGAGGAATCAGGAGCTCAAGGCTGCAGTGTGGACACTGATGACTGGATGCTTTCAGGGACATTAAACTGCTGGCCAATTTCTGCAAATCACTTGTAATCTTTGATACTTTTTGTTAGTTTCATTTTGGAGGTTCTTTTTCTTTGTTTTAGTTTTTTCATATTGGCCACAAAGAAAAGCCACTCCTTGTGCCATTTCTCATTTTGTTTCTCTCCACCTTCCCTGTGGCCACACACTGTGTCAATGAGGGGCTGCACTCTTGGCAGCTTTAAATGAACTAAAGGATCTCCCAGCAAAGTTTTCACTGAAGATCCCTCTTTTGTTGCCTTCTCTGGACTGCAGCAGCAATGTCTGTGTGCAGAGCTGGGGGCAGATCAGTGCTGGCCCAGCAGCTGTGCCCAGCAGCAGCAGCAGCACTTGGTGTTGCCAGTGCTGCTGCTGTGGCCCTGCCCCACTGCCCTGGTGACCCTGGAGTTGCTGCAGGGCCTGAGTGCTCTCAGGGCCGGGCACAGCCCTGGGGGTGGCAGTGCCAGGGCTGCAGCAGGGACAGGCCATGGGCACTGCTGGGGCAGACCTGACACCTCTGGCCAGGCCCTGGGGGCTCCAGGCTCCTTGCCCAGGCGCTCTCACGAACACACCCAGGCCAATGCTCAGCACAGAAACCCCCGTGAGCAGCCCAAGGGTGGCCGTGGGCAGGCTGGGGGCAAACAGCATGGCTGGGGCTCTGCAAGGGCCCTGGGCAGATGGGAATGTTATGTTTGCCCAATTATCCCATAAAAAACCCAAACAATATTTAAGGTAGCAGCAATTTTAATTGAATAGTTTAGAAAATATATATAAAGAGAGATAATTTGGTTCAAATAATAGCGCATAAGCAAAAACAACCGCGGGGTACGGAGTGCAGGGTTCAATGACCCTTGCCACTTCACGTACAAGCTTGCCAAGTGAAAGTCACCCCTTATATGCCATGTGTCAATTCCATCTCCTCCTATTTTTGGTTTGTCACTTTTCTGTCTCCGCCTTCATTACCACCCTTATCACGCATGCGCCACCGCTTGGTTTGGTGGTCGCACAAGTCTTTGGGAGTCATCATTGATGAAGGCCCTGTAGTCTTCTTCCTTGTTCTTTAATTCACCTTTGGGTTACACATGCGCACCAAGCCAGTACAATGTAAGCCAAGACAAACGTATCACTGCATCTACATATCAAGGTAATAAATCCCTTATAATTAGCATTTTCTTGGACCCAACCAGGTTCTTTGGTCATTTTTAGCAACTGTATCTTCAGCTTCTTTCCTGTGGTCCTTGAAAACATATGCTGAGAAGGGGGGGGGGGGGTGGGGGGGGTGGGTGGAGCCCCTCCTTTCCCTCTCTTCTTTGGCATTACAACTTTTTAACATATTTTATTATTTCCAGATATTAGTTATTGTATCAATATTGATTACTGTTTCAATTTTTATCAGCACGAATCATATCTGTTTACCAAAAATCCCCCATTTCTCTTTTTGATCATTGATTCGTGCTGTATTTAAAAAGCTGTGCCCTGATAACCTTTATATTCTTCAAAATTTTTAATTTCTCGTTGTCTCCTTTCAGCTTCAAACTTTTCCAGCATTTCTGCTGCTGCCTCTAATTTTTCACACTATTTTTCAAATTTGGTCAACATTTCTTGGGCTATTTCAATCTCTTTAGGTCCTTGTTCTTTTACCTGGGTCGATTTAGTTGTTAGGACCATTTTAGATTTTGGTTTTCCTTTTTCTGCTGATTCTGAATCTAGAGACATTGTTGTAATCTGCATCCCCTGAATCACTGAATAAATTAACCTAATAAAACACAAAATCATACACGGCAGAAACAAAGTCCCACAATTGAGCATAACAACATGAACTCTAACTTTTTTCTCCCAACACTTCTAAAGAGGTTACTCCACCAATCTACTTTTAAGATTGAATTCCACTTCTGTACCGACACATGAGCCACCCTTTTAATTTCCTCTGCAAGTTCTGTGATAGCTTCCCCATAATCATCAATTTCTACACAGCACTCAAATTCATTAAGTCTCCCACAAGCTCCTTCTTTTTTTGCTAACAGATAGTCTAGGGCAATTTTGTTTTGGTACACAAACACCTGCATTTGTGTATATTGCCTGGCCAACATTTTTAAAGCATGGGAGGTGTGATTTTGCACTACCTCCACTACTGCTTGGAGCCTTATTAATCGATTCAACAGGTAAATTGGGGTTCTATATTCCCATGACCCATCCTGAGCCCATGTTGCTGGGTCATAATTTGCTATAATTTGTTTTGCAGGCCATTCGTCCTCCTCCCATTTTTGATTCCCTCCTGCTGTTGGAAAATTTAAATTCAAATGTCCTTTATTCCACTCTAGAGTTTCATACAGTGGAGTTCCTAGCACATTGCTCCTAGACTTCAGTAGAACAAAGAAGGAGGGTTGTATTATTCCCAAGGTACAGGTTCCTCTCCATTTTTGAGGAAACTCACTGTATGCTCATTGCCTACAAATCCAATAAATCCCATCTGAGGCTTTCCATTTCTTATCAGTTTTCTCCAGCTGTTCCCAATAAGACCTCAGGCTGTCGATGGATTGGTAGGGGTTAGCTCTAGGACTTTTGTACAATCATAAATTAATCTGTTCATCCCATTCACAATTTATTTCTTTTATTGGTCCCCAATATCCAACAGGGTTTTCAGGTTGCCAAATTTTTGAACGATTATCCATGTTAACCACCAATGTGGATTTACAAGGAGTATGCCCTACTATTTTATGAAATTTCCTTCCTTCTCGAGTTATAGAAATGATTCCAATTACTTGATGGCTTAAAATCCATCCTTCAGGTCTCTTCAATGTTCCAGAAATTTGGTTGTGGTTCCACTTTAAAAATTGCTCTGGAGCTAAGCTCTCACCTTTCCACAGCCGTCTTTCAGCCATTTTTAGACCTCCACAAATCCAACATTTGGATAATTCCAATTCTGTAGCAATCCTTTGCATCAACCCCACAAACAGATTCCTATTTGAGGCTGGCAAATCCCAATCTTTGTAGTACTGCTTTAGCTGTTTATACAATTCAGCCAATTCTGTTGACTCTTTTCTCCTGTTCTTTGCTCTATTCTCCTTTGGTTTTTTTTTCTTCTTTTATTTTCTCTTTCAATTTTTCTCTTAGTGCCTGGCCTCCTATTCCTATACTTGGATCATCTCCATTATAATTTATTTCAAAACAAACAAATCTTTCATGTTGAGGGCCAATCTGATTACCATGGGGATAAGGAGCTTGTCCATTATATCCCAAATTTTTCCCTACCCAATACATCTTTCCTTCCTTAATACAAACATCTATAACACTGCTGCGATTTTAGCAGGCAGAACTAACATATGGGTGTGTTACAAACACAGATTCTACCTTGTCCTTAATCCACACAGAGTGATTGCAATAATCACAAAAGTTGAAATTGCTGGGACTTGGGTTTGGCCTTGTTTGCTTTTTCATTGCCAAAACTCTGTCCAGTGTGGCTCTGTGGCTGTGGCCAACTGCCCAGGGTACCAGAATGATCACAGTGAAAATAATCCTTAGGAAATCTACCTTTCTACCTTTCTCAAGGCCCCTTGGGTTGCAACCAAGGGCCGAGATGCCAGTCTTCTCGGTAGCAAAGGCAATATCCCGGGATCTAGTCACTGGTGCTTTTAGTTTCCTTGTTACCCATAGCCCTACAGAGTTGGCTTGTCTCCTTTTAAATGCCATTTCCCAGTTCTAGCTGGCTAAGAAGCAATAATTAAAACAAAAAGAACAGGGAAAAGATTAGGCCGGAATACCATAAACCTGTATTTTTCAAAATTTCAGGGATGTGCCAACCACAATAAGATTTTCTAATTATTTTCTGCTTCAAGGGCGGGGAGTTTATTAAATCGCCGTCTCCAATAGGCAAACTCGCAGCACCAATATGCCACTGCAATGTGCCTATTATGTGGTATATAGATTTCTTCTCCACAACAACTATCAATTATGAGACACTTGTCTATAATATTATGAGTTGCTCCTTCTCTTATTTGTGCTATAGCCAATATAGCAAAAACCAATTGATCTAAGTTCTGTATTAATCTAATTGCTGCTGAAAGGGTCCCATCTCCCAGTCTCAAAGGTATCTCAAAAAATCACTAGCAATGTGTTCTATAATTAGCTGACTAAATACATAACCATAACAAAGCAAGCAAATGAATTGTCTCTCCTTTTCTCCCCTCTTACTCTCCTAATTACTCTCCACCATGAGTTAAAGAAAAGTGTGCAAACAATACATATCCATGGATGACATCCTAAACCATGTTTACCGCACTCCCAACATTTTACTTGTTTCTGAGCTCTTTTAACAACAGGTGTTATCAATCTCAGTTTCTGGAATTGCAATTTTGTAATCAGTTCTAATAATGTTGCTGGTGGGTGATCCTGGAGGAGATCTTTGATCCTTTTAGGCCGTTCTCACAGATTCAGAAAGTCTTTTATTCTTTTTCCACCGGTGTTCTTCTGCCTCCGAGCTCAAAGGAATTGCGGTCCGCAGCCACTCCAGGATGCTTAGTTCCTTCTTAATAAATTAGGGTTAATATAAATCAACTTAAATCCCACCATATCATCACATTCTTGGAATTTCATGTTCCAACAATATTTCCTTTTATTAGTAAAAACAGGTGGGTCCTGCACCTTTCAAGGTAGGGCAAGAAATTTATAAGTGCCCTTTCTTGTGGTGGGAAAAATGCACAGGTCTTGTGTTCCTAAAAATAGATCCTGACATCCACTCTTTGTTTTTCCCTGCAGATTTTTCTGTATTCAAAGCTGCCTGCATTTCTTGAACTGCTGCCACCAAAATTCTGGCATCTGCTTTCTGCTTTTCCTCATCTCCTTTCACATACACCTTTGTGCTCCTCTCAGTAACTTCTGAAGTCCCCTGTCCTGCCAGTCTTCTAATTTTTCCAGCTTTTTTCTGATGTCACTGCAAGATCTGGTCACAAACCGAATTTTTAACAGAGCCTGCCCTACTGCAGTATCAGTATCTATACCTGAATATAATTGCAAGTCTCTTTTTAATCTTTTAACCATTCTGCCAGCGACTCCTTTTTTTTTTTTTTTTTGATGCTCACTCAAAACTTTTCCTATATTATGTCCTTTAGGCACTGCCCTCTGAATTTCTTGATTTTCTTCCCTTCAGGATTCCCATTAATCCCAAAACCATATTATCATCCCCAGTGGGCTGTCCTGAGGAATGCTTCCCCCCTGAGAACCCCCCCTCACGGTTCCCAGATACCTCAAACCACTGCGAATTTTTCCTACAATCCGCATCCCCTGGGTCAAGGAACTTACTGTTTCCCTGACCCATTTCTGGCAGCAACAAACTAAGAAATCCCCGGTACCAGGAGAGTCTTAGTTACCCACACTCACCCCATGGCTAAACTCCTCACTTATTACTCTGTCACACTGCCTTTTCAATCTACTTGTTCCACTCCTATGTCTCCCTCTGCAATCTACTTGTTCCACTCCTCTCTCCCTCTTTCTCAATCTATTAGCCCAGTCCTCTCACCATCTAATCACATACTAAATTGCCTGCTACCAACCCCTCCAAGGAACTTGAACCTATTAATTCACTCTCTCAGTCTCCCTACTGAGTCAATCCCTCCTGCCCAAGGACCTTCCCACAGGTGCCTAAGCCAGGGATCCCCTCCTTCCCCCTGGGTCAAACCCTCCCGGGGTCCCCACTCATTCACTTTTCACTCACTTCCCTCCTTTTCCGGCCGGTCTCCTCGCGGAGAACGTGAAAACGCGGTACTGGGAGGTCCCAATCACTTCGGGGGTCCGGGACTGCCCAGCCCCCGTCTCAGACACTCCACACACACTCACACACACATACAGCCACCCCCCGACCCAAAATCTCGTGATACTCACAGCCTCCTTTTCTCACGAGGGTCTTCGTGCACAAAGCAGTTTTCTATGGGTACTCTCTCTCCTATAAGCCAGCACTCTGATGGGAGCCTCTCCTGCGCACTTCCAATAACTAATTTGCTTATGCATTATTGTAAAAAGAACTCTCTTTTCCCAAGGGAGAGTGGTGTAGCCTTGGGACCACTTAAAAGTCTGGTGGGGAGCTCCTTCCCAGAAGCTATCCACCTCCCCGGAGTTAAAAGAGTTCCTGGGTTTCGGGACCAAAATTGTTATGTTTGCCCAATTATCCCATAAAAAACCCAAACAATATTTAAGGTAGCAGCAATTTTAATTGAATAGTTTAGAAAATATATATAAAGAGAGATAATTTGGTTCAAATAATAGCGCATAAGCAAAAACAACCGCGGGGTACGGAGTGCAGGGTTCAATGACCCTTGCCACTTCACGTACAAGCTTGCCAAGTGAAAGTCACCCCTTATATGCCATGTGTCAATTCCATCTCCTCCTATTTTTGGTTTGTCACTTTTCTGTCTCCGCCTTCATTACCACCCTTATCACGCATGCGCCACCGCTTGGTTTGGTGGTCGCACAAGTCTTTGGGAGTCGTCATTGATGAAGGCCCTGTAGTCTTCTTCCTTGTTCTTTAATTCACCTTTGGGTTACACATGCGCACCAAGCCAGTACAATGTAAGCCAAGACTAACATATCACTGCATCTACATATCAAGGTAATAAATCCCTTATAATTAGCATTTTCTTGGACCCAACCAGGTTCTTTGGTCATTTTTAGCAACTGTATCTTCAGCTTCTTTCCTGTGGTCCTTGAAAACATATGCTGAGAAGGGGGCGGGGGGTGGGTGGAGCCCCTCCTTTCCCTCTCTTTTTTGGCATTACAACTTTTTAACATATTTTATTATTTCCAGATATTAGTTATTGTATCAATATTGATTACTGTTTCAATTTTTATCAGCACAAATCATATCTGTTTACCACAGGAAGGAGCAGCAGAACAGGGGCTGATCCATTCCCAGTGCGCTGCACAGCCCAGGGCAGCGTCCCAGAGCGTCCTGATGGAGCTGCCAACAACATCCCCCCTCTGCAGCCCTCGCTTCTCCCCGCAGCTCACACAGGAGCCCTGTCCCGTTCCTCGGCTGTTCGAACGGCCTGGAAAGGCTCTGGATAGCCTTGGGGCAGGCCACGCTCCAAAGGACAAAAGGATTCTTCATGTTTTTCAGTTCTTCAGTGTTGTTTATTAATTCTTATCTACAATATTTTCTCCCGGCCCGACAGAGGTCCGCACAGCAAGTCAGCCATGAGCACACTGACTGCCCTCAGGGCGGTCACTTATCTTTATACCAAAAACTACGTGTAAGATATTTACCTTTTCTCCCCAATACCTTTCACCCTTATTGACAAGTGCACATTCAGTAAGAACCAATCTCAAAGTGCCACCATCACCATCGAAGATGGATGACAAGAAGAAGAAGAAGAAGGACAGGACATACCCTAATTTCTCCATCTTGTCCCCTAGAACCCCCCTGTACCGAGATTCTAAAGCCTGTGTTTTCACTCCATAATTAATCTATCCCTTCATCATTTATCCCCGTGTGATCCTCCCATCCTCATACAGGTGTTGCTTCCTGTGCAGGAGCAAAGTCTAACCACCAAACACTTCTGGCAACGTTCCAGGACTTCCAAGCCCCCCAAGGGTTGTCTCGGTGACTCTGCACATCAGGCATGTTGTGCTGAGTTCCCACAGTGCCCCATCCTTGCAGGCACAGACACGACAGCACTGGCTCAGAAGCCCCTGTTTGCATTGCACAGAGCAGGGGGAGCACCCCCATGCTGTTGGTGTGGGGACATGAACCTGAGGGAGCACAAATGCCATCAGCCCCTGGGGCCAGCAAGGGCTGGGGGACACCAGGTAAACCACTCAGCTTTGTCCTGGCCTCTGCAGTCAGCCAGAAAGTTTGTTCCCATCAGCTGGGACTTTCCTGTCCCACTGCAGATGCTGTTGCTCAGAGCCAGGGCTGCTTGGGAGCCACTCCCAAACTGCCCTCAACATTTCCTTTGTTTCACCTTTGTTTTCTTTGCTCTGTATGGTACAAATTCCTTCCCATTGCCCACCCCTGTTCCCTGCCCTGCAAACAGCCCATCCCTGTTTGCCCTTTCCTCTCTGGCCGCACTCCCCATTGCAGTTCCTGACTTGGCCCCATGGGAATGTCCCTTGGGCAGCAGGATCATCCTACAAGTGCTGCAGGAATTGTCTGCAGGCTCCTGTAGTGCCTGGTGCTGCTCCCTTGCCAGAGGCACCCCAGGCCAGGGGGCCACATCTGGGCTGCTGTGTCTGGCTCTGGGGCTCCCTGTTCTGGGCAGTGAGGAGGAGCTGCAGAGGCTCTGCAGGACTGACAGGATGGGCTCTGGGGCTGGCAGGAGAAGCTGAGGGACCTGGGCTGCTGGAGCTTCTGAAGAGGAGTCCCAGGGCTCATCCTGCAACTGCTCCAAGGGTGCTTTCAGAGAATCACAGAATCAGCAAGGTTGGAAAAGACCTTGGAGATCATCAAGTCCAACCTGTGCCCTGACACTGCCTTGTCTCCCCTGAGCCTCCTCATCTCCAGGATAAACAGCCCCAGCTCCCTCAGCCACTCCTCACAGGACTTGTGTTCCAGACCCCTCCCCAGCCTTGTTGCCCTTCTCTGGACACGCTCCAGCCCCTCCATGTCCTTCCTAAATTGGGGGACCCAGAACTACAAACAGCGCTCGAGGTGCTGCCCAAGAATGCCGAGCACAGGGGAAGAATCCCTGCCCTGCTCCTGCTGGCCACACCATTCCTGATCCATACGGGTGCCAGGGGTTGGATGAGGGAAATGCTGGGGAGGGGGGACAAAGTGATATTGTTTGTCAGCCTTGATTTTCATATCTGTTCAGACTGAATTTGAAGGTGCTGGCGGTCAGTATCAATTAGACATTGCTGATATCAATCTATAAACAGGAAACAAAAGCAGCCAAAACAATTCTGTCTTTTTTGAGTTTTTGAGGGTTCCCAGGATGAGGTGAGAGATGAGAATCTGACTCTACGTTCTCAGAAGGCTGATAAATTATATTCTATTCTATTCTACTATGTTATGTTATGTTATGTTATGTTATGTTATGTTATGTTACGTTGCGTTGCGCTATACTGAAAGTATACTAAAGAATAAGAAAGGATACAGAGAGAAGGCTTAAAAAGAATTATAATGAAAACTTGTGAAAACTTGTGACTGACTCCTCAGAGTCCGACAGAGCTGATGGTGATTGTTCATTAAGTAAAAACAATTCACAGGAAACCAATCAAATATGCACCTGTTGTTAAACAATCTCCAGACCACATTCCAAAGCAGCAAACACAGGAGAAGCAATCAGATAATTATTTGTTTTCATTCTTTTCTGATGCTTCTCAGCTTCCCAGGGGAAGAAATCCTGACAAAGGGATTTTTCAGAAAATATGACAGTGGAATGTCTGCATTGTTTTCAAAATACTATATTCACTTTTAATACATTTCTGAAATGTTCCTAATTAACCACAGAAGAATTGAAAATTTAAGATATTCCAGGGCCTTTTGAACAAATGCTTATGAGCCTTTTTCACTGAATTCCTGAACTGTAGAGCTCAAGAAAGAAGAGGCCTCTGGAGTAATAAAATTCATCAGCAACATCCAAGAGGCTGACGATCCATCCCCATGACAGCAGCAATGAACAGAAATGGGCACAGCTTTGTGGCTGCCCCAGCTTTGGCATGGGCCCTGGGCCTGGAGCAGGAGCAGCTCTTGAGGGCCCCAAGGCCAGGGCTCTTGTGCTGCCCTGGGCAGATGGGATGGCAGCAGGGGCTGCAGAGCTCTCAGCACCTCAGCTCGAGGGGAGCTGGGGAGAGGCCCTTGGTGCTGCCCAGAGCTCAGGGCAGCTGGCAGAACTTGCAGGGAGCTGGGCTGGGCTCCGAGAACCTGGCCCAGAAACCATCAGTATCCATCTCAGCCTGGCTGAGCGTGCAGGGGCCAAGAAGAGCAGCCAGGGTGTGCACATTCTCTGTGTGGGAGCTGAGCTTGTGAGCCCTTGAGCCTTCCCAAGTGCTGGGGCTGCACCTCCAGCTTGAGAGGAGATGGGACAGATGGGAGCAGACACAAATAATTCCTGCTGGATTTTTTATTGTGTTTGCTTATACAGGTGACCTGGATCCATTAACAGAGGAGGAGTTTTGTGCCAGATACCATTGGTAGAGTGGTAAGAATAATATTTTTTAGCTGAAAATAATATTTCATGTATAATACACAATGAGAAAAAACCCCCACATATGATTAGAAGAGCATCTGAGTTTTTCAGAGGAACAGAGACTCATTGATGTTCCAACAGTCAAACCTGTTCAAATACTTTCCTCAGGGCTTCCATGAGATGAGAGGTGACCACCAGAGGCCAAGGCCAGCCAGAGCTCTCTGTCCTGGCAGGTTTTGTCTGGGACAACCCTTGCATATAGGGAATTTTTCAGAGGGAGTATCAATTTTAGCTGTGGGCACCTGGAATGACGGACGGTTCTTCTTCATAGGAAGGAAAGCAGGGAGCCCCAGTTCTCCAGGGGCTGATAAGAGGCAACCCTCAACATTCCAAGATCAGCTGGACCTGTCAGGTGGCCCCTGGCAGGCCAAGCCAGCAAGATCTGTTCCATGTTCTCTTGGTTTCACAGTGATCTGCAGTGTCCCAATGTTCTCCTTGCTTCTCAAGTGTCACAATGGCCCCGTGCTTCCATGGGGCCCCGCAGTGTCACAATGGTCTCCATGATTCCATGGGGCCTTGCAATGCCACAATGATCTCCATGGATCCACGGTGCCTCTCAGGATCACAGCGGCCCTTTGGTTCCACGAGGCCCTGAAATGCAGCAATGGCCTCTTGGTTCCACAAAGCCCTGCTGCTTCACACTGGCCCTGTGGGACCATACGGCCCAACAGAGCCACAAAGATGTTGTTGGTTCCATGAGGCCCCACAGTGTCACCAATGTCTCCACAGAAAGGAAAGCACAGAGCCCCTGTGTTTGAGGGGCTGATGAACTGCAGTCACCAGAGGCCAAGGCCAGGCCTGTCTGTCTGTCCTGGCAAGTTTTTCCTGGAGCAATCCTTGGATATTTGAAGCTTTGAATGTTGAATCCCAATTTCAGCCCTTTTTGCCTGGAGGAGAAGGCCAGCTCTTTTCCATAGGAAGGAAAGCATGGAGCCCCTGTGTTTGGAAGGCAGATGAGAGCTGGCCCTAAGGAGGCCAAGGCCAGACAGACCGGTCTGTAATGGCACCTTTTGTTTAGGAGCAATCTTTGGATATAGGACTTTTGGAGGTGGAATCCCAATTTTGGCCATGGGCACCTGGAGAAGAAGGATGGTTCTTTTCCATGGGAAGGAAAGGGCCACAGTGTTTCAGGGCAGAACAGAGGTTACCACCAGAGGCCAAGGCCAGCTACAGCAGTCTGTCCTGGCAGCTTTTGTCTGAGTGAAACCCTTGCATATAGGGAATTTTGGAGGAAAAGTACTCATTTTGGCCAGGGGTGCCTGTGCAGGAGGAAGGGCTCTTTTCCATAGGAAGGAAAGCACTGAGCCTTACAGTGTTTGAAGGCAGGTGAGAGACAGCTCTCAGGAAGTAAAGGTCAGACAGACTTTTTGGTAATGGCAGCTTTATCTGGGAGCAATCCCTGGATATTGAGAATTTTGAAGGGGAAATCCCATTTTGGCCATGGATGTTTGAATGAGATGGACAGTTCTTTTCTATCTGAAGGAAAGTCCAGAGCCCCAGTGTCTCAGGGGTACAGGAGAAGAGACCCTCAACATACCAAGGGCAGTTCGACCAGTCAGGCCAAGCCAACCAGAGCTGTTACCCGTTCCCTTGGATCCATGGGGCCCTGCAGTGTCACAATGGTCTCTTGTTTCCATGGGGCCCTGCAGTGTCACAATGGTCTCTTGCTTCCATGAGGCCTTGCAGTGTCACTGGGGTCTCCTTGGTTCCATGGTGTCACAATGGACCCTTGGTTCCACGGAGATTCACAGTGTCAGAAGGGTGTCCTTGGTTCCATGAGGCCCTGCAAAGCCCCTTGATTCAGTGAGGCCTCCAAGTGTCATCATGGCCTCCAGGATTCCATGAGGCCCCACAATGTCACAATGGACTTTGGTCCCATAGGGTCCCATACTGTTCCATGAATCCTTAGTTCCATGGGGCCCTGTAGTGTCACAATGGACTCCTTGGTTCCATGGTGCCACACAGTGTGACAACTGCCCCTTGGCCTGCCAACACTCCATAGTGTCACAATGGTTCCTTGCTTCCATGAGGTCTTGTAGTGTCACAATGGCCCCTTGGTTCAGTGATGCCTTCGGTGTCACAATGGTCTCTGTGCTTCCCTAAGGCCTTGCAGTGTCACAACAGGCCATTGGTTTCACTGAGCCCCACAGTGTCACCGTGGTCCCCTTGGCTCCACAAGCCTCTGGAGTGTCACAATGGCCCTTTGGTTTCACAAGGCCTCAAAGTGTAAAAATGGCCTCCATGATTTCATAAGGCCTTGCTGTGTCACAATGGACCTTTGGTTCCATGATGCCCCGGTGTGTCACACCGGCCTCCTTGGTTCTGTTGGACCCTTCATCCCATGGAGACCCATGGTGTTCACTGGAGTCCCCTTGATTCCATGAGGCCCTGCCATGCTATAATGGCCCCTTGGTTCCAGTGGGTCCCAAAGTGTCAGAACAGTCTCCATTGTTCCATGAGGCCCCACAATGTCACTGTCATCCCCTTGATCCCATAGGGCCCCACAGTGGAACAATGGACTCTTGGTTCCATGAAGCTCCTGAGTCATAATGGTCTTCTTGGATCCGCAGTGTCACAGTGGCCCCTTGGCTCCGTGTGGCCACGCTATGTCACAATGGCTCATGGTTCCATGAGGCCACACAGTTTAACAACAGACCCTTAGTTTCTCGAGGCCTTGCTGTGTCACAATGGACTTCTGGTTCCATGAGCTCTCACACTGCCAGCAGCACTCTCCTTGGTTCTGCAGTGTCACTATGGCCCCTTTTTTCCAGGAGGTTCCATAGTAGAACACGGTCACCTTGGTTCCATGAGGTTCCACAGTGTCACAATGGATGCATGGTTCCACCAGGCCTTGCTGTGTCAGAATGGACCCTTTTTTCCAAGAGGTTTCTCAGGGTCACAATGGTCTCCTTGGAGCCGCAGTATCCCAATGGGCCATTGGTTCAATGTGGCCCCAATGTGCCAGAATGGATTTTGGTTCCATGGAGTTCTGCTGTGTCACCATGGACCCTTTGTTCCATGAGTTTGCACCGTGTCACAGCTGAGTCCTTGGTTCTGTGAGGCCTCGCCAACACCAAATCTCAAAAATATCAGAATAAGACTCATTAACACTAATTTGCATATTGCCTCCACTTGAGGCGTGACGACCTGATTCGGGAATGGCACGGCGACAATCTCCCTTCCGCTCAGGCCATGCAGACACCAATGTGGTTGTCCAGGTTTAGAGCAACTTTGGGGAAGAATTCCCCAAAGGAGCTCCAGTGGGAAAAAAGCAGATCCAATCGGCCCCTCCCCCCAACTGGTCTGGGAGGGAAAAAAATACGAGACGATTGGGGATAAAAGCATCATATAGTCAACGCAGGACATTCCACGCCTTATCCCCATATTGTCTACTTACTGCTAACACTAATATAAATTCTAACTCTACAAGTACAAACATGATACATCCATTATACAAGTATACACAGACAATGGTAATAACATTCAGCAAACAGTGATATTTATACAGTTTTTATCCAACAATCAGATCTCCCTGAGGTACACATCGTGTTCTTCCATCTTTTTGCATTACCACCATGTGCCTGAGCAAAACAACCCCACAAATGGATTTGTCTGTATTCGAGGCAGGATTGATCCAAACTGTCTTCCCTAATAAACCTCTGACATGTTCCACTGGGACTTTGTCTCCTCTCTGCAAAGGCTCAGATTGGGCAGAGCGCACTCGGTTAGTAGAGCCTCTGGTGTTAACTAACCAGGTGGCTTTTGCCAGATGCTGCTCCCAGTTCTTGAAAGATCCCCCACCTAATGCTTTCAATGTGGTTTTTAACAGTCCATTGTACCTCTCCACTTTGCCTGCAGCTTGTGCATGGTAGGGGATGTGGTACACCCACTCAATGCCATGTTCCCTAGCCCAGGTGTTGATAAGGTTGTTCTTGAAAAGAGTCCCATTGTCTGACTCAATCCTCTCAGGAGTACCATGTCTCCACAGAACTTGCTTTTCAAGGCCCAGGATGGTGTTCCGGGCTGTAGCATGAGACACAGGGTAGGTTTCCAACCATCCAGTGGTGGCTTCCACCATGGTCAGCACGTAGCATTTGCTCTGGCGTGTCTGGGGCAGTGTGATGTAGTCAATCTGCCAGGCCTCCCCATACTTGTACTTGGACCACCGCCCACCGTACCAAAGGGGCTTCACTCGCTTGGCCTGCTTGATGGCAGCACACGTCTCGTATATCTCAGTCATGGATAACCTGAGAAATACTGCGCATGGTTAGATCCACCCCTCGGTCTTGTGCCCACTTATAGGTGGCATCTCTGCCCTGATGGCCTGAGGCATCATGGGCCCATTGAGCTAGGAATAACTCTCCCTTATGTTCCCAATCTAGGTCTATTTTGGACACCTCTATCTTTGCAGCCTGGTCTACTTGCTCATTGATTTGGTGCTCCTCATTAGCTCTACTCTTGGGTACATGGGCATTTACATGGCGGACCTTCACAGGCAGTTTCCCTACCCTGGTAGCAATGTCTTTCCACTCATCAGCAGCCCAGATCGGTTTTCCCCTACGCTGCCAGTTGGCCTCTTTCCACCTCTCCAGCCAGCCCCACAGAGCATTGGCTACCATCCATGAATCAGTATAAAGGTAGAGCTTTGGCCACTTCTCTCTCTCAGCAATGTCCAGGGCCAATTGAACAGCTTTGAGTTCCGCAAGTTGGCTTGATCCACCTTCTCCTTCAGTGGCCTCTGCCACCTGTCGTGTGGGGCTCCATATGGCTGCTTTCCACTTCCGGTTCATTCCCACAATGCGGCACGAACCATCAGTAAAAAGAGTGTATCGTGTATCTTCTGCTGGCAGTTGGTTGTATGGTGGAGCTTCTTCAGCCCGTGTCACTTCTTGTTCCCCTTCATCAGAGAGACCAAAGTTTTCACCTTCCGGCCAGTTTGTAATTACTTCCAGAATCCCAGGGCGATTCAGTTTTTTCCGTGCATTTCCCACTTCTAGTACTGGTAGCAACAGCCATGGGTTTAGATGCTGGCTTAGGCTCACTGTCTGGTCTGGCTGCTGGCTTCGAGCCTGGGCTGTTCGCTACAGCTTGAGTGACTGGGATAGCTGATTTATCTCCCTGCCCCCCTCCCTCTGTCTGCTGCCCTACACTATCTAACAAAGTGTGATAAGCATAGGCCAGGGCCCAGCTTATTGCAATTAGCCTTTTCTCCTTAGAATCATCATGGCACTTCTCTTTTAGGTATTTCCCCACTTCTGCTGCGTTCTGAATTTGTTCCCGTGGAAAATCCCAGTCTACAGGATCAGAAAATTCCTTCAGGGTTTGGCCTATATTTTCCCATTCTCCACACCACTCAGGATTTTTCACGCCTGCATCTGCTTCTGGGTCAGGGGTCTCACCAGCTCCTCTGGATATCTCAGCCCTCATTCTAGAGAACCTGCAGACCATATAGAGGAAGCTTAGCAGATTAAATACCAGAAAGATGGTCTCTTTAGCATTCAGCGGAAACTGAACATTCTCAAAAAGTGACATAACCGATCCAAAGGAGAAGAGGGAAAGGGAAGGCTGGAAAGTCTCATTCTTGGCTCCTCCTCTAGCAGACTGAGTGTAATTACTAATAAATTCCCAAAACGTACTACTGGAATTGGGATGCAGGATAGGATGAAGAAACCATAAACCATACATATCGTAAACAGAGGCCAGTATCTTTGTAAATGCTTTATAAATCATTATCACCAAGGCTAGCACAACAGCTATTCCAATCCGTAGCCCTCTACCGTAAAAATTACTTGTTAAGGACAATAATCCTAATGATCAGAAAGGTATTGAAACCTCAAAAAGGTCTAGAGCCCAGAGTCACACGGAGGCTTTCACAACCAGAGACGTCAGGGGTCCAAGCATCATGGCTACTAACTGCTTTAACAACAACAAACACACAATTAATAGGGCTTTTTTCCACCTTTTCCGGCCCCGCATTGGGCGCCAATTCATGTATTTGTCCAGGTTTAGAGCAGCTTTGGGGAAGAATTCCCCAAAGGAGCTCCAGTGGAAAAAAAAGCAGATCCAATCGGCCCCTCCCCCCAACTGGTCCGGGAGGGAAAAAAATACCTCCTTGGAGAAAAGTGGAAAAAACCTGTTTATTAAACAATAAAACCAAAACAATATCAAACAATGAGATCCCTTGCCACTCTAAAAGAGATGACAAACTGAGAAAACCCCGGGTTGAAGCTCAGCTCACTCAGTCTCTGATCAGTCCCTCCAGTGCTGGAATTGTCACAGGCCAGGCCTGGCCTGGTGGGCCACAGCTGCAGCTGCCGGTGCTCTCCTGGGTGTTCAGTCCAGAGCAGTTTCAAGAGGTCCAAAGAAAAAGGGAAAAAAACCAGTCCAGGGAACTTCTTTGCCTCAGCTATCTAAAAACTAACTAAAAATCAAAAGAAGAGCTCTCTGCCCTGCTGTCTGTCCGCAGACAACACAGTCAGGGGCAGGAATGTGGAGGAGTGAGTGCAGTGTCTGAAAACAAACTGCACACTTCTTTCTCTCCCCCCCTTCACTCTCTGGAACACTCTTAAAAGTACAAAACTTATTATTATTCAACATAAAAAGAATGAGATGACTGGGGATAAAAGCATGGTATAGTCAACCCAGGACAGTGGTAGATGGCAAATGGCGTTTATTAACAGTGACACGGGGTTATATAACGGCGGTTAACGGTCAACAAAACGGGGGGCTACGTAACTTTAACAGTAAAGGGGAGGGGTTCTGTCTACCCATAACTTCGCGAGATCTTCCCATCGGTCCCTAATCTCCCAGATTTGCCTCCCCCCCTTTATGATTAATTAAAACCACAGAAAGTGTAAAGGTTATAAAAATGCAAAGGCTATCAAACTGATACATGGCAAAAGTGACAACTGGTAAAAAAAAATACAACATGTCTGCAACTAATGTGCTTCAAAGCAACTGTTGGTGGTCAACAAATAAAATGCTAACTTTTTCTAACTGGTTTTTAACAAACAATACTAACTTGTTTAAAATGCAAGGTCTAAAAATCAATGTGAGGAGTATCGTAGCAACTGGGCCTAATAAGGAGGAAACAAGGGTGGTCAGCTATGGGGACTAGTCAAACTATGACTCAAACTATCTTTGCTGGGCTTTTCTCTCAGTCTTTCTCTGTGCTAGCCTTTCTTTCAATTTGCCTATGGAGTCTCTTGCGACTTCAGTATGGTCTGCTTATAAACAACATTGTTCTTTCAAGGCAGCACACAGGCTTCTTTGTTGCATGAACAGGAGGTTCAATTCTTGTCTCTTCTGCAGGACGGTCACAAGTTTTCGCAGCTCTTGTTGTGTTGGTACTTTTGTAGAGGCTTTTCTTTGTTGATGTTTGGGATGTAGAATGCAACTGGAGGAGCATCATCTGGATGGAGGAGGAAGCTGAAGAAACAGTTTTTGAGATCAATGATCACAAGTGGCTAATCATTGAGAGTGAAGGAAGTCTTTGCTGAAGCAGTTCTATGTCCTCAATGACTTCATTGATCTTCTTGAGGTTGTGCAGCAGTCTCTATGAGCCTGAAGTTTTCTCCTGAATGACGAACACTGGAGAATTCTATGGACGTGGTCTCTAGAGGGAAAGTCTTGCTGATCAAACACTAGCATGACTTGTTCTGCTGCATGTGGTGGCAAAGCGATAGCTTTGGCTACTGGGGTGTTCTCTGGAACAGTCAGTAGTGGTTGAAGAGCTTTGGCTAAGTCTGTCAGCTCTTCATTCTGATTTGCTGAAACAATCGAAGGACAAATGATAAGTCTAAGGATGTTGCTTCTGTCTTTACTAATTATTAAAAAGTCTTGTCTCTTGGGCGAAGTTCTAGCGACATTAGTAAGTATCACTGCGTGGCTGTCATCTATGAAGCAATGTAAAGTCTACAATCTTCTGTGGGTGAAGCACAAGGGTTGGAATCTCTGTGCAGTCCACATCTGTGCTTATTTTTTTTTTTTTATCTGCTTGTGGAATGAATGATCAGCATTTTCTTGCCCATGCTTCTTGTCAGCATTCTCATGCGCTTGATCAAGTTTCACATTATTTACTGAGGTCTACCTGGACTTTTGTACCTTCTAAAAAACAAACAAATCCACGTCCCCACAGGGACTGGAGGATTATCTCAAAATCTTGGAGGTAAAGAATGGGTCCTGATGTGAAAATAAAACATTGGTCTGTTCTGTTTCAGTCTCTATGCAATATTGCATAGGGAAATGTAAGATAACAACAATTAGAAATCAATCCGATAATACACATAACTAATAACACATCTGAAATAATACAATTATCAGTCACTACAACACTGAACTGTCATCCCAGAGTCTGCAACAGCTGATGAACCTTAAAACAAAAGAGAACTGGAGAACTCATGTCTAGATTCATGTTTCTCCAAACTCCCTTTGAAATCAGGCTCAGCTATCATATATGGTCAAATTGCCAAGCCAAAAGAACTTGAATACTTTTTGATGCAGAAAACATCTGGACTGATTGTCAATCATTCTATTCAAGTAGAGCTAGAACTTGGCCAGAGTTCAAACTCTAATTGATGGACATTACTTAATATATTTTAAAACAAGACTCTTAAAAACAGCAGTTATGAATAGGAAACCTAACAATTAAAGATCAATCAAACTATTAAAGAATTGAATCTCTCCAAAACTTCTGTCAGGAGAGAAATTCTTCAAACACAGCAAACCTCTTGAATTCTCGGCTGAGGTACTGTATAATAACGGAAGAAATAATAACTGAAGAAAACCATGAAACTGGCAATCTGGATTTAAAGAAACCTAAAAAACATGAGTAGTTAAGAAACAAAAAGACAAGATTCTGAGGAGACACATGTGTTGTAGATGATCACACAAAGAGATAGTGAAACACATGAAAGCTGGCTGTTGGGGTTGGCTGCGTGCCCGCTGCCGCGGGACCGGAGCAGGGCCGGTACCTCGGGCACCCTCTGCACCTCGACCATGCCCCGTCTCTGCCTGTGCCGTCACGGGAGTGCAGGCGCTTCCGCCCTGACCACGCCTCCCCTGCACTCGTCTTGGCGCAGGCGCGGTCTCGGGAACGTCCTCTCTGCCTGTGACCGACACCGGTGCTGTCCCAATCCCGATCTGGCTCTGTCCGCGCTTGGCGGTGTCCATGCTGCGTCTGAGAACTGGGGAAAAACCCTCCCCTCTTTCCTGCCTGCGTGTGTCTGCGGTGTCCTGCAAATCTTCTCTGTTTCCGCTGACCACGTCCACATCCCTCCACCCTGGAGTTCGCCACCCTGTGGCGCGGAAGGCGGAGGCTCTGCCCAGGCTCCCTCAGGCTCCGAGTTAATGGTGGTGCCTCGCGCCTCCGAGTTAACGGTGGTGCCTCGCGCTTCCTCTAACAGCCCTTCCCAAAATGACTGCGCCTGCTCTTTTCCATCAGCCGGCGCGCCTGGGCTTGGGAGCTGCGAAGAGCGTCCCCGCGGCTGTGAATCCCTGCACTCAGCAAAATTGCAATCACCCACAGTCTGCGTAGCCGCCCCAGCACCCAGCCAGGGCACCACCAGCCAACAGTCCTGCGCGACTTTCCATGTTTCTTGCTCCTGCCATGTTTTCCGTAGAGCCCACACGACTCTCCCCCATAATTTGAGATTCCGCCCTGAGCCTGAGGATATGGCCTCCTCGGCTAGGGCCTTGGTACACCTATACCACATTTCTGTGTGGAGAATATCCACCGGCTGCCCAATAACCTCAATCTGCAGCAGCCTCAATACTACGAGGGCAAAATCCCCTGGCTTGCAGTCAATACCCCACTGCCTGTGAACCTGAAAAATGACCTTCGCGAGGGCCTCCCTTCCTCTCGCTGGTCCGGGAGTATCCTCCCCGCTGCGCTGGGCCAGCTGCTGCAGCCGCCGTTCACCCAACCAGGTGATCCTCGTCCCCCGGGCAGTGTTCCAGGTTTTGGCACCACTTTGTTGCCTCTGCTTGAGGTGTGACCTGATTCGGGAATGGCACAGCGACAATCCCCCTGCCGCTCGGGCCACGTACTCGCAGACACCAATGTGGTGGACAGCATATGGCATTTATTAACAGTTACACGGGGTTATATATAACGGGGGTTAACAGCAAACAAAACGGGGGTCTAGGAAAATTTAACAGTAAAGGGGAGGGGTTCTGTCTACCCATAACATCGCGAGATCTTCCGATCGGTCCCTAATCTCCCACATTTGCAGTTTAAGAGGGCATCATTTATTCAGGCCTGAGGTCTAGCAAGGGATAACTCCTAACATTATGTGAACATGTAATTCTACCAATGTCACCAAATGTGTATTACAATTTATCCATTACCGTAAAACCCACCCCACGTTCCCAGATTTAGTCCTTTTTTCTATCACTGCATTCTTGAGCCAGATGTCTTCTTGTCTTCCAACCATTCCTGCTGGGAAGGCAGCCCCTGCATGCCTTGTTCCTGTGCTAAAAGCTCACAGGCACAGCAAAAATTAATTAACCCTTTTGATAGTGAGCCAAAGGCTTTGTGTGGGCAGGCAGAGGGAGGCAGGAGGCAGAGCTGTCAGCAAAGGAAGGGCCCAGGCAGGTGGGGCAGCCAGGGGATGCCGACAGCCTGCAGGGACAGAGGCACAGGGCAGGGACTCCGTGGGACAGCCTGGGCTGCACAGGGCACAGGGATGGGCAGCAGCTGCAAGACAGCCCTGCCAGAGCCACCTTGGGCAGCACTTTGGCCATGGCTGCTGGTCCTGGGGCCAGGAGGGGACAAGTGACCCTTGCAGGCCTGGGGCCTCATGGCCTCCTTGTCCCTGCTCAGCAGCCTGGCAGGGGCCGCCCCATGCTCCTGCCCCAGGCATTGAACATCCCGACATGCCAGTGCCCATCTCGGGAAGAGCCCTGAGCAAGGAGGGAGGGACAGGATCTGCCTGGCCAGGGGCTGGGGCTCAGGCCTTGGCCCTTTGCATTCCTCAAACACATCCAGGTTTTCTCAGCACCAGAGACACCTTTCCCTTGCTTGTTCCCACCAGATATCACTGCCTCCAGTGTTCTGCTCTGCCTGGAGAACTTTCTCAGTTTTGTCCCTCAGTGGGACCCATTAAAACTTGTAGAAACTTTGGAGTTTAAATTTAATTTTTAGTTCCTGAGAAGTTCTTTGAACACTCTCTGGGACTGAGTCTTATGTAAACAGCAGCAAAGCCCTGAGAGGGTCATTAAAGTCCTTGTGCTGTGTCTGTGCTGCTGAGCTGGGCTGGGCTTCTGCCACAGGAGCTCTTGGAAACCAAGAAGAACACAAAAAGTCATTTCTCCTGATGAGCAGCTTTTCTCTCAGTCCAGCAGGGCTGAGGGCACTGCTTGCAGGTACCTGAGAGCAGTGAAGCAGAGAGAGACTTAAAGGAACTGGAAGGACAATTTTGAGCTCATTCATGGAGAAATCTTCCCAGTTTTTGACACAGTCAGTTTCTGGCTGCAGGGATCTCCTAAAGCTGGAGATGGCAGGACTGATGTGACTGCAAGGATGGCTCTGCTGCCCTTTCTGCTTTGGGGGAGGATGTGCTGCAGAGCGGGGTTGCCCTGGGCACCGTCAGAGGAACAGGGCAGGACGGCTCCTGCTGCCAGGGACGGCTGCAGGGGGTGAAGCTGGGGCTGCAGCCAGGGCTGCCCAGGGCTGTCCTGCAGAGCAGCTCCTGCAGCCCTCAGGGCTCTTGGCCAGCCCAGGGCATGTGCCACCTGCCAGGGGCAGCTCTCAGCCTGCCTGGCAGCTCCCCATGGATGCTGCAGGTGAGCTGTGGGTGCACGGAGTGACTCCTGCCATGGCAGGTCCTGCTGCTGTGGAAAGGGTGCTGTGCGGGCCAGGGCTGCTCAGAGCTCCAGCTCATGCCCAGCTCATTCCTGAGGGGACTTTTCATTGGGTCATTCAGGGCAGGGGTTTCCTGCTTGGGTCTCTGCTTTCCTGAATCTGTGCTCCCACTTTTCCCTGGCTCAGCTTGGTGGCAATGGAAACTCAGCTGTGCAGGGCAGAGCAGGGGCTGAGGCTCTTCAGCCATCACACTGAGTTTTCCTGGGAACCTCAGCAAGAGCCCACACCTGCCCAGCCTCCAGATCCATGCAGCATCCCCTTCCCTGGTGCCCAGGCTGGGGGAGCTGTTCTTTAATCCCTGCAGGGCCGAGCAGCTGCAGGGCAGGGCTGGCCCAAGGGCTGGGCTGGGCTCTGGCAGCTCTGGCAGGGAAGGAGCCCGGGGCCACAGGAGCAGCTGGGGCTGGGGCAGCTCCAGCAGCAGAGCTGTGGGCAGGGAGGGAGTGAGGCAGTTCTGAGGGCAGCGCTGCTGCAGGGCAGATGTGGCACCTGCTGGGCCTGCCCTGCAGGCCAGACACTGCCCTGAGCAGCACAGCTCTTGTGTCCCCTCGCAGCCAGCACAGCCCTCAGCCCAGGGGCTCAGGGCCCTCAGTCCCTCCTGGGCTGGCAGAGGAGCCCCAGAGATGAAGGGCATCTCTGTGGCCATGTGCCCATTCCCTGTTGACCAGGGCCTGAGGGCCACTGTCCTGCCCTGCTGCTGCCTGGTAGGGGCTGGGCAGGGCTGGCCAGCGAAAGGCTTTTCCTCAGGCCCAGCTCTTTCTCTTTCCTTGCCTTGCCCAGGTGCTGCTGGCATTGCTGAGGGGCTCTCTGCAGTGGCAGTTCCAGCTGCAGGGCCAGGCCCAGCCCTTGGGCTCCTCCTGTGCAGGCTGAGCACAGCAATGGGGTGTCCCAGCTCCCTGTGCCCGGGGAGCTCTGGGCAGGGCAGCCTGGGACCCTGGCAATGAGCCCACTCTCCTCAAGCAGTGCCATGGACAGGACCCTTGGTGTGTCCTCAGGATGCCATCCAAGCTTTCAGCTGCCTCCAGGGGACACTGGGGGACAGGAGTGTCCTTGGCCAGAGTGGGGCTGGGACTCTGAGAAAGGCTAAACCAGTTTGCTCTGCTGTGGGTCCTTCTGCTCTCAGTTGTGTCAGGCTGATTTCCAGGGGAACACAGGGACTGCTCTGGATCACAGAAAAGGGCAGCTGGGGACAGATAGAGTGACAGAGCAGCTCCCCTAGCCCTTCACTGAGTTTCAGCCACTGTTCTTGCCTTGCACAGCTCTCTCTGCTTTCCCTGGGCACAGCAGGAAACCCTCTCAAAATGCCTTTGGCCATCATCCTCCCTTAGTCCTCGGACAGGAGATGCTGCTGAGCTCCTCAGCCTCAGGAGCTGTTTGGGTTGATGGAATCCTACCCCAGGACTTGCCCCTGTCCCTATTCCATGACCCCACTGCTGCAGAGCAGAGCTTACCCCTTGGTGTCCATGGGCAGAGCCCCTGCTCATCACAGCAATGGGGCCAGATCCCAGCAAAACTCCAGGCACGGGGCTGAAGGAAGAGCTCTGAGAAAAGGAAAACTGGGGGGCACAGAGCAACAGGGGCAGGGCTGGGGGAAAGGGCTTGGACAGAGCTCAGCAAAGTCTGCCCTGACTTGTCACTGTCTCCCCTTTGAACAGCTCCCCATGACCCACTGTCTCTCAGCCGGTATCGGCATCAATTGTTGCAATAAAGGTAGTGTATTGGGATGGCCCCAGATTTGCCAGGCTCCACAACATTTGCTCTGTGCACCTGACCTTGTTGGGGTCATTATCATGCTGTCCATCCCTCCCAAAGAGTACCTCCAATACTGCCACTTCTCTCAGCTGTTGGATCCCATCCTTAAGAGTCTTCCAGTGCATTCTATGGTGCTGCTCCTGCATTCTCTCCCTGTGAACAAACCTCTCTCTGACACTTACTAAAAGCCGCCCCCAGAGGGAAAAGGACCCTGGCTCCCTTACAAAAATCTGATTGATACCTGAGTGCTGGGTCAAGCCTCCCAAATTCCTTGCCTCACCACCATCCAGCTGGACACCTGTACCCATAAGATCCCAGACCCAGAGTAACCAGGTTGTATAAGCCTCACATCCCTGTCGTACAATGTCTGTGTGCAGATTACAGAGACTTTTGTATATCAGGGACTCAGTGATGATCTCAACCATTGGCTCCCCTGTGAGTTGTGAGGGTCCTCCATTCTTATCCTTGTCTGGGTGCTCTGATTTCATCTTAGACCTCCTCATTTCCACAAGGGCAACTGCTTCTGGCTGTGACTGCCTTTGCAGTTCAGCTGGAACCAGGACAGTTGTAACATCTGTGGGTTCCACTACTGCACTATTAGACTCTCCCTCTCTGAGGCAGGAGGAGGTTTTCTCACCAGCTGGGGAAGTGTATTCCTTCAGCATCTGGCCCATCTCACACATCTCCTTCACCAGACCCCCCACCCAATCTGCGTGGTTCATTTCTGAGGTGGGCTGTGGGGCATGGTCAGGCTCTGGGGTGTTGAGGATTTTTTGCAGGTTGAGGAGCTCTTGCTAGACAATGGCCATATTCAGCCGATGCACAATCCAGCCTGCTTGTACTAGTGGACAATGAACACGTTCACAAACAATGGATAATGGACATATTAAGAAATGGGGTCAGTATATCCTTGAGAAAGATACAAGAAGAAGAGTCATCAGGAATCAGCAAATTTGTCAGCAAGCTTGGGAAAGTGAGAAAAAAGAGAAAGCAATGGGTGGGCCAGACAACCACAGCAAGATGCACAAAAAATTAGATGATCTAATCAGCATTTTAATTTAGATGTGTAAACAGCTAGGATTAACCAATCATGTATTAGCTAGAGATGCGTGGGCAGTAGAAAATTATTATAAATCTAGTCTTTTTAGGGATAATAAATTTGGCTTCACTGGATCATACTGGTCGTGGTGTAATGTCCCTGAACCTCCACACCCCACAACTGGGCTCCTGGAAGTCTTCATCTATGTCACATTCCGTGGGTTTTTATTTACTCCTTATTTGTCCATCCTGTAGAAAAGGATTGGTGTCAGTGGGAAACTGACATTGCTTGTTTGAAGGGGAGCCCACCCATCCTGCCTGAGGATGATGAACTCCTCTGTTTTAAAGTCTCTTTTTGAGGGTCTCTTCTTGGGTCTTCTACAGGTTGGTTTTTTGTTTCCTCTCCTCCAGGCTGTCCTGGCCTGTGCTGGGAAAAGCCCAGTGCAGGGACATCTGTGCACCCTGTGATCCCAGGGTCCTGGGCATCTGCATGGGGATGGGCAACATAACAAAGGACTGTCTGGAGGCCTTTGGAAATGGGAATTTATGGACAGGTGGGACTGCTCAATCTGACTGCACCACGCCCTTACCTCTGGATCTCCTTCCTGCTTGGCAGGGTTCCATTTCCAGGGAGTGTGGGCAAGGACTGGCACTCACCTGCATGGAAAGGCTTCTGCCTTTTGTCCCTGTAGCTAAACCCAGGGTGAGATTCCTCTTTTAGTGCTCAAAGAAAGGAAAGGAAATCCCAGAAGGGATGTGCTCTGTCTTTGAAACCATTACCAACTGTGAGGAACACCCCTGCTAGAGTAGAACATGTCCCTGGTCAAAGGAGGTCACCCCTCTGACCAAACTGATCCCAGCCCAAAGGCCAGGCCTTCTGCTGTGCTCTGGAAGGGGTTCTGGAGGCAATGTGCTCAGGGGAGAGATCTCCACTGGCCTCACTTCTCTCAGGGATAACACATCCCATCCAAGGTTCCCAAGGATGGGCACAGGCAAGAGCAATGGGAGCCATGAGTCCACACTTACTTATGGACTCAAATTGACCTCCTTGGTCATGCTGCCATGAACTCCCTCTTTTGGGGCCATTAGGTTCACCTGAAAAGAAAAAGAAAAATGAACAAGAGGAAGCTTCACTATGATATTTCCCCTTAGGTTTTAAAAAATGCATTTAAGAGCTTTTTTGTGACACATAGATCCCTCAAAATATACTACTCAAACCTCTGATCTAGTCAGGGTTTTTTAATTTACTGATTTTCCTTTCCATCACTGTCCAAACAGAATACAGCTCTTTCCAAGATATTCAGTCCTTGCTTCTGGTCTCCCGTATCATTTTCTCTAGGTTCACTCTGCAATGCAAGGGAAAAGAGGGGCAAAATCTCTGTGGTGAGCAACATCTCAGCACTAGAGAAGATAAGGCAGTTGATAAGATGTTCTGTTGCACTCCCAGCTGGTCCCTAACCCATCTTGTCTGCCCTGGAGCTCTGAGAATTCTCACAGACACACACTTCATCTTCCTTGGTAAAAATTAAGACCTGCTTTTGCAGAGTGCAGAACCTGGTGTTCAACCCCAGTCATATTTTCCTCAGAGGCAAGGGACCATTTTCCATTCCTTCAGACTCAAATCCTGGAGGTTATCTTGGCCAGCTATGAAGAAATCTATGGTGAAAGGACAAGTGACCTTGGCTGGAGTCGACGCAGGAGGTGTCCCGACCAGAGAGTAATTACCACTCATTCCATGATGCAGAAGGCATGAAAGACACTTTATTACTCGTGTATAGTATTAAGAAATATACAGTTCCTATAGGAACAGTAGTGGACGTAAGACCTGATTGGTCTTAAGGTGAAAACCTCTCACACTATTGATGCACTATGAATAGTACACTCTAGCAAACCATTTTTATAAACAATGGTTATAGAAAGAGCGATAATAATGGTTTGAATTTTTTTTATAGGATTGTTAGGTTCAGTTTGTGAGAAATTGTCTCTGTTCATTCTTTGACTGAACTGAGAATATTTACAGGCTGGCTGCCAAATGCCCATCAAACTTCTCTCACTCCCCCTCCTCAACTGGACAGGAGGAAAAAATACAACTGAAGATCTCACATAAAGCCTGGGACATCCCTCTCCAGCTGCCACCATGGGCAAACCAGACTCCACTTGGGGACAATTGCTTTGCTTTTTCAGCAATTCCCAATAGAGCAGCAAGCTGGGTAACAAAGACAAAACTGAAATCACCTCACTCCCACTCTTCCCTCTCCTGGCTGTGAACATACCTGGTGCAGGTGGCTGGGGCAGCTGCAGTGCCTGATGCAAGCTGAGCTCCAGGTGGGAGCCCGAGACAAGAGCTCATGAATGGCCAACAGAGCCCAACAAAGGGCACCAAGAGTGGTGGCACCGCTGGGGAAGGGGCACCGAGAGACCCAGCAGGAGCTGAGGGCCCGGGAGGAAGAGCCAGACTCAAGCCTCGGGCATGCAGACTGAGGGGATAAAACTGAGGGGCTCTCTTGCTGGGGGAACAGCTCAGGCTGTTCCTGTGTCACTGCACTGGGAATAAATGGCTTTATGGAATCAGACAGCTGAGACTGCTCTGGGAAACCTGGGCTGGAACCAGGGAGGACACAGGGACTGGGTGTGGGGAGTCCAGCAGGGCCCATTGGGGCACTGCAGCCACTGCTGTGGAGGGGCTCCTCCCAACACTGAACACCTCTGGTGGCTGGAGTGTGATGGCCAGAGAGCCTTGGGAAGGGTCAGACTGGGAAGTTTCCCAAATATCCTCTTCTGCACAGCTGGCTGCAGAAAGCAGGGCCCTGCTGACCCTTCCAACAAAGCCACCTGTCCCTTCTGAGCACATCCATCAGAGCAGCAGGGACAAGGTGAAGGCAGAAACAGGGACTGCTCAGGAGTGAGGAAAGGTCTGCTCAGGGCACAGCTCACTGCTGTGCTCTGCTCTCCCTCTTTCTTGCACTCCATTTCCTTGGGCTTTCTGCTCCTTGGGACCTTCTGTTTTCTTTGGCCACGTTCCAGAGAAGGAGGAGGACCTGGACTGAATTAAGGGACCCCTTGCCAAAATCTGCTGCATGTAAGAAAGCTTTCCTGGTGCTCAAGGAGAGGATAGACCCAGGTGAGGAAAAGAGGGGAGGATTAGAAATAGAGAAATGCTGGCAGGGACCCAAGAGAAGTCACAGCCCCAGGGCCCATGGCTGTCCCACAGGTCTAACTGAAGGCATCAGACAGGAAATGCCAGGGGTGATTTCCCAGGAATGAACCCTGCTCCATCTCCTCCCACTACATTTTGCTGTTTTGCTCTGGTCTGAAAGGAGGGAAAGCATATAAATGGCAAAAAATGCTCAGAGTTTGAGGGGTTTTCTCCTGAAAGCAGAGGAATAGCGTGATGACTTCTCAAACAGTAACAATGAGTAGATGATGTGCACGTGGAGCTGTCCTGGATGTGCCTCTGCCATTGATCACTGATGAGCACAGACATTAGCTCAGATCACTGCTCATGGAAAGATGGTTGTGCTTCCAGGGATGGGTCACCCCACTTCTCACAGTCAGAGACACATTGTCCTCTCTGTCTCTCCTATTTTGAAGGAGCCCTGACAACTGCTTTAGACAGGAGAATTATTTTTGGCAGGGCCAGAGCTGCAATCCTGAGCCAAAGTGGAAGCTTTGAGGTGGAAAAAGAAAATGAAGGAGGAAAGACAGAAGAGGAGAGGAGAAAGGAAAAGAAAATGAGGTGCTGCAGGGAGAGAGGAGAAAGGTAAACAAACAGAACCAACAACAACAACAAAAAAACCAAGCCAAAAGAAAACAAAAAAAAACTCACAAAAAACTCTCTCTTCTGCATTGTCAGTGATGTCTCTTGTCCAGAGACCAACAGAGTCTGGTCCGCCAACAGAGGCCAAATACATTAGACATTTTGAGTTATGCATTGAGTCTAATACAACATTAATACCAGCATGTGAGTTAAATCCAGGAGCATTGTATGAGTGGTGGTGAAATCTCATTATGCTTTGTCTGGGGTGCTAAGGTGAGCTATTGTTTTAATATTTATATTTTCTATTTTTAAGTTCTACTCACTCCATGAAATAATTATTTATTACATATTCAGACTAAAAATTTTTCCTGATCACCCAAGATCAAAGAAACAAACATTTGGCCATAATGTATTCATGGCATCCAGGCTGGGCCGAATCAACATGGTACTTACTTTTTACTTCTCTCCCATTTAATGTGTAGCAAGAGTCATGGCAACAATTTTTGCTATTGATCAAAAATAACGTTAAATAAATAAATAAGGCCTGAATTGACAATTTTTTTCTCTGTAGGAATAAATTAGGAACTGCATTAGTCTCTGTAGACTCTGGGCAGGAAGGGACAACAGACTTTGAATGGGAATTCCATGAAATATTTACTTTGTGGTCTCCCTCCATCCCTTCCTGACTGATCCCCCACCCTCTGCTGCACTGCTAGGCCTTGATGAGGCAAAGACACTAAAAGCCCGGGGCCCTGGAGGGCAGCAGGGCTCCCTCAGGCCTCAGCAAAACCCAGTGAAGGCCGCAGGATGGTCCAGGGAGCTTTTCCCACTCAATCCCCTCTGGCAGAACTGATCTCAGCACTTGAGGGCCCTCAGCAGTGCCCAGCCCAGGGACGGTCACTGCCCGAGAGGCCTTGTGAGGAGGGAGTATCACTGCTGTGCATGGCCAACAGTGATTGCACTGGCCTTGCCCACAGGGGAGGCTGCAGACTGTGCAGATTGCTCTGCTGCAGACAGTTCTGTTTGGGCAGGGTCACGCTTCTGTTGTTGCGGACACTGATATTCTTTAGGAAATCCCACCAGGACTGAAGGACAGCTGGAGGAGGATTGCCACCCCAGGGACCTCCAGGGCAGTGGTTCCTGAGTGCCACAGCCCCCTGTGGCTGGGCAGGTGTGGTGTCAATGTGCTGGGCAGGGATCAGCCCTTCCCCTGGCGGGGCTCCTGCTCACACAGCCGCGGGTGCTGCTGCCTTGCTTGGCTGCTGGCCCGTGTGCTCCACCTCCCAAGCGCTGCCTTTTCACCTGGAGCTCAGGTGAAGGGAACTCAGGAAGCTCTGCGGGTTAGGAAAAGCAACTTGGGGAGCTTCAGGGCTCAGGAACACAAATTTAATGAACTTCAGGGCTCAGAAATTCAGTCTCCAGACACTTGGGGCTCAAAAGCAGCAATTGAGGATACTTTGGGGCTCAGTAATACCATTTCAGGGCACTTTTGGCCTCAAAAATTGGTATTTGGGGACGTTCACAGCTGAGAATATAGGAGTCTCAGGAGCATTGGGGCTCACCCACCTGGGGACGTTTTTGGGACCTGAAACAGCATTTGGGTTCAGAAATACTGATTTAGGGAGCACTGGGGCTCTTAAACACCAATTTAGAGACACACAGGCCTATGAAACCCTGATTTGGGGAGTTCAAGGCTGAGAAAAAATCATGTTGGGAGCTTTGGGAATCAGGGAGAGTGATTTGGGGATATTTTCAGAGCAAAAAGAACAATTAAGAGAGCTTTTGGGCTCCAAAAACCCAATTTAAGCCGATTTTGGGCTCTGTAGTCCCTATTTAGGGAGCTTTGGAGCTCCAAAACAGCGATGTAGGGAACTTTTGGGCTGAGAAACATCAATTTCGGGAGCAGAAGGAGCAAGCCCTGAGGAAACCCGGGAGCAAGGGGCAGGCGCTTACCTGGGGCAGGTCTGGGAAGAAGCCGCTCTGCGCTGGGGCGCAAGCACTGCTTAAAAACTGGGATAGATACAGCTCACTTGCTCACTGTGCCTGACCCGTTCCCGCCCCCACGGGCTCCTCCCTCTCTCCCCGCAGCTCCTTTCCCGGTTTTACACCAATTTCCCCTAAATGATGTTTCCCCGCTCTGGTCAGGGAGCGGTTCCTTGGCTGGGGGTGGGAAATGGGCACAGCCAGCGCTCCCCACCCATCGCTCCTGGAGCCCCCCAGGATGAACCCCACGGGCTGATGGCACGCCGGGCACAGGGCG
The DNA here is from genome assembly GCF_028551555.1 of Melozone crissalis. NCBI lineage: Eukaryota > Metazoa > Chordata > Aves > Passeriformes > Passerellidae > Melozone > Melozone crissalis. The sequence continues at coordinate 10,156,340 of NW_026535850.1, read as the reverse complement.
TGAGTGAGGGGCATCAAGGCTCTGGAACACTGATCTGGGAACTTCATGGCTTAGAAACCCCTGTGTCAGCAGCTTCAGAGCCAGAACGGTGAGCTCAGGAGCTTTGGGGCTGAAAATGAGCAATTCTGGGGGCTTTGGGGCTTCAGAACACTGATTTTGGGAGGTTTTTGGCTCGGGGGAAAAAAAATATTTAGGGAGCTCTGAGTCTCAACGAAAGCAATTTAGGGCTATTTTTAGCTCCGAAGCAGCAATTTAGAGAGATTTTGGGCTGAGAAACATCAATTTAAGGATATTTTGGTGTCTGAAATACCAGTTTGGGGAGCTAAGAAACACTCATTTAGGGAGGATTTGGGCTCAGAAATATCAAATAAAGAGTTTTTGACCTCCCAAATAAAAAACCTTTTTGGGGAGGGTTTTGCTCCTGAGGGCTGGAATATAAGTGTGGGGAGTCCTGGCAGACTGACTATACCCCAAACCCACGACGGCAAGTGCTGTGTGCCTGTGGTGGCGAGAACAACCCCTGGATGACTGCAGACAGACCCTGTGTCCCATGTCACTGCCTGGGACACTGTCCTGAGCTTGGAGCTTGGAAATGGGTGCTATGGGCACAGGTGCCCCGTGAAAGAATTTAATCAGAGTATGGTACTCATTGCCAAAGCAATCTTACAGAAACCTGGGGAAGAAGCAGGCACCGAGTGGATTCAGGACATCCCCTGTGATGGACCAGCCTCTGGAATAATGGAATGGGCTGGTGAGGATGACAGCGAGCAATGGGTCCTTTCGGGACTACAGCTCCCATCATGCACCGCGGAATCAACTGAGCGCCAGTGCAGCCGAGACTTCATCTCCCGTGATGCTCTGCGCACCGTAGAGCATCTTTGCAGCCGGACCACCATCTTCAATATGCCCCGCGACCCCAGAGCCCCGACATAACCCGTTCCGGCCGTACAAGTCCCGTCATGTTCCGTGCCCCAAAGGGAACGACTCTCCAGGTGTCCCCCAAGGGCTTCCCGGCACCATAAGTTCCCCGCAGGTGCCCCCTGAGGACCCGAAGTGGCCGCCCGCACCCACAACTGGCTCCCCGGACCCCCAAGTGCTGCAGTGGAGCCACTTCCGGGACTACAGCTCCCATCATGCTCCGCGGCGCTCGTGGTGTTTGAATGCAGCCGGGACTTCATTTCCCGTCACCCCCGCGCTCTGCAGGGCGCCATTAGCACTCCGCCTTCACCCCCGCACCCAGAAAGCCCCGTTAGAGCTCCCCAAGGGCCCGCCCGGACCCCGAAGGGCCCCAAATTCCCCTCCCTGATCTCCAAGGGCCCCCTGGACCCCGAATTGTCCCTCAGAATCCCTGAATGCTTCCCCCCACCCCCCATTTCCCACCCGGCTCCCCCAAGTGTTCTCCCCATGCTCAAGTTCTCTCTGAATTCCTCCCCGAGTCCCAAAACTGCCCCAAATGTGCCCCAAAATTATTTCCATGTAAGCCCAAGTGCCCCCTTGAACCATGTGTGAGAAAAACATGATTAAAAAGATTACAAAAGGACTAAACATAGGGCGAATTAGCATAGAGGAAAAATTAATAACCAATAGAGGTGAATTAGTGAATGAAGGGAATTGTGATACTTAGAACCACTTACCATTAATTTTATTGGTTGTTAAACACAGATAGATTTTTGATATAAATATAAAATTAGGTAATAAAAATGAAACAACTATTATTACAAATAAGAAATAAATACAATAAATACATTTAATTGAAAAATATTAAAAATAAAGAATAAATTACTTTTTTTTTTATATTTTGGGATGTTAGTCCCAGGTGGACGATGTCAGACATGGTGAGGCTGGGGATGAGGAGCAGGTTTACCAAACAGAGTCAGCCTGCAAGGGTGTCATTCTTCTCTGTGCCCAGACCTCCTAAGGAGACATTCAGCATCAAGATCACTTGGGGAAAGCTTCAGTTACCTTTTCTCTGAACTGAAAAATAAAAAAAAATACTCGTGATTAAAAAATTATAAATCATGAGGTGCACTTTGAAATTATCCTCCTGAACAGAACTCCAAACTGACTCTAATCACTGCACAAGCCCTGGAGACTCAAAGACAATGGAAGAGAGACAAAGAGCCCATGAGGGCAATTCTGTATTTTCATGATCCCCATGGTGGGTTTGGAGCTGGGTCCAGGAGCCTCAGGCACGAAGAGAAGGATGAAGAAGCTGCTCAAGGAGTCAGCAGCAAAACTCCAAGTGCCTTGGAGCATGGCTGGGCCCCAGTGAGGGCAGGGAGTGCCGAAGGCTGCCCAGGGACTGCTGAGAGCAGATCCTTGAGGCCAGGATTGCAGGGAGCCCAAGGCTCTGAGCAGGGAACTGCAGTGCTGAGCAAGGCCTGGCTTGGCTGCAGGAAGCAGAGAGGCCAAGCCCTGAGCCCAGCCTGGAACAGCAGGGCCTGTCCCTCACAGCTGGCTCAGGGCTGTTTGTGGGCCAGGGGCATGTGAAGGGCAGCAAGGACAAATGCCATAAACCTGTGTGACACTCCAGATCCTCAGGGAACTGAGGGGCCAGTGGGACACTGTGGGAAGTTGTGGAACCAAGAGGATCATGGTGGCACTGTTGGGGCCCATGGAACCAAGGGGCCAGTGTGACACTGTGGGGCCTCATGGAAACAAGAGGCCATTGTGAGCCTGCAGGGCTGCAACACCCCAGAACACTGAAATGCTGGGGGTAACCAAAGGTTCCTTGACTCGAGTTTGGTGCACAGGAGAAACACCAACCAGATATTCCCAACATGGACAGATGCAAAGAATATTCTTGGTAGGAAGGGACCCAGAAGTATCCTCAAGTCCAGCTCTTAAGTGAATGGCCCACACAGGGTTGAACCCACAGCCCCACTAATACCAGCACCATGCTCTGATCAATGGAGCTAAGAGGTCAAAAGGACCCAAAATTTTACTGGCAAAATATAGACAATCAAGGAACTTTTGCAAAAGGTTTAGTACAATATCCACTTCAATATGAAACCCTTATCATAGCATTAAATTCAATAACTTAATCTAAAAATTTAATCGAAAAACCTTTATCCCTTAAGATGTTATGTTACCCAAAAATGTTCCAGCTAAGTAGGATTAGAAGGAGAAGAAATAGCAAACAACAGAAAGACAGAAGATCCATAGAAAGACACACACATAGGTACTAACTGCTCAGGTTCCAGCATTGCTAACAAAGGAACCCCAGGAGAAGGCAAGACCCAGACCATGGTCTGGCCTTGTGCTCCACTTTTAACCCCCTGGCCTTCATGAGCCCGCCTCTGGGTGGGACTGCCAGTTGCTTGTCCAATCAGAGCCAGGGTAACACCAGCTGCTAGTGTGTGATTGATTGATTAACAGCTGGGCTAATCAGAGCTGGGTTAACATCACCCCCTGCTGTGTGATTGACAGCTCTGCCAGGCCAGGGCTGGGGGCGGGGCTCTGTCCCACCACAAACCAAGGCCTGACCCGGCCCTGGCCCCACACGGGCATTCCGAGCATCCCAAGGTGTCTCGGCACGTCAATCTCATCCAGCTTCTGACAGCGACCACGGTGACACTACGGAACCTCATGAAACCATGGGTCAGGTGTGACAATGCGGGTCCAAGGACACCACAGTGACACTATGGAACCTCATGGAATCAAGGAGGCCATTGTGCAACTCAGAGGCCCTATAGAAGCAAGGGTCAATGATCAAACTGTGGGGCCCATAGGAACAAGGAGCCATTGTGACACAGCAGGACCGCATGGAGCCATGTGGGCCTCATGAAACCAAGAAACCATTGTGACATTGCAAGACCTCGTGGAATCAAGGGGATCATTGTGACAGTATGGGACTCCATGAAATCAGGGGAACATGGAACAGGTCTGCCTGGTTTGGCCTCCTGTGGGCTGTCTGACAGGTCCCACTGAATTAGCCATGCCAAGGGCCACTTCCCATCTGACCACGACGCACTGGAGCTCTGTGCTTTTATTCCTATGGAAAAGAACTGTCTTTCTTGTCTAGCCTCCCATGGCTGAAATTAGGATTCCACCTCTCAAATTCCCTATATCCAAGGGTTGCTCCCAGATAAAATCTGCTAATACAGTCAAGTCTGGCTAGCCTTGGCCTCTGGTGACTGCCTCTCATCTGCCCCTGCACCACTGGGGCTCACTTGTTTCCTTCCTATGGAGACCATTGTGACACTGCGGGGCGTTGTGGAGCCAATGGGCCATGGTGACACTGTAGGCCCTTGTGGAGCCTGTTACACTGTAGGAACTTGTGGAACCAAGGAGATCATTGTGACACTGTGAGTACCATGGATCCATGGGGCCATTGTGACACTGTGGGGTCTTGAGGAACCATGGAGACCATTGTGACTTTTTTGAGCCTTGTGACATGCAGGGACCATTGTGACACTGCAGAGTACCATGGATCCAAGGGACCATTGTGACACTGTGGGGCCTCGTGGAAGCAAGGACATCATTGCGGCTCTGTTGGGCTGCATGGTCCCAAGGGGCCAGTGTGAAGCAGCAGGGCTTTGTGGAACCAAGAGGCCGTTGTTGCATTTCAGGGCCTCGTGGAGCCAAAGGGCCATTGTGATCCTGAGGGGCACCGTGGATCCATGGAGATCATTGTGACATTTCAAGGCCCCATGGAATCATGGAGACCATTTGTCATGATCCGTCCTAGTGAATGGATGATGTGATGGTTCGTAGGGGTGATCGCAGGGTGCAAAAAAAACCAACACAGCACAGGGGATTTGCAGTAACAATCAACAAGTGCAATTTTCTTGAAATAACCACAAGAGAAATGCATTGGTGAGGGGAACCGGGGGAACAAAGGAGAAAATAAGGAAAAGAGGGAGGAAGAGGAGGGATGGGTTATAGTTACCAAACGTGGTGCTGCGTTATCCTTCGGGATCCAGCCGATGGAGTCTGCCAGGCCACGTCCGGGGAGATCCTGGAGGCATAATTCATCTGGACCCCAAGTTATACTATTTTTTATTGGGGGAAGGGGGAATGAATTTCACAACCAAAACAAAGGTCTTCAGGGTGTGTGGAGAGTTAGGGATATGCGTGCGGAAGAAATCGAGCTGTACGGTCAGTCGGGACATCCCCCCCACCCTGCAGTCAGACCTTTCCTCTGTACCTGGCCGCACCCAGCCGGACGTGAGCAGAAGGAAATGACACTGACTGCCCAAGCTATAAAAACCCTTGTGACCCCTCAATAAACGCCATTTGCTGTCCACCACGTTGGTGTCAGGAGCATATGGACCGAGTGACCCTGGGGTTAGGGCCACCGTGCCGGACTAAGAACCAGGTGGCCACGCCTTGAGAAGGCAACATCTGGTGCCGAAAACCCGGGACATGATCCCCACCCGGGGTTCGGGGATCGCCGTTGAAATAAACAGGGCCAGGAGACTTCTTCTCCTTTTTAATGCCTTTATTAAAAGTGATCAGCTCAGGATTGGGCGGCTCGACGGGTCTGCAGCATCCGTCGTCTCTCCCAAGGCGACTCAGAGGAGGAGGATATGCGCAGCTCTGTCCACAAGGGGCAGAGCTGGGGGAATCCAGTCCTCGTGGGAGCGTTTAGGGCGTGATGTCCCCGTCAGATGGTGCCCCTCCCACTCAGTCGGCCTGGTCTCACCGCCGGGGTCGACTCCAATGGTCAGGGCGAGAGGGTCCGAAGGTGTTCCGCATGTCTGCAGGCTCAGCACTCGGCTCCTCACGTCCAGACATCACTCCAGTCTCTCAACTCTTATTTGGCTTGTTGTTTTAGGGGTTTCTCCGTGGGTTTGGAGTCGGGGGTCCCACAAAGCAGTCTGGTCCTTGGAGTCACTTTGCATAGCCCCCCCCTCACCTTCTCAGGTGTCTTCTCCTCACGGTTTGGGAAGGTTCCCACCCTCCACTGTGTCAGAGAAGGGCCATTACCTCGCCCTAGCCAGGGCTTTTACTAATACAAAAACAACCATTAACGACAACGACCCGTAATTACCATAACACAGGCAGCAGCCCAGCAGTAGTGGTAACTTTTTTTTTCACAGAAAAAATCAACAATTTTTGTTCATAACAGCCGTGACGAGGAACCGGCGGCTGCACAGCTGGCCTAGTGCAGCGGGGGGGACACCCCCGGACCAGTGAGGAGCATGGACGCTATTGCGAAGGTCGTAAGTCAGATCCGCACTCAGTGGGGTATCGAGTTAAAGCTTAAGGATTTTATTCTCACAGTGCCGAGACTGATAAAGCTAGGGGCTATAGAAAGCCCAGTAGAAATTCTCCGTCCGGAGATATGGGATAATTGCACGAAGGCTCTGGCTGAGGAAACCATGTCCTCAGGCTCAGGGAAAACCTTCAAATCGTGGGGCAGAGTTATTCAGGCTCTGCAAAAAGCTTGGCAAGAGCAAGAAACCTGGAAAGCTGCGCGAACTTGTTTATTAGCCATGCCGCAGTTGGGGGTAGGGGCAGTGATGCAAACCGCGGAGGACGTTGACCCATTCAGGTGCACGGAGGCGCGAACGCTGGAACCCCCTCAGCGACCGGACTCACCATCGGAGGTGGGGGAGTGCATTTTGGCAGGGGCTAGCAGAGGAAGTGCGGAATGCTGCTATAATATCAGACCCTGACGCGGTTGATAAAAAGGCACCCCTGCCATATGTGTTTGAAATGGCGCTGGAGCACGTGACCAGGGCTGGAATGATGACATGGGGGGTGAAAATGCAGAAGGTTCGCTGAACAGCACAAGCGTGGGTAAGCGGGGAGGAGGGGCGGCCCCCGAGAAGGAGCCTAAGACCATTCAAAGCACTCATTTTAAATTAGGTCCTTATAGGGCAAGAACCTCCCCCAGCAGGAGGCGGGGGGAGCCCAGGGGGAGGGAACGGCCTGACCCTCGCAAGAAGGGGCGGGGTCGGAGCCCGAGAAAACGGCTGAGCAGCCCGGAAATGTCCGGCCAGTCGACTTCCGGCTCGGACTCTGACTCGAACTGGGACGGGCTCGAAAGGTGGTCGGAGGACGATTCCGACACCGACTCGGGCTTTAACAAAAAGGGAGCGGCATACAAGATCACTAGCTGCAGCGGTCCTGCGTGGGTTAAGGGGATATCAGAGAAAGATCGAACGCCACTTACAGACTGGTGGAAAATAAAAATGGCTTGTGCGTAGTGGGCTCCGTCTGCCACACTGGTGCTCCCGGTCCGTGTGGGGGGGCAGGCGGAAATCAAAGAACCTACTCCCCGGTAAACCCGAAAGACGTGCAGGCAATTGTTAAAGCGGTTGCAGACAGGGGGATTAATTCTGCCATGGTTTCCACACTCATTGACAGCGTTTTTGGAGGCGATGTTATGCTTCCCTTTGATATCAAACAGACTTGCAGGCTGATTTTCAATGGGGCGGGGATGATCGTTTTTAAACAGGAATGGGAGGACAGTTGTGTAAAGCAGCTAGCCTTAGTAACAGGGGCAGACCATCCACTGCACGGCTCCAGCATACAGAGGCTAATGGGCACAGACCCCACTATGATCACCCCCCAGGCGCAGGCTGAGGGCCTGCGGGCCCATGAGGTTATGACAACAACCCGTGCTGCCCGAGAAGCCATCCGTGTTGCTTCCAAAGTAAGAGCCAAACCATCCCCATGGTCAACTAAAGCAGAGTGAGAGTGAGAGCTTCACTCACTTCGTGGACCGCCTTCAGGCAGCATTAGATCTCTCTGCATTACCCTCAGAGGCGAAGGGTCCTGTGCTAGCAGACTGCCTAGGCCAGCAATGCAACTCAGCTACCAAGGACATTTTAAGATCACTGCCACCTGGGTCCAATGTTGCTGCCATGATCAGACATGTTGCAAAGGAAGAACACCTAGCTCCCCTCCTAGCAGCAGTTCACACTGCAATAACCAGTGTGATGGCATGCTTTAAGTGTGGCCAGGCAGGCCACGTGGCAGTAAACTGCCCCCAGTCAGGACACCCCCGCAACCCATATGCCCCACTACAAGGAAAGAGAGAGAGACCACCGAGCAACCCGACATCACCTGAGAAGCTCGCACCATCAAAGTCAAAGCAGCAACGGTATCTCTGTGTGATCTTGTTTCTAGGGTTAGCAGGTGGAGGACAGGCAGACACAAAACATTACCCTCACCAGCCATTCAGGTGGGTTCTATGCCATCTCTCAGGTGAGGGGGTCATCAAAGAAATTGTTACAGCCAACACCCCATCTTTCGAGTTCAGGCTAAAAGACATTTTTCCCTCGCGTACAGGGCACCCCAAATTTGAGGAGACGACATTATTTCAGACCTACTGGTGCCCTGCTTCCAACCCAGGAAAAAATTACTGTAATTACCCAGGGTATGGATATTGTGGATATTAGGGGTGTGAAACTATTGTGACAAGCAATAGATGGAAACCACAACAGCCTGATAAGTTCCTGCAAATTAAGTATACTCCCCACGGCTGTCTAGAACCAAAATTTGATATGGATGGGTACGTGATTTTGCCCCAAGGCAGAAAACAGCACACCTGCACAGGCTTTATAATGACAATCCTGCAGCTGACCCATGATGGCTGGGCCACGGGCAAAGTGTGGACAGCGTTTATTTATCTCTCTCGCCGCATCTGGGCGAACATACAAATGATCAGATTCCCACCTCCAATATCCCAATCAGTCGGACCCAATCCGATTCTAGCAATGAGTAGACCCAGGAAGGGGATCGCAGCTAACAGCAGTTCTAGCCACAAAACACAGATGCTAAAACTAACCTCCTCCCCATCCGATCTCTTAGCCAAACCAACCCTCTCCAATCCATTCTTAAGCATGTTAAATGCTACCTTCTTATCGTTAAACCAATCCAACCCGAACCTCACAGAGTCATGCTGGTTATGCTATGATGCACAACCCCCTTTTTCCGAAGGTGTTGCGCTCGATCTCCTATTCATCTTCTCAAAGTCAGACAATCCACACCAATGCAGATGGGACACCCCCCGGAGAGGCATTACCCTAAGTCAGGTTATGGGCCAAGGCAAATGCTTTGGCAGTGGAACCTTGGCAAAGCAGATGGGCGTCTGCCAGGAATTCGTCAAACTTAAGGGAGGGAAGTTCCAGTGGGTGATCCCAGCTGCATCGGGAATGTGGGTCTGTCAACGATCCAGGGTAAGCCCATGTCTACTCCTTGACAAATTTGATCATTCTACTGACTTTTGTGTCCAAGTTTTAATTGTCCCCAGAGTCCTGTATTGCCAGGAAGAAGAGGTGTACCGCTTGTTCGAGGAACCCGACCGGCTCCACAAACGAGAAGTGATAACAGGCATCACCATCGCAATGCTCCTTGGTTTAGGAGCTACCGGCGCTGCCACAGACATCTCGGCCCTTGCAACACAACATCAAGGACTGGCACAACTGCAGATGACTGTCGACGAGGACTTGCATAGGATTGAGAAATCCATTTCTTCCCTAGAAAAATCCCTTTCCTCGCTCTCAGAGGTTGTCCTCCAAAACAGGCGAGGACTGGACCTTTTGTTCATGCAGCAAGGAGGCCTGTGTGCCGTCTTGAAAGAGGAATGCTGCTTTTATGCGGACCACACCTGAGTTGTTAGAGACTCCATGGCAAAACTGAGGAACCAACTAAACCTAAGAAAAATGGACAGAGAAGCTCAACAGGGCTGGTTCGAGTCATGGTTCAACCAGTGCCCATGGCTCACCACCCTGATGTCTACCCTAATAGGCCCACTCGCTATAATCTTACTAACCCTAATCTTCGGGCCTTGCATATTACACAAACTGGTGCTATTCGTTGAAAAGTGTTTAGAAACGCTTAGCATTGTTTGTCGAGTGCCGACAATTACTCTAAGGCGTGCCAGTTACTAACACACTTACAATTTTATACTAATTTTAATAACCCATGAAATTTTGTAACCTCTACATTTTATAATTTTAAATGATTTTTACTAATCGTGAGGGAGGGGGGAAACGTGGAGAGTTAGGGATATGCGTGCGGAAGAAATCGGGCTGTACGGTCAGTCAGGACATCCCCCCCACCCTGCAGTCAGACCTTTGCTCCGTACCTGGCTGCACCCAGCTGGACGTGAGCAGAAGGAAATGACACTGACTGCCCAAGCTATAAAAACCCTTGTGACCCCTCAATTAACACCATTTGCTGTCCACCACGTTGGTGTCAGGAGCATATGGACCGAGTGACCCTGGGGTTAGGGCCACCGTGCCGGACTAAGAACCAGGTTGCCACGCCTTGAGAAGGCAACAAGGGGGAAAGAATAGTATTTGTTCAGGGGTACACAAAATCGAGCCAGGCAGCAAGCGAGAACCATTGTTTTCATGGCCCAGTGCCTGCACCTGTGCTTGCTCTGGGCAGCTTTCCTCCCTGCCCTCTGCACACCTCCCCCGAGTTGGGAGGGTTTCAGTCACAGTCCCTGGAAGAAGGTGAGAGGAGGCCTTCTCACACAGGGGTTTCATGTCTTGGGTCCTTGATGAAGAGGCCTACATCTCTACTTGTCTATCACGATGGTTGAGAACAGGCTAGAGGGGTCTTCTCTTGGAGGAGGGACCACGCTAAAGCTCAAACCAGCCAGGCCAGGAGGCGGGGAGAAATTTCAGGACCATTGTTCAGGAAAAAGGGCAGAGTGTTCCTTCGAGTTCAGTGTCGTATATAGCAAACAACACCTCTGGAAACAGTGAGCTAAGAGGCACATGATTTTCCCTCCTCCCCCCCACTGGTTCAGCAGTTTTTAATTTTTCGGTGGTCTCTCTTCATGGCAACCGTGGGGCAAAAATGAAAGATATTTTGGACAGACTCTCACATGGCCTCAGGCCCAGGGCCAGCAGCCATGGCCAAAGTGCTGCCCACGTTGGCTCTGGCAGGGCTGTCTTGCAGCTGCTGCCCATCCCTGTGCAGCCCAGGCTGTCCCTGCCCTGCACCTCTGTCCCTGCAGGCTGTCGGCATCCCCTGGCTGCCCCCTGGCTGGGCCCTTCCTTTGCTGACAGCTCTGCCTCCTGCCTGCCTCTGCCTGCCCACACAGAGCCTTGGGCTGCTCCAGGCTACTACCAGGGACGTGTTGCACCACAGCCCTGCCCTGGTAGGGAAATTCCTTTCTGCTGGTGTCCATTCTGCACCTCCCCAGCTGCTCTTGGTGCTATTATGTCTTCTTCAGGCTCATTCCCACTATGAAGAAAAGCTCCTGCCCCTCTGAAACCACCTTTCCATCCCTCCCAGGCTACTCCTGTTCTGTCCTCAGTCTCCACACCACTGAGCCCAGAGCCTGCAGACTCCCCCTGCTGGTTTTGTGATGAGGCCTCCAAAACCCCATCCTGGGAGATTTTTGGAAAAAAAAAAAGGTCTGTGAAAATGGAAAAATTGTGGTCAAAGTTATTTTCTCCCAAATCTTGCCATGACAGAAAAAGGGTCAATATCTTTAAACTGAATGAAGGTGGATTTACATTTGTTAGAAGGAAGAAATATTCTACAATTATGAAAGTGGCATGAAACTGCAGCTGTTTTTCTAGAGAATTGGATGCCCTATCCCAGGGATTGTCCAAGAACAGGAGCTTTGTGCAGCCTGACCCAGTGAAACCCTCCCCACCCCAAGAACAGAATTCCCATAGTGTGTGTTCTCTGCTGTGCTGAGTGCCCTCACAATGCTTCTGGCCAGAATGTCTGCTGAGGGCAGCCAGGCTGCTGCAGGGGCAGTGGCCTCACAGCCATCACCATGGCAGCCCTGTGCCCTGGGCCTGGCTCTCCCCTTTTCTCTGCCCCTGCCTTGGCTCTGCTGGCATGAAGAGTTTTGTCATTAATATCTTGTCCCCGAGGTGCTGGGGCCAATGGCTTCCCAGTCAGGCTTCTGGAGCAGAAGTGGCTTTTCAGAGCCCAGCCAGGAATGAGCCCTGAGGCAGCAGCTCTGCAGTGGTGGCCACCAGGCTGGGCTGCCAAGGGAGGCTTCTGGCCATGGCCTGCAAGCAGCGGCTGCTGCCAAGGTGCCTTTGGTGCCTCAGGCTCTCCCTGGCACAGCTCCCAGCATGGCACTCTGCCCTTGTGCCCGAGCCCTTCCCTGTGCTGGGGCTGGCCTGGGGCTTTCCCTGCAGCGGGACCTGCCCTGCTCATGGCACAGGAAAGGCAGTTCCTGCTGGAGCAGGAGGCTCTGCCTGCAGTGTGCTCCAACAACTCCAGCAAGGCCCTGTTGACTTCAAAATTTCTTCCCAGGGAAGAATATTCTACTTGTTAGAGCTCCTGTGCTGTGGAGGAAATAACTCTGATCAAGATCTTTCTGTCTAATCATGATCAGAATCAATCAGAGCTGTATTTCTAGAAATCTGTCTGGTATACCATCATTAATCCTGTGGGACAAGTTCAATTCCCCCTGTCCGATCTTTTGCACCTTTGTCAATGTCTGGGGCCCCTTCTCCTCTCTGAGATGGAAGTAAAGAAGTCTAGGGGTCCTGGAGTGTTTTATGGGTTCTATGGTGGCTGCTGTGTGCCATTTCTCCATCCCATGACTCAGCAGGAGTTTCTCCAAGGAAGAAACAAAGCTTTTGCCTGAAGCTCCCACTCTGCCCATGACAGGAACCCCTGTGAGTGTCTGGGACATCCTAGGTCTTTGGCAGCCTGGGGACTCCTGGGATGTCACCGTGGAGCCCCCGTGAGTGCCTGTGACAGATCGGTGCCTTTGCAGCCCAAGGTGCCCTGGGATGTCACCATGGAATGGCTGTTACTGCCTCTGACCACAGGGCTCTTTACCACCCCCAGAAAACCCTGGGAGGTGTCCATGCAGCCCCTGTCTCTGTGTGTGACATTGCAGCTCTTGAACGGCCTGGAGACTCTTGGAATGTCCCCATGTGTTGCTATAGGACATGAAAGAACACAAGTGCACACCGCTCTTCTCATGGTGAAAAAAAAAAGGAAGTTTATTTTCTGACTCCAACATTTACAGTTTCCCAAGAGTGACAGTGGATTGCCACCTCTCCAATGACACTGGACAAACCAAGAGCCCATCAACTTTCTCCTCCTCCATAAAGGAATGCAAAACAATGAGTTATTTACAGCAAGTGTGTGAGAAAGTTCCCTACAAGAATGTCAATATCTTAGAAAATCTTAAAAAATCAGGGCGCCTCCCATGGAATCCCTCTGAGTGCCTGTGGCAACTCAGTTCCTTAGCAGGTACCCATCACCAGAATCCATTGCTCTAGACAGTTTCTATGGCAACCCTTCCCAGCCCCCTGTTGCTACGGTCAGTTTCCATGGCAGCCATCACCAACGTCATTGCTACTATGGTCAGTTTCCATGGCAACCATCACCAGCCCCCTGTTGCTCTGGACAGTTTCCATGGCAACCACCACCAGCCCCCTGTTGCTATGGTCAGTTTCCATGACAACCATCACCAGCCCCCTGTTGCTATGCTCAGTCCCTTGGCAGCTCCATGGAGACCCCATGCCAAGAGTGGTTTCCGTGGACACCAGCTCAGGCCTACAGCCAGAGCCCATTGCCATGGCAACCATTGGCAGTCCTATCCCCAGGCTCATGGGATCCCAGAACCACAGAATTGGCTGAGCTGGGAGGGACCCATCAGGATCCTCCAGTCCAACTGCTGGCCCTGCACAGGACACCCCAACAATGCCAGCCTGGGCCTGGCAGCGCTGTCCAAACGCTGCTGGAGCTCAGAGAGCCCTGGAGCTGGGACCCTTCCCTGGGGAGCCTGGGCAGGGCCCCAGCAGCCTCTGGGCAAAAACCTTTTCCTGACATCCAACCTGAGCCTGCTCCGACTCAGCTGCACCTGTTCCCTCCACTCCTGTCCCTGGGCACCAGAGGGAAGAGGCTCCCACAGCCCCAGCCAGGGACCTGCTCCCAAGGCTGTTGCCATGGCCACCAGGGCTGGGACCGGCTGGGATGCTTGTTTTCCAGGGGCCGGGGTTCAGAAATGGGATTCCCCAATTTTCTGCTCCTGCTAAAACCGTGCTGCTGCTCGCTGCCCTCCCGCCTCCCATGGAATGCACAAAAGGCAAAAATCCCACCCTGGGATAGGAACAATTTATTGGGAACAGCAACCAGATAAGGAACAAACAGGAACAGCAACAACACTGGTAACAGAAGGGATCAGAAAAACTATTTAGAGGGAAAACTACAACACCACTGACTGTCTCTTTCCAGCCACATATTCACTCCTGCCTGTAAAGGACACCCTTCTCTCAAGGGGAGAGAGTCCCTTTCCTGCCTCTGGCATTGACCTGAAGCAGGAGTGAAAATAATGACATGGCATTAGCCAGACCCTTATGTTCTTTGATCCCACATCATGTCGTTGGCAGGGGCAGGAAAAGGGAAAGGAGTCTTGCCGGTAAGGATCACAGGGAATGTGGAGCACCAGCATTCTTTCCAATGTGGGTTGTCCAATGGGGGATGAAACTGGAGCTGTGCACCAAGATCTTCCTGCAGTTAGGGCATTTGCAGGGCTTCCCTTACTGGTGCCTCTGTTGGTGTTTGGTCAAGGCACAGCTCCGGGTGAAGCTCTTCCCACATTGGGGACACTCATAGGGCCTCTCCCCGGTGTGGATGCGTTGATGGATGATGAGGTGGGAGTTTTGCTTGAAGCCCTTCCCACAGTCAGGGCAGCAGAATGGCCTCTCCTCTGTGTGAATCCGCTGGTGCAGGATGAGATGGGAGCTGATCCGAAACCTCTTCTGACACTCGGAACACTCATAGGGCTGTTCCCCGATGTGGATGCGTTGGTGGGTAACAAGCTCAGAGCTGCACCTTAAGCCCTTCCCACATTCCCCACACTCGTAGGGCCATTGCCCGGTGTGGATCATCTGGTGGCGATCAGGGTCCTGCTCTGCCTGAAGCTCTTCCCACACTCCAAGCACTTGTAGGGCTTCTCCCCATCGTGAAGCTGCTCATGCACCACCAGCTCCGAGCCCTGGCTGAAGCTCTGTCCACCTTCCTGGCCCAGGGTGGGTCTTTCCTCCTCAGAGCAACCCGGGCTGGGTTTGGTGCCACTTGTCCTGTGGGACCTCTGGGACTTCTCCTCCCCATTGGATTCATGCACAGTGGAGCTGCTCAAAGGGGCCTCTTCCACCAGGTTCTGCTCTGGAGATTTGTCCTTCCTGGTCTCCATCCTCAGCTTCTTGTCTGGGGGAGGAAGGACAAAGAGAGGATGAGGTTTGCCTCTGTGCCAGAGGGAAGGGGAAGGAGATGTCCCCAGTGCTTCCCCAGCAGGACGGGATTGGCAGTGGGGTTATCCTGCAGCCTTGGTTCCATGAGATTCCATTGTATCATGTGGTGTCCTTGGTTCCATGAGGCCCTGCTGGGTTACAATAGAGCCTTTGTGACATTTGTTTCCATGGTGCAACAATGGTCTCCAGCGCTCCATGAGGCCATGCAGCAAAAGAGTGGACCCTTGAATCCATGAGTTTCCATTCCATCACAATGGTCTCTTGCATTCCATGAGGCCATACTGTAAAATGGTGGACCCTTGAATCCATGAGTTTCCATTCCATCACGATGATCTCTTGCATTCCATGAGGCCTTGCTGTGTCACTAAGGAGCCTTTGTTCCATGTGTTCCCATTGGGACACAATGGTCTCCAGCGCTCCATGAGGCTGAGCCATGAAACTCTGGGCACTTGGTTCCATGAGATTCCACCACAGCGTCAGCATGGTCTCCTGGGTCCTGCAACAATTCACACTTGGTTCCATGAGATTCCACCACAGCGTCAGCATGGTCTCCTGGGTCCTGCAACAATTCACACTTGGTTCCATGAGATTCCACCACAGCGTCAGCATGGTCTCCTGGGTCCTGCAACAATTCACACTTGGTTCCATGAGATTCCACCATGGTGTCACCATGGTCTCCTGGGTCCTGTCCGAATTCACACTTGGTTCCATGAGATTCCACTGTGTTACCTCCTTGATCTTCTTTAGCCTTCAGTTCCATTTTAAAAGTCACAATTACAACACTTCATTAGCATACTCACATTTGCATAAAGCTGTGTCCTGGTTTTACAACCCTGTGTGGCCTCAGGGCCTGCATCAGTTCCTCCTGTGGTGCTTGTCAGTCTTCTGGTGGTCTTTTGATGAAGGCTTCTATTGTCCTTCTCACATTGGAACTTTTTACCTGGATCATCAGCCCATGCCTGGTGCTCCTTGTTCTGCAGTCTAACCTGGTTTGAGCTGATTTTGCCCTTTGCAAGTTCTGTTCAAACTTGTTCTCTTGCTCTTGGTGCGTTTGTTGTGTCGCTTGCTCTGCTCTCTCGCTTTCTCTGCTGTCTCGCTGGCTTTGCCTGCATGTGAAAAATGCATGTATTTTATGATTGGCTTTTCGCAAATATTCAAATGAATATTATATGTGTTGTGTTAGAAAGTAATGCTGTATTAATTCTCTTAAGTACTGTGTTAAATATAGTTTTAGGTTATAAAAACTGTTAAAATAGAAACTATGCTATGTAAGATACTTTTTTTAAAGAAAGGACTCACAGTGAGATAGCAGCCACAGGACACCTAAATCGTTCAGAGAAAAAGAATTTGTTGCTCTCTTATGAAAAGAAATGGACTTCTTCCCACCTCGAAGGCTCTGTTAGGATTCAGAGGAAGATGGTGACAATTACCAGACAGAATCCTGTGTTTGAATGGAATTTATGCGTCATGGATGAGGTGTATGAATATGCAACAGGCTATTGCTTTTAAGGGTCAATCCTTTGTTAACATGGGTCCTCTTTCAGGCTCATGCTGCCCAGAAAAAGGTACCCTGAGGTCCGTAACTCTTTGTCTCTATTGTCTCATACTGTCCTAATTCAAATTGTCAAAATTGTTATCACTCTAATTATATTACTATTTTTATAACCATTTTATTACTATTCAACTTGTAAAATTTTAAGAACAATTGATTGGCATTTTTCCCACTGGCAAAGGGATTTTTCAGAAAACATCACAGTGATACTGTCCCAGCTGCAGGATCTGCTTCCCATCAGCCCTGAGCCCAGCCTGGTGCTGAACAAAGGGGCTGGGCTGGGGTCATCCCCTGATGGGGGCTGTGCACCCCCTCTGCCCCCTCCCCAAATTCCCTCTGGGGAGCAGGAGCTGGGGCAAGAGCCCTGTGGGGAGGGACAAAGGGGTGACACCGGCATGGGGAGGACACACACAGCCCCTGGGGACCCCCCTCACCTTCTGCTGCAGCACCAGGAGGATGAACCCCAACATGGAGCCACAGAGCCCTGGCAGCATCTTGGGGGGTGGGGTCTGGTGGTTGCTTTGGGGGGTCACATCTACCCTAAAACCCCTCCCAGACCCCTCAAACCACCCCACAGCTCCTGGCCAGGACTCCCTCAAAGCCCTCCCTCTGTGGTGGTGTTTGAGAGTCCCCAGGACGAGGGAAGATATGAGAATCTTGACTCCATGTTTCAGAAGGCTGATTTATTATTTTATGATATATAGGATAAGAAAATGATATATTAAAACTACACTAAAGAAAGAGAAAGGAGACATCAGAAGGCTAGCAAAGAAAGTAATAAAATCTTGTGACTGCTCAGAGTCCTGACACAGCTGGACCTATGATTGGTCATTAATTATAAACAACCACGTGAGACCAATCAAAGATGCACCTGTTTGTAAACCATCTCCAGATCACATTCCACAGCCATCAGATAGTTATTGTTTACATTTCTTTTCTGAGGCTTCTCAGCTCCTCAGGAGAAAAATCCTAGTGAAAGGATTTTTTAGGAAATATGTCCGTGACACTCCCTGCAATGTAAATGGCCCTAAGAGCCAGCAAAGCCCCTTCCCATCTCCCCCAAAATCCACCCAAATTCTCTCCAAGCCACACAGCCCGGCCAGGACCTCAAACCCCCCTCACAGTGTGCCCCAAAAGACCCCCAAACCCCCTCCCAGTACCACAAACACCCCAAGAGCCACAGAAGCCTCTCTCCATTCCCCCAGGACCCCCCAAACCCCCTCCCACCCCCCCATGGCACTGACCAGGAGAGGTTGGTGGGCAGGAACATCCCCAGCCAGGGGCAGCCCAGGCACATCAGCAGAGATTTGGGCACTTTGGGGGGACACCCCAAATGGGGAGACCCAGGCCAGGGACTGGGACAAAACCAGAATTCCTGGAGAGCAGACGGGCTCAGGGGGACAAACTCTGCCAGCACAGCTACGAGATTGTGGCCCCATCTGCCTGGCTCCATGGCCCTACAACACCCACATCCTCCTGGATATTCCTCTGAACCCCCAATTCACTTCCAAATCCCAGTGAAGTGGTGCAGCTTTAGATCTCTTTGTTTAATTTCTTTTTTTTTAACCTGAGTTCTGGGTGTTTTGATGGGATAAAGATGGAAATTATTTAAGTTGGAAAAGACCTGCAAGGATCATCCAGCTATCCTCGATGCCACCAGAAGAAATGATTGGACAGAGCAGAATTTTTAGGGTGCAAAGGTATGTTGGTGGTTCCTTTTGTTCCTTTTTACTTAGAGAATTGCTAGGAAACACTAACAACTGGATACTTAAGAAAACAAAAGATGTGATCAAGCTTAGGGAGGAGGGCATCTGGCTGCACTTCTCTTATCTGGGAGTTTCTCCTGAGCCCAGCCCAGAGCTGCTTCTCCAGCTGTGGGTTAGAAATTTAAGTCGGGATAGAAAGCAATTTTAGATTTAGCTGAAGTCTGCTGTTTAATCTCCTGTAGTCTGTTAACTTGTGTGCTCCCAAAAAAGCCTGCAGAGGAAACAAAGGAGATTCAAGGCTACCTAGAAAGGAATGCAAACACCCAAGCTGAAGAGAGATAAGGAGAGTGGGCCTCCGCACCGACCCTGGGGCTGAAGCAGATGGAAAAACTGAATCTGGGTTACAACTACATGACTAAACAACTGGCAGGCTCATAGAGTTTATAAGACAGTTTAATACATGTGTACCAGGAAAATGAATCCACAAACATCAGAGGTTTATGTCCAGAAAGGAGACAGAGGAGTCCTTTGACTTTATTTGAATAAAGGGAGAGGCCATGGGGCATTCCCCTGGGGTCTCTCAAAATTTTGGAGGATGCAGCCTCCTTTTTATCCCAATTTCCCTTCTCTCTTTCACCATTTCTGAGGTACTTGAGAGGTACAGACTTCCCAAAATGCCTGATACCAAAGATTTCCCTCTAAAGTATCACCCCCCCTTTTAATTTTTAAATCTTATGGAATTTAGGGGTTTCCCCGATTGTTTCTTTCATCTTTCAATGTCCAATTTCATTTATCAGAAAACCTAGAGTTTATTTGTAAAAGCAAATATCTTTTTCCATTCATCAATGATTGGAATCCTTCCCATTGTTTCTTTTATCTCTCAGTGCTGGTTTTATCTAGCAGCAGACCCACAGCTGGTTTGTAAAGACAAATCCCACATTCCTCTCATATGCATATGCAACAAGTTAAGAGGTAAAATAGCCTTGGTAATTTTCGGGGGTGCCCATGTCCTTAGGGCAGTACTGAAATCAATCATACTGGCTTTACAGCCTCTACAAATTGTGGGTTTTTTCTGCAAATCAGGGTGAGCCTCTGCTTGTGAGACTGCACTGGGATGTTTTTGTGTAAAATGCATGTATTTTATGATTGGCTTTTTGCAAATATTCAAATGAATATTATATGTGTTGTGTTAGAGAGTAATGCTGTATTAATTCTCTTAAGTACTTGTTAAATATAGTTTTAGGTTATAAAAAATGTTAAAATAGAAACTATGCTATGTAGGATTCCTTTTTTAAAGAAAGGACTTGAAATGAGATAGCAGCCAAAGGACACCTAAATCTTTCAGAGAAAAAGAATTTATTGATTTATTGCCAGCTTATCAGAAAAAACTACCTTCTTCCTGCCTCGAAGATGCTTTTAGGATTCAGAGGAAGAAGCTGACAATTACCAGACAGAATCCTGTGTTTGAATGGAATTTATGCATCATGTATGAAGTGTATGAATATGTAAGAGGCGGTTGTTTTTAATGGCTAATCCTTTGTTAACAGGTGTCTTTTTTGGGTTTGTGCTACCAGAAAATTTACCCGGACATCCGTAACTCTTTGTCTCTATTCTCTCATATTGTCCTAATTCAAATTGTCCAAATTGTTATTTCTCTAATTGTGTTACTATTTTTATAACCATTTTATTACTATTAATTTTTTAAAAATATAAAAGCAAGTGATTGGCATTTTTCACACTTATTAACACCCACCTCACTGAGAGAGGCACCCTTCCCCCTCTGCCTGGGACCCTGAGCTCGGCTCTCCCTGCCCTGCAGCCACTGTTATAGATACATATTATAATAGTGGCTTTTCACAAATGTAAAAATGGATTTTATATCTGTGGTGTTGAAATAAATTTGCTATATCGTTTCTATTTCTGTTGTTAATTAAGGTTAGACATAGTAGTGAAATCGCTGATATAATTATGCTTGTGCTAAAAGGCCTGCTTTGGTTGGGATAACATCCAATTGAGTGGAACAGCAGATTTGTCTTTACAAACCAGCTGTGGGTCTGCTGGTAGATAAAACTAGCTCTGGGAGATGAAAGAAACAATGGGAAAGATTCCACTAATTAATGGGAAAAGATATTTGCCTTTATAAATAACAAAAAAAATTAGGTTTGCTGATAAATGAAATTAGACATTGAAAGATGAAAGAAACAATGGGAAAACCACTAAATTCCATAAGAATTAAAAATTAATAGGGACGGTTATACATTAGAGGGAAATCTTTGGTATCAGGTGTTTCAGGAAGTCTGTGCTTCTCAAGTACCTCAGCCAATGGGGAAAGAGAGAAGGGAAATACAGCTGGGAAACTGGGATAAAAAGGAGGCTGCATCCTCCAAAATTTTGAGAGACCCCAGGGGAATGCCCCATGGCCTCTCCCTTTATTTGAAGAAGTAAAAGGACTCCTCTGTCTCCTTTCTGGACATAAATCTCTGATGTTTGTGGATTAATTTTCCTAACACAATGAACACAGGATGAGGACACCTGTACAGATCTGCCAACTGTCAGCAACCACTGTCTGAGAGCAGTGTGGTCTGGACCCAAAACTGAAGATGATGATAAAAAATGGACTAAAACCATAAGCCAGGAATACTCATGCTATAAAAAGGCAGATCCAAGGGCAAGATAGGCTTAGGAGTTCTCAGAACATGTAAACTGGTTAGGGGAAATGTTTACTATGCATGAGGGTCTATGAATATGCAAAAGGTTGGTGTAAGAGAAAAGGTATTTAAGGGGTATTCCCAGCTGAGTGCCAAGATGCACCTGGCTGTAATAACCTTTGCTCTATGTTCCTTGTTTCCTATTGTCCTTTTTAAAATTTTTTATATTTTCACAGGAGATTGAATGTATTTTTCACACCCCACACCCCCTGCCTGCTGACATATCTTGCCAGCCCAGCCTGGTGCTGCCCAAGCCCTGCTGGGGCACCTGGATCATCCAACCCACCCCTGTGGGTTTGTGCAGCAAAGCCTCTGTCAGTGCTGTAGTTGTTCTTTGTTTGCTTTATTATACACACCAGTAAATAACTGTTATTCCTATTCCCATCTCTTTGCCTGAGAGCCCCTTAATTTCATGATTCTAATAATTCAGAGGGACAGGGTTTACATTTTCCATTCCAAGGAGGGCTCCTGCCTTCCTTAGCAGACACCTGTCTTTCAAACCACGACAACGTAAAAAATCAGCTCTTCCCAAGGGGTTTCCAATATGGAGCTGAGACCCAATGGATGTTCCTGCCCCAGCGTTGAGTCAGGTGCCTACTGGGATCCAGGATGACGTGGAGACCACCAGCCAGGCGTCTTCCTAACTTGTCTTCCACAAGGTTCTGCTGCCATGGGGATTTGTCCTCCTTGCTCTCCATCCTCATCTCCTGGTCTAGGGGAGGAAGGACAAGGAGAGGATGGGATTTGCCTCCATGCCAGAGGGAAGGACATCCTCCCAATTTGTCCCTGGCAGGATGGCATCAGCAGCAGGATTGTCCTGCAGCAAGGGGCCGTGGTGGGCTGGGAGATGGAGCAGGAGAGAGTGGGAAATGGGCACTGACTTCCTCCTCAGCTGACCCCAGGAGCCTCCAGTATGAGGCCCGAGGGTGCCAATCCTGACCTCTCCCAGCTCCATCCCCGCTCCTGCCGCGGGCTGCAAGGGCTGCGGGGAACGGGGCACCGAGGGTGTGGCTGCTGCTGGGGGAGGAGAAGAAGGGAGGGAAGGGCGGGGATGAAGGGGGAGAGCAGGAAGGGATGAAAGACGAGAAGGAGGTGGGCTGAGGGAGGAGGAGGAGGAGGAGGAGAAGGAGGGATGGAAGAGGAGGAGTGGGAGGAAGAGGAGGGACTAAGGCAGATCGAGGAAAGCAGAAGGAAGCCCCAGCCCTGAAAGCCTCCCTGAGCCTGGACTGAGCCCCCATGTGGGCAGCAGAGAAGGGGGGGATTCTGCTCCTCTGCCCCACTCAGGTGAGTCCCCACCTGCAGAGCTGCCCCAGCCCTGGGGCCCAGCACAGGAAGGAGCTGGAGCTGCTGGATCCAGTCCAGAGGAGGCACCAGAGATGCTCCAAGAGCTGGTGCCCCTCTGATTTGGAGCCAGGCTGGGGGAGCTGAGGTTGCTCACCTGAAGAAGACAAGGATCCAGGGAGAGCTGAGAGGTCCTGCAGCTCCCTCTGTGCTCTCAGCCAGGCAGAAGAGGCTCTGGATTCAGCCCTGGAGCAGGGCAGGTGTTGGGGGTGTGTCATGGAGCTGCTCTCCTGTGGGATATTTCCTCCAGGCTGGAAGCACCTTGGTGGAGGAGTGAATCCAGGAATGTGACTGTGGTAGTCCTTCCTCATGGCTTGTCCCCAGCCCTGCTGCTCCCTTGCCCACTCCTTTGGGATATAGTGCCGGTTCAGGTGCCTCAGCACCACCCAACCCTCCCTGAATTCGCAGCCCCCACCCATGGGATCGTGACTGGGGAGGGGGAGCTTGGCGCAGATATCCTGGGGGGTCCCCTGGATTTTTCTGGGGGGATGTTTGGAGAATGAAGAAGCTGAGCAGAAAAGGCCTCTTGTGGGGACAGCAGAGCCCTGTGTCCCCCAGGAGCCCAAAGTGGGGAGCCCAGAGCGGGGGGAGTGCCACCATTGGTGGGAGCCTCAAGAGCCTGGAGAGGGGCAGGGGGGACTCCTTGGAGCCGCTGCAGGCCAGAGCAGAGAATGAGGGGAGAAGGGATCCCCAAAACCCCCAGCACGCCTTAATGGGGAGACAGAATAGAGAGGAGCTTTTGGGATTGCTGGGACACCCAGCATCCTGGACAGGGAGGAATCCCAGAACCCCAAAACTGAGAGACCAGAGATGGGGAACTCCTGGGAGGCTTTTTTAGAGCAGATTTTTATGGACACATGATGCTGACATCTAGACATGGACTTGGGCAGGGGGACCTTCAAACCCAATATGCTCATCCCTTCTTTTCCTTGCTAAGCAGGATTTCCCTTTCCCAAATCTTGGCCGGATGGAGGGGGATGTGAGGAAGATGAAGATGCCCCGGAACCCCCAGGCAGCTGAGGAGGAAGTCAGTGCCCCTTTCCCACTCTCTCCTGCTCCATCTCCTAGCCCACCACGGCCCCTGGCTGCAGGACAATCCTGCTGCTGATGTCGTCCTGCCGGGGACACATTGGGAGGATGTCCTTCCCTCTGGCATGGAGGCAAATCCCATCCTCTCCTTGTCCTTCCTTCCCCAGAGCATGAGCTGAGCATGGAGAGCAGGGAGGACAAATCCCCGTGGCAGAACCTGGTGGCAGAGACCGTTTTGAGTGACTCCACAGTGCAGGAATCTGATGGGGAGGAAAATCCCCACATATCTCCCAGGAGGAGGGGCTGCAAACCCAGCCCAGGGTGCTCTGAGGAGGAAAGAGCCAGCCTGAGCCAGGAAGGTGGACAGAGCTTCAGCCAGAGCTCAGGGCTTGTGCTCCATGAGCAGCTCGATGATGGGGAGAAGCCCCACAAGTGCTTGGAGTGTGGGAAGGGATTCAGCTGGAGGTCCTGCCTGCTCCGCCACCAGATGATCCACACTGGGGAGAAGCCCTACGAGTGTCCCGAGTGGGGGAAGGGCTTCAGAGACAGCCCCCAGCTCACCATCCAACATCGCATCCACACCGGGGAGCAGCCCTACGAGTGTTGGGAATTTGGCCAGAACTTCCTCCAGAGCTCCCACCTGACTTCCCACCAGAAGATCCGCTCAGGGGAGAGGCCCTACGAGTGTTCCGAGTGGGGGAAATCATTTCCAACCAGCTCCCTTCTCCTCACCCACCAGCGGAATCACACTGAGGAGAGGTCCTTCTGCTGCCCCGACTGCAAGAAGGGCTTAAAGCACAGTTTCTACCTCACCAGGCACTGGCGCATCCACAGCGGGGAGAGGCCCCATGAGTGCCCGGAGTGTGGGAAGAGGTTCAGCTCAGTCTTGAATCAACACCAGCGGAGGCACCGCTAAGGGAAGCCCTGCAATTGCCCCAGCTGCAGGAGGAGCTTCGTGCACTGCTCCAACTTCCTCCCCCATCAGAGAACCCTCATTGCAGAGAGCCCTGGTGACCCACATTCCCAATTATCCAAGTTGGAAAAGCCCTGCTGATCCACATTCCCAAAAATCCAAGTTGGAAAAGGCGTGGCTGGTGGTCTCCACGTCATCCTGGATCCCAGTAGGCACCTGACTCAACGCTGGGGCAGGAACATCCATTGGGTCTCAGCTCCATATGGGAAACCCCTTGGGAAGAGCTGATTTTTTACCTTGTCGTGGTTTGAAAGACAGGTGTCTGCTAAGGAAGGCAGGAGCCCTCCTTGGAATGGAAAATGTAAACCCTGTCCCTCTGAATTATTAGAATCATGAAATTAAGGGGCTCTCAGGCAAAGAGATGGGAATAGGAATAACAGTTATTTACTGGTGTGTATAATAAAGCAAACAAAGAACAACTACAGCACTGACAGAGGCTTTGCTGCACAAACCCACAGGGGTGGGTTGGATGATCCAGGTGCCCCAGCAGGGCTTGGGCAGCACCAGGCTGGGCTGGCAAGATATGTCAGCAGGCAGGGGGTGTGGGGTGTGAAAAATACATTCAGTCTCCTGTGAAAATATAAAAAATTTAAAAAAGGACAATAGGAAACAAGGAACATAGAGCAAAGGTTATTACAGCCAGGTGCATCTTGGCACTCAGCTGGGAATACCCCTTAAATACCTTTTCTCTTACACCAACCTTTTGCATATTCATAGACCCTCATGCATAGTAAACATTTCCCCTAACCAGTTTACATGTTCCGAGAACTCCTAAGCCTATCTTGCCCTTGGATCTGCCTTTTTAGAGCATGAGTATTCCTGGCTTATGGTTTTAGTCCATTTTTTATCATCATCTTCAGTTTTGGGTCCAGACCACACTGCTCTCAGACAGTGGTTGCTGACAGTTGGCAGATCTGTACAGGTGTCCTCATCCTGTGTTCATTGTGTTAGGAAAATTAATCCACAAACATCAGAGATTTATGTCCAGAAAGGAGACAGAGGAGTCCTTTTACTTCTTCAAATAAAGGGAGAGGCCATGGGGCATTCCCCTGGGGTCTCTCAAAATTTTGGAGGATGCAGCCTCCTTTTTATCCCAGTTTCCCAGCTGTATTTCCCTTCTCTCTTTCCCCATTGGCTGAGGTACTTGAGAAGCACAGACTTCCTGAAACACCTGATACCAAAGATTTCCCTCTAATGTATAACCGTCCCTATTAATTTTTAATTCTTATGGAATTTAGTGGTTTTCCCATTGTTTCTTTCATCTTTCAATGTCTAATTTCATTTATCACCAATCCTGAAGTTTACATATAAAGGCAAATATCTTTTCCCATTAATTAGTGGAATCTTTCCCATTGTTTCTTTCATCTCCCAGAGCTAGTTTTATCTACCAGCAGACCCACAGCTGGTTTGTAAAGACAAATCTGCTGTTCCACTCAATTGGATGTTATCCCAACCAAAGCAGGCCTTTTAGCACAAGCATAATTATATCAGCGATTTCACTACTATGTCTAACCTTAATTAACAACAGAAATAGAAAAGATATAGCAAAGTTATTTCAACACCACAGATATAAAATCCATTTTTACATTTGTGAAAAGCCACTATTACAATATGTATCTATAACAGTGGCTGCAGGGCAGGGAAAGCCGAGCTCAGGGTCCCAGGCAGAGGAGGAAGGTCCCTCTTTTATGGAAGGGGGTGTTAATAAGTGTGAAAAATACCAATCACTTGTTTTTAAAATTTTAGAAGTTTAATAGCAATAAAATGGCTATAAAAAATAGCAATACAATTAGAGTAATAACAATTTTGACAATTTGAATTAGGACAATATGAGAGAATAGAGACAAAGAGTTACGGACCTCCGGGTACATTTCTCTGGGTAGTAAGAGCCCGAAAAAGGACACCCAGTAGCAGAGGATTAACCATTAAAAACAACAGCCTGTTGCATATTCATACACCTCATCCATGACGCATAAATTCCATTCAAACACAGGATTCTGTCTGGTCAGTGCCACCTTCTTCCTCTGAATCCTAACAGCGCCTTCGAGGCGGGAAGAAGTTCATTTCTTTTCATAAGAGAGCAACAAATTCTTTTTCTCTGAACGATTTAGGTGTCCTGTGGCTGCTATCTCACTGTGAGTCCTTTCTTTAAAAAAAGTATCTTACATAGCATAGTTTCTATTTTAACAGTTTTTATAACCTAAAACTATATTTAACACAGTACTTAAGAGAATTAATACAGCATTACTTTCTAACACAACACATATAATATTCATTTGAATATTTGCGAAAAGCCAATCATAAAATACATGCATTTTTCACATGCAGGCAAAGCCAGCGAGACAGCAGAGAAAGCGAGAGAGCAGAGCAAGCGACACAACAAACGCACCAAGAGCAAGAGAGCAAGTTTGAACAGAACTTGCAAAGGGCAAAATCAGCTCAAACCAGGTTAGACTGCAGAACAAGGAGCACCAAGCATGGGCTGATGATTCAGGTAAAAAGTTCCAATGTGAGAAGGACAATAGAAGCCTTCATCAAAAGACCACCAGAAGACTGACAAGCACCACAGGAGGAACTGATGCAGGCCCTGAGGCCACACAGGGTTGTAAAACCAGGACACAGCTTTATGCAAATGTGAGTATGCTAATGAAGTGTCGTAATTATGACTTTTAAAATGGAACTGAAGGATAAAGGAGATCGAGTGGGTGACACCGTGGAATCTCATGGAACCAAGTGTGAATTCGGACAGGACCCAGGAGACCATGGTGACACCATGGTGGAATCTCATGGAACCAAGTGCCCAGAGTTTCACGGCTCAGCCTCATGGAGCGCTGGAGACCATTGTGTCCCAATGGGAACACATGGAACAAAGGCTCCTTAGTGACACAGCAAGGCCTCATGGAATGCAAGAGATCATCGTGATGGAATGGAAACTCATGGATTCAAGGATCCACTCTTTTGCGGCATGGACTCATGGAATGCAAGAGACCATTGTGATGGAATGGAAACTCATGGATTCAAGGGTCCACTCTTTTGCTGCATGGCCTCATGGAGTTCTGGAGACCATTGTGGCACTGTGGAAACAAATGGCACAAAGGCTCCACTGTTACCCTGCAGGGCCTCATGGAACCAAGGACGCCACTGTGATACAATGGAATCTCATGGAACCAAGGTCCAGCTGTGACAAAGCTGGGCCTTATGGAATCAAGGACACTGCCATGATGCAGTGGAATCTCTAGGATCCAAGGATCAATTGTCAACACATCAGGTTCTCATGAAACCAAGTAGAACATTGTGACACAGTTGAATCTCATGGGAGCAAGGCTCTGCTTTGATCAAGTGGGACCTCATGGGACACAGGTGCCACAGGGACATTGTCAGGCCTAGTAGGAACAAGACACCACTGTGTCAGACCAAGGCCTCATGGGACCTGGGAGAGCACTGTGACACAATGGAACCTGATGGAACCAAGAGCCCATTGTGACACAGCAGGGTCTCATGGAACCCCTGTGCCACTGGGACATTGCCAAGGCTCGTGCAAGCAAGGTTGCACTGTGACAAAGGCAGGGCTCGTGGAACCCAGGAGACCATTGTGGGACATTGGAATCTCATGGAACCAAGGCCCCATTGTGACAAAGCATGGCCTCATGGAAGCCCAGTGCCACTGGGACATCTCCAGCCTTAGTGTAAACAAGTGTCCATTGTGACACAGCACAGCCTCAAATCACAGGAGAGCAGAGGGATGCCATGGAATCTTGGGGAAGCAAGTGTCAATTCTAAACACAGCGAGGACTCATGGAACCCAGGAGACCATTGTGACACTGCCCTTTGTCACAATGGGGCCGTGCTTCTATGAGGATCCATGGACCCACAATGTTCTCCTGGGTTCCAAGAGGCCCCGCTGTGTCACAATGGCCCCTTGCTCCCATGAGCCACAGCACGGTCCCCATTGCCCCTGGTTTCTGTGAGGCCATGCTGCGTTCACAACTGACACTTGCTTCCATGAGATTCCATTGTGTCACAGTGGTCCCCATGTTTCCATGAGGTTCTGCTGTGTCACAGTGGACACTGGGTTCCACAAGAGCTGGCATTGTCCCGGTGGCACCTGTGTCCTGTGGGCCCCACTTTGCCAAAGCAGAGCCTTGGCTCCATGAGATTCCAGGCTGTCCCAGTGCTCTGCTGAGTTCCATGAGGCTGTGCTGTGTCACAGTGGACAGTGAGTTCCACCTGTCCTGGCAATATCCAAATGGCACCTGGCTTCCATGAGGCCCCGTTGTGTTTGCAGGTGACACTTGGTTCCCCAAGATGTCATTGTCACGCCACTCTCCTGGGCGCCCTGAGGCCTTGCTGTGCAATAATGGAGCCTTGTTCCTACCAGACCTGGCAATGTCCCAGTTGTACCTGTGTCCCATGAGGCCCCACTTGGTCACAGGAGAGCCTTGGCTTAACAACTGACCCTTGTTTCCTTGAGATTCCATTGGTGAAAAGCACGTTCACCCTCCTGTGAAAATGTAAAAAGTTTAATAAAGGACAATGGGAGACCAGGGCCATGGAGCAAAGGTTATTACGGCTCTCAGCCAGGAGCACCCTGTTACCTTCGGGGATCCCCCTGAAATACCTTTCCCCTTACATCAGCCTGTTGCATATTCATAGACCCTCATGCATATCCATAAACTACTTTACATATTCCAGGAACAATTTTACATGACCGCTCCTTGGGTCTGCCTTTTCAGAGCATGTGTGTTTCTTGGCTGTGGTTTTGGCTCCTCTTTATCACCTCCAGTTTCTGGGCCTTGGTCCACTCTGCCTTCAGACAGTGAGTGCTGATAGTTGGCAGATCTGTACAGGCGTCCTCATCCTGTGTGCATTGGATGTGATCCCATCCAAGCAGGCAGTTTAACACAAGCACACTTCTATCAGATATTTCACTACTATGTCTAAGCTTAATTAAAAACAGAGATAAAAATTATATCTTTACAACAAAGCTATTGTAACATAACACATATTAAATTCATTTTAATATTTGCAAAAAGCCAATATTATGATATTTATCTATAGCAGGGTGAAGGAGCCCTGGCCCAGGCTCTGGCCCTGGGGGACATGGGGACACTGCCGGGGGTCCCTGTCCCCCTGTCCCACCCCCAGGGCCCCGGCCCCCCGTCCCCGTGTCAGGCTCTGGGGTCGATCTCATGGAACATCCTCTGGGGAAGGCTGCGGGGCCAGGGGCGGGGGGACCTGGGGGGACAGGGGACCCTGCTGCACACGAGCAGGGTTGGACTGCTCTGGGGGGAGCTGTGAGGGGGGCCGGGGCAGAGTGACCTCCCCAGAGACCTCACACTGCCCCTGTGATGTCACACAGACCCTGTGATGTCACACAGCCATCTGTGATGTCACACAGTCCCTCTGATGTCACACAGCCATCTCTGTGATGTCACACTGCCCCTTTGATGTCACAGAGCAAACTCTGTCCCCTTATGATGTCATACAGCAGTGCTGTGATGTCACAGAAGACTGATGTCAGAATGTCACCCTGTGAGGTCACAATCTGTTCTGTGATGTCACAGCCTGCTCCATGATGTTACACAGTCACCTGGTGATGTCACAACCCACTCTCTGATGCCACAGAGCCACCCTCTATGATGGCAGACTCTGCTCTATGCCCTTACACCCTACTCTGTGATGTCACAACCAGCCCTGTGATGTTACAGCCAGCTCTGAGATGCCACCAGCCCCTGAGTGATGTCACAGAACCATCAAGAACTCAGTTCTGTTGAAACACTGAATTTTCTTGTACTTTGAAGAGACCCGTGTCAGGGACACAAGTGAGAAAGTGTCCCCAGGTTCCAGCTACAGCCGAGCCCTGCAGGCAGTGATGACAGGTGGGGACAAGTAAGGCAAAGGTGTCTCTGGTGCTGAGCAAACCTGGATGTGTTTGAGGAATGCAAAGGGCCAAGGCCTGAGCCCCAGCCCCTGGCCAGGCAGATCCTGTCCCTCCCTCCTTGCTCAGGGCTCTTCCCAGGATGGGCACTGGCATGTGGGGATGTGCAATGCCAGGGGCAGGAGCATGGGGCGGCATCTGCCAGGCTGCTGAGCAGGGACAAGGAGGCCATGAGGCCCCAGGCCTGCAAGGGTCACTTGTCCCCTCCTGGCCCCAGGGCCAGCAGCTATGGCCAAAGTGCTGCCCAAGTTGGCTCTGGCAGGGCTGTCTTGCAGCTGCTGCCCATCCCTGTGCCCTGTGCAGCCCAGGCTGTCCCACAGTGTCCCTGCCCTGCACCTCTGTCCCTGCAGGCTGTTGGCATCCCCAGCTGCCCCACCTGGCTGGGCCCTTCCTTTGCTGACAGCTCTGCCTCCTGCCTGCCTCTGCCTGCCCACACAATGCCTTGGGCTTATTATCAAAAGGGTTAAATAACTTTTATTGTGCCTATGCGCTTTTAGCACAGGAACAAGGTGTGGGAATCTACAATTTGTGAAAAACTTTGTTAGACTAAAAGAATAATAAAAAAAAAGCCGAAACAGTTCAGTCGCCAGAAGCCCAAGCTGTTAAAAAGAAGAATAAATCATCCCCTTCGTCGTCTACACCTGATGTCCTTGTATGTAGTAAGTAGCATTCTAGGGGCTCCTGGGCTACACAATGGGAAATCATTTATCTAAACAGAAGAGAATGTTTTTTACCAGCTTAAGAAAATTTTACAAGATGAAAGACGTTCAAACATCTCAAAACATAAACTGAAAGATTTATTAATCTGAGTAAAAGCAAATACTCAAAATATAGATTTCAGTCTGCTTTTACCTTTAATTTTTAAGACCAGATAAACTAGAAAATTTGTAATCTATTCTCTCTCCAAAAAGAAAAGACTGTAAACAAACTAATGCCTGTCTCCAAAGCTTTAATAAATAGCTTTAAACAAAATAATCATAATAGAAACTTTCTCAAACGCCAAAACAGAACTTCTAGTCCTGAGACTTTAATTCCGGGTAGTGCTGAGCCGTCGTCCTCTTCTGAAGAAATCTCAAGTTCTGTTCAAGTTTCCTTCCCTTCTAGTGTATCCAAAGTTTCTCCAAGCAGTGTAGACAGCACCCCAATCCCCAAAAAAGAAAAATCAGATCCACTTTCAGCTTCAGTTGTGTTCTCTGTTTCTTCCGGGATTCCCTGCATCACTGATGCTGAGACAGGCCGTCCTCCCATTCCTCCACAAAACCATTCACCCCTGCAATTCCCAAGAAAATGCTTGGGATTTTCGTTGCATTCCAAGAATGTGAAGAGTCAGAAGTTGTGTTCTAGAGAAGATGAGAGTCACACAAGTCTGAAAGATGAGAGTTAAAAGAAGCTTTGCAATACAAAAGCTGCTTGTTCTGAAATTGTGCAAGCAAAAACTGCTGAAATTAGCTCTATATCTACTCTGCCTAGTAAAAAAGCTGTGAAAATCACTCCTGCCACTGCTTCCCCTCCTCAAGAGGACTCCCTCTCAGATCTCACTCAAGCGAGCAAATTGCTTTGCAGTTCTGAGAATTCTTTTCGTGTAAATTCCTCCCCCAAGCCTCTCCCAAAGTTTTCACCATTTTTAGTTCCCCAGCCTCCAAATACAAGCAGCCATCATTTTTTGCTAGCTTTTGCTTCATTGGGTGTGCCCCAAGAAGTAAAAACCGACAATAGTCCCGTATATATATCTCAGAAATTAGCCACATTTCTAAAAAAAAGGGTGTTCGTCACATCTTTAGTATTCCACACTCTCCCAAAAGTCAAGCAATTATTGAGAGTGCACATCAGACATTAAAACACATTCTAGACCAACAAAGGGAGGGAGTGGAGGTCACAGTACTCCCTGTTGAAGTAGGGTTAAACAAAGCTTTGTATGTTTTTAATTTTTTAAACAGCTCAGTTGCAGAACCCGATCCACCGGTTTTGGGCATTTTTCAAATAACACACAGGCAAAACTGAAAGAAAATCCCCCTGTTTTAATTAGAAAGCCTGACACTGGACAAATGGAAGGTCCTTTCTGATTAATCACCTGGGGCAAAGGGTATGATTCTGTTTCTAAAGGTGCTGGAATTAAGTGGGTCCCAGCCAAAAATGTCAAACCATATCGCACCCCAGAATGTGTTGACGAGCCCAGAACGGAGGAAGCAAGTACGCAGATGTGAGCCAAGCGGAGGGATCCCGGGTCACGCCTGACGTTCCTTGTGCATTGGTGGAACCTGCAAACTCTGATTTTATGTTATTTATAAGTGTATCAATTGTTTGTTTTATAGAGCTTATTTTGGGCAAAAGCATGGTTTTTGTTAAGTTATAGATCCCCTCTATTGGATCTTTAAGTCAAAATCTTATCTTAAGGTAAAAGCCAAGTTTTTAAATTGATATATATGTGAAAATTTTACTAAAACTTAGCTCATGAAAAGGATGGAGCAAAATCAAATTATATGCTGGTGTTGGTTGGTTTTAATTGCTTCTTGTCGTGCAGATTTGCCTGTTGAACAACCAAAACCAAATGTTTGGGTGACCTTTGCCAAGGCAGCCGGCTCGGATACCATATGTTTGTCTAATTTGGAACCAGAAAAGCCTTACTCAACCTGTCTGGTCGGTGTGCCAGTAAAAGATTTGCCTTTGATCAAAAAGCAATCCAATGGTGAGCCAGGTGAAATTGACAATGGGAACAATCCTGCACTGAATTGGAACGTTTGGGCCAAAGAACTTCCCAAAGCAGTATCTGAGCCCCAAGAATTGTAAATCCTTGGTTCTTTAACAATGGATTTTTGCCTTACATTTACAGCTAATGATTAGCAAGAAGGGGATCCCCCAAATACAATGTTACTCCCCATTATTTTGCATACAGAAACTTAAGTTTTTGGTGTAATTATTCAAACAGTTAGGATGTGCTTTCTGAGGCTGACCAATATCCATGACAATTGCCCAAGGGATATTGGTTCATTTGTGGAGATAGGGCTTGGCAGGGCATTCCAGAACACCTTGAAGGTGGCCCATGTAGCATTGGAATGCTCACTGTGATAGCACCTACTACTGAGGCAGTCATTAGGAAGAAACAAAGGGGAACAAGATTTGCTCATCATTATTATGAAAACTGAAAAGATTTCATGCCTTGGAAGACTGCAAAAAGAATTTCAGCAGGTTTGTTTTTACCCCAATTGGCGTCAGCAATGGCATTAAAACAATAAGATCAGGTTGGATGTTGCTGAGTAAACAAACTAATGCCACATCCACTGCAATCAGTGCTATGTTGACTGATGCTAATAGTATTAGACCTGCTACTCTATTCAAAATAGAGCAGCAATTGATTTTCTTTTACTGGCCCAAGGACATGGTTGTGAGCAATTTGAAGGATTGTGTTGTATGAACCTGTCACATCATTCTGAATCCATCCACAAAAGCATACAAAAGCTGAAAGCTTTGACAGCTCCAATTAAAGAAGATGGAGGGTCATGGTTACATGATCTGTTCCAAGAATGGAGCTTTGCACCTTGGCTAAGGGAACTTTGTAGAATAGGTCTCTATGTATTGGGTGTTTTGGTAGTGATAGTAATAGTAATACCTTGCAT
Organism: Melozone crissalis; assembly: GCF_028551555.1. NCBI lineage: Eukaryota > Metazoa > Chordata > Aves > Passeriformes > Passerellidae > Melozone > Melozone crissalis. The sequence goes on along the minus strand of NW_026535850.1, from coordinate 10,122,327 downwards.
ATGTCGGTGTGTGCGACAAATGATGGACAAAACTATCAAAGAAGTTTTTATCACACAAGAGCGAGAGAGGTAGGAAATAGATTCACAGAGAGTTCTCAAAATCTCACAGAGATGGTCGATGAAGGTATAGACATGGAGGAAGGTTTAGAATTAAGACCTTGGAATCGACAAGACTTTTTCGAACAATGACTTGTAACTATATTGTCAGGCATAATTTATGCTCTTTCAACTGATAGGACTTCCACAGCATTAAAATTGCTATGTTGTAATATAGCAATGTTTAGTGCAAGCGAGAAAATGCTTCAAATAGGTAATAAGCAGAAATATTATAGTAAGGCTACGAAACGCAAGTAATAAATGACACGATTATGAAGGTTTCTTTTTAGGTGAACAGAGAGGGGGAATTGTGGGAATCTACAAAATTAGAGGGAGTCCTGGGGTGACGTTATGATGCTTGTATCCCCATTCATATGTTCTGTGCCTTTAAGACCGGCTCTGAAGAATGGAAGTTTTGTTTGGGTTTCTCTTATCAGGGACACAGGGACGGGCAGTACATAGGGCTGTTTTGGCTTCTTGCTTTCAGCTTGCTGCTTTGCTTGCTCTCTTTCTGCTCTTGCTTCTGCTCTCGCTTTTGCTTCTGCTTATTAGCTAGTTTAGCTAAACAATCCAAATTCCTTCCTGGACTGTTTCTCCTCTCCTGTTTCTGTGACCATCTCGAACCTGCTCCAGACTGGGACCTGGGGACACCGAGGGTTTGCACCGTTTGGCTGCAGCAGCTGCCCCAGTGCCGGAGGGACTGAGAACAGAGCAACCACCCCTGAAAGAGACTTTCTGATTTTTTCATCTTTCTCAGAGCGGTGTCATCTGGTATTGTTCATTTTGTGTGCTAGGGGTGCTGTGTCTGTCAAATAAACAGGTTCTTTCCACTTCTCTCCGAGGAATTCTTCCCGAACCAGTTGAGGGGGGAGGGGCCGTATGGTTTTGCTTTCTGGAGGGGCCCTCCTTTGCAGATTCTTTAACAAATTTGCCCTAAACCAGGACAGAGGGTTTTGGGGAAAGCTGCAAAAGGAAGGCCCCAGAGGCAGTAGAACTGTGATTAAAGCTAAGCAGCAGCCATGAGATAGGTCAGCAGAAAAATTATTTAAACTGCAGAAAATAGACAAGGACAAATAGAACAATGGTCTGTGTATTAATGCTTGTCTAGAATGACTCTCTAAGGTATAGAAAAGTTTATCTAGGAAGATATTAGGAAGCTTGAAGCTTAATAATGGAGCTCTGTGCATGGTGTTTTAAGGCTTACAAGTAGGTATTGTATTCAAAATAAGCAAGCATTGTTTTAACCAAAGATGCGTGTGTTTGTAGTGATTGGATAGAACTACTGTCAATATGCTTTTGTGTTGTGTGATTGGTCAAGAAACTTATAAAGTAAGTTGTAACATCAAGTTCCTTGTCTGCTGCCTGGGATGTGAGCTGCTGGCATCTTCCCATTGTCATAACCATGTAATGAGACTGATGCTGGAAAATAAAACAGCTCAAGGCGTATTCCACAGCAGACCCGGCCCATTTGTGATTTCTACATAGCCCCCTGCCAGCGTCAAATGGCACAGCTTGATTTGCAGGGCAGACAGTCTTAAACATCTGCAATATCCTATCAGAGTCCTAGTTTGGCTTCATTCAAAGAAAGAGGACAGTGCACCTAACACTGACCACTTGTTAGGCAATATCTTCGACCTTGCCCATGTACCCCTACAGAGAGGCTGTCTGCAAAATGCCCAGAACACCATCCAAATCTGCAGCAAGGACAGGAAAAGCAGGCAGAGAATCTTTCTGTTTTCAAGGTCCCCCTTCCTAGGTGACTTGACCCTTTCTACCTGATTCTCACTTGAGATCTACCCATGATAGAGCACTGCAGGAAAACATTTTAAAGGGTCATTAACCAGAATCTGCTTGGAAAGCAAGGGTAGAAACTTTCCCTCCTTGATGGGTTGTGGGCTGGCAACTGCTGCTCTGAAGATGTGCAGCTGCTCTTCTCTGGAGAGGCCATGGAAGAGTTGTGATGATCTACGGGAACCAGAGGAACGATGAGCTCAGGCTGGCATTTAAGCTTCCTGGGAAGAAGCAGAATGAAGAGCTCACAGTGGAGATGAAATTTGCCTGTGCCTGGCTTCTCTGATGAAACTCCAAGAAGTCCAAATGATGCAAACACCTTCTCCCAAGAACCTAGGAAAACTTTGGAGTCCTGAGCACATTCACTTAGCCTGGAAGGGCCTGGAGGCAGCTCTAAATCCTCAGGTGAGGCAGCACTGAAGTCCTGGTATGAGAGCGCTGTGTAGCAGTGAGGGAAGGAAAAGGGAAGCAAAGGGAAGGCTGGGTCACTACTGGTCTTTGGGTGTGTTTCCCTTGGCAGCAACTGTACTTCTGTCAGGGAAAACAAAAGCTCCCTGAATTGTTAAAACTGAAAATCACCAACAAAGACTCTCTAACTAGTCAAAGTTAGAAAGTGGTATGTTCATTACGCTGGCGGGCGGCACAGGGGAGGGTCATTCCCAAAATGCGTGACCGCTGGCTTGGCTCGACTCGGCACAGCACAGCACAGTACAGCAGGATCCACCAGGACAGGGAAGGGCAAGGCAGGCAGGGAAGGGCAGGTCAGGGCACTGGGAGCAGTGACAGGCTCTGTCCCCATGCTGCATCCCATGCATGGGTCACCATCAGGGACAGAGACGAAGGACATTGCTCTCTCTTGGCTGCGGAAAGGATGAAAAGGGGGAGTTAGAAAACATTAATTTGGACTCCTTTTCAGCAGACTAGCTGTTTTTATCTCACCATGTCTGCCTGTCTTTGGCAGAGTTGGCACATTTCTCGTGAATTGGAGTCAGCTACAGCAGCAGGAAGGGGCAGCAGTTTTGTCAGCATTGATATCAAAGCCAAAGTGCTGCCCCATGGATGGATGTTGCTTTCTTCAAGAGATTTCTGGCCTAGAGTTGTAGTGAATTCATGCTGATGTCTTCCCAAAGGGCATTGCCTTTTTCTGTCCTCAGGAATCACCTCTTCTTTTTCTTCCCCCCATCTGGGGAGAGCTCCATTGCAAATGCCTCCTGCAGCCAACTCTTGTCACTGTAGACTGACAAAGAAGTTCTTGCAGTGGGAAGAGACTCCCTAGAGCTGCTGTGGAGAGCTGAAGGGGGAAGCTTTGTCCCTTAGTCTTGAAATCTTGTTGGGGAGCTGCTTGTGCTCTGGGGGATGGCCACCAGTGATGTTTATCCAAGCCTTGCAGGTTCATTCCTGAGCTTCTTGACACACCAGAGGGACTTTGGGGTTGGTGTATTGGCAAACAAATTTCAGTCCGGACACTTCTTGAAATGCTTCAATTATTCTTTTTTGCTTTTCTGCAGAAATGTTGTCATCATCTATTTTTTGGGGAATTCCTTTTGCTGCCCTCCCAGATCAGGCCCATTCCCAGGGCTCCTTCCCAAAGTGAGGTGCAGCCCATGGCCTCCACTCTCCAGCTGGACCAGAAGGAAGCACAGAGTTTGCTGTTGTGGGAGAGGAACTTCCCATTCCTGCCTGCTTTCCCTTTGGGACAGGTTGGTGTGTGCTCATTTGATAAAGGCAGGTTTAAACTCTGAAGCAGTTGTGTTTCAAACTGCTCCCTTCTCCAACACTTCTGTGGGTATCCTTGGACAAAAGGTGGGAGCTCCCCGTGGCAGGTTAAGGAAGGAGGTTGATATTTCAGGGTTGTGACTGCTGAAAGCAGCTGGTTTCTGGAGGTGTCCAGAACTGGGAGTGGCTCCTTTTCTCACCTGCCTGCAGAAAAGGAAGTTACGAAGTGGGAATTTCATTTGTGCAGATGGCCATCAGGAGTGTTTGCCAAGAGATGGGCTGGCAGAGAGGCAGGTCTCGTGCTAAACTGGCTATGTGTTTGTTTTGATGGTGGGGAGAGTCGGAGATGCAGACACAGACAACCAGCTGAAGGAATAGTGTCATTTACTGTAATGCAAAAGTGCAAAAAAGAGTCAGGAAAGGATAAGCTAAGCAATGCACCTCAGCATTATCACAAAAGGGTGCCTCTGGTGATTAAGGAAGCCCAATGGTTTCCCCTTCATCCAGAGCTGCACATCAGCTGGGGGAAGCTGTCCCAGCCCAGCCCTGCAGAGCCACGGCCAGGAACTGGGAAATCCTGCGGTGCCTCCACCTTTGGCGGCCACGAGGCTTCTGAGTGCGCTGTGAGAGTAGCCCGGGTCTGATGGTGCTGGACGAGCAATGTTCCGGAGCTTCTGCTGGGGGCACAGCTGGTGTCATTCTCCTCTTGGTTTTCTCCCCCAGCCTGGCCAGGGCTCAAGGAGGAACCAAGGCCAGGTGTGGCCTGGTCCATTTTCCTCATGCAGAAAGGTGAAGACGTGTTTCACCAGTGAATGGATGCAACAATCCTTTTGATAATAACACTTGGTTAAGGAGCAGGTACATAGAACATTGGGTTGGGAAGGTGATCTAGAGGGCAGCTTTGGCTCAGGTGCTGTTGTTGAGGCTTCAGTCAGGGTCTGTTGTTCAGGCCTTAGTCCTTCAGTATTTTGTGCTGCAAATCACACCTGTGCAGAGCTGGAAACAAACAAGTCTGTCTTTAGCACATTTCAGACAGGGAACAGCATTATCCCTGCAAGGCCAGGCTGGGGCCAAGAGCAGAAGGCCAGCACCCTGCTTTTGCCCACAGGCAGCCCTGCAGAGCAAGCAGCCCCTCCTGCCCAGGGGCTGAGGTGCCCAAAGCTGCCTCCCCACTGTGCAGCTCTGCAGAGCCTGCGGGGTGCAGGGTCCTGGGCAGCCAGGGCAGCCCAGCTGCCTTGGAGCACAAGGAGTGGCCCAGAGAGAAGCTGCTGCCCTTTGCTTTGGAACTGTTCCTCAGAGTCTTGTCAATAATCCACAGTGTCTGATGTGTTTTTCTTTCTTCCCCCAAATTTAATACAGCTTTTTGAGAAAACTGACTGATGTAGCTGCTGCTGGTGGTGGTGCTTTTGTCTGCAGGTGAGGGCAGGTGATTTGAACCAAGGACGGAGTCCATTGTTAATACGCCAGCCTTTGCCAAGTCAAGGAAACCATTCACAATTGGGCTACCACTACTGAGCTGTTTTCCTAGGTTTTGTAAAGCTACCACCTTAAGAAACCAAACAGATTTTCCTCCAGGAGGATACCAGCAGTAGCATGATGCCAATGTTTTCCACTCCTCTTCTGTGTCTTTTTTAGGGTTCTGCAGTGCCCAGCAGGAATGAAATGATCTGTGATAATGCGATTTGAGAGCTCTGTGTTGTTCGTTGCCACATGAGTGTTCATGACAAGCTGGACACCCCACTCGTGGCTCTGTTGAGGTAAATTCATCCCAATTCTGTGCAAACAGCAGCCCCGAGATGCTGAGAAAAGCAAGCACAGTGGGTGGGTGCATGCACACACCCGGGAGCTGACTGCTGTGTGAGCAGATGGTTTTGCACTGTTGTAAATCTTCATACTCCCAAGCTGGAGGAAGAAAACAAATCTATATAAATCTATATGAAATGAAAAGATACCAAAATGAATGAAATAATACATATTAATTTATCATAGATGCAATTTAAGATCTATATACTATTGCCAGCAGGGGGTCTATGTACAAATCACAAACAGGATGGGACTGCTGAGGAACTGCCTCGAGCTGTTTGTTTTCTAGCATCAGTCTCATTACATGGTTATGACTATGGGAAGATGCCAGCAGCTCACATCTCTGGCAGCAGGCAAAGAACTTAATGGTACAACTTACTTGAAAAGTTTTTGACCAATCACACAAAGCAGAAGTATATTGATAGTAGTTCTATCCAACTACTATAAGCACACGTACCTTTGGTTAAAACAATGCTTGCTTATTTTGAATACAATACCTACTTGTAAGCCTTAAAAGGCAATGCACAGAGCTCCATTATTAAGCTTAGAAGTTCTAATATCTTGGTAGAGATACTTTGTTGAAGCTTAGGGAGTTATTCTAGCCAAGCATTAATACACAGACCATTGTTCTATTTGCCCTTACTTTTCTACTTCTTATGTAACTTTTCTGCTGACCTATCTCATGGCTGCTGCTTAGCTCTAATTGCAGTTCTGCTGTCTCTGAGGCCTGCCTTTTGCAGCTTTCCCAAAACCCTTTGATTTGAAGGATTCCCACAATTCCCTCTCTCGGTACAACTAAAAAGAAACCTTTGTAACCATGTTGTTTATTAACTACTTTGCATTTCATAGCTTTACTATACTATACCTGCTTATTACTTGCTTAAAGCGTCCTTTTTGCTCGCATTAAGCTTAGCTATATTCCAACACAGCAATTTTAATGCTGTGGAAGTCCAGTCAGTTCAAAGGGCATGAGTCATGTCTGATAGCAATCACAAGTCATTGTTCCAAAAAAGTCTTGTCTGTCCCAAGGTCTTAATTCAAAACATTCCTCCATGTCTATACCTTCATCAACCATCTCTGTGAGATTTCAAGAACTCTCTGTGAATCCATTTCCTACCTCTCTCGCTCTTGTGTGATAAAAACTTCTTTGATAGTTTTGTCCATCATTTGTTGCACACACCGACGTATGCAAGGTATTACTATTACTATCACTACCAAAACACCCAATACATAGAGACCTATTCTACAAAGTTCTCTTAGCCAAGGTGCAAAGCTCCATCCTTGGAACAAATAATCTAACCATGACCCATTATTTTCTTTAATTTGAGCTGTCAAAGCTTTCAGCTTTTGTATGCTTTTGTGGATGGATTCAGAGTGATCAGACAGGTTCATGCAACACAGTCCTTCAAATTGCTCACAACCATGTCCATGTGCCTGTAAAGGAAAATCAATTGCTGCTCTGTTCTGTAAGGTTGCATGTCTGACAGCACTAACATCAGTCATCATGTCACTAATTGCAATGGAAGTAGCACTGTCTTCTTTCTTCAGCCAACACCCCAATCGGTATAATGGTTTCAATGCCCTGAACAAGTGCTAAAAAGATTTGCTTGAGAACTGAAATAGATGGGGAAGCTTTTGCCAAAAAGCAGCTGAACAGGAACATGGAGCTTGATCAAATGATATACTGGCGCTTGTTGGTTTTGCTTGCTTGCTTTGGCATGCATATATGCCTGTAGATCAACCAGTAATGAATGTTTGCCTTGCTTTAGCCTTTAGACTTGGCTATAGGCTCAGACACCATATGTTTGACCAATTTGAGCCCAGACAAACCCTTTGCAACCCATTTGGTCAGTGTGCCTGTGCCAGCCAAGGAGTAACCAATACCCAATCGTGACAAATATTGGTGTGAGGCTGCCAACGAGACCAATCCCATAACCAGCTGGCATCACTGGGCCCCTGATCTTCTTAAAGCACCTTCTGAACCTCAAGAATTGGAATTCTTGGTTCATTGGCGATGGAATTTTGTGCTGAGTTTCAGTACCAGGGAGATCCTCAGTTAAATGTTACTCCCCATATCCTGAGGACAGATACTCCAGTTTGTGGTGCAATTGTACTACCCCAGTACCCCCTAAGGGTGAAACTGCTGACAATGGACATCACGCTTTTGCTGAAAGAGCTCTATGATCCAAACCATTTTCACAGTCCAAAAATCAACATCAAACTCAAGATTTGTAGCTTTCACAGGTTGAACAGGGAATGTCTGGCATGCATCGTAGCTTCTCTGTGCGGCTCATGTCTGCGTGCTCATTTCCCTGCTGGTGGAATTGTGGGTGCGCTCTTGTGTATGAGACGGTTTCACGTCCTTCGCGGGGACCCACTTAGCTCTAGCACCTGTGCAAATGCAAGCATACTCTTTGCCCCAAATGATTAGTGCAAATAGTCCTTCAACTTGTCCTAACTCAAGGTTTCTAATCAAAGTGGAAGGATTTTCTTTCAATTTTGCCTGTGTGCTGTTTGAAAAGTGCCTAAAAATTGGAGGATTAGGTTCTGCAAATGAGCTATTCAAAACATAAAGACATATAAAGCGTTGCTCAACCTCATCTGAGGTGTTGCTTGGGCCACTCCCCCTTTTGTTGATCTCGAATGGGTTTTAGAGTGTGGTGCGTCCTTTCAACAATTCCCTGTGAGAATAGGGAATTCCAAAAGTGTGGCAAACGCTCCAGTCCATCAAAAATGTGGCCAATTTTTGAGCTGGGTATGTGGGGCCATTTGTCAGTTTTCACCTCATGGGGGATCAGTTTGGCGAGCTCTGGGCCAGTGACACTGACAAGGACAAAAGCAAAAGACGAGAGGTGCTCTCTCTTCCTGGGACCAAAGTCCCACAGCTTTAATGGAGAACAACTCCAGGAGAGAATGGGAATGTCCAGGAGAGGACAGAGGATGTCCAGGGGAAGAAAGAGAGCGTCCACCTTGTGACAGGAGATTTTAAACCCTCAGGGTGGAGGGGTGGTAAAAAAGAAACTACCATAGTTCAACATAATACATCACCACACTTTAGTTTTCTGCCTAATTGCTGCAGTTGCTGAAAGCAAAATCATAAAATCTCCCCAAACACAACTGTGCAGTCCCAAATGACCACAATGTGGGAGAAAAACCACTCAACCCCCCTGTATACCCAAGAACCAGATGTCACAGGGAACACCAACCCCTGCAATTAGAAAGTCCACACACACAGGCTCTCCAGGAAAGGAGTATCTCTTTATGAGGGGACAGAGTGCTAGCTTTGCTCAACACAACACACACCATCCACCACATCAGCATCCACCCACATCATCTTCCTCAAACATTCACACACTGAAAACACAGCCACAAATACAACACACAGGAAAAATAGCAGCAATAAAACAGGATTTGCTCAATTCACCCCCAGAATTGCTAGCAGGTCCTTATTGACACAGCAAATCCTTTCTGCCAGCAGCCAGACCCAGACCCAAACTGTACAGGTGTACGTTGTGCACAGGACATCTCTGTGGGACTTATGAACAGCCCTTCCCCTGCGTACGCCTTACGGGTTACTTTATACAGAGTTAAACATTCCCTTTCTCCACAGTCCCAGCAGTCTTGACTGCCCCCCATGAGGAAGAGCCGAGAGCGGAGGTGCCTCCAGGAAAGGAATGTCCTGGCAGCATCCAGAGACGTCCAGAGCCCGGTTGTTCTCGCTGGAGCAGAGAAGCCTTCCTGCCACGGTCACCAAATGAGGTGTGGAATAGAACTCACCACAGTTAAATGTAGAAGGTGGTATGTTTATTACAGCGCCAGGCACACGAGGAGTTGTCTCCTAAAGACATGTGTGAAGAATCACTGCTGCTCTACTTATCTAAAAAAGTCTTACATATTCATATAATTCCCAAAACGAGTAATTCATATTCATTAGGTACCCCACCTACCCCCTCTGTATTAAAATGTGTTATAATTGAGTCCAAAGTTCCTTCACATTTGCAGATTTTTTCACATCACGTGGGTGGGTGGGTTTTAAAGTGGGGAATGGTCTCCTTCAGATGAAGGCCAAGACGTCTTCCTCAATTTGACCTCTTTCCTTATGACCTGTTGGCAGGCTTTCGCACCCCTTGGCTATAGCTGAAGTTTCGGGGCCCAGGTGCGGGCTACGGTCCTCTTCTTTGTCACAAAGAAATCTGCATCCCATCCCGCTTCTTTAAACCTAGTAAAGACAGGCAAGTGATATATTACCCTAGCCTTCACTACCTTATCTGCTAAAAATTAACTATTCCTTATTATTTCTACTCTTCTTGCTATACTCTTTCCCCCTAACTAAATCTTACTAAAATTTTAACTCTTCCAGTTCTTTTAAATCCTTGATTCTTTGCCTCATCTCACATGTCAGCCATGTGTGAGCCGGTGCTGTAACTGGGAAATTCCACTCCTAAGCAGGAGATACAAGGCCTGGTTCTGAGCTAGAAGGGTGAGAAGGATGAGATGCACAGCGTTTTGATCCAGAGGATGTCCTGAAAGTGCACTGCCTACCTGCCCCTGCTGCTGAGCACCACTATCCATCTCCTTCTGCTCAGCGGATTTTTAGGACTCCAGGGCTTGGCATGTATTATTTGCTACTTCAACAAATAGAATGAATTTCCTTTGCAAACCCAGTTTTGTCCTGGGTTATTTTGTGCATGGGTCTCCTCCTGAACCTGTGACAATGACCAGCAGGGACTTAAAGGACACTCCTATTCTCATGTCAGTAAGTTTGGAAAAGTAACTTAAGTATCAATAAGTCAATAAGTATCAATCAGTAAATTAAATAATTTGGGGGAATATTTAGCCTGTGAGTTTCAGCAAAGTATTGAATGGATACAAACTAGTAAGTGAGATTGTTGGGTGTGCATGTATTAGGGAAGTGATTCCCCACACACCCAGTGCTGAGATCAAGGATTGCCTCTCTTCTAACCCTGAGCTGGCAGCAGGGATCGGGCCCTGCTTGGTAACGTTCATTTTGAAGACTTCTGTTGAGCAGGTAAGAATGGTCAAAATGAAATCTTTTACAGCTCTTTCCCTTTGGTTTACCTGTTTGAGGGTTAAAATTCTGTGCTGCAGTGTCCTGGGTGTGTGCAGAGCAGTGCAGCCCCAGAAACCCCTTGGCTTCCCCACAAGTTGTCATGCCTTGTTTCCAGGTGTGCCCAGCTGTGGCAGCAGAAGAAGCCCGCAGCGCAGTGGGCACCGTGCCCTGCCCAGCCGGGGCTCTCTGGCACAGAGCAGCAGCAGCGCCAGCACCGTTCAACCCGCTCCTGCCTTGGCTTCCCCTGGCACACAGAAGCCTCTGGAAATCAGAACCGCCAGTGGCGTTCCCAGCTTGGAGCAGCTGCTGCTGGCGGGCAGATGCTGCCAGTTCCATGGCTGCCAAAGGGGAAAAAAGGCAGAGATGTACACGCACCGGAGCCCTGGGCATGTCCAATAAAAGAGCAAATATGTGGGGAGATTTATTAGGAAGCATTTCAGCTGTGATGCCAACAGTGGCTTCTCTCCTGGTTCTGTGTATTCTAGACGAGTAATGCAATGGTTGGCTCTCACAATTAAGAAGCAGATGTTATGTGGATGTTCAAATGTGTAATGATGGTATTGTAATATATCCTCCCATAGTCCTCTTTCCCATCCCCCTTGTAATAGCCTTGGTAGTCAGGGCATTTGGGGAGGGCTGGCTTGTGACCAGCAGGCAGGGTGTAACAACACCTGACCTCCAGTCAAGATGCAAGAAAGTAATCTCCACCAATGGACAGCGGAGAAAGAGTTGACTGACAAAACTTTTTGAGGGGCTAAGGGTATGAAAGGCAGAGCATCCTTTTTGTAGATGAGCACATGGCTGCTAGTCACAGAGACTCCCAATGCTGCAATTTTTCCCTTTGTAGTCCTTTGTTAAGGTTTAATAAACCTTTAAAATTTTAAAAGTGAGAGTCATTTTTCACATGTGCAATGCTGTGTGCCATTTTCTTGGTCTGGTTTCCTTTGCTTGTGTCCCATCTGAGTGCTCAGCTGAGGTACAGGCTGTAGGTACTTGAGGCACTCTTGGAGTTCCTCTTGGATCCCCTGAACAACAGGGTTTGGCCCATTAAGGGAATTTGTGCTGCTTTGTGACAGAGAAGAACTTCCCAGGCTCTTTTGTGTTTGCTGTAGGGGAGGTTGGTTATTGCTGTGCATAAATTCACAGACCAACGTGGAGCGTTTGCTTTGTGATGTCAGGGCACGGTTGCCACCCTGTTGTAGTGACATCAGAAGGTTGCCTTGGTGCACGGAAGGCCTGAGTGTCAGAGCAGCCCTAGGCCTTGCTCACATCAGGAGAACCCTCCTGGTTGGGGAATTTGTCAGTGGGTAGCTGCCCACTGACAAGAGCCTTGTTTTTTCTATATTTACCTAACTTTCAAAAAGGACAATGTTTCACCATCTGGCCAGGACAGCTTTTGCTGCATATGGCATTTCTTTCTCCATGTATTACGTGACACACTTCACCCGTAAGTAGAGGTTTCCCTTCTACTTAGGTTAGGGTGTAACCTAACCTGGCTCTTGCATATCTTCCTGCTCTTTCTTTGTGGCTGAGTTTCTGATTTTGAAAGAGAAAGAGCTTTAGGATGCCACTGGTTTGGTAAAGCTCCTGTCAAGAGGTTCAGCTAAAAAGGGGGTGTCTGTAGCCACAGGGGCAGCATTTGCAGGGGAACTTGCAGGGCTTCCGTTCCCTCCACGGGAGAGTCTGTGGCAGCAGAGTCTGTCATTTCCTCAGTTTGCTGGGACAAGCAGGACAACTTCCCAAATGCAGACTGGGATGCCTTCTCAGAAGGCCTTCTAAGGACTTTGTAGTTCTCCCCAGAACTCAGGGAAAGCTTCTTTTAATCTAAATTTTGTAATGAAAGGATTTTATTGTCAGTTTTGAGCCTTGACTGAGTGCTAAAATAGTGATTCCCTTTGAAAGGAAATGCAAACTCCTAAGAAGTGAGTGTCTGCTCCTGAACCCTAGAGGTGCTGCTGTGCTCTTCCACAACAGAACTGCCACAGCTCAGGAGAATTTTGGGAAGCTTTTCTGGGCAACTGTTTCCCGCAAGTTAATGAGAATTAGTGCTTGTAACTCATTGAAAAAAAAAAAGAGTACCTGAAGGAAAGCATTTCAGAAGCTGTTTTATGTGTTTGGTAGAACAGGAGCATTGAGAGTTAAAGAACAATTTGCATTTTCTTGATCATATTTGTATTCATTTACTGGCTAAACAGGCCGAAGTGTAGGCACAGCCAAGAATATTGTCCTGATCTCTTGCTGACTGTGTGAATGAAATGTGTCTCCTGGAGGGGTGTTGTGAAACGGGAAATCATCTCTGTTTGGGTTGACTTGTTCTGTGGGATTCAACAACTCAGGCAGTTTTCTGACAGCATCTGGTTCATTTTCCCTTCCCACTATAGGTCACCTGAAGCGTGTATTCAGCAGTGCTGAAGATCCTGAGGTGAGTGAGAAAGGAACATTTCATGTTCCTGGTGTTTAAGAATTGTAGAGCAAGCTGAGAGCTTGGCCAGTAGCAGTAGATTGTAGAGGGCCAGCTAGGAAGGCTGAAAGAAAATCCATTTCCATGCCTGAAACAAAAGTAACAAATGCAGCTATAGATATTTTTAAATTTCCTTCTCAGAGTTTGAAGAACTAAAAACATAGTTTTGAAAGGAGAACGATGCTTGCTGACAGCAGATAGGAAAAATTTAATTAAGAGCAATTTCCTGTACAGTTGAATTAGATCATTTTAATTTAAACAGAGTGACTTAGAATCCTATTCCTGTAAAACTTAATGATATCTACTTAGAAGATGTGGTTATAGAACAGGAAGGCCATCTTGCAATGGTGCCTGCTGGATGTGAAGTGAAATGGGCACCTTTGTGGCTGGGGAGCTGCGTGGGCCAAAAGGACGCGGGGCTGGTGGCCTTGAGCAGCTGAAGATGAGGCAGCGTGTGGCGAGGGAGCCAAGAAGGCCAAGGGCACGGTGGCCTGTGCCAGCAGCAGTGGGGCAGCAGGAGCAGGGCAGTGAGCATGGCCCTGTGCTGGGCAGCGCTGTGGCCACAGCTGGAGTGCTGTGTGCAGCTGTGGGCCCTGGGAAGCAGAAAGTCATGGAGGGGCTACAGCGTGTGCACAGAAGGACAGGGGAGCTGGGCAAGGGGTGCAGCACAAGGCCAGTGAGGAGGTGCTGAGGGAGCTTTAGCCTGGGACAATGGGGGCCCTTGAGGGACCTTCAGGCAGACTTCCATAGATCCCTGCCTTAGATCCATAGAGCCAATGCTCAGCACAAGGGCTGTTTCCCTGCCAAACATCCCTTCACTGCATCCAAGTGCTTTAGACACTGGAGTGGGTAACACTTTCATATTTTGTTTATTTGTTTGTTTGTTTGTTTGCTCGAAGGAGAAGCCTTGTGTAACTTCTCCTTCTCCAGGGAGCAAGGGAGCTTTTTCTCAATCTTTCCTGCCCTTTTCCAGCACTGGCAGAAACACATCATTTTCAGGGTAACGGCTCCCGTGTCTTTTGGCAGCCCAGGGACAGCCCACAACACAAAGTGTTGTGTTTGGGAATTGAGCAGGAAATCAATGCCCTTGCATTCCAGCTGGTGCTCAGAGGTTAGAGGAGCTGGAGGGGCTGGGCTGCATTTCTGATTCCAGCCACTTTAGCACCATCAGTGTGGTCGAGTCCAAGAGAAGAACTTGCCTGAGCACAGATGCACAAAGAATGCAGTTCCCAGTGAAATGCTCTGGGTCTGGTTGCATTCCATAGGGACCCACACGCTCCAGATTCCCCAAGAGTATGTGTTACTGAAGCAACAGGAGAGCAAGTTCAGGATGGCTGCTGATCGGGGCACTGCTACCGAGTGCTCATGTGTGTAGCGACAGAAAGGACAGTATTGATTCAGGGTTGTCAGAGAAGGACTTAAAGAAAAGGCCATGAGACATACAATTGAGAGAAAAGTATAAGGGAAAAGTAAAGCAGTTCTCAGCCTTCTGATTTCTATAAACAATTAGACTCTCTTTATAAACAATAAAGTTCTCAGACAGTCTTCCCATAACAAGCAGAACACCATCTCTGGGAAAACCTGGCACCCTGAGAACAGATGTAGAAGTTTTGGGAACACTGGTTCTGTTTTTAATAAACAATTGTAGGTATTCTAAAACAAGAGGAGTGGTTAGAAGTTTCTCTGTTAGCCTATCATGAATCTGGGTTACAGAATATTCATGGAGTTCGTTACCATTGTTATTTAAGGTGATTGATTGATCAATAAAATTGGAGTTCGATGCATTACCAGGATGGTCGTTCTCCCTTCACTTCAATACAGGGTGACCCCCATGTGGTGAATAATGTGCTTTGGCTCTATGATTTAGAAGGTTAAACAAATGCTTTCTTAAGCTATATTACACTAGTACTATATTAAAACTAGACTAAAGAGATGCTATACTAAAAAGCTACTAAAGAAAAACTCGTGACTTTCTCCAGACAGTCACGACACAGCTTTTATCTAATTAGCTAATCAAGCTAAACAACTATCACTAAAATCCAATTAACAAATCACTTTCAGTAAACAATCACTATAACACATTCTACATATACTAAACAACAAGAACAGCCAGTAGAGATAATAATTGTTTTCTCTTCTTCTCTAAGTTTCTCACTACCTTCCCTTAAAAAAAAACCTAGGAGAGAGAATTATATCTCTCTGTGTTCAAAGAATGTAAATACCACAGTACAGTAAAGAGAGCTTATAAAAGTGAGATCTGTCTATCTGTCTATCTATTTGAATCTTCCTGGCTCTGCTCCAAAGCAGTGGAAGATGCAAAGCTCAACTAAAGGCATCCCTTTGATAGTGGAACCCTGGAAAAAGTTAAAGATAGAATCTAAAATGTTAGGCTTTGTTCTTTCCCAGATCAACTGCACCTGCGTAAGCAGTATGATAAATTATATAATTGTTAGATGTGATGATTGTTTAGTAATTAAATGTAATTATTATATAACAATAAGAAGAATAGTGAGAAACTATGTTGGAAATTCAGAGAGGAGCTAAATTTATGTATACAATAGAACAATATAAGTTTAATAATTAACATGAAAGTTATGTAACGATAGAGTATAAAACATGATCATTTCGGATGTATGGTTGGAGTCAGATTTGGGTTGAATATACCCCAATTCCCAGAGCTCTTAATAAAAAGCACCGCATATAATCGCTCCGTGATTATGTGTTTTTGAATGCAAGCCAGATGGGCCCTTATGAGTGCTGCTGAGCGAGTTCGCGACTCGATCACGCTCCAGCCAGCACCAAGAGATTCTCGGGGAGCCCATCGGCCGTGACCACTTCCGCCGCTCACAAACGTCCCCGGGAGAAAGGTAAGGGGCTTTTTGCTTTGGTTTGGATGCCTGCCAATCAGACGCAGCGAAAGCTACGCTTGGTTGGGCTAAAGGAATTCCTGTTGGTGTAAGCCTAGGTGCCGTTCCGTAAGACAATCGCGAAAGCGTTGCGGGTTCGGCATTTTTGGTATTTTTGAAATGGAGAAACTTAAAGGGATTTTGGGCAGTAAGACCCCTATCCCGCAAAATTCTCCTTTGGGGTGCTTATTAGCACATTGGAAACAAGGTAACTTTGGGGAAGGATTACGTAAAACTAAGTTGATTGATTATTGTAATTCATGGTGGCCAGAATATGCCTTGGAGAACGGTGAAAAATGGCCAAAATACGGTACTCTGCAATATAACACTATTTCGCAGTTAATGTCATTTTGTAAACAAGAAGGAAAATGGGATGAAGTCCCATATGTTGATCTATTTTTCTACTTACGGGGAAAGCCAGAATGGCAGGATCAATGTGGATTAATAGTGGTTAAAACATCTGCAAAGTGTGGGGTTTGTGAGGAACGTTGTTTAGAACACTTGGCGTTAAGAGAAAGCTTGAGTAGGGAAAACTATACAGATATTGATTTACAAGTAGCTCCAATAGGAACAAGAGAACTTAACCCTATCCCACCTGTTTCATCTGTCCCTATCCCACTACCTGCTCCTCACCCACCTACCCCTCAACCTGTCTCATCTAGTACACCCTTCCCTCTTTATCCTCCTCTCCTATCATCACCCGATCCCTCTTCCTCGGAAGATGAGCAAAACCTAACTGTGATAGAAAGGGGAAAGAGGTATGCGAGTGAAAAAGACAGCAATGGTAATGAATCAGTGACCCCAATAGCCCATAGAACCTGGGGTCGGGCAAAGCTAGCTCCAGTTGTGCATAGAGATGGCATAAGGAAACAAAAACGGACTGTGATTGCCCCCTTGCAACAAGGTGTAGGAGTGGAAGGGCCAGTATTTGTAAAAGTGCCTTTTTCCCCAGCAGACTTAGTCATTTGGAAACAGTCAGCCGGAACTTATAGAGAAAATCCTGATAAAATGGCACGAGTAGTAAAAATGGTTATAAAAACTCAAAATCCTGACTGGGATGACATACAAGTAGTATTAAATACTCTGATGGATTCTACTGAAAAAGAAATGGTACTTAAGGCAGCCAAAGAGAGGGCAAGGGAGGATATTAGAAATGGACTAGTAACAGGGAATTTAGATGCGAATTTCCCAATTGAGGATCCAAATTGGGACCCTAATTTATTTTGCGATATGAGGAAATTATGGAAATATCAAGAGTGGATCCAAATACGAGTTCAGAACGCTGTGCCCAAAACTAGAAATTGGTCCAAACTATATGAGGTTTGACAGGAAAAGAAGGAATCTCCCACTGCGATTTTGGAGAGGCTTAAGGAGGTAGCAAGGAAATATAGAGATCTTCAAATGGACACAGAACAAGCAAAGGTTCAGCTCGCTCTCATATTCTTGGGCCAATCACAGGATGACATTCGTAGAAAATTGCAAAAATTAGAAGGGGAAGAATTAAGGTATTTGGATAAGTTACTCGAGGTCACTTGAAAGGTATATAACAATTGGGAAAAAGAAGCTAGTAAAAGGCAGCAGCAGAATCTTTTGGCAGTAATACAGGGGAGAGGGAACCCAAATTTCAGGGGGCGTAACAGGAATGGTTGGGGTAGGAGACCAGTTACCCAAGGGTTAAGTCTGAATCAGTGTGCATATTGTAAGCAGGAGGGGCATTGGAAGCGAAATTGTCCGAGTTTGAATAACCAGTTTGACCAGGGCAATCAGTTCCAGCAGGCTACCAAGGAGATGGTCCTGGAGGAGTATACCAGCTGACTAGACGTAGAACCGGTAGAACAAGTTAAGGAACCTGTTGTAAATATACAGTTAGGGCATAAAGAGGTCAGATTTCTAATAGATACAGGAGCTACTTTTTCTGTATTGAATGATTTGCAAGGACAAATTGGGGACAAGGAAACGACAACAGTCGGCGCTACAGGGAAAGGGGAAAAACGGCCTTTCCTGCAACCCCTAGATTTGTGTTTTGGAAACAAGATTATACACACGAATTTTTATATGTACCTGAGTGTCCAATTCCACTTTTAGGGAGAGATTTGCTAGCAAAACTTGATGCAGTAATAACCTTTGAAAATGGAGAGCTTATAATGAAAATACCTGAATCAAAGATGGGACAGATATTAATGATCAAAGAAAAACCTGTGCCCTCTATCCCTAGGGAGGTAGAAGATGCAGTGATTCCCTCTGTATGGGAGACAGATATACGAGGGAAATCTAAATTGGCACAACCAGTGCATGTAGAGTTAAAAGAAGGGGCAAGGGCTGTACAAGTCAAACAATATCCCATAAAACCAGAAGTATGGCAAGGAATAGTAAAGATTATTGAGAAATTCTTGAAATACCGAATTTTAGAAGAATGTGAATCCGAATTTAATACACCAATATTTCCAGTAAAGAAGCCAAATGGTGAATATAGATTAGTGCAGGATTTGAGAGCAATAAATAAAATAACAAAGGACATTTATCCAGTGGTAACAAATCCTTATACATTGCTAACATCTGTAAAGGAGATATATAAATGGTTTACCATAATTGATTTAAAAGATGCCTTTTTCTGCATCCCCCTTCACAAAGAAAGTAGGAAACTGTTTGCCTTTGAGTGGGAAAACCCAGGGAACGGAAGAAAGACCCACATCACCTGGACATGATTACCACAAGGATGCAAGAACAGTCCCACTCTATTCGGAAACCAACTGGCAAAGGAACTGGAGATTTTGTCTGAAAATGGGCAAGTACCAAGAGACCAATACTTATTGTTGCAGTATGTTGATGATATACTAATAGCTACAGAAGAAAGAGCAACCTGTATAAAGGTAACCATTGAGATTTAAAATTCACTGGGGATGGGAGGCTATAAAGTATCCAGAGGAAAGGCACAAATCACACAACAGACTGTGATTTACCTGGGATGTGAAATTTCACAAGGGCAACGAAAACTAGGTACTAATTGTATCCAAGCTATTTGTGCTATTCCAGAGCCCCAGAATTTACAGGAGCTGCGAGTCTTCCTCGGGATGGCAGGATGGTGTCGCTTGTGGATCATGGACTATGGACTGATTGCAAAACCCCTGTATGAAGCTCAGAAGATGCAGCCATTCACCTGGGGCAAACTACAGAAAGAAGCCTTCCTAAAATTAAAGGAAGCACTGACAACTGCTCCAGCACTAGGATTACCTGATCTGTCTAAAGATTTTCAGCTGTTTGTACATGAAAGGCTGCACCTAGCACTAGGAGTCCTGACCCAACGTCTGGGAAGCTGGAAAAGGCCGGTGGGCTACTTTTCCAAACAACACGACAACATAAGTGCCGGGTGGCCCCCATGTCTGCGGGCAGTCGCAGCTACTGTGATCCTGATACAAGAAGCCAGGAAACTTACTATGGGAAGGCACATAGATGTCTATGTACCACACATGGTAACCACTGTCTTAGAACAAAAGGGGGGCCATTGACTATCTCCCAGCAGGATGATGAAATTCCAGGTAGTCCTGACAGAGCAGGATGATGTCACACTAAAAACAACTAACCTTTTCAATCCAGCTTTGTTCCTAGGTACCACAACTGAAGAAGGCCCATTAGAACAAAACTGTGTAGAAGTAATAGAGTGTCGACTGTTTTTGATGGCCAGGAAAGGCTCGGGATGGCCTTGGGCCAGCCCGTGCTCCAAAGGACGAAAAGAGTCTTCAGGTTTTTTCTCGGTCTTCAGTGCTTATTAGTTTTTATCTACAAGATTTTCTCTCAGCCCGACAGAGGTCCGCACAGCACGTCAGCCATGAGCACACTGAGAGCCCTCGGGGCGGTCACTTATCTTTCTACCCAAAACTATGTATAAGATATTTACCTATTTTCCCCAATACCTTTCACCCTTATTGACAAGTGCACTTTTAGTAAGAACCAATCCCAAAGTGCCACCACCACCACAGAAGATGGAGGCCAAGAAGAAGAAGAAGAAGAAGGGCCGGACACACCCTAATTCCTCCATCTTGTTTCTCTAGACCCCCCGGTACCGAAATTCTAAAACCTGTGTTTCACACTATAATTAATCTATCCCTTCACCATTTATCCCCGTGTGATCCTCCCATCCTCATACAGGTGTCGTCTCCTGTGCAGGATCAAAGTCCAGCCACCAGACACTTCTGGCAACATTCCAGGACCTCCGAGCCCTCCAAGGGTTATCTCGGTGACTCTGCACATCAGGACTGCTGTGCTGAGATCCCACATCTCCCCCTTCTGTTTGCACCAAAAGACCTTTTTCGCTTTTATGTGAAAACCCCCCAAAGTCCTTAGTTTCTTTTTATTTCTCTTCTGGGTCGTTTTTCGCAGCCCGAGTCTCGACTTCTGTCTGAGTACTCGTCTCTTTGTTTCTCGGATCAGCGTTCTCGTGTTCTCGCGTTCGGAATGGCTTCACGTGCCGTGCCGACACCCACTTCAGACCTCGATCTGTGGAGATACAAGCGAAACCCTTTCCCCAAGTGATTAGTTTGAAAGGACCCTCTATTTGACCTGTTTTTGGGTTTCTGATCAAAACTAAAGGATTTTCCCTTAGCTTTGCCTGTGTGCTATTTAGAAAATGTCTCACGATTGGTGGATTAGGTTCTGAGGATGAACTATTTAGGAAATTCAACACATACAGCGCCTTATTTAATTTCATGTGAGGTGTTGCCTCTGGCTCACCCCTTCTTTGTCTGTCCAGAAGGGATTTCAGGGTGTCATGTGTTCTTTCAATGATTGCCTGACCTGTGGGCGAATGTGGAATACCAAACGTATGTTTGACACCCCATCTTTTCAGGAATTTGTCAAGCACCCTGCCTGTATACTTTGGGCTATTGTCTGTTTTTACCCCCCGAGGCACACCTAATGATGCGAATGCTTGCAGAAAATGTCGACAAGCATGGTCTGCTGTTTCCCCTGCATGTGCTGAAGCAAAGACTGCACCTGAGAATGTATCTACAGAAACATGAACATTTTTGAGCCTCCCAAAGGATGGATACTTTGTGACATCAGCTTGCCACAATTGAAGACTTTGCAATCCCCGCAGATTGACTGCTCCTGTAGAAGAAGGTGGCTGCACAAGTCGACAGTCTGGACAAGCACTAATGATCTCCCTCGCCTGACTCTTTGTGAGACGAAAGGACTCCATCAGCGCCTGTGCATTCTGATGAAAGAACGCATGACTTAATCTTGCTTGCTCAAAAATGTCCGGCACTGTTTGCGAAATGAGCACTGTCAATCTGTCTGCCCGAGCATTCCCTTCCGCTAAAAACCCCGGAAGTGTTGTGTGCGCTCTAATGTGCGTGATAAAATATTCTCTTTCTCTGCTCTCTAGCAATGTTTTCAAGCTCGCTAGATATGAGTATAAAACCTCATTACTGACTTCTTTCAAGAGCGAACCTTCCAATCTTTTGACCACACCCGCAACATATGCGGAATCTGTGACCAGATTGAGAGGTTGTTTGAACAACTGAAATGCTCGGACAACAGCTGCCAACTCAACAATTTGTGGAGAGCCCTGAACCATCTTCACGTCTGAGTCCCAATCCCCTGTTGTTGAGTTTCTCCACGTGATCACCGATTTGTGTGTCTTCCCTGAGCCATCAGTGAACACTATGATCCCGTCCAAAGGTTCTTCACTTATTCTTGGTTTCGCTCTGTAACATATTTGTGATTGCAGTGTTCTGTGCTGTGGAACATGGACTGTGCAAATTCCTGGGAAAGCTAACAACGCGATTAACAAGTCTTTCGATTGTTGCATTGCCCAATCGAAATAGTCTTGCTTCAGAGGTAATCTGATGACTGAGAATTCCCGTCCTGCCATTGTCAGCAACCTCGTTCTCGCCTTTATGATGATTTGTGCTGCCATCTCTAAATCGGTGAGAATTGTCTTTGAGGGCCTGTGTGGTAGAAAAACCCACTCTATAATTATCAAAGAGTCCTTTTGTGATTCATCCCATTGATGATCAAACCATGGAACTGTGTTTTCTTCCCCAGCACTGCCAACTGAAAAGGCAACATTGGAACAAATCAATGTGCCTGCCTTTTCTGTATCACGTCTGTAACTTTCTCCAACTCTTTCTTCGCTTCTGGCGTGAGTGTCCTGGGAGATCGAATGTCTGTGTCTCCTCTCAAAAGATGAAGCAATGCTGGAATGTCATCGTTTGTGATTCCCAAAACTGGCCTCATCCAGTTGATTTCTCCCAAAAGCTGTTGTAAATCATGCAAATTGCTGATCTTTGTGCTGATCTCCATTTTCTGAGGTTTTATTGTTCTCTCTGAAATTTTCCACCCTAGATATTTCCAAGGCGCAACCTCTTGAATCTTTGAAATGCTGATTTCCAGACCTGCCTTTTGCACTTCTGCGATCACACAGTCACAAGCTTCTTGCAGCTCCTGTTGTGTTGACGCTGCAATGAGCAAATCATCCATGTAATGAATGATCTTCACCTTCGGAAATTTCTTCTGCGCTGGTGCCAAAGCTCATGCCACGTACCATTGACAGATCGTCGGAGAATTTTTGAGGCCTTGTGGAAGGACCACCCAATGGCACCACTGCAGAGTTGTTTCCTTGTTGATACTCGGAACTGAAAAGGCAAATCTCGGAGCATCATCTGGATGGAGCGGAATACTGAAAAAACAATCCTTGAGGTCAATGACCACAAGCGGCCAATCTCTGGGAATCATTAAAACAGATGGAAGCCCCAGCTGAAGTGGCCCCATGTCTTCTATGACTTCGTTGATCTTCCTGAGATCATGTAACAACCTCCATTTGCCTGATAGCTTTTTCTTGATGACAAACACTGGAGAGTTCCAAGGGCTGTCTGTTGGCCTGATGTGTCCCTTCTGCAATTGTTCTTGGACCAGGTTTTTCAAAGCACTCAACTTTTTCCGCTCAAGGGGCCACTGATCCACCCAAACTGCATCGTTTGTTCTCCATGTCAACTTCAATGTGGCGAGTGCCGCAGCGACCCCTGTTAAAAATCCACTTTGATCTTCGCGCCCCATTGTGCCAAAAGGTCCCGACCCCAGACTGTGATTGGCTTTTGGACGACAAAAGGACGAATGATCGCCGTTTTGTCTCCTGGTCCCGTGACAACGACGGAATTCTCACTTTGCAGACACAGAGATGCTCCCCCTATGCCTGAGAGAGAACCCAAGGGCGCGACCAAGCTCCAGCTGTGTGGCCAAAAGATGTACGATATTACTGTGACATCCGCCCCTGTGTCGAGCATACCTCTGATTGCTATCGTCCTGTCTCCACATGTCAATTGGCACGTGAGTGTGGGTCGGTCTCGAGCTATGTGCTTCACCCATGTTGTATGTACCTCAACATGTTCCTTCATAGGGAACCCTTCTTCGTCGAAGATTGACATGACTTCTCCAACTGAGTGTGGTGGCAAGGCAAAAGCTCTTGCAAGCACTGTATTTTCCGTCACAGTCAATGGTGGATGAAGCGCTCTTGCCAGAACCGTCAATTCTGTATTTTTGTCTGCAGAGACAACTGTAGGATAAACAATGAGTCCAAGGATGCTGCATTTGTCTTGTCCAACTATCAAGAAATCTTGTTTTTTGTATGAATCTCCGCGGACACCTGTTGGTATCTCTGCATGATTTTCATCTAGAAAGCATACTAGTTTTGAAGCTGCCAATGCACACTGTCCCCCTGGTGGGAGAAGGTCTGGGTCACTATGGAATCGACTGAGGGTTTTGCTGAGGACATCTGCTTGTCGCTCACTGATGACTGCCCTGTCTGTTCTTGTGACACCGCCAGTACTTGTGTCTGAGCGCGCCGGTGATTTCCCGCGCTGATTTTTTAATTTCCCAGATGTGGTAACGGATTTCCTTCCACATCTGTCTGGGAATAACATTCTTTCACAGAGTGTCTTCCTTTTCCGCACCGTGCACAAATTGGCCTTTCCACTTTTTGTGCTGGCGCTGGTGTATGTGTTCGTGGACAATTCTTTCTTATGTGTCCAAACTCCCCACATTTGTAACACTGTCCTCCTGGGGGATTGCTCTTCTTCTGCATTGTTGCAAGAACTTTGTTGGTGTTCTCGTTCTGTTGATGAAGTATTTTTTCTAGCATCTTTTCCAATGTCTTGTCTTCTGATTGCCTCTCTGAGTGTCCCTTTATCTGTTCTTCCCATTCCTCTCTGAATTCGTTCTTCACAATCGATGTGACAGGCTGAGGTGTCCCCACCTTGCTGCATGCCTCCACCATCTCTGCCAAGGATGGCCGTCCTGGCATGGCACTAATGACCCGTTGACAATCCGGGTTGGCATTGCCGAAAGCTAAGCTTTCCAAGAGAGGCCTCTTCACTTCTTCAATCGTCACCTGCCGATCCACGGCTTGCGTGAGTCGCTCGATGAACGACATGAATGGTTCTGTGGGACCTTGCCTGATGCAAGAGAACGGAACATCCGGAGCTCCTGTTGGTGTAATCTGCATGATACCCATTCGTGCTGCTTCTTTGATGTCACTTAACACTCTTCGTGGAAGCTGCACTGCTTGTTCCCCTGGGTTGTCATCCGGAGGATCCCCTGCTAACTGCGTTTCTGTGAGATTTGCGTTTGGCCCACTTTGGTATCTGTTTCGCAACTCAGAAAGATACTTTCGCCACCTTTTTTCCCAGACAAGACTCTGTGTGTCATTGAGAATCATTGCCACAATGCTTCGAATATCATATGGCGTAAGGTCATACGTGGTGAATTTCCCTCTTAATAGTTGTTTGAAATATTGTGAATCCAGCCCAAAAGTTTGAGCCGCCTTCCCTAAGTCTTTGAGTGTTTCGTGACCCATCCTTTCCCATCTTGGATTCTGTCCCTGGGCATCATATGTCACCGGCATTTTCAAATCTCCTGAACCCGGAAATAAATGCTTGTCTTTTGCCAATGCTTTTTTGATGCGCTTCCAATCCATCGTCTTCACCGGCTGTTGAAATTCCTCCTCTTGAGACTCCATTGGGATTTGCATGAATAACGGGGTTGTGGATGTCATCGGTGATTCGTTGTACCTCATTCTTTGCCTTGAGGTTTTTGGCCTCGCTTCTAAATCCAAAAAGGAAACTTGAGGATCCTGTTGATATTTCTTTTTTGCTGTATCAAATGAATGCAAGAAGCTTTTTGCTGCTTCCGCTGCTGACAGCATCCATGCTAGAAAATATTCCGATGCTGTGATCCGTATGAAGTCTTCTGCTTGTTGCTGTGCTTCATCTGAACTTTCATCGTCTTCGCGAAATCCCGAAGTTTAAGGATAATCCATTTGTTGTGTTATCATTGTCTTCTTAGAAGTATTTTTCATTTTGTATATTGTTGGAAAAAATCGCTGCATTGTTGCATTCTCGCCATGAGACGGCGCTGTGGCTCCACCAAACGGATCCGGCATGTCGTGTACTTCTTTCATCCCGCCACGAGGTGGCGCTGTCACCGGACTCTGTGGCTCGGATGACGGAATGAACTCAACTGCCCCTCTTCCGGTCGTCTGCCGTGTCTGCAAACTTGCTTGAGACCGGGGGTGCCTGGCTTTTGATTCAGCTGACAATGGGGCTCGGACACCAGAACGTCTCCCTTGAAGGGAAGAGGTTGGGACTCCAAGGGTTTGGATTAGAGGCACCGGGACTGAAGAGGGGGTGGAGCCTTGGGATGTGGAACCCGGAGCATGGCTCCTCCTCGCCCGAGACGTCACAGGGGACCGGACACGCCTCCGCCCGCGCTCTGCTCTCCGCGCATGCGTGCTTTCGGAGCCGCTCCCCGTCTCTCCTGAGCTGACGTCACTCTCTCCCCCCCGTTCCGCCTCCAAAATCTCCTCCCCTTGGTCTGTCCCCGACTCTCTCTCCTCCTCCTCTGACGCTGTATCCACTCCTCCCACCGGTGCACGCTGCCCTCCCCCCGCCGGCACCCGGGCCCGCTCAGCGATCCGAGCCGATCTCCTCGCCCCTACTTCCGGGTGTGACGTCACAACCGCGCGTCTCCTGCGTCTCTCTACGGCGGCCTTCTGGGGCCGTGCAGCTTCCCCCAACTCGCTGCCTGTATCTGACGTTCCTGCACTGGTTTGTGACCCCCCCCAGGGTTTCCGCGAGCCTTGCCCTTCACGCGCTTTTCTGGCACCCTGCCGGCCAGAGCGGCCGCCGCTCCCAGTGTTGTGCTTACGAAAGCCGCACCAGAACCCGTGTCTCCCATTACCTCCTTACTCGCGCCCCCGCCTCCATCTGCACCACTGCAGCTGCGCCGCCCTGCTCTGCCACCGCCACGCCGCCGTGCCCGCCGCGAGAAAGTGCTTCCCCTGACCCCTTTTCTCCCCCTCAGACCCCCCCTTCCGATCTCACTTCTGAGTCGGAGCCTGAAGCCCCTGTGCTCTCTGGGGTTTCAGGACGTTTTAGGGATTTCTTGGGGTTTCTGGGTCTTGGAATCGGAGGCAATGATATTATTCCCTGCTCCCGTTCCTCGAGAGTTTTTTCCCCCGGCTAGCTGGGGCCAGAGCCGATCTCTGCCTAGAGCCTTGCTCTCCTCCCCCTGTTCCTGAGGGTCCCACAACATTTTGTTTCCTTTCCAGTCGCTTTGACTGCACAGAAATGCCTTCTAACATTATTCTTGCTGGAGACAGCAATTTTAAGGCTGTCTCATCTTTTTTCGTGGCTAAGAGATATAAGTGCCTATTAATTTCTTGCCAAAAACCTACTTCGAATAATAGACGCGTCCCTGAAAATGGGTAATTAAGTCTCACCCACAATAAAAGCTGTTTCAGCTCCTTCTTTGAGATCCCGACCGTGTAGGTCTGAGCTACGCCTTGTAAGGCGGACAAAATTCCCAGCTGTTCCCGGGAGAGTGTGCCCCCCATGTTCTTATTTTTGACCTTCTCATCGAATCTCTGTCGTCAGAGCAGTCCGAAGGCTCCCGATCTCCGTCCAGCAGGTCACAAGAGGTGGGTCCAGAGGCACCTTTCTGGTCCCGATCCAGGCTGCTCTGTACGAACTTTCTTCGGCAGAAGCTGAGAGATGTAATTCTCAGTGACTTCTGGCTTTTTCAGACTCTCTCGGCCGTTATTTTTTTTTTTTTTGGCTTGTCTCCCCAGAAGTTATCAGTGTTCTCCTGGGAATCCGTCCAAGTCCGGAGCTGTCCTCTCGGCTCTTCAGGGCTGATACCCCCCCTTAGTGGGAGCAGCCCACACAGCGGATGCCAGTTGTCCCGTCCTCGGCTGTTTTTGATGGCCAGGAAAGGCTCAGGATGGCCTTGGGCCAGCCCGTGCTCCAAAGGACGAAAAGAGTCTTCAGGTTTTTTCTCGGTCTTCAGTGCTTATTAGTTTTTATCTACAAGATTTTCTCTCAGCCCGACAGAGGTCTGCACAGCACGTCAGCCATGAGCACACTGAGAGCCCTCGGGGCGGTCACTTATCTTTCTACCCAAAACTATGTATAAGATATTTACCTATTTTCCCCAATACCTTTCACCCTTATTGACAAGTGCACTTTTAGTAAGAACCAATCCCAAAATGCCACCACCACCACAGAAGATGGAGGCCAAGAAGAAGAAGAAGAAGAAGGGCCGGACACACCCTAATTCCTCCATCTTGTTTCTCTAGACCCCCCGGTACCGAAATTCTAAAACCTGTGTTTCACACTATAATTAATCTATCCCTTCACCATTTATCCCCGTGTGATCCTCCCATCCTCATACAGGTGTCGTCTCCTGTGCAGGATCAAAGTCCAGCCACCAGACACTTCTGGCAACATTCCAGGACCTCCGAGCCCTCCAAGGGTTATCTCGGTGACTCTGCACATCAGGACTGATGTGCTGAGATCCCACAATAGATTACACCTATTCAGCAAGAGAAGACCTGAAAGACGTCCCACTAGAGCAGCCGGAGTGGGAGCTGTTTACAGATGGGAACAGCTTCGTGGAAAACGGAACCAGATACGCTGGATATGCGGTAACAACACTCAATACAGTAGTGGAGGCAAAGGCATTACCACCAAATACATCTGTCCAGAAGGCAGAACTGGTTGCTTTAACCAGGGCACTAGAATTAAGTGAAGGGGAAAAGGTAAATATCTGGACTGACTCAAAATATGCTTTTGGAGTGGTGCATGTACACGGAGCACTGTGGAAAGAAAGAGGACTGTTATCTTCTCGGGGTACGCACATTAAACATCAGGATGCAGTCCTGCAATTGATAAAGGCAGTACAAAAACCTGAACAAGTGACAATCATACACTGCAAAGCACACCAATCAGGAAACTCCAAAATCTGTGAGGGAAATCGAAAGGCAGACTGGGCAGCCTGACAGGTTGCTCGGGAGGTACAAACAACAATGGCATTGATACCTTTGAAGCTTAATGTATCCCAATTCAATTTGCCTCCAAAACCAAAATATTCAGTAGAAGATGAGAGACTGGCACATTTGCTAAATGCACAAGAGAATTCAGAGGGATGGTATACGACTGCACAAGGACAAATAGTGGTACCCCCCTTGATAATGAGAGAAGTTCTACAAATTAAACATAGCGAATGTCACTGGGGAGCAGAGGCATTGGTAAAATTGCTAAAGCAGAGTTTAATTTCAGTACAGATGTTAACAATGGCAAAATCAGTAATGTCAAAATGTGATATCTGCTTGAAAAACAACCCAGTGGCCAGGCGACAGGCACAGCTAGGAAGAATTCGGATAGGAATAGAGCCAGGAGACTATTGGCAGGTAGATTTTGTAGAGCTACCAAGAACTCGAGGATACAAATACCTGTTAGTGGGGGTTGACACATTCTCTGGGTGGCCAGAAGCACTTCCCTGTCGCACGAACCAAGCAAAGGAAACAGTTAAGTGGTTACTACAGGAGATTATTCCCAGGTTTGGGGTACCCCTAGGGGTATCATCAGATAGGGGACCCCATTTCATAGCTACAGTAGTAAGAGAGGTAAGTAGATTGCTGGGGATAAATTGGGACCTCCACACACCATGGAGACCCCAGTCAAGTGGACAGGTAGAGAGGATGAATCAGACACTAAAAAGGCAAATCAGTAAAATATGCCAAGAAGCCAAATTGCAGTGGCCCCGGGCTTTGCCAATAGCACTGTTGAGGATTCAGATAAAGCCTAGGAGTGGGATGTCAGTCAGTCCTTATGAGATATTGTATGGGAAACCATATGAATCTCCTGAGCCTAACCCTAATGTACATGTCACAGGAAAGCAGGAAGTGTATCATTATGTTCTGTCTCTTGGGAAAACTTTAGCTTGACTCCGGAGTATCCTAGTGTGGAATAGACCAGTGACTCTCGAGAACCCAGTCCATAACATACATCCAGGAGACGAGGTGTACATCAAGAACTGGAACGAGGAACTGCTGAAAGAAAAGTGGAGTGGACCCCATCAGGTACTACTGACCACCTTTACAGCAGTCAAAGTAGCCGGCGTGGAACCCTGGATCCACTATACCCGAGTGAAGAAAGTCCATCCTGGATCACAGACTGTATAAACTCTGGAATGAACAAAGGCTGCAGATAAGATGTGTTTAATTGCTTTCAGAATGCTATCAGTAATTGTGCTAACGTTATGGTTATTAATATCTTTGGGATGTGGAATGCAAAATGATCAACTAACCATTCTTCATTCTAGAATGAAGAGAGAGGTACAAATGGAAACACAGGTGATAAAGGTTTCTAATGCAGTTCGGGCTGAGAATGTAATGATCGGATTAGTCAAAGATTTTGCCAAAATGCAAAACACCAGCCAAATAACTGCCTGTCTGCCAATACCAAAGGCAGCAGGAGACCCAGTAAATTGGGGAATCATAACATCAAAACTACCTGAAATATAAAAGAACAAAACAATTACATGTAAACTGGTACCCGAATCGAGGCAAGTTACAGAAACAACTCTGGTATGGGAATGTGAGGCCAAGGATAAGAAAGATCAGATAGAACCTTGGGACAGTGCATGGTCTGTGAGTATTCTTCAAAGATTCCAATATATGGCAAACACCCCTTGGTGTATTAAGTGGGAAGGCCCCGAGAATGAAACAGATCCAGCAATAACGAACACTGACACTAGTAGCAGAACGAGGGCAGACAAAGTAAGTTGGTGGGCATGTAATAAAACTTATGACTGCACTTCAGATGATGAAGAGATAAAACAGATGCCACCCCTGGCAATAGCCCTACAAATTGGTTGTGCTTGCAGAGGGATCAAACATAAACAAGGCAGAGTGAATTATAAAGTAATTATAGGGTGTACCAGGATTACAATCCGAGGTCCAGGACAATTTGTATGGGCATCAAGTGATGGTACCTGGACAACACATCTGCCTGTAGACGGGAAAGTAAAGGAGATTACTTTAGGCCTCCCAACCTTATGTCCAATTTGGAAAAAGTCCCCATTTAATGGAAAACATGAACTTCTGCAGATAAGAGCAAGACGAGAAGTTCTAGACAATGAAAATCCAGATGACACTTGGCAAGAACCCTCTAGTGGAGTGAAATTTGGATGGGCCCTAGAGTCATTGCTTGGTCCTATAGCAAACTATAAGAGCAGAGAGATGCTGTAAAAACTTAAAGGTCAGGTAGGTAGACTGGCAAGAGTCACCCGGGAAGGAATTAAAGAATTAAATATACAATTACAAGCCACCACAAAAATGACTTTACAAAATTGATTGGCCCTAGATATGTTACTTCTGAAAGAGCATGGAGTATGTGGATTTTTAAAGGGACAAGTTGATCATTGCTGCGTTCATATTGCAAATGTAACTGCAGATGTAGAATATGACATCAATCAGTTGAAACAAATAGATCATGAAGCACAAGAAGAGCAAAAGGATTTGGCCACAAGCTGGTTAGGAAAAATCTTTAAAGGATTAGGGTGGAATGTGAGTTCATGGATTAAATCTATCATTGAGAGTGTGATAATCTTACTAATTGTATTCTTAGGAATTTGGTTAGTTTACAGCATCTTAAAGGGAGAGATACAGAAGAAAACATCCTGGAACCAGAGGATTATAAAGGCACTAACACGAGATCCATGCCCACCATCTTCTGGTTCTCCAGTTCGTATCAGCATCCACGACAACATTTACATCAACCCTGGATTTGAAGAACCAAGTATGAACTGAGGAATAAAGGACTGTATCAAGTGAAAACATTTACACCTATAGTGAAGTGAAAATGCTTTCAAAGGGGGAGAATGATAGTGGAACCCTGGAAAAAGTTAAAGATAGAATCTAAATGTTAGGCTTTGTGCTTTCCCAGA
The DNA here is from genome assembly GCF_028551555.1 of Melozone crissalis. Taxonomy (NCBI): domain Eukaryota; kingdom Metazoa; phylum Chordata; class Aves; order Passeriformes; family Passerellidae; genus Melozone; species Melozone crissalis. The sequence continues at coordinate 10,091,204 of NW_026535850.1, read as the reverse complement.
TCAACTGCACCTGCGTAAGCAGTATGATAAATTATATAATTGTTAGATGTGATGATTGTTTAGTAATTAAATGTAATTATTATATAACCATAAGAAGAATAGTGAGAAACTATGTTGGAAATTCAGAGAGGGGCTAAATTTATGTAAACAATAGAACAATATAAGTTTTTATAATTAACATGAAAGTTATGTAAAGATAGAGTATAAAACATGATCATTTCGGATGTATGGTTGGAGTCAGATTTGGGTTGAATATACCCCGATTCCCAGAGCTCTTAATAAAAAGCACCGCATATAATCGCTCTGTGATTATGTGGTTTTGAATGCTAACACCTTCAGGAGAGGAGTAGAGACAAGTTCCATTGACTGATCGTGAGCAGGCAGAGATGTTTTCCCCTCCAGAGATGGTTGTTTTTTCCCCTCATGTTTTCCTACTCCAGCCTCTTGTGCCCTGAAGCCTTCTTTTTATCCTTTAAATTTTTGCATGTCCTGAGGGAGTGGAACTATCCCATGCTGTAGCTGGGGTCTGGTGACTTTGCTCATACATGCATTACATGACACATGGTTTCCTTCATTGGCATCCCCAGGGCTGTGTAAGTGCATTCGCTTATGAGAAACTCTGTTAGTGCTGGTCAGAATTGTCAGTTGACAAAAGAGGGAGAAGAAACACCTTGGTCCTCCTCCATGTACTGAGGCGGCCGTAGAGGTTCTCTGACTTCCATTAGAGATCTTTGCATGCATCCTTATCTCCTGAATGACCCGGTTTTCTAACAAGAGTGTGGATGTCAGGAAGGAGGAATGCTGGTGCAGGCCCGAAGAGAAGGTGAACTCCAGAAGTGTCTCTCACAAGGAATGAGCTCACCCAGGAAGCCACCTGCAGAGCCAGGATGGAGCTGTGGGACAGGCCGGGGTGTCAGTCACTACTGAAAGACAAACACGACATGGCAGAAGCAGAGGGAGGCCCTCACCAGACCCTTGAGAAATGCCACACCTTCCCTCTCAGCTGCCTGAGAGGCTGTTGGAGCTTCAGTCCCAGATGGCCCCAGATTGTAGGGCCAGGGTCACTTTGGAATCTGTGCCTCCCTCGGGCAGAGAACGACCCAGGAGAGCAGTAGCACAGTGCTTTGGGAACGTGTGAGCCCAGCAGCCTTTGAGTCTTGGCCCACAAAGGGCGTATGGGAAGTTCAAACCCATCTTCTCTTGCTTTCTGTGCAGGTGCTTCTAGAGAAAGAGCAGGAGCACACTGCCTTATCTGAGATGCCATGCCAGACTCAGGGAGAGCTGTTCCCTGCCCGAGAGCAGGAAGAGCAGCTCAGGCAGCAGGTGGAAGAGCCACAGGAGAATGGCCAGGTAAGCATGACTGGCCAGGGGACAGAGGGAAGGGCAGGAAGAGGGGCATAAACCAGAGCTCCTGGGACTGAGGAGGCCAGGAGTCCCACAGGCAATGGAAGCACAGAGCCTTGGAATCTGCAGAGATCAGCACCAGGACAGGATGGTGACAGTGGAAACAGAGCTGGGAAGGGAAGCAGAAAGAAGGGGCTGAATAAATGTGATTTTGAGGCTAAAAGAGGGAAAAGCTGAGCTTGATGGCAGCTCTCAGTCACTTGCTCTGCTTTTGTGTGTACAGAACATCAAGGCAGAGCCACAAGCAGAGCTGCCTAGAGTGCCATCATGGCAGCGAAGAGGAGGAATGAAGACATCCAAGAGGAGAAGAATCTCCCTATGCAGAGTGGCAATCAACAAAAACAGGTGAATGAAGGAATGGCAGCCACTCCACTCATGAAAGAGAGTCCTTTCCATTGTTGTTTACAGAAAATTGACAAACAGATGCAGGCACAGCTGTATGAAACTGAGGCTAGGACCAAGGTAAGGAAGATGAGGCTAGACAAAAAAATTAAAATCATCAAAGAGAAAATGAATCGCCTCCTTCAGGAGCAAAAGGTTCTAGAAAAGCAAGTGAGTGAATTAGCAATAGGGACTGCAGTCACCCAAGGGGTGGTTTCTGCCCTCCTTGCCTTTCCAGTGCAGAGCAGCAGGGGGTGGGTGATGCCTCTGAGTGCCATCCTGATGAGGCCTCTGTCAGAGCTGCTCTCAAGGACACTTCCTGCTCTGCTGGATCTCAGCTGATGCTCTAGACAGTGGCATTATTCCTTTGGCCATTTAGCCAGCAGTCATCCGAATGAACTCCTGCTGGCTTCTTCCAGTTGACCTTATTTCTTGAGGTGTTTTTTTTGCAGGTGAACATGGTCACTCACGTAGATTTGGAATATGAGATACAAGCTGTCTGTATCCCTTGTGAATAATCTGGTCCTGTCCTTTTCTTTCCTTTCTTCCCAGTCAATGACTCATGGCTGACGGGGACAAGCTGTAGTCTCTGACTGCTTTGTTCTGTTTGACTTGAGGTGGAAGTGTCACCATCCTACCTGGCAGCCTGCACAGAGTTCCAGCAAATGACAGGCAACCAAGAGCCCCGAGGCTGGCATGAGGCCCAGGAACTGAACCATCCAGAGATGCTGCAGGATGAGCACATCTCGAGGAAGGTGCAGAAGAAGAGAATTTCATGGCAGGAGGTAGAACATTAGAATGAGGAGCTGCAAATGTATCTGCAGACCTAGGAGGGGGAAAGGAGTCTTTGGGAGGAAGTGGAGCGGTCGTTGCTGCAGTCATCCTTTAGAACAAGAAACTGGCTATGAACTCGAGTAAAACCAGCCTTTGGTTTTGACCATTTGGTTTCTCAAGTGGACATCCAAAGCAATCCAGTTGAAGAGCTCTGCATGTGGCTGACAGCAGCTTCCTAAGGGCTTGCATTTCAAATGGCAATCTCTCTTGCATTTCAGGGCAATCTCTGCCACACCTTCCTGACATCGACTCATTTCTTGCCTCAGATCTACACCGGCTCTGACACTGAAGCTGCTGCAGAAGCAGCAGTGCCGTCCCAAGGAGCCTTTGCTCCCCAGCTGAAGAAGTGGAGCCTGAGCCCTTGGTTCACCTCCCGTGCTGACCCAGCTGCTGCTCAGCAACAGGAGATGGCGGGTGACTCCCTGGAGCAGCAGAGTACGTCTGGTATCTTTCTTATCTGAGGGACAGTGTGTTGTGTGCACGTGTCAGCATAGCTGTACCAAAGGGTTCTCCTCAGTTTAGTGTCACAGAAGTGCTGGCATTGCTCCGAGACAGCAAGAGAGAGCTCTGGGTGTTCCTGCTGCCTCTGAGGGCAGCTTAGACTGGCTGGAGTTTGCCTGGGCTTCCCTCTCTGCCGAAGGCAGAAGCAGGGATTGTTCCTGGATCAGTAGAAGGCTGTGACTGCTTGAGTCCTAGCCACTGGCAGAAGCCCTGCTGAGATCAGTCTCTAGGAGAACACAACAAGCCCTTTGTGATTCTGCAGCACAACCCAATGAATCTGCTTCTTGCCCTTAACAGCTGCCACTGCTGTGCTCTCAGATAAGATCTGGTAGGGTTGAGAAGAGAGCCCAGTGGATTCTGTGTCTACCATCACCAGTTGGGACAAAAAGGGCACTGATCCGCGCCTTGGTGTGGCTGATCTCAAAGCCCATCCTGTTGTGTCCTGAATGGGGGCAACAGCTTGTCCGGGGCTCAGGCTCACTCTGGCTTCTTCCCATCAGTGCCTGTCAGTGCTCATGCTTGGGCTTTGCCAGCCTTGTTGTGGTCACTGCCCTGCCCCTGATGGCTGGTGGGAATGCAGAGGCCGGAGCCTTCCTTAGCTGGGAGGGTCCCGCTGCTGCTCGGCTGCTGCAGCACGGAGCTGCCTGAGGCAGCAGCCCCTTCTCTGGGCCGGCTTCTGGCTCGCACGGCCTGGACTCACAAGAGGGTCAGCATCTCCTCTGGGCAGCTCTCTGTGTCACAGGGGTGCCTGAGGAGCACTGCTGTCCTCTGTGCCCGTGCCCGCCGTGCCGAGTTGGGAAGATGGGGACATGTGTGGTGCTGAGAGGGCGAGTGCAATGGGAGCGACTGATCCGCGCTGTCAGGGTGAAGAGATGCGGCGCGGTTCTTCACGCGGGGCACGGGCAAGGGTGTCTTTGAGCTCAGTCTGCTCATAAAGGGTGAGGGTCCTGATGCTGAAAGCCCCATGGGGACTGGTTCTCGCATGAGCTGCTCTGGTTTACAAATGCAGAGGCATTCTTCTGGCAAACTCCTGCAAGGTGGAAAAGATGGGAGCACTTGGCAATATTTCTCCTGTTCTGAACTTGGCATCTGTTCAGAAGAATTGATTCTAGATGTCCAGGTGCATTTAATCTTAGCAAGGAGGAAACCTTTTCTAAATCTCACAGTGTTTATTCCCAAGAAAACAAAGGCACTGTTAGTTCCAGCTTTCCTTAATGTTTCTAGATGACAAACTTACTTGCCTTTCTAGGTATTCTCTTCTGGTCTCAGTCTCCTCTGAATGTATCTCCTGGTGCTTCCCCGTGTGTCTGCTGTCAAGAGGTCTCTCAATTCAAAGGATGCTAGAAATCAGTCTCTGTGCTAGCCACTTGTGCTGTGGGCCTGCTGTTCTTTTCTTGTTGTTCCAGTTCCTGTTCCTGTTGTTGTTAGCCAGCTGTCCACAGTGGGGCTGCCTTTTGTATCTCCTAGAAGGTGGGATCTCTGCTTTAAAGTGAACACCTTGCATTTTGTTTCCTTCAGGGAGAATGGTGAAGATGGAACTGGAACAACTGGCATGGATTACTTCTTCTGAGTCCCAAACAAAGCAGCAGAGTGTGGTCAGAGGTTTGTGGGTGGTAACTGAGACATCACTGTTACCAAGTGGTCAAGGCAAAATGTCAGTGGCCCTACGTGTCCTGTAACTGGCTCCCAAGGGAACAGAGAAATGGGCTGTTGGAATGTCAGTTCCTAATTACTGCAGTGCCTAATCACAAGGCAGTTTGGCACAGCTCAGCTGTGTCATTGCAAAATCTCTCGCTCCACGTGCCTTGTGGTCTTGTGCCACCAACCTCTCAAGTTACTGATTTTCAATGTCATTTTAGGTGGCCATAAAGAAAATACAGCTTCAAGGACTGAGGAAGAAGGAACTAAAAGTCAACAAACTCATGGTCATGAAGGTGAACAGAAATCCCAACCTGGTCAACTGTTTAGACAGGTGAGTTGTGCTTTTGTCCCATGAATGTTTGTTCACGTTCTGCAAACATGCAAGGTAAAATCCCACTTTGGTCACTGGCAGAAAATAGAGCTGTAATTATTGGCCAATAATTATTGCTCTTTTCATCTCCAGTGGATGGGAAGAGATTGCATTTTGTCTGCATGAGTCTTCGCTGGCACATGGTATTTGAAAATTGTTCAAAAACCCGGATGAGTTGTGTCTTACTAAATCAATGATCTCTATATTCACAGCCACCACCTGGTTTTGGAGCTTGATTTTTTTCAAGTGTCTTCTTACGTCCAGGTAAACTAGCAAGGATTTCCCTTGGATTGTTGCCGCTGTTTTCCATGGCTATGCATGCCAGGAAGACTAGGTGCTTTTTTCCAGAAACACCATGCATGACAGGTTTTTATCTAGGCTGTTACTAAACTGCACATTTTGCTTGCTGCCCATCTAAGACATCTCCTTTTTCACAGCTGTGCCTTTCTCCTTGAGACTGCACAGATGGCAAACAATGCACAGCCAAGAGGGAATATCTATTCCTTTATTTTGTCTTTGTCTCAAAGGGACGTGAAAAGAAGAATCAACCTGTCTTTTCCAAACAGCAACCTAGCCATGTACATTCATCTCCAAGCCCTTGTTTCCTTCTTTCAGCTACCTTGTGGGTGAGGAACTGTCCCTGGTTATGGAGTACATGGATGGAGGCACTCTGAGCAATGTCATCAGCCAGACCTACCTGTCGGAAGATGAGATGGCAGCCATCAGTCGGGAGGTCAGCAATCCCATCTGTGTTTCCAAGGGCTTGGGCAGGATAGTCTGGGAAACAGGGGCTCAGAGCTGGAGTGATTTCCCGTGCCAAGCTTTGTTTCTGTGTTGCTGCTATTCTATGGGCAAGTAAAAGCATCTCAAGTGAAAGGCCTGCCAGTGCTCCTGCACTCTCTGTACTCAGTGCCAGTACTCTTATCTTCTGCTGTTGTATTCTCACTCTGTCTCTTGTATTTGTATTTGCTGTTCTCCACCTTGCCTCTCTAAATGTTTTCCTGGAGTCTGTCTTCACTGCATTCCTTACCTGTAAAAGCAAAGGGGCTGGTGGCAGGATTTGAAATGACTAGCAAAGAAAAAAGACTCATTTCTCACAGTCCTCAGCTGAAAAGGATAGTAGTGCAGCCAAAATGTTCTTTGCTTCCGGAAAATGGCTGGTGTGATACTTCCACACCTGTGCCGAGGCCAGCAAGAAAATCTTTGTCATGCAGCCTCCCACCCAAAAGTGATCTGCTTCACACCAAAGGGAGGGACTTTTCCTTTCAAAACCCCTCCTTTGTCCTCTGCAAGGAAAAAGCACGTCCACTGCAGCAGGAGTCATCCTGGATGGTTGGCAGGGGACAGCCTACAAGAGCAGATGCTGTTACTCTTTCAAAAGCTGACGTGCCTTTCCTTAGAAAGGTCCTGCTCTGCAAGTGTTGGAGCAGCAAGCTCTTCCTCTCAGTGGCCATTACTGCTCTGCCATTACTCCCCATTCCCCTGGAGAGGGAATCTTTTAGGTTCTTTGTTTCCTTTCTTGTGTGATGAAATCACATCACTCATTTTTGCCCTCCTCTTTCTGTTTTCTCTCTCAGTGCCTGCAAGGACTGCATTTTCTTCATTCAAACCACGTCATCCACGAAGATGTGAAGAGCAGAAACATCCTTCTCAGAACTGACGGTTCTGTCAAGCTGGGTCAGTATATTCTTGGTCAGGTGCAGCGTTCCAGGCATGTGGGTGTGGGGCTGCTTGGAGTGACTGCCAGCTCCCCAAAAATGGTGCTGGTGGCAGTGCAGGGACCCCTGCTGTGAGCCGAGGGCACAGTTGCAACGTGCACAGAGGTATAAGGAACCACAAGCAGTCAAGTGGCCTTGCTCTGTGTGTGTCCCTTCCAGACAGAGGGAACTACAATCTAAAGCTTCAGTGGCAAAAAGTCCACTGCTGTGAGCAGTGTTAAGAAACTTGGGTTTTTTTGGAAGTGGCCAATTCCATACTCCCTTGGCTAAAGCCCCAAGGAAATCGAGCGTGGACAGTTCTCCAGGAGATTCAACAGCACATTCTTAGCCTGAGAGTGGGGAATTCTTTTGCTTGGTTTCCTAATTGGAGCTGACTTTCATGGTTTGTTGTTTTCTCCACAGCTGACTTTGGCCTCTTTGCTCAGCTCAGCCCTGAGCAGGGCAGACAGAGCTCTGTGGCTGGCGCTGCTGGCTGGTTGGCGCCTGAAGTGGTGACAGGTCAACCATGTGGCCCCAAAGTGGACATATGGTCTTTGGGAATCGTGGGCATCGAAATGGTGGAACGAGAAGTTCCTTCCGGGAATGCAACTCCTGTCTTGGTAAGGTGCAAATACTCACTGATCCCACTGTCTTTCTCACCTGTCCCATGTTCTGTGTGCCATTAGACAAAATCCCATTGCCATCTGCTGGCATCACTTCCACCAAGGTCCCCTTCTAAAAATGCCCCTGCAACACATCAGCATCTGCTGTAGCTTTGGTTGTATCAGAAAGGAAAGTGGCAGTTCAGAAACCTTCCATTTTGGCCTCCAGCCATGCCTGACATTTCTCACTTGTTTTTTGAGCAATGTTGGAACTCTCTTTCTGAAGGACAAGAATTTGTCAGTGGAGAGGGTAGACATGTGATAAACATCCTGAGCAATGGAGGTTAGACCTTCCCAGTTTCAATTTTATAGAAAACATAAGAAAAAAAGGAAAAAGAAAAGTAAACAAAAAAGAAAAAGAGAAAAAACCCTACTACCAAACCAATGCTCAAGCAGTTCTGCTTGCTTTTTCATTTTTTAAACACAGCTCTTCTCTTCCATTCTGTAGCATCTTTTCCAAATCCTGTGAGTCTTCAAAACTTTCAGGCTTTGAAGTCATCTGTACATTGTTCAGTCACGTATGTGGGTGGCCTGGATAAGTTTAGGATGTGTTTTTCTCCGACTGCAGTTAGAATTGTTTGCCAAACCCTTGGCTGTTTCTTGGTACTTTAACAAGTTGATGAGCTTGCAGGCAGGTGCCTGGGCTGGGATCCAACACGGGCAGTTGACACCGGTGCTGTGTTTCTTTACCACAGGAGCAGGGCCATCCCTGGCCTGCACAGTTCTAATGACAGGGAGGGCTCCAGCTCCCCACCATGGCCAGTGGCTGAGCTCAGCTGAGAGTCAGGATAAAACCCTCTTTGTCACCTCTGGTGATGTGGGGAAAGGACAGAAAGCCACATAAATTATTTGTACAAAAGGGGAATGCATTGCCATTTCTGGCTTTGAAATTCTCCTTTGGGTTAAAGAGGATAATAGCAAAGTCTCTTTGGTCACCATCTACTTCAGTGCCTTGAGCACACAGTTATCATTACAGTGGTGGGCATTTTTATGGAGACTCCAAGGCCTCTTGCCATTGTTATTTTTCTCTATTTGAGATGGATTCTGCAAGCTGAGGTTTGAATAGTTCCAAGTCGGTGTCTTATGTTTCTAAATACCATCTTGCAAAAGCAGAATGAGCTCTCTCCCTCTGACTTGTCAGCATGTTAGAGCTTGGTTCCACATGAACCACACTGGATAATGATCAGCTGATGTCTTGCCAATCTACACTGTAATTCCTTGGCCTGAGGAGTGTCAGAAAGACCTGCTGAGCTCCATGGACACTGTCAGCTGCATGGAAGTGAGCATCCTTGGCCTTGCTGAAGAAACTGGAGCTCAGCTTAGGTTAGATGCTCTTGAGCAGGAGAAAGGCTGAAATCCTCGGGTGTTTCCAGAGGCCTGTGTGCCCAGAGGGACTGAGTTCTGGGGAGCAGCTGCATGTTTCTGCACATCATGGAAAGGAATTGCCAGATAGCTCAAGCCTCACCACAGGCAAACACTCCCCAGCTCTTCTCAGGCAACATTTGCTTTGGGTTTCAAGTTGTTCCCACTTGTCTGTCTGTGAAAATGCCCCTAAAACCACAAGGCAAGCCTCTCAGAACTGGTGTTCCATTTCCAGAAATGAAGAAAAGAAGCCCAAACACAAGAAAGTTGCTAAGGCACTGGTTTTTAGAGAGGAACTTAACCCCCTGTGCAGTTTCTCCTCACTGGGAAACATGCCTGAAACCTGGGCATGAGGGTGTAAAGGCCACAGAGTCTCTTCTGTTTCTTGTGCAGTGCTGCTGAAACACTCAGTGACTGTGTTTCTCTCCTAGCCCAAGGCACATTGTGCACATCACCAAGCCAGAGCCTGGTGATGTGGAGAGCCTGCCAAAACCTCCCATTTGTTTCCTGGCACTTTCTGGGATGGGCCTACCATTCATGCATTGACTTGAGTAGCCAAAGGAGTCGAGGGTGACCGTAGGGATGGAACTTCTCCTGATTTGACCATGAAAAGTTTTTCTTTCCCATGTAAAGAAAGCAGAAATTTTCAGACTGCTGAGAGACAGAGCTGCAGGTGGCTCCTGTGTGTCCAAGCAGGCCTTTTCATCCCAGTACATTTGTGCGTGGATCTTAATGTGTCTGTGTTGAAGATGAGATTCCCAATGTTTGCTTCCTTACCTGAGGAATACCTGGTGGATTTCCTTTCTTTGCTTCCAATTCCCATTGTTTTCAAGAACAAAGCAAAAAGCTTGATTCGTTTTCTTTTATGGCAGCCGTGCTTAACGGACAAGAAGCACTGCAGAGATACTTTTCATGCACTAACCCTTGGATACATTAGAGTCAGTATAGCAAAGCCCTTCTTCCAAAAAGCCTCTCAAGCTGGTGTGAATCCTCAGGGAAGGAAATGTGCTTGTGCTGATGTAGTTCCCACTAACTGGGTCAGTCAATGAAATCAGCTGCCAAGGCAAGATCTGCAGGATGGTGGGAAAGCTGTGGCTGCATCGGAGTTTGGGTTTTTGGTTGGTAAAGGAAAGTCATCTCTGGGTCTCTGCCAGGGCAGAAACTGCCACTGCAGAGTGGAGCTTAATCAATGGTATCTGGGAGAGCAGTGACAGATGGGAAAGAAGCAGGTGGAGCCTGGTGTCTCCTTTTCCCTCCCTCCCAGCCTCAACCCCTGATAGCCACAGGAGGAAGACAAAAGCTGCAGCAGCCCAACCTATTTTCATCTTGCCTGCGTGACTTCCTGAGCTGCTGCCTGCAGAGAGACGAGGCGCAGCGCTGGTCTGCCAAGGAGCTCCTGCAGGTAAAATGTGAAGGGGCTGCAGGTGAAACAGGGTCTGAGGGATGGGCTCCTCCTCCACCCAAGTCCATGGCATCAGATGAGCCCCCTTCCTCCTCACCTCCATTCTTGGTGCTCTTAAAATGAAAACAGTGAGGAATTCTAGACTGGGCTGGGCTGGCAGGGCCCTGTAAAGGTCCTCCGGTGCAAGTGTCCTGCAATGAGCAGGGACATCTTTAAAGAGATCAGGTTGCTCAGAGCCCTTTGCCACCCGAGCCGGAATGGTTGCAGGGATGGGGCACCTACAAGCTCTTGGGGCAAGCTGTGCCAGGGTGGCACCATGCTCTGAGTAAACAAGTTCTTCCTTAGACCTACTCTGATTAGATGCCCTTTGTGTTTAAAAATATTTGTCCATATCCTATTGTAACTGACCCTGTTAAAAAAGATGTCCCCCACTTTCTTCAAAGCCACTCTGAAGTCTTAGAAAGTGGCAATAAAGTCTCCCTGGGGCCTGTTCTTCACAAAACTGAATAACTCCAGCTCCCTCTGCATTTCCTGAGAGGAGAGGCGCTCTGTCCTCTGACTGTTTCTGTCACCCTCTTTTGTAATTTGGTGGAGTGTTCAGTTTTATCTAATGGCAAAAGAATTGAAGTAGAGCAATGCAGGGTACAGAGACATGAAATGGTGGTGGAGGAACCCAAGGAAGCCAGTCCCAGCTGAGCAGTCAGAGATTTGGCTGTGGGCAGGAGGGGCTGTGGGGGGCTCACTCTGAGGGGCCCTGGTTTGTGCCCCCCAGCCCACCCTTAGAGGTTTCTGCCACGCAAACAGGGACAGCTGGGAGGGACTTGTTCCAGCCCCATCTGCTGCCTGGCACGCTCAAGCAGATGGGAACTGTGCCAGGGTTACTGCCAGGTTGTGTGGCAGAGAGGGAACTGCACGGCCCAGTGCCACTGGGCTGGCCCTGCTGGGAAGGAAGGTGCCATCCAGCACACGAGGGGCAGGGCATGGAAAGGTAGACACTGCTTTCTGTCCCTGTGGGAATTAGCACAGTGCCTGTCTTTCAAAGGCAGGGACCTGTGTGAGTCATTGGAATTTGCTGAAAGCAAGCTAACCCAGGGACAGAAAGCACCATTTCTAGAGCACTGGCAGGGCAAAAATCCCAACAAGATAAAGAAACCTGAATAAATGGATGAGTGGGATTCTGGGCCAGGTTTGCCTATGATGGCAGAGTCCTGCACATGACTGCTGGGTAGCAGATGGTCCCACTGCTCCTCTTTCTGGGTCTTTTTAGGACCCAGAGCAATCCCAATTTAACCTGTGAAGCACTGAGCTTGGAAAGTAATGGCTCACTGTTCACTGTTCTTTGTCTTTTTGTTGTTTGGTTTGTTGTTTGTTTTTGGTTTATTTGTTTTGTTTTGGTTTTGGGTTTTTGTTTGTTTTTGTTTTTATTTTTGTATTCGTTTTTTGGGGTTTTTTTGTGAACAGCATCCATTTGTAACATCAGCCGAGGCTACAGCCACCCTGGCACCACTCATCATCTCAGTGAAGAGGAGGACGGAGAAGCAAACAGTGCTATAATCATATCAGGACCATTTTCTCCATAGCCATCTTAGAGTAGGATTGTAGAGTAGGACTGTAGAGTAGGATTTAGAGTAGGGCTATGTGGAGAAAAGAAAAAAGACTCTGCACAATTTAATGTAAATCAAGGAGAAGCCATTTATTGTGCTTTTAAACATAGTTTATAATTAGTTCCTATCCTATAGCTTTCTGTAGTCATGCATTGTTTGGTTGCATCTTTTTCTTAATCTAATTGGTAGATGCTGTAAGGGTCATTTTATTTGGGTTGCTACCCCTTTGTCTGTCAGCAACTCTTCTGCTTCTTCTTTCTGCTCACAACATCACCTTTTTATCCACAAAGTTGAATGCAGCTTTATTAAAAACCTGACTTAGTCCTAGAAGGTTAGTTAGTTTAGTTAGCTCCAGAAGCTTAGGCTGGTTCATTTAGTGCCTGTCCATTTTTCTGTAAATATCACCCTACAGGATTATAGAGTAGGATTTTAAATAAATAAAGTTTCTGAAACTTTAACTCATCTGGAAGAATCCTTTCTTTCTCACCCTGTGAACAAGCTGAGCATTTCTTTCTGAGTTGTCAGCTGTCTCTTAAAGGTGCAATGGCTTCTTTGGTGTTGTGAAAAGTACATATTACAGGATAGGCTCTTCACAGATATTAAAGTTTTTATATATATATGTATATATATATATATATATATATATATATATAAAAAATTAATATACTATATGTGTTATGTTGTCTTAGTATCAATCATCCCTCCTTTCCACACCCTGACCCCCGTTGAGCGCTGTCTGTCAATCCTGGCATTCCAGAGGGGCGTCGAGTGATTGGAAGAATTCAAAAGATGTCCTCCCCTCCTGGAAGGACATTGGGCCATCCAGGTGTCCTCTGTCCCTTGAGACTTCCCCGCCCCCGTACCTGGTTGGTGTTCCTTCCCTGCCCCTCTGCCCCGGGTAAAAGGGCGAGCAAACCATGCGGTTGGGAGTTCTCCTGGAGCCGTTGCTGGATCCAGAGGCCTGTGGGCCAGGAATGAAGCTCTGCATCGAAACCCTCCATCAGAACCAACTCCTTTCCTTCACCTTGCCTTAAAGCTTCTCCACCAACTCCTGCATGCCTGGACTTGTCTCCAAGCACCCAGCTGCAGCATCCAGCTAGCCAAAAGTGTCTCTGGGGTAAAATTCCACAGTTGCCGCTATTTGGTCAAGCAGCAAAGGCCAGACAAGCTCATGTACGTCCCGTCCAGCTATACTGGTAATTATTTCAATGGTAAATATAGTTTTAGGTTATAACATTATGTAAAACAGGAGCTATGCGATGTAAGATACTTTTTAAACTAGCTCGAGAAAGGGATGGGGTAATCAAGAAATTCTTTGCCCAGAGATGACAGCAACGGGACACCAAAAGCCCCAAGGGAAGAATTCTTGCATCCTTATTGGAAAAGACCAACTTTCTTCCACCTCCTTCCCGACTTTGAGGAGCCAACAGGATTAAGGGGGAGAACTTGACAATAAGCAGAGAACACCCTTTGTTTGAAAAGAATTTATGCATCGTGTATGAGATACATGAATATGCAACAGGCTATTGCTTTTAAGGGCTAATCCTTTGTTAGCTGTGTGCTTTCGGGGCATAATTGCCCAGGAGGCACCAGGACTGTCCGTATGTCTTTGTTTTAATTGTCCTTTACTGTTCTAACTCTGATTGTCCAAATTCTTATTATTCTAACTTCTATTGCTATCTTAATAACCATTTTATTGCTACTAAACTGTTAAAATTTTAAAAGAAGGGATTGTTGTTTTTTGCAATGTGCTTTGAAAGCTGGGAAGACTCTTCATTCATCATCTCCAGAGCACACTGCCTTTGGCCAGCGCACTGGCCCATTTTGGTACATCTGTGACACTTCCAGTTGAGGCAGAAAGAGCAATGGCATTTGAAGGCAAAACCAAAGGAAGAACGGAGCAGCCCAAACATCTTGCACAGATGCAGGCCTTCAGCTGTGACTGGAGAGCATTGGGGTTCCTGCCACTTGGATTTGTATCCCTAGGTGTAATGTCTTTGGCTGGAGGAGAGCTTTGCTCAAGTGAGAAAGCAGAAAGATCAGAGAGGGTGCTCGGGAAGGCCTCCTGTGGTGCAGAGCTGTCAGGGCCTGTGAGGCGAGAGCGGGCCCGGCCTTGCCCGGGGTGGAGCCCCAGCAGAGCCCCGGCAGAGGCCGGAGCAGCGTGAGCCCCGGCAGAGGCAGGCTGGAAGGAGGCCCTTGGAGCTGCAAGAGGCAGCAGCCGGGCCCTGGGTGCCTCTTCCTGGGAGCGGGCGAATCCTCCACTCTCAGAGCCCAGGTGGCAGCTGGCTGCTCCCGAGGGGAAGCACAGCCGTGCTGGGCACAGCCCGGCCTGGAGGCATTGGCCGTCTGGAGTGTGCCCAGGAGCAGAGAAAGGCCAAGGGCAGCCGCGGGCTGCTGGGCTGGCTGAGGATTCCTCCTCTTCTGCCGGCTGCCCTGCAACTCCTGGCAAAGGCCAGCAGTGTGTGCAGCACTCTGGGCACCAGGGCAGGGAGCCGGGCTGCTTGGCAGGCTGGAGCACAGGGCAGCCTCCTTCAGGCCTGGCACTTGTGCCAGGGGAAGCGAGACCAGCGTGAGGCAGGGACAGCTTGGCAGGGCACATCTGCAGCAGCCAGGGCCTCACGCAGCTCTGGGAGGAAGCACCTGCAGTCCTGCAGTTCTGCACTGAGGCAGAGCAAAGGCGTGAGATGCAGAGTGTTTGGCAGAAATATTCAGGCCCACCAGGCCAGCCTGCTTTGTGCTCTCTGGCGCACAGCAAGCGCTGTGCAATGCAGCTCTGAGCTGCTGGGAGGAAGGGCATTGAGGATGTGCCTGAGGTGAGTCAAGGGGTTAGCTGAAAATGTAATTAGGATAATTGAAAAGTGCAGATGAAAAGCTTTCCTTGTGTATTTGATTTACGTCTGCAAATCTTGATATGTAACTTTAGCTACCTGAATTTAGCACATTTCTCCTCTTGCTTTAATTTCAGAAAATGTCAGAATTACAGATGTATGCACTAAAGTATCCAAGATTTCTGTGCAACAGAAAGTTGAGTAAACAGTAGTACAGCCCAATCTACATTACCTTTAGCAGTTACCAAAGCCAGTAGGGATTTAGAAAAGTGTGCCTTCTTTCAGCAATATTACAAATAGAATGGTATATAGAAATTTGAATATTATAATACTGGCTTTACACAAATATTAAAATGGATTCTATATGTGGGATGTTAAAGTTGTGATCTTTATAGCTTTGTTATCAAAATATAGTTTTTATTTCTGTTGCTAATTCAGCTTAGAGAGCTCCCAAGGCCTTGAACATACTTGAGACTGATTTTGCAACAAACTACCTTTTAAAACTCTGTTTGGAAAGCAGAAGGTAGGAACATCAGTCATCTGTTGTGTTTGACTTTATTGTTACTTGAGATTGTAGTAAATACTGAGCATGAGCTGGGATGCAGATTGTAATTGCTCATCTTTCCAAAGATAGATATGGATACTATTAACATGTGCCCTGTTTATTGTTCCTAACTGACTAATTTACTGCAGTAGTTTTATAGTGCATTTTTATTGTTGTAATGTCTAAATGTAGTGGGAGAATATATATTTGACTTGGGGTAGTTTGGCTTTTGTTTTTCGAATAATAAAACCACTCTCTTCAACCTGGTGAAGAAGAAATCTGCTTCTGTCCTTGTGTACAGCTATGGGTTTGTTTACATAGCTTCTCCTTCCCTTTTCTGCCTAGGCTTTCTCACCGGCAGTTTTCAGAAGAAAAGCAACAAACCTTTGAAAGGCTGAACCTCAACATAACTGTGACCCTCAATCAATACTTCCTTCTTCCAATTTCTTAAGATCTCTTTGTCCTGGGCACTCATTATGGCCTTTTTCTTCAAAGTTCTTTGGCTGTCTTGAATGCTTACAGCGTAAAAGGTAATCCCTGATCTATTTTCAACTCCCTGCTCAGATGCAGACTGCTGGAAGGGAGCTAGAACTGGTACTGGAGACCTGGCAGCTTTTCCAGGAAGCAAAATTTTTGAAATAATTGAAATGTGGAGAAGCATGCAAGTCCGGGTGGTGAACTCATATATGCAAGTACTTGCAGTTTCCTGACAGGACTTTACAGTTCAAGGGTATGGTCTCTTCTTATTTCTGTCCCTTCATGTTCATCCTTGCCACATTTCTTCAACTACTTTTGCATTGTCATCTTCCGTGTTTTCTTCCTCTCTTCATCTCTCTGTGACTTTCTATGCAGGACAGATAACCTGTCATACACTGTCAGCTTGCTCAGTGACCAAGCAGTGATATGATGGTGTAGAAATTGTAGGTGCACAGTAGGCAAACATGTCATGCTTCTGTGTGCCCTCTGCAGGCAGACCTGCTACCCAAACCTTCAGTCAGACTTGGAAAAAAGGCTTGTCACCGCTGCTTTGTTGTGGTTTATGCATTGATGAAGAAACACTTCCATCTCAGCCCGCTTAAGTCACTGCAGAGCAGGAATTGTTGTTTTGGTAGCAGATGTGCTGTCAGGGTCCTTACAGCTCCACAAGATGTGCCTCTTCTAGAACAGATTTTTGCATTTTTGTACAATAAAAACTATGCTTTAAATTGCACCAGTGTAAGTCATGCACTCATGTAGATGTGTTTTCAGACATAGATATTTATATATATGCCTAGTGAACGGCTTCCTGGGGAGCAGGAACAAATGAGGAAGGAAACTGGGCTGATAAAACATGCTTCTGCTTCAAGAAAAACCCCCCAGTCTTCCCTTTCCAGAGAAGGCTATAAATTTTTTCTTGATTGGCCTAAAGGGGATAAACAAGTCCCTCCACGTCCTGATCTTTTACTAGTCTCAAATTATTTAGAAAAGTTTTTTTTTTTTTTTTTTTTGGTGGGGGGATGGTGGTGTTCGGGTCTGCACTTCAGACCTGTTCTCCCAGCAGCCAGGGACCTACAGCTGCTGTGGGTGGGACAGGTGCTCAGGTAATTACCAACAGGTGCTTGGTAATTGCTAGCAGCAGTTGAGGTGAGAAGTTGGCTTGTGCCTGGCTGAGAGCTTGAGGACTGCGGGGAGAGAAGGGATAGGGAGTGGAGTGGAAAATATTAGTTACACAAGCAAATCTGAGGGGTAGGTGGGATTTAACTGGATTAGGTACTGCATTTCATGGACTTGATCACAATTTATGAAGAACTGAACATTTAACTATGAGATAGGACTATGTAGTTGTTATTCTAAATGCTGCATTTACTAATATGTAATGTAGTTTCTTTGTATTTTGCTCAGAAGCTGTCTCAAAAACATTGAAGTCCAACTAAAGTCTTCATAAACACAAGTTAATAGCTTACTTTTTGTTAAAAACAGAAGCTGAAAGGGCCAATGGCTCTTGCATTCAGTAATTCACACATTTTAAAAGAAGTGCCTCTCTCTTGTTCCTGTGGCTAGCTTGTCTCTTCAGGCTAGAAAACATTTCTGGGAGCATTTCCTTGCTGCTCCTATATCTCTAAGCCCTTGGAATCTGATGTTAATACTATGTTTTTCTAAAATTAGAAAATTTTAAATTTCTGTAGGCCCTTTCATTTTGTAATTTGCACCTGTCACTCATGAAATAAACAGGGCTTTTAATGCCTTTATTAAAAGTGATCAGCTCAGGATTGGGTAGCTCGGTGGGGCTGCAGCCTCCCGTTGTGCCTCCCAGGGCGACTCAGAGGAGGAGGATGTGCGCAGCTTTGTCCACTAGGGGCAGAACTGGGGGTCCGGTCCTCGTGGGAGCCTTTAGGGTGTGGTGACCCCTTCCGATGTTACTGTTCGCCGCCTTGCTCTGTCTGCTCCCGGTTTTGGGACAACTTCGTGGTCAGGGTGAGAGGGACTCTGAAGGTGTTCAGCATCTCTGCAGGCTCAGCACTCCATTCCTGATGTCCAGACATCACTCCAATCTCTCAACTCTTAGGTGGCTCGTTGTTTTTGGGGTCTTTTTAGCAAGCTAGAAGCAGTAGCTTCTCATAGCATGCTGGTCCTTGGAGTTATTTTGCACATCCCTCCCCTCAAGTCTCTTCTCCTCACTGTTCGGGATGTCCCCACCCTTCACTGTCTCAGAGAAGGGCCATTAACTCGCCCCAGCCAGGGCTTTTACTGATACAAAAACAACTATTAACAACAACGACCCGCAATTACCATAACACAAGCAGCACCCCAGCAGCAACAGTGGAAACCTTTTTCTCACAGAAAAAAATTGGCAGAATTTTTGTTCATAATAGTCCCCCCTCTTTTTCTTTGATCGAGCTTAAATTTTAAGCTTGCATCAACTTACAATTTTTGAGCTTCATATTTAATTTTTTGAATTGACTATAAATTTCTTGAGCACTTTGGTAATCACTGTTGCTTAACCTTGTTCCTTTCCTTGGTTTCTTTAGGTTGGTCTGCATGGCAAATACTATTTTAATGAAACAGATAAATAAGCATAGTAAAAAGAGCAATCCTCCAAGTATACACACAGTGAGAAAAACCACTTTTTCCCATACATCCTTTTTGAAAATCTCTAGGTTCTCCCACCAACTGGAATCAAGTGTAGGAGTTTGTTCTTGATTATTTACACATGCTAATCTTTTGATTTCATTTGAAATGTTCCTAATAATTGCATTCTTTATTTTTAATACTGCCTGGAGCCTGATGACTTTGTTCAACATAGATATTGGGGTCTGAACTTGTCTTTTACAATTTTGAATTTCCTCAATTTCTATTTCACTTGGCTTGTTCTGTTTAATTTCTCCCAAATCATTATATGTAGGAACTCCTAAACTTGATCCAGTTTCTTTGGGCAACAAGAAGAAAATTGTTTTATCATTCTAGCGGTGCAGCTGCCAGACCAGTCTCCTGACAATTTGGTGTGTGCTGTGGTATCAGAGATCAAACCTAGGGGATTAGAGCTCCCCTGAAATGTGTTTTCAGCTTCTATTGGGCATTCCCTACATTTACATAGTTCTTTCATTTTCCAAAAGGGGTTTATCTCTTTTTCAGTACACTCATAACATTCATAAACTTCATGGTGAGTACATTTGTCTCTTTTTTTTTCAACAGACTCTAATTTGTTTGGATCTCTTGGGATCCACTGGGTCGCTGAATACTTCACTGCTAAATACTTGTTACAAACCATTTTTCTTACCATTTTTACCATTTCTTTTCTTTTTACTAGATCTACTGAGCTTGTTTCTGCAGCATCACATTCAAAGCACAACCAGGCTTCCCCTATAGGGCACTCTCCTAGGAGTGGCTGCCTAAAAGTGGCAGTATTGTGTGCTATCCAATACATTCTCTTATTTTTCTGATAAAGGACCAATTGGGAGAGGTTAACACAATTTGGGTTAGAACTGATGTGGACTCTAGACCAGGAGCTCACTTCTTCCTCCTCATAGAGGAGTTGGTAGCACTCGCTGCACGGCTCTCCTGGGCTGCCCGGAGCAACAGCAGCAATCAGAGCCATCATTACTACCCTTTCCAAGAGTCCAGTATGGGTCATCTTGCACAGCCTGCCCACCCGGCCTTGCCTCTTGGGGAATTTCTCAGTAGAAGAAGCTTCCAAGCTCTTTAGAGTCTCTTCTACCCACTTCTCTGGTTAAACCTCTCTTGGTCTGTTCCCTACCAATTTTGGTTTCTCCTAGGAGAGTGCTCTGTAGAGGATTAACCTGGAGTCTTTAGAATTAAATTGGGGAACTTAACTAGAATTACTTACTTACAGTCTTAAACTTTTAACCAACATAGTTTACACAGAACCGTCTTGAAACATTTTAAGCAATGTTAGAGCTCTGATACCAATTTTCCCATACAGTTCAGTCTTTTTGACTCTTTCTTCTGAGAGTCAAATTTAAATCTTTTGGTCCTTTTATCACAGTATACTCAGGTGATTTAGCTTGTGATGTGGTTGTATCCTTATCCAGTGCCCGGAGGTGAGAGTGGTGTGGACTCTGACCCCATGCCAGAGGGAAAAACTGGGACTCTGGCCCAATGCCAAAAGGAGAATAGGGTGGAGTCTGGTCCAATGCCAGAATGCCAGAGGAAAAAAGCTGATGTTGAATCCTGGTCCAATGCCAGGGGGTGAGAGTGATGTGGGTCCAACCTTTTTCTTTTGGTCTGCACCGTCGAATTAGTAAGGAAGAGTGTTGCGGTGTGTCTTAAGCTTCTGGGTCCCTTTCCCAGGTGTGCCTATATGCCTCTCCCTTCCCCCTCACCCCCTTGCTTAGTGTGTTGTGTCAATCAGGCTTAACATTCCAGCAAGGCATCGTGTGATTGGTCAAGTTCAAAAGATGCCCCTATGCCCAGGGGTCATTGGCCTATGTCTAGGCGTCCCTCGTCCCTTGAGACCCCGCCCCTTTCACCTGGTTGGTGCTCATCTGTCCCCCCCCTCCCCCTGCCCCGGGAGCTTAAAAGGTGATCAGGCCATGTGCTCGTCATTCTGCTGGAGCAGCTGCTCCCGTCCAGACCTCTGTAACCATGGAATAAACTTCTGGACATTAAACCCTGCAGCGGAATCCTCTCCTTTTTCTCTTCACCATCGCCAGAAGCTCTCTCTCCTGAGGTAAACGGAGTTCCTGACAAGCCTGGACTTGCTCAGTGCCCAGCTGCAATCTCCAGCAGCCAAGGTATCTCTGGGGTGATTTACACCACAGTTGCTGCCTTTGGCCCAGCAGCGAGGGTCAGACTGGCCCAGGCACCATCTAACTGATAATATTGGGATTCATATTCCAATAACTGGCGTCCCTGAGGGTGGGCAAGCGACTCTGAAGCCCGAGACGGACTCGCAGTACCTCGGAGAAGCTTCTGGCAGCCGTGCATCCAGCTGGAAGGGCTTTGGTTGCATAGCCCTCAGCTAGAGACTTTGGGAATATTCCCAGAAGAAGTTTTGTGGACTGTTCGGTGCCTCTGGAAAGCTCAGCTCTTTTGTGGTGAGCAGATTTTCCAGAGGGAGGACAGGGGAGCCTCTCTCGTGCCCAGAGAGAAGTCCTGTCCGGTGAGGAGACCTTCCTGTACCCAGCCAGCTTCAGCTTCCATTTCAGGTGAGTATTTCTGCTTTCAGTAGAGCAGAAGCTCAAAAACAGACTCTGCCGTGAGTTCTGTTCCTTTTTTTTGCCTTTGCATTTTTGGCTGCGCAGCCCCACAGAGGAATTCGTTGCCTTCTAGCTTTTGCTTTCTGCCGTGTGTCTCACTGTCTTTTAGAATTCGCGCCGGAGGGGCGGGAGTGCTCTGCCCTTCCCCCCGGTTCGGCACCGCAGCGTGCTCGGCTCTCCACGTGGCCGAGTGACCTCTCTCTCTTTCTCTCTCTGTGCGGGGGAGGGGGGGCGCTCTTCCACGTGGCCGGGGGATCCCTTTCTCGGTGCGGGGGAGGGGGGGGCTCTCTCTCTCTTTCTCTCTCGGTGCGGGGGAGGGGGGGGGGCTCTCTTTCCACGTGGCCGGGGGATCCCTTTCTCGGTGCGGGGGGGGGGCGTTCTCGGTACACGCGGCGCCGGGGACCGGGGTTTCGGCTTGCCACGTGGCGTGGGGGAGGCTGCTCTCTCAGCTCCACGGGGGGGCTGCATTCCAGGGCGGGGGAGGCTTTGTTTCTGCCTCGGCTCGGCAGGGCGTGCCCTGCTGTTGCTGCCCGGGAATTTTAAAAGCAGTACATACAGCTGCATTGTGAAGCTTTTGTCTGTTCGTTATCGCTTTCTATCTGTGGTTTTTTTCGAAATCGGTAGCTGATTTTAGCTTTGTTTTTGGTCAGGCAGGATTAAGTACTTTGCTTTTTACATCTAACATGGGCTCCAAACTCAGCATTGTACAAAAAGGAGTGTATTATAATATTGTTAGCATTTTAGACAGTGGTAATGTGAAGTTCTCTAAAGGAAAATTAAAACACTTTATAAGATGGCTTTTCCTCCACTTCCCAAAAATTTCCCCTGAAGAAATCCACAATATTCAATTCTGGGATAAAGTTGGGAATGCATTGATAACCTTAGGACAATCTGGCAATGTACCCTCAGCTAAATTTGTGTTCTGGAGTTTACAAATTCGAACAGCATTGCTCAAACAAAGGGAAATGGAGAAAAAGCCAAATGCCAAGCCATGTACCTCTGCTCTCCCTGTTTCTCCCTCTCCTAGCTCTACAACCCCTAAACCTCTTTACCCAAAACTTGGTATTTTAAACAGAGCAAACTCATTGAGAAGTCGACTCTCAAAGTCTGCTGAAATACCTGAGTTGCCCTGTCCACAAGGCCCTGGCCAGGCTGCGTGGAACCTTTCCCAATCCCCTGTGTCCCCTCCTCTGAAACCCAGAGTCAGCTTTCCGGAGAGCAGTGATGCCCAAAATGGCCCCAAATCCCTAGGGGGTCCGCAAAATGGAGGATGCCACGTGGCACCTTCCCAAACCTGGTCTTCTTCTTCCCAAAATCCTCTTAAACATCCCAAAATTCCAGCCCCGTCCCCCTCTCCTCCTGTTCCTCGTGACCCCTTCCCCCCTTTCCCCCCCTTTCCTGCAGTACCCTCAGCTCCGCCCCTCTACTCCTCCCAGGGGGCGTCTGCTGACGTGATGTCACCAGGTGTCCCCGCCCCCTGCTGTCGGATTTGGGGCTGTTTAGATGGTCTGGGAAAAGCCCAAAGATGGCCTTGGGCCGCCCAGGTTTGAAAGGACGAGAAGAAACTTCAGATCTGTTCTCGGTCTCGGTGTTTATTAATTGCTTATCTAAAAGATTTTCTCTTGGCCTGACAGAGTTCTGCTCAGCAGTCAGCCATGGGCACACACTGAGAGCCCCTGGGGCGGCCACCTATCTTTATACCCGGAGTTACGTATACAATATTTATCATTTTTCTCCAATACCCTCTACCCTTATTAACCAGTGTCCCCCTAGTAAGGTCCAATCCCGGAGTGCCAACATCACCACAGAAAATGGAGGCCTAGAGGAAGAAGAAGAAGGAGAAGGGCACGCCCCAATTCCTCCATCTTACTTCTCTAGACCCCCCTGTACAGAAATCTTAAACCCTGTATCTCACACTCCAATTAACTTATCCCTTCACCATTCACCCCAGTTCTGAGAGGCTGAGATCCCACATCTCCCCCTTCTGTTTGCACCAAAAGACCTTTTTCGCTTTTATGTGAAAACCCCCCAAAGTCCTTAGTTTCTTTTTATTTCTCTTCCGGGTCGCTTTTCGCAGTCTGAGTCTCGACTTCTGTCCGAGTACTCATCTCTTTGTTTCTTGGATCAGCGTTCTCGTGCTCTCGCGTCCGGAATGGCTTCACGTCCTGCGCCGACACCCACTTCAGACCTCGATCTGTGGAAATAAAAGCAAAACCCTTGCCCCAAGTGATTAGTTTGAAAGGACCCTCTATTTGTCCTGTCTCTGGGTTTCTGATCAAAACTAAAGGATTTTCCCTTAGCTTTGCCTGTGTGTTGTTAAGAAAATGTCTCACGATCGGTGGATCAGGTTCCGAGGATGGATAGTCCCTTTGTCGTGTAAACATTGTCTTCTTTGAAGTGCTTTTCTTTTTATATATTGTTGGAAAAAATTGCTGCATTGTTGCAGTCTCGCCACGAGATGGCGCTGTGGCTCCGCCGAGCCGACCCGGCATGTCGTGCACTTCTGCTCTCCTGCCACTAGGTGGCGCTGTCACCGGCCTCCCTGGCTCGGATGACGGCGCAAGCTCGACTGCCCCACTTCCTCTTCCGGCTCGGCGTCTCCCGTGAAGGGAAGGGACTGGGACTCCGAGGGTTTGAACCAAAGGCACCGGGTCTGGAGACGGTGTCGAGCCCCGGGACGTAGAATCCCTAGCACGGCCCCTCCTCACCCGAGACATCACAGGGGACCGGGCTTGGCGTCGCCCACGCCCTACTTTCTGCGCATGCGTGCTCTCTGAGCCGCTCCCTGTGTCTCCCAAGCTGACGTCATCCTCTCCCCCCCGTCCCACCTCCGAGGTCCCCGCCCCTCGGTCTGTCCCTGAGTCCACCTCCTCCTCCTCTGACGTTGTGTTCACCTCTCCCTCCGGCACCCCAGCTCGCGCCGCTATCCGAGCCGATTTCCGCACCGGGTCTGACGTCACAACCGCGCGCCTCCTGCGTCTCACCACGGTGGCCCTCTGAGGCTGCACATTTACCCCTAGTCCGCCTCCCGCGTTCGCCGCCCCCGCGCTGGTATGTGGGTCTGCACCCCGGTTTTTGCGAATTTCGCCCTCCGTGCGCGTCTCCTCATCTTCACCCGCGCTGCCCGCGTTTGCCGCCGCCGCCGCTTCGCCGCTTTGCCCGCCGCAAAGAAGCGCCCCCCCCGATCCCTTATCTTCCTGCTCCCCCCCTTCCGCTCCTGACTCCCCTACACTCTCTGGAGTTTCAGGACGCTTTTGGGGTTTGTTGTATTTTTTGATCGGGGGTTTTAATATTTTTTCCTGCTCTCTTTTTTCGAGAGCCCTTTCCCCCTGGCTTTTTAAAGCCAGAGCTAATTTTTTCCCGGAGCTCCGCCGCTCCCCCTCCTCTGAGGGTAACGCAGCTTCTCGCTGCTTTTCCAGTCTTTTAGACTTCACTGAGATACCTTGTAACATGATTCTTGCTGGTGAGAGTAGCTTTAACGCTGTCTCATCTTTTTTCGTTGCTAAAATATATAAATGCCTATTAATTTCTTGCCAAAACCCCACTTCGAACAACAGACATGTCTCTGCAAGTGGGTAATTGAGCCTTGCCCATAGTAACAACTGCTTTAATTCTTTCTTTGGGATCCCTTCTGTATATAATTCTGCTACACTTTGTAAGGTGGATAAGATTTCCCGTTGTTCCTGGGAGAGTGTGGCCCCCATGATCTTATTTTGGCCTTCTTACCGAATCTGTTGTCAGAGTGGTCTGAAGGCTCCCGTTCTCCGTCCAGCAGATCACGAGAGATGGGTCCAGAGGCACCTTTCTGGTCCCAGTCCAGGCCGCTCTGCTATGAACTGTCTTCGGCAGAAGCTGAGAGATGGAATTCTCAGTGACTGCTGATTTTTGCAGTTCCTCCTGGCCGGTTTTTTCTTTTTCTTCTTTCTTTCTTCAGGCTTCTCTCCTCAGGAGTTGTCAGTGCTGTCCTCTTGGCTCTTCAGCTCTTCAGGGCTTTTCCCCCCCCGAAAGGTTTGGTGGGAGATAGCCCACGCAGCGGACGCCACTTGTCGGATTTTGGGGCTGTTTAGATGGTCTGGAAAAAGCCCAAAGATGGCCTTGGGCTGCCCAGGTTCAAAAGGACGAGAAGAAACTTCAGATCTGTTCTCGGTCTCGGTGTTTATTAATTGCTTATCTAAAAGATTTTCTCTTGGCCTGACAGAGTTCTGCTCAGCAGTCAGCCATGGGCACACACTGAGAGCCCCTGGGGCGGCCACCTATCTTTATACTTGGAGTTACGTATACAATATTTATCATTTTTCTCCAATACCCTCTACCCTTATTAACCAGTGTCCCCCTAGTAAGGTCCAATCCCGGAGTGCCAACATCACCACAGAAGATGGAGGCCTAGAGGAAGAAGAAGAAGGAGAAGGGCACGCCCCAATTCCTCCATCTTACTTCTCTAGACCCCCCTGTACAGAAATCTTAAACCCTTTATCTCACACTCCAATTAACTTATCCCTTCACCATTCACCCCAGTTCTGAGAGGCTGAGATCCCACACCCTGCCTGCCCCTTGTCCCCGCCTCCTGTTCCCACGGTTTCCCCGCCCCTTGCCTGCCCCTTGTCCCCGCCCCCTCCCCGAGTTCCCATGATGGGGACACACCCACTGCCGGTCCCCAAACCTGTAGCTGTGATCCCAATGCTTCTGTTTCAAGGGATACAGAGAGGGGAACAGCAAATTCAATGCATAGTCCCATGTTGTCACTGGCTCCTGTTACCTTTCAGCCTGCAGCACAAGGGGGGGCAGCCCCGACTGCTGTTTGGAATTCTTTTGGACGACAATTGATTAAAGAGATCTGTAAATCTCATAAAGAATATGGTCCACACAGTCCATATTTCCGTGGCCTTTTCAATTCTGAATTGAGTAGGACTGTAGTGATTCCACATGATTTAAAACAGCTTTTTTCTTGTCTCATGACTGCCACGGAATTCAAATTATGGGAAACTGCATGGAAACAGCTGCTAAAAGATGCTCTCCCAGGCTTGCATGCTGATCCAAACACAGCCAAAGACAACTGTGGTAACCCTATCACCATTGAGCACCTCTGTGGTGAGGGCCAATGGTCTTCCCCCTCAATCCAAGCTACTGCAATTCCTGCAGAAACACTCGAGAAAGTAAAAGAAGCAGCTGAAAAAGCATTCTTTTCCCTCCAACTTGAGGGGCCTTTTGAGCCCTATAGTAAAATTAAACAGCTACCATCAGAGCCTTTTGTGAAATTTGTAGAAAGGTTAACTAGAGCTATTGAAATACAAGTTAAAAAAGAAAATGCTAGAGAAGCAATTTTAGAGGAAATGGCATTTACAAATGCAAATGCACAGTGTCAAGCGGCAATCCTGAGCCTTCCTACGGAACTTACTCCTACATTAAAAGACATGCTTCTAGTCTGTAACAGGAAAGTGCCTCTGATGAGTGTGGCTGAAGACTCCAGACCAAGGCTGCTGCCAAGACCACCTCAGCGTGTCGCCGTTGCCAGCCCTGCGCCTTTCCCCTCAGCACAGCAGTACCCTGGGCAGCAGCGGAGACCAGCAATGGTTGAGCCCACAAAACCATGCCTGCTTTGTAATAACCTAGGGCACTGGAGTAACCAGTGCCCCCTGAAAAGGGAATTTGATGAATTTAGAAATGGCAGGGGAGGAGAACTACAAGCCCTCCCTGCGGGTCAACAACAAAAAAACTGAAAAGGGAGCGCCCGTCTGCCAGGCGAGCAGACATAAAAAAAGCAGGCCAAGGGAATAAGGGTAGCAAAACAAATCAAGCGCGCGATAATATTAATGTTTGTGTAAGTGAAGCAGGTGCTTCAAAGACCAAGTCTGCTGGTACTTTGTTGAAAGTGAAACGAAATAACCTTTGTTATGATTTAGGTGATCCTGTGTTAACCACGTCTTCTGTCAATGAGCCTTACAGGTTGCAGCTGACAGAGTCACTTCTCCTGAAGGACAGCAACTGGCATTTTGTCTCTGTAAATCCTGAACAGAAGGGTACTTGGAACCGAATTCGTTGTAAGTACATCGTCATTGGGGACACCAAACACACACCACAAGAGATCAGAATTGCTCCAGGAATGACAACATCAGATCCTGAGCAATTTGTTCTTGGCCTGCACTGTTTCCACCCACCCCTGTTTCTTCCCAAGGGACAAATTGTTGCACAAGCTATCCCTGTGCCATCTTTACCTGAAAATATCGAAAAACAAGGGCCCACAGTTGCCCGGGTCCAAGTTATTGGGAGAGATAAACCCAAATTATGGTGCAATGTCAGTGGGGGTGGGGAGTCTAAACGCATTGAGATGCTTGTAGACACAGGTGCAGACCGCACAGTGATTCCAGTACAAGACTGGCTAGCACATTGGCCTTTGCAAAATGTTGCCGGTCACCTTCAAGGTGTGGGAGGTCTGCAATTAGCAAAACAATCCAAAAGTATTATTCAATTTGAGGGACCAAACGGGCAATTGGCAAATATCCGTCCATTTGTGTTAGATTATTCGGAACCTTTGTTAGGGAGAGATTTAATGGCCCAGTGGGGTGTCACAATTGATATTCCAGACTCTCCACAGCATTTTTGTGCAGCAGTCAGTGAACAACAGCGCCCCACCCAAAAACTGAAGTGGAAAACAGACAAACCAGTTCAAGTCAAACAGTGGCCACTCAGTAAACAAAAAATAAAGGCGCTTGAGGAACTAGTGCAAGAGCAACTAAAAAAGGGCCACATTGTGGAGACCATGTCCCCATGGAACTCTCCAGTGTTTGTCATCCAAAAAGCTGACAAAAAGAGATGGCAGCTCCTCTGTGACCTCCGACAAATTAATAATGTAATTGAAGATATGGGTTCTCCCCAACCTGGTATGCCATCCCCAACAATGCTTCCCCAAGATTGGAAATTAGCTGTTATTGATATTCAAGATTGTTTTTTCCAAATCCCCTTGCACCCTGACGATGCACCGCGTTTTGCATTCTCGGTCCCTTCCATCAACATAGAAGCCCCTATGAAAAGGTACCATTGGACCGTTCTTCCTCAGGGACTCAAGGTATCTCCAGCTATCTGCCAGTGGTATGTCTCTTCCCTGCTTTCCCCAGTACGTGCAGCCGCAGAGAAGGCCATTATTTATCATTACATGGATGATATCCTTGTGTGTGCCCCCAATGATGATTTACTCACACATGCGCTTGACCTAACGATCAGGGTTCGAGCTCCAGGAAAAGAAAATTCAAAAGATGCCACCTTGGAAGTATTTGGGCTTAGAAATTGGAAATAGGACCATTGTTCCTCAAAAACTAGAAATCAATCCAAGGATCAAGACCCTTGCGGATGTCCACAAGTTGTGTGGGTCTTTGAATTGGGTAAGACCATGGCTCGGTCTGACTAATGAAGACCTTGCCCCTCTTTTCAATTTACTGAAAGGGGGAGAGGACCCAGGTGCTCCTAGGTCTGTTACCCCAGAGGCACGGAAAGCTCTAGAAAAGGTTCAGATTGCAATGTCCACAAGACAGGCCAACCGATGCCGGCCTGACCTGCCATTCAAATTTATCATTCTAGGTAAGTTGCCACACCTCCATGGAATTATTTTCCAGTGGGAGGAAAAACAAACACCTAAGGCAAAGAACACACAAAAAAAGGACCGGGACCAGAGGGACCCTCTTTTGATCATAGAGTGGGTTTTCCTCAGTCACAAAAGGTCCAAGAGACTGACAAAGCCTCAGGAGCTGGTAGCAGAACTGATCCGGAAAGCAAGGACCCGGATCATGGAGTTAGCAGGATGTGATTTTAAGTGCATTCACATTCCAGTTGAGTTAAAATCAGGTCAAAATACTATGAAAATACTAGAACAATTGTTTCAAGAAAATGAAGTGTTGCAGTTTGCTCTGGATTCCTACTCAGGACAAATTTCGGTAGCGCGGCCCGCTCACAAATTGTTTGAACAAGATGTTCAATTTACTTTAAAATTGAGAAGTGCTCTAAGTAGGAGACCTTTAAAAAGGGCTCTGACTGTCTTTACAGATGCGTCTGGGAGGTCCCACAAGTCTGTTGTGACTTGGAAGGATCCTCAAACCCAGCAGTGGGAGACGGACATTGCTGAGGTGGAAGGCTCACCTCAGGTTGCTGAATTGGCTGCTGTTGTTAGGGCTTTTGAAAGGTTCTCAGAACCTTTTAATCTGATTACAGACTCTGCATATGTGGCAGGAGTAGTATCCAGGGCAGATCAAGCAATACTGCAAGATGTATCTAACATCGCACTTTTCGAATTGCTCTCAAAACTGGTAAAGTTAGTCACTCACCGAGAGCAACCATTTTATGTGATGCATGTCAGGTCACACACTGACTTGCCAGGGTTTATCGCTGAAGGCAATAGAAGGGCAGATGCTCTTGCTGCACCTGCAGTGATGGCCACTCTCCCAAATGTTTTTGAACAGGCAAAAATCAGCCACCAGCTTTTCCACCAAAATGCACCTGGCCTGGTTCGTCAGTTTAACATCACTCGAGAACAGGCCAAAGCAATTGTGGCCACATGCCCAAATTGCCAACAACATGCACTCCCTGCAGTGAGTACGGGAGCAAACCCAAGGGGACTGAACGGTTGTGAACTGTGGCAAACAGATGTAACACACATACAGTCTTTTGGACGGCAAAAATATGTTCATGTTAGTGTAGATACCTTTTCTGGAGTGGTCTATGCTTCTGCCCACACAGGAGAATCATCTATTGATGCTATTAAGCACCTCTTACAGGCTTTTTCTTTCATGGGCATCCCCAAGGGGCTGAAAACTGATAATGGGCCTGCTTATAAATCCAAGGAATTTGGGAGCTTCCTGCAGCAATGGGGAGTAGAGCACAAACTTGGCATCCCCTACTCCCCTACAGGTCAAGCCATTGTAGAAAGAACTCACCGTGATATTAAAAGGGTCCTGGACCAGCAACAACAGGTTCTGAAGGTGGAACCTCCCCATATCCGGTTATCCAGGGCGCTATTCACAATCAATTTTCTGAATTGTTCTTTTGACAGCCTGAACCCACCCATCCTACGCCACTTTGGGGGGAGCAGTCACAGGTTGATGAAAGAAAAGCCTCCGGTTTTAGTAAAAGACCCTGAGACTTGGAAAATGGTGGGACCTTACAAATTGGTTACTTGGGGACGTGGATACGCCTGTGTGTCCACCCCCTCTGGTTTAAGGTGGGTTCCTTCCAAATGGGTAAAGCCCTATGTTCCCAAGGTCTCAGAGAAATCTGCAGAAGCACCCCAGGTTGCTCATGCTGCCTGGAGAAGAAAACGCCACACGCATTCTCTGGAGGAAATTCCATTTAAGCCTCCTATCTGGAATAGTTTGTAATACATGTTTGTTTCAAGTTTTTGTACCAGTTTAGATCCCACTGTTCGTGTGTAGCCTCGAGATGCCATGAGACCGAGCCTGCTTCTCGTTCTGCTCGTGATCATCCCACCTGCGATCTCCTGCATAGTGCCGCAGCCCAAACCACATATGGACTACCTTGACAAAGGCTCTCAGACATCAACAGAGAAACTGACAATGGACTGAATGGACTGTTCAAAGGCTGGGGACTCTCGGGATGGTTGGGATCTATTCTGAAAACTGTTTTTTTAGTGCTGTTTATTTTAGTTATAGTTATTGTAGTTTTTAGCATTGTTTTTAGACTAATCAAACGCATGGTCCTCAAGTTAATTTCAAGCTCATCTCCCCCTCCTGAGGTCTACCATTTGGAAGCCCTCAGTGCTCCAATGGATGACCTGGAAGCCTCAGTGGAAAACACTGACCCTCCTGTAGAGGAAGAACTGATTTACCAACCATGGTTTGGCAATCACTCTGCACCACAAACACAGCCCTCTTCTTTTTAAACAAAACTAGGGGGAGATGTTGCGGTGTGTCTTAAGCTTCTGGGTCCCTTTCCCAGGTGTGCCTATATGCCTCTCCCTTCCCCCTCACCCCCTTGCTTAGTGTGTTGTGTCAATCAGGCTTAACATTCCAGCAAGGCATCGTGTGATTGGTCAAGTTCAAAAGATGCCCCTATGCCCAGGGGTCATTGGCCTATGTCTAGGTGTCCCTCATCCCTTCAGACCCCGCCCCTTTCACCTGGTTGGTGCTCATCTGTCCCCCCCCTCCCCCTGCCCCGGGAGCTTAAAAGGTGATCAGGCCATGTGCTTGTCATTCTGCTGGAGCAGCTGCTCCCGTCCAGACCTCTGTAACCATGGAATAAACTTCTGGACATTAAACCCTGCAGCGGAATCCTCTCCTTTTTCTCTTCACCATCGCCAGAAGCTCTCTCTCCTGAGGTAAACGGAGTTCCTGACAAGCCTGGACTTGCTCAGTGCCCAGCTGCAATCTCCAGCAGCCAAGGTATCTCTGGGGTGATTTACACCACAGTTGCTGCCTTTGGCCCAGCAGTGAGGGTCAGACTGAAGCTCTCTCTCCTGAGGTAAACGGAGTTCCTGACAAGCCTGGTCTTGCTCAGTGCCCAGCTGCAATCTCCAGCAGCCAAGGTATCTCTGGGGTGATTTACACCACAGTTGATGCCTTTGGCCCAGCAGCGAGGGTCAGACTGGCCCAGGCACCATCTAACTGATAATATTGGGATTCATATTCCAATAGAAGAGTACCTGAAAC
The DNA here is from genome assembly GCF_028551555.1 of Melozone crissalis. NCBI lineage: Eukaryota > Metazoa > Chordata > Aves > Passeriformes > Passerellidae > Melozone > Melozone crissalis. Next base: position 10,059,629 of record NW_026535850.1, on the reverse strand, counting down.
GGGCTTTCAAACACAGGCATTAATGGTCTGCTCTTTTATGATTTAATCAAAACTCAGTTTCTCTGTTTAATGTTATTGGTAATTTCTCTTTTTCCATAGCTTGCATGTTTCTCTCATCAACTTCTGCATACTCTGTATTTTGCAAGGAGTTGTATTTCTGTTAGCTAACTGAACTCCCAGAGTGCTTTTATTCTCCTATTTTTTCTGTATATTTAATTCACTGGTTTTCTGTTCTATTTTTCAAGATCTTATCTATTTATCTCTTGCTTCTGTTTCTTACTTTCACTTACAGCTTAAATCTTTCAACCCCTTACACTTAAATTTTTATTTTTTCTCACACTATTCTTCTATACAATGCACTTCCCTCTAAGGAGATATGGTAAAACTTATAATGCACAATCTACATTACCTCTACTTTAATTCGTCTACATTATTTCTCATTCACTTTCACACATTCCTTCACACCCTCAAGACACAAACTGGATCATTATTCCTAGAAAACCACGGGTCCCTGTAGCCCTCCCTCACCTTGGGGTTGGCCCACAGGTCTCAGTATCTCTGGGCCTCTTGGAAGGGCCCTGACTCTGGTTGCCTCTGGTGCACATTCACCTGTGAGGCTGTCTGCGTGTCACTCATGCTCTTACAGCTACGGCTCCCTCACCCATCTGGGGAGCACTAGTCTGGTTTGCAGGTCACACACACACACTTTGGCCATTGCCCCCCACCCGCCTAGGGGACACAAGCCTGGTTTGCAGGTCACACACACACTTCCACTGCCCCCTTTCCACGTGCCTAGGAAGTTGAGGCTGACTTTGCTTGTGACTCACTCCCACACACATAACAAGACAACAATAAGGTACCTTTTACTTTCACATCACTTATTACAAGTTTAGTGCTACTGGCCAGTTTCTGTGGTATTGGATATCCTTTCTACCTAGCTGTTTTTGTCTAACTTCAGATGTTACTTTGTTGAGACAGGACTTATCTGCTCCTGTAGCTACTCAAAAATTCAAATTCTTCATTTAGGGGTCCCACTTCAAAGTTTACCAAGGGTTCTTCTAGATGTTGCATTGAGTCCCCTAAAGTGTAAAGCCCCTGACCCTCTAATCGTCACCTTTTAGGATCTTCCCTAAATTATCTTGTTCCCTGGCTATTGCCGCATCGAGACTGAGTGTTCTACAAAACCTCCTGACGTGTCCTGACTCTCCACAGTAATAGCAATGTCGTTCTCTCAAAGGGACTTGAGGTCTCGCCATCCCTCTTGTACCTGACAGTAAAAGAGGCCTATCCTTGCCTCCTCCTGGTGATGGACCTGCCCACCCTGCACTTTCTCTAGCTACAGCAACCGTGATCTTAGCCTTGGCCTTTGCTTTTTCTTCCTCCCTCCTTAAATACACCTTCAATGCCTCTTTTAATAACTCATTTATGTCCTTCTCTTGCCAATCTTCCATCTTTTCCAGTTTTCTCCTTATATCAGGCCAAGATTTGGTAACAAATTGGACTTTTAGTAGCATTTGACCTTCTAAGGTGTCTGGGTTTATTCTAGAGTACAACTGGAATTCCGCTTTAGGCGGTAAAGCCAGGAAGCAGGAGCTTCATCCTTCTCTTGAGCACCCTCAAATGCCAATTGAGTATTATTTCCTTTGGGAACCGACTCTTTAATCCCCCATATGATCAAAGATCTATATTCCATCATGGCCTTCCTCCCCTCCTCCTGGTTAGGGTTCCAGCTGGGATCCGTTAGTGGCAATTCACTATCAGTTCACCTGATGGCACCTGGGGTCCTGGACTGTTATCTTTCTCCCATATTCTTATGCCAGCCGCCCTAATCATCTGGACCTCTTCTGGGGAAAATAATATATTCAGGATGGAATTCATCTCCCCCCAACTGTAGATATTTGGACCTAGAAATTGATCCGCTTGGTTAGCTATGCCCACTGGGTCCTCAACTAAATGCCCCAACTCTTTCTTGAATCCTCTCTCCTCAGAAGCAGTTAGGGGAGCATTCACAAAGCCAACACCTCCCGCTACTCCTCCCATAGGAACCTCTCTGAGGGAAAACAGTCTCTCTGCCTTGGAGGTCTTGGATCTGGTGCTACAGTACGGCCCATCTTCAGATGCCAAACTACTTTGAGGGATATCTGGGTTACCCTGAACGTTCTGCCCATCAGCAGGTGTATTTGCTGATAGCTGTTTACTGGGCAAGGAGGAATTTGTGTCCCAACTAGGAGGAGGTAAAGGGACAGCAATTGGAGGGGGAGAAGAGCCTGAGTGGATATTAAGTGGAGCTGGAGAAGGGGTGGAGAATGCAGCAGGTGGAGTAGGCACTTGTGGTGATGCAGAAGGAACTGGAGGAGCTGAGGGTGGTGAGGGAGTAGTGACTGGAGGGGATACTGGGTTTATCATAGGGGAAGCTGAAGAGGTAGAAGGAGGAATTTGAGCAGGTGGTAATGAGATGGCAGCTGGGGGAAGAACTAGACCTGCCATTTGAGGTGTTTGAAGAAGAGGATTATAAGGTGGAGAATGCAGAAGGAGGCAAATAATCCAGGGGGTCCCATCTTTTACTAGTCCTATCATCCCCTCCTTCATTCCCCTCAACCTTCCTCTGTACCTTACAAATTCACACCCCTTCATCCCCAATAGCATTCTTTAACCAGCAAGATACATACAGTAATTGCTCAGTATCAGTATCTCCTCGAGCTGTCAGATAATGACTCAGTTGTTGGCATATCCACTTATCCTTTGTCCCACACCAAGGTCATCCTCCTTGCACCTCTAATTCCGGCCAGACTTCTACACAATAATGGATCATTTTCACTTTATCTAATCCCTCTGTGGCCTCCATACAGTCCTATTTTACTAACAGTTCTCCTAAGGGACTATTGGGATGTATATACCTCAGTCTCTTGCCGGTCTTTTTACTATTACACCCTCCCATTTTTCAGGTCTCAACAGTAAAAAGTACCAAAGGGGCCTCTACTGACTGGTAATTTTAAAAAAAACCTTCTTTGAGGAGCTTCAGCCTCCTCCACCGAACTTCAAATTTCTGCCTGATGCTCAGGACTTTATACTGAAACAACTGCCCGATCTCTTGATTGTCCAACTTTCCAACGTCAGGTCTTACATCTGTCGGGACTTGAACACACGAAACCTCGGCCTAAGAATCTGGGTCATGCCTGACTCCCTCAGTCAGGAAAAACAACTGCCTGATTTTTAGTTTGCCTAACCTGCCAATTCTTAGGCTTCACCATATCAGGACTTATAAGCAAACCGCAGCCTCCTTCGCTGGGGTTTGTGCCTGACTCCTTTGTCAGGACTTACTTTGCCTGCAGGGCTTGAGCTTACCCGAATCCTTCTCGGGACTTACAAATCCTACCCGAATCCTTCTCGGGACTTACAAATCTGCCTGACTTCCCTCTGTCAGGACTTACATTGGGTGCGTGCCACTCGTACAACTATTCCCTCCGCACGCCCGGGGGGGGGGGGGGGGGGGGGGCCTTTTTTCCCCCTTAGGAGACGACTCACTCACGCTAATTCCACTCGCTTTCCCAGGTTCCTGGCCGGCTTTCTCGCAAAAGTTCAGAAACGCAGTACTAAGGGCTCCGCTCTCACTTTAAAAGTCCGGCTGCCGGCCCTCGTCTCACTCATACACACATGTGCACGTCTCCCACTCCCGCCACCAGATTTCTCACCAGTCTGGTGCTCCGATGCTCCTCTGCGTCGCTGGTCCTGAGCTGATCCCTCTGGTCCTGTGCAGTGACGTGTATTTAGCCTTCTAGAGCAGAGAAGGTCAGAGTCCTGCTAGCTGAGGTTAAGGCCGACACCTCGCTGCATAACCTGCCAGCACCCCTCGGCATCGTAAGGCCTCGGGCTGTGCTGGTTGCGGACTGGATCGCTGCTAAACGACGAGAATGAAGGAGCTGGACACTTGCTGGGGGGGGCTACACTTGCTTTATTGAGAAGCCCATGATGTCCCAGCAAATGACCAAGAACAAAGGGTGCTTACGGGTTTTAAAGGGAAGGAGTGGAGCCGGGAGGGGTTTACAGAAGACCAGTGGGGGGAGAAGAGGGGATGAACTTAACACAAATGACATAGTGGAGAGCCCAATAGGTACCTGGTATGGGAGGGGTCCCAGGACCACAGCCAACCACAACCCGCAAAGAGGAGAAGCTTCTGGAATACTAGGTGGAGTGGGGGGTGATTGACTTGGCCCAGGGAGGAGAAAAAGCATACATATAAGGGAAAAAGGGAAGGAGGAATTATATAACCTAACAGATTGACAATATAACTGGCAGGGCTGTGGCGGGAAAACTGAGGAGGGCAGAACCATTTTACACAAAATGGGGGGGGGAACAGATACATCAAATGGGGGAGGAATTAAATGAACTTAATGAACACACTACAACATCTCCCCGTTTTTTACCAAATAAAAATAAAAGGAACGGAAAAGTCCATGTAAAACTTAGAAGTCCAAGTGAAATAACTTAAAAGGCTGTGACTCGCGGCTGGTTTTGACAAGTGCCTTTGTCTTCTGAACATAGTCCATCGGCCCATGAGTAGCTGGATGTTGGAGCGGTAGCCCCCTCCTCCTCTGCGGCTTGCCTCCGAAGAGAGGTTGAAGGAGAGGGGTCGCTCCTTTCCGTGGGCTCGTTGCAAGGGACAGTGGCGCGTGGCGCTGTCAGTTTTCTCCGGACTAGCTCATGAATCAGGGGGGTGAAAATCAAAAGTGAGTTGGGGAAATGTACTAAAAGACAAAAAGGGAACAGTTAGACACAAAATACTTAAACAGATGGTTCTGCCCCAAATAATAAATCAAGTTCGGAAGAAGGAGAGGAAATGGAGGAGGAAGGTAGGGATTCATAAACCAGAGGTAGTTCAGTGAGGAGAGGGGTAGGAGGAGGGGTCTCAGCATTGGGGAGCAACTGAACATCTGAGAAAACTGATGGTGTTTGAGAGGGTTTTCTCCACCGCTGCCAGCACGCCACCTGAACCTGTGACACAGCCTCTTTCTGCGTCCTCTGCTTCAGGACAAAGGGCCTGACCCATTTGGAGGGTATCCAGCGGGGGCCTGAGGGTGTGGACACGCAAGCGTATCCCCTCCCCCAGGTCACTAGGTCAAAGGGCCCCTCCGTCCGCCAGGTCTCCGGATCCTTGATAAGGACCGGCGGCCTGGCTTTAGGCTGCAGCTGCTGGTGACTGCCGAAGTGTCGGACCACTGGAGGATTAGGCTTGTCGAAAGAGCAATTAAGGAAGTTGGCAGTGTAAAGTGCTCTCGACAACTGGATATGGGGGGTCTCCACCTTCACAGCAGCTTGCTGCCGAGCTAAGGTCTTCTTCAGGCTCTGGTGGGCCCTCTCCACCATGGCTTGGCCTGTCAGGGAATAGGGGATGCCTGTCTTATGCACTATTCCCCATTGTTGCAGGAAGCTCCGCAGTTCCTTGGACGTGTACGCTGGGCCATTGTCAGTTTTGATGGTCATAGGGATGCCCAAGACAGCGAATGCCAGAAGCAGGTGCTTCTGGACATCCGCAGCCTTCTCACCTGTGTGGGCAGAAGCATAGATAGCCCCGGAGAAGGTATCCACTGAGATGTGGACGTAACACAATCGACCGAAAGAAGGGATGTGTGTTACATTTATTTGCCACACCTTGCAGCTCACCAAGCCCCTGGGATTAGCCCCTAAGGCAATGGTGGGCATCTGGTCGCGCTGGCATTGGGGACATGTGGCTACGATCGCCTTGGCCTGGTCCTGGGTCAGATGGAATTGCCGGACCAGGCCAGGCACGTTCTGGTGGAACAGCTGGTGGCTGATCTTAGCCTGGCCGAACACATCTGGGAGCGGGCCCATCGCAACTGCAGCCGCGGCCAGGGAATCGGCACGACGGTTGCCCTCAGCAATGAACCCAGGCAGCTCTGTGTGCGATCTCACATGCATTACGAAAAACGGATGCTCGCGGTGGGAGACCAAATCGATGAGCCTAGTAAGTAATTCAAATAATTTTTGGTTAGAGACCTCCTGCAGAACTGCTAATTCAGCTCTGGACACTACACTGGCAACGTATGCAGAATCTGTTACCAAACTGAAAGGTCCCGGGAACCTCTGGAATGCCCTGACTACTGCATCTCTAACTCAGCAATTTGTGGAGAACCCTCCACAACAGCAACATCTGTCTCCCACTGCTGAGTCTGAGGATCCTTCCAAGTCATCACTTACTTGTGGGATGCTCCAGACGCACCTGTAAAAACTGTCACTGCATCCAGAGGCTCCTTACTTTGGACCTTCTTTAGTGATAATTTAAATTCCAAATTAAATAATTTTTGGCCTGACCGATTTACTGCAATCCACCAAGTGTAGCTATCCAACGCAAACGGAAGGTTCTCATTAGCTTGCAGCAGTTCATTGAATGTCTTCATTTTTAATTGGCCCAATTCCAATTCAATTGGTATGTAAATGCATTCAAAATCGCATCCTGCCAACTTTCTGATCCTCGATCTTGCTTTGAGGATCAGTTCGGCTACCAGCTCCTGTGGCCTTGTCATTCTTTTGGACCGATGGTGGCTGAGGAAGACCCACTCTATGATTAAGAGCTTATCTCCCCAGCCTTGGTCCTTCAGAGTCTCATCCCACTGATGGATTATGCCATGGAGGTGTGGCAACTTTCCCAGTATGATGAATTTGAATGGCAGGCCCGGATGGTAGCGGTGGGCCTGCCTGGCCGAAATAGCTTTTTGGATCTTCTCCAGAGCTACCTGAGCCTCTGGGGTGAGAGCCCTAGGGGAACTAAGCCCCTCTCTCCCTTTCAACAAATTGAAAAGGGGGGCCAGGTCTTTAGTGGGAATGCCCAGCCAGGGTCTCACCCAATTTAAGAACCCACACAGTTGGTGAACATCCGCTAGGGTCTGGACTTTCGTTTTTATAGCCAATTTTTGCGGCACAATGGTCCACTTTGTAATTTCAAGGCCCAGGTACCTCCAAGGGGGCATCCGTTGAATCTTGTCCTGCTGGAGCTCGAACCCTGCAGCAACCAACGCCTTGGTTGTCAGGTCAAGCGCATGGGCAAGCAAACTGTCATCAGCTGCACACACGAGGATGTCGTCCATATAATGATGTAAAATAACGGCATCCCCGAGGGCTGTACATACTGGGGACAGCAGAGAAGCGACGTACCACTGGCAAATCACAGGGGAGTTTTTCATTCCCTGTGGAAGGCATCTCCAGTGGTAGCGCTTGTCTGGGGACTCACGATTGATGGAAGGAACCGTGAAGGCGAAACGCGGGGCATCATCCGGGTGTAAAGGAATTTGGAAGAAGCAGTCCTTTATTTCAGTCATGGCCAAATTCCAATTTCAGGGGAGCATTGCAGGGGATGGCAACCCTGGTTGGAGAGACCCCATATCTACAATTCTCTCATTAATTTGGCGGAGGTCGGTCAGGAGCTGCCACTTGTCCTTATGGGGCTTTTTGATGACAAATACAGGAGAATTCCACAGAGACATGGTCTCCTCGATATTGCCCTTTAGTAGCTGCTCCTGAACGAGCTCGTGGAGCGCCTTCAATTTTTGTTTGTTAAGTGGCCACTGTTTGACCTGTACTGGTTCATCAGACAGCCAATCTGGCTTCCAGGTCCGGCGCTCTTCGGTGGCCACTGCCCGAAAAACCTGGGGAGCCTTTGGAAGGTCAATTTTGGCTCCCCACTGGGCTAGAAGGTCTCTTCCCCAGAGAGGCTCGGTGTAATCCAAAACAAAGGGGCGCACCGAAGCCAACTGCCCATCTGGCCCTGTAATTTGTACAAAGCCCCTTGATTGTTTAGCCAATTTGAGCTCTCCTACACCTTGAATCGTGCCAGCTGCGTTTTGCAAGCCCCAATGTGACGGCCACTCCCGAGAGGGAATGATCGTCATATCTGCCCCTGTGTCCAAAAGACCCCTGACGATTTTGTGGTCCCCGCCCAATGAGAGTTGACATGTCAGGCGAGGCTTCTCCCTCCCCACTACTTGCGCCCAGGCCACCGTCGGAGGTGAGGAGTCCCCCGATGTCTTCTTCCAATGGTCCTTGTCAGGAAATGGAATGGCCTGGGTGATGATCTGTCCCTTGGGGAGGAAGAGTGGGGGTCGGACACAGTACAGCCCTACCGCGAAACGGTCCCGGTCCGTAGTGACCGACCCTGGGATGATGTAAAGGTCTTGCGGCATGTGCTTAGTATCTCCGACGACAGTCCACCTGCAACGTCCTAAACTCCTCCATCGACCCGGATGTTGGAGGTCGACAGACACCAGCTGTAAATCACTATTGGGGAGGTGTATACCCCTAGTGAGCTGCAGCCTGTATGGGGAAGCAGAGGACAAGGTGTTAAGGGCAGGTTGAGGCTGTAAACCACGTTTGTTATATGTCACATCAGGTATAGATAAGAAATAAGACAAGTCCGGTAACGTGAATGACGGGTTTCCCTTTTCTCCTCCCTCCCCGCTAGATGTTACATCACCTGCCACATTTCTATCTTGGCACAGGGAGGGGCTGCGCTCTGATTCTAGTTTTTTTGTTCTCATTCTTTTTCCTCCCTCTTCCTCCTGTATTCCATGTAATCTTGCCTCATGGGACACTGAGGCATCCAGTGTCTCACCTTCCCACAAAGGTAGCAAGGGTGAGTCGCCACTGTTCTTCTGCCGGACCCTGGTGTCATTGGCCCGGCGGCGGCGGCAGCTTCGGCTTCCAGGTCTTCAGGCGTTAGGGACTCCGCGAAGGCTACGGACGCTCTCTTAGGGCGCGCTTTTGGATCTTGTAGTGGAACCTCCCTGGCGCACACTTCTATCATTTGCTCAACTGCGGGCTGGGGGTTTCGAGGGAGAGATTGGATGGCCCGCCTACACGCGGTGTTAGCGTTGTAGTAGGCCATCTGCCTTAACATCTCCTCCCTCTCCCTCTCCCCCAGAACCTGCGCCTCGACGAATCTGTATAACCTTTCCATGAACGCCAGGTAAGGTTCCTGCGCGCCCTGCCTGATCTCATCTTCTTCCACTTGGGAGGTGGTTGTAGCTAGCTTGTAAAAAGCGCGTTCCGCAGCCTTCCCTGTTTCAACCAGCTGTATAGTACACAACGCCTTAGCCTGAGCTGCCCCACTTGCCCACTGCCCAGTGCCCACTAGATGCTCTTCCGAGATCACCAAGCCCTCGGTGTCGTGAGATGTGGAGGAATTCCCCCAAAGTATTGGGAGAACCTCCACAATCTCCCTCCTCCACTCTCCCACCCAGACCCTGAATTCCATTGGGCCTAAAAGGCTGGAGAAGAGAGCCCTCAGGTCCGTGGGCATCAGATCTCCCTGTGCAAGAGCCGGCCGAAGGAGCCCCCGGAAATATTCAGATTCCCGGGAGTACTCCCTCTGGGCCTTGCACAGTTCCTTGATCCTGGCCTGGGTGATAGGCACCCATTGGGCCTGAGCACTCCCCTCCCCGCTGAGGTGGTATGTAACCGGGGCGGCTTCCAATAAAGGCACTTGCCTCGGCTTCCGGTCATCCACTCCCCCCCCGGAACACGAAGCGTGGGAACCAGAAGGGGGAGCGTGGGAACCGGAATTGGAGGAGGTTGAGGTGGGGCTTGGTCTCTGGGCGGAGTGGAATAAGGAGGCGGAGTGGAATAAGGAGGTGGGACATGGGAGGAGTCAAAGGAGGGTGGAACTGTGGGCGAGGTGAGGGGAGGAGCTGATGGAGGAACCATGGGCGGAGAAGGGGGTGGAACTGAGGGAGGAACTGAGGGTGGAGTAATGGGAAAAGAGGGTGGGTCAGGGGAAAGGAAGGGGTTGGGTTTAGGGAGAAAGGCATTTGGGGTAGAAGAAGGGGCAAAGGCGGGAAAGACCATGCGGTCTCCGCCATTTTGGGCTCCTTGGGACCCATCTTGAGGAACTTCAGTAAACCTTACAACTTTGGGGGTTACAACCGGGGACTTGTGGATAGGGGGAACAGGGGGATTGGGAAGAGAGCTCCGAAGAGCTTGGCCAGGGCTCTTCGGAGGGGGAGGCCGAGCTGGTCTCGAGGGAGCAGGGGCAGGGTGGACCCCCTGCTTCTTACTGACCTTGAGGATCCCTCGAGAGGGCTCCTGCCGCAGGGAAGAGGGAGAGGAATGGGGGGTAGGAACACATGAACCGGGAGAACTGGGGAGCAAACTAAAACTAGATGGGCTTTTCCTCAAATTCCCAGGTGGGCGCAGTGTGGTTAGCACTTTGCCCGCCCAATACGCCACAGTAGATAAATGAGTCTCCCCGGAATGGACTTCACTATCTAATTTTGCCACAACGGCTGCCCAAAACTGTGGCTCCTTTACGAGTTCCGGGGTGACCTCAGGAAAATGAGAAAAAGTCCACTTAAACAATAACTTCAATTCTTTCTTGGGGGCAGCAAACCCTCCCCCAAGCAACAAACCTTTAATAACATAAACTCCTTTCTCGGATTTGCTCAGACCTGCACCCATGATCCTGCTCCTAAAGCACCCTAGACAAGGCGACTTCAGGAGGAGCAAGCACCCACGATGCAACACTCCAACCGCCCGAGAAAAATGCAAACTAAAACAATGAAGCACATGCTGTCGGCCCCTGCTCCCTCCACTGTCCTCAAGGCTGAGGGTTCACTGAGGGGAAAGAAAGGAATTTAAGTGGTAGGACCTGGCCCCAAGTCTGGGAAAGCAGACCCCACAGGAAAGGGAAAACAAAAAACAATAGGGGTGAGGACTGTCCCCAGAAGAACACCCCGCGCCAAGAGGACCCCCCCGACAGAGAGAAGGCAGAGCTTCCCCGCGCCCGCCGGCACGAATTCCAAAAGACAGCAAAACATGCCGCAGAGAGAGACAATGCAGCTGTGTATACTGCTTTTAAAATTCCCGGGCAGCAGCAGCAGGGAACTGGGACATGCCCTGCTGAGCCGGGGCAGACACAAAGGCTCCCCTGCCGTGGAATGCAACCCCCCTGCAGAGCCGACAGCCGCGCGACGTGGCAGGTACCGGGGCCCCCTGCGCCACGCGGCGAAAAGGCGCGCGAAAAGCGGCGGAGGCGGGGGGTGGGTGGCGGGGTCCCGCCGTGGCGAACCGCACGGAAAAACCGCTCCGCGCAGAAAAAACCCGCGGCAGCCATTCTGCGCCGCGCCGAGAGCTCGGAACTGGCCCCGGCACCGTCGAGCAGGGACACCGGGAGCGCAAAAAAGCGGCGGGGGGGGGTGGCGGTCCCGCCGTGGCGAACCGCACGGAAAAACCGCTCCGCGCTGAAAAAACCCGCGGCAGCCATTCTGCGCCGCGCCGAGAGCTCGGAACTGGCCCCGGCACCGTCGAGCAGGGACACCGGGAGCGCAAAAAAGCGGCAGGGGGGGTGGCGGTCCCGCCGCGGCGAACCGTGCGGAAAAACCGCCCCGCACTGAAAAAACCCGCGGCAACCACTCGGCACCGCGCCGAGAGCCCCGCTACTCGCCCCAGTGCCGCTGTGCAGGGACACCGCGCGTGCGAAAAGCGGCAGAGGGCTCCGCCGCGTGACGCGGCGGGCGGCATTTGCCGGGGCTTCCCGCGGCACGCGAAAAATGGCGGACCGCGGCCCTCAGCGCCACGAGCTCTCCCCCTGCCCCGCGCCGAGAGAGAGAGAATTTCCCCCGGCCGCGAACAGCGCCCAGGAACCAGTCCCCAAGGGAAGAAGGATCGGGAGCGCTCCCCAGCGCAGGGAGGGCTCCCAGGGAAAATTAAAAAGGCAGGGGAGGGTAACCACCGAGTCTGGGGCTCACCTAACCCAGCTGCAGTGCAAACGAAAAGTTCAGGCGGATGGTTTCTTGTCTTGAAGCCCTCCTCAGGTGCGGGGAGTTACGGCTTCGAATCCCCTGGGAGCGCCACCCCCAGAATGGGGTCTGCTGCCACCGGAGGTAGTCTGACAGCCAGAGGAATTTATAATCCGATCCGCGGGTTCCGGGGACCTGGCGTTCAGTCGTCCAGCGGTCCAGAAATGGCTCCCACGTTGGGCGTCGAACTGCAGCGACGTGTATTTAGCCTTCTAGAGCAGAGAAGGTCAGAATCCGGCTAGCTGAGGTTAAGGCCGACACCTCGCTGCATAACCTGCCAGCACCCCTCGGCGTCGTAAGGCCTCGGGCTGTGCTGGTTGCGGACTGGATCGCTGCTAAACGATGAGAATGAAGGAGCTGGACACTTGCTGGGGGGGGCTACACTTGCTTTATTGAGAAGCCCACGATGTCCCAGCCAATGACCAAGAACAAAGGGTGCTTACGGGTTTTAAAGGGAAGGAGTGGACCCAAGAGGGGTTTACAGAAGACCAATGGGGGGAGAAGAGGGGATGAACTTAGCACAAATGACATAGTGGAGAGCCCAATAGGTACCAGGTATGGGAGGGGTCCCGGGACCACAGTCAAGCACAACCTGCAAAGAGGAGAAGCTTCTGGAATACTAGGTGGAGTGGGGGGTGATTGACTTGGCCCAGGGAGGAGAAAAAGCATACATATAAGGGAAAAAGGGAAGGAGGAATTATATAACCTAACAGATTGACAATATAACTGGCAGGGCTGTGGCGGGAAAACTGAGGAGGGCAGAACCATTTTACACAAAATCAGGGGGGGGGGGGAACAGATACATCAAATGGGGGAGGAATTAAATGAACTTAATGAACACACTACAACAGTCCTGGTAGCCAGCTGTCCTGGAGGTCCAAGATGGCCAGTCCTATTGTCCTCTTTCGGCATGGCTATTCCGGACGAGCGCCCCAGCTGAAATAAACAGGGCAAGGAGACTTCTTCTCCTTTTTAATGCCTTTATTATAAGTGATCAGCTCAGGATTGGGTAGCTCAGTGGGGCTGCAGTCTCCCGCCGTCTCTCCCAGGGCGACTCAGAGGAGGAGGATATGCGCAGCTTTGTCCACTAGGGGCAGAGCTGGGGGTCCGGTCCTCGTGGGCGCCTTTAGGGCATCAAGACCCTCTGTTGTTAATTTTTGCTGGCTGTCTTAGCCGGCCCTCAGCGCCGGGGACCACTCCCATGCTCAGGGCGAGAGGGACTCTGAAGGCCCAGCACTCCGCTCCTCTCGTCCAGACATCACTCCAATCTCTCAACTCTTAGGTGGCTCGTTGTTTTTGGGGTTCTCCCTGCACGTTTGGAGTAGGGGTCCACACAGCATGCTGGTCCTTGGAGTATTTTGCATATCCCTCCCCTCCAAAGTCTCTTCTCCTCACTGTTCGGGAGGTACCCCACCCTTCACTGTCTCAGAGAAGGGCCATTAACTCGCCCCAGCCAGGGCTTTTACTGATACAAAACCAACTATTAACAACAACGACCTGTAATTACCATAACACAACAAGCAGAACTTCGGCAGCAACAGTGATCTCAGCTGATTTCTGTAACCTTTTCTCACAAAAAAAATTAACAGAATTTTTGTTCATAACAGGAAATCCTCAGGGGAGCACTGAGGGGATTACATCAAGTGCCTAGGGCCACTTTGGGTAGGAGGGTGGGGAGGATGGCTCACATGGGCCAATGGGGCCTCCAGGAATAGGGGAATTCCAAAGGGATGTTGCAGACAGGGATTGGCTCCAGGTTAAATTGGCAAAGATGGTTGGGGAACAAAAGGGGCTGGGTTTGACAGGCAGGGAAACAGCTAGACCAAGGGGAAGGGAATGGCATGAGGAACAGCTTTGAGGGAGGGTAAAACCCAGGGGTAAACCAGCTCAGGGAGAACATGGGGTACAACAGAACAAACCACTTAACAAGGAATCAATAAAATAAATTTGAACCGCTACACATGGCTGCAGAGTTTTTCGTCTCCACTGGAGCTTCCTGCAGTGAACACAAATCATTTTGCTTTCCAAGAGGGGGAAAATGAGACAAAGAAGAAAAGCTAACTGCTTTATACAATGACATCTCTCTAACAGCCACCTTCTGCCCTCATCCTTGCTCTGCCCCCTTGCAATCAAATCAATCGCTCTCAAAAACACAAGAATGGCTTCAGGCCTTGACCATAAGGTCTGTGAGCTCAGCATATGATTCTGGAAACCAAACAGTGCTCCTTGAGGAACATCCCGAGTAAGCAAGCTAGCAGAGGCCTCCCAGCAGTGCAGATCTCTCAGTGCCAGGATGCTCCAAGCTGGCACCAGAGCTAAAGCCCTCCCACCCTGCAGTGCAGCTCCAGCCCTGGTGCTGCAGCGTCTGTGGCCGGGCTCTTGCCATACCTCGATGTCCTGGTGTCCCTGGGGGAGCATGGTGACTTGGCTGGGATTCATGGTGAACTCCCTGGGCTCCACATAGAAATGGATTCCCTTCCTCCAGGCCGGGTTGGTGTCCCTGCGGATCTGATCCACGCTGTCCACAGCCGGCTGCGTGCCATCGTCCGACATGCGGAGCTGGAACGTCAGGGGCATCGGGGAGCTGTTGGTGAGGCGGCAGTGCTGCGTGTAGGGAAAGCCTGGGCAAGGACACAAATTTCCATTCAGGCACCCATCAGGGCATGATCCTGGGGGGAATATCCTGGCAGGATCAAAGGGACATTGGAGTTGAGCTCTTTATTATCTGAACTACAGCTCACCCAGAAGCTGCAGGAGGAATTAATTGCCACTTAGTTCCCTTTGACACTGATTCAAGACTGCAGCCTTGAAAATGCCCACTCCTAGCCCTGCTGAACACTGCAAGCTTCTCTCTTTGTGATGGGGAGTAGCTCCCTCACCTGCCCCAAACCAGCACCAGTTCTCTCTCAGTGATGAGTGTGCACCCAGACCCAGCATTTAATTTGAGAATTCAAGCTGCAAAATTCCCTGGTCAGCCTGCCAACACTCCTACCACTTTCAAGATATATAAACAGTGAGTTGTTATTGAGAAGAAGCTACAGTCAAAGAAAGTGAGGATGGAATCAGGAACTAGAACGTGATGCAAAGCACCCTAATGCAGCTTGTCTCTGCAGGACCCTTAAGGCATCTCTTGGTTTGGGCCAAACAGACTGAGCACGTGACAGCTCAGAGCCCACTCAACTGGGAGCACAGCCAAGCCTTGCTTTGAGATTAGCAATTAAGAACCAGGTCCCACCTCACCCAACAGATGGGGACATCACAGCCATGCTGCTCACTGGGATTGCTGCCTGCAAGGGTTTACCCCACTTTAGCTCTGAGATTTGCTTTCCATCCTGGAAAGCCAGAGATGCAGCCACTCATGGTGGGGATGTCCTGCAGAGCCCGCAGATCAGCCACAGCCTGCTCTGCAGTGCACATCTGGCTGGGCTGGCAAGCTCTGTGGGGAGGAGACTTCTCCCCAGGCCCGCTCACCAAGAGCATCTGGGACACAGATGGGGAGAAAAAACGACTGCAGGTGCAGCCCAGAGCTTCTCTGTGCCCATCCAAGTGACCACTGCCAGCTCCAGCACGGACTCCAGAAGGGAGGCAAGAGAGGCATAAAAAGGACAAACCCAGATGTCAAAACCTCAACTGGGACTGAGGCCAGCACATGCAGACAACAGTCAACAGTTATCAAAGAAGCAAAGCTACAACAGCTGCCTTCAGCTGAAGAGACCTTAGGAATGAAATCACATTCAGCAGGATCAATCTCCTGCTTCAGAACCATATTTCCATCTGTTGCCTTTCTTGTTTCATTTCTTCAAAAGGCAACTTGACAAGCACCTCTGTGGTGATTCAGGCTGGGGCAGAAGCAGCTCAGGAAAGGCAATGAGTTTCCTTCAGAAGTTCATGAACTTCATTGTTCTGGGTTTAGGCTTGGCAGCAAATGTTGCCCTTGGCAGTGAACTGTTGCTCCAGTCTGGGAAGGGGGATAGGGGTTCTGGGGGGTTTTGGGGAGTTTTGGCCCTGGGCTGGGCTTTTCCCTTGGGGGTTTTTGGGAGTTGCGGCGTGATGCCGTGGGCGGCTGTGCAGTGGGAGCTGAGGCTGGGCAGGGAGCGGAGCTTCCCTTCCTCCCGCTCGGGGATCGCACCTCAGCCGCTGCTGCTGCGGGAGGTTTGTGCTTGGCCCGGGACTGCCCTGGCTGCAGCTCACCGCTGGCACCGACCCTGCCTGCCTGCCCCGCTGCTGCTGCTGCTGCTGGGCACTGCCCACATCCCCCTGCCCTTTGGGGCTTTGCAAAAGGAGCATTTCCCCCTTCCCTTCCCTTCCCTTCCCTTCCCTTCCCTTCCCTTCCCTTCCCTTCCCTTCCCTTCCCTTCCCGGAACCTTCCCTTCCCTTCCCTTCCCTTCCCTTCCCTTCCCTTCCCTTCCCTTCCCTTCCCTTCCCTTCCCTTCCCTTCCCTTCCCTTCCCTTCCCTTCCCTTCCCTTCCCTTCCCACACTGGCTGGGAGGGGATCCCTGCCCTGTCAGAGCCCACAGCTCCTCCTGCTGTGACCACAACTCCACCAAAGCGGAAAAACGAGACTTGGCCCCTGGCAAACGTCTGTTCTTGCCTTCTTGTTTGTGCTCTCCTGAGATAGTCCAGCAAAGAACTGTTATTCCTTTTCCCATAGTTTTCCCTGGGAGCCCTGTCATTTCAAAGGGATAATCATTTGGAGGGAAGGGGCTCATCTTTCCATTGCAGGAAGATTCCCACCTTCCTTGGCAGACATCTGTCTTTTAAAGCAGCACAGAGACACCAGAAAATACTGCCTTTCTATTCCTTGCTTCCATTGGATCTCACAATGGCAAAATGCCCCCTGAGGCAGCAGCAGCAGCAGCCCTGCAGTTCAAAGCCTGAAGAGGCTGCTGGGGCAGAGCAGGAGTGAGGGATGCTTTTCTGTTGGAAGGCACAGATCCCTGAGGCTGTGTCCCAGCCCAGGGAACACTCACCAAAGGAGATGTCCCCGAAGTCGAGCTCAGCGAGGTTGAAGTGTAAACTCGGTGCAGTGACGCTGCCCCTGCAGGCCGAGGACAGAGCAGGCAATGGCTCAGTTAAAGGCATTGCAATGGTCCGGCTGTTGTGGCTCGGGGGCACAAAACCTGGGCTCAGGCACCCTGGGTTTCCAACCAACCCAGCCCCGTGTGCTCAGCACAGGGCCCTGGGCACAGGAGGCAGCTCAAGCCAAGGGGCAGCAGCCAACAGCCCCTGATGGGCTCTGGGCACAGGACAGGCAGGAGAAGCCCCCAGGGTGCTGGGGGTCCCATGAAGGACCCTGAACACACACCTAGACATGGCTCCGTGCCTCAGTTTCCCTATCTGCAATGGCATGGACATCAAGGTGTCCCCACAAACTTCTGTAAGCAGCCCTTCCAGCCACAGCTTCCCTGCTTTGCTCCTTCTGAGCTGGAACTGCTGTTCCCATGGAGGAGCTTTCTCAGGAGAGTTTGACCCACACAATCATTACAGACACAGTTCTGAGACACGAATCCAGGGCATTCCCAAACATCCTCTGAAAAGAGCAGCAACAGTTCTACCCAGGGCACAGATGAATCCTAGAGGAAAGGACCAGCTTGTCAGCAATGCACCAGCTGGCACAGCCAAGAGCAAGAGCTTCAACAACCAAACTTGGCTGTCCTGAATCTAGCACAGCACCTCACCTGTCCTTGAACTCAGCAGACACACTCCAAAAGTCACCAACATACACTGAAATCAGCACTTGAAGCTGCACAACACTCATCAGTTGATTTCATGGTTGATGCCCATCAATGCCCACTCTGCCTTTTGGTTCAAAATCAAGGAGCAGTGACCTGGGCCTTGTGTTGTACTTACAGGACTGCCCCTGGCTCTGCTCTGCCCATCTCAACAAGAGACACCTGCCCTTGCTCAAGGAGAAAGCTGCTTATGCAGAAACACCCCATGACCACTTTGGGGGAGGGACAGAGGAGAATCAATTCTTTGATGGTGAAAGGTTCCCTCTTGATTTCCAAAAGAAAAAAGCAGCACTTTTCCTCCAAACACAAAGCCAGCATCATTGTTTCTCCACTATGGGCACACATGCTCACCACTTTTCTCTTGCTAAGGAATAACTTCCTTGTTCTTCTTTATCCATCTCCCTTATCTCATTGGTATAATCCAGTGCAGATTGCTTTCATTTCTTTACTGCCTTGAGCCAGTGCCTCCCAAGAGCAGCAGCCCAGCTCCAAAACTGCAGAGCAGCCAGCATCAGCTCTCCCGCTTCCACTGCATTATCCTGGCAGCACATGGCTCAGGCTGACAGGGACAAGGCCTCACGCTGCTGTGGTGCTGAGCACTGAGCTCTGCCTCCCCTATGATCCGCCCTTCTCCCTTTGGCTGGGCCAGGATTGTCTCTTGCCATGGCAACAGCCCATGGGATGGTGCCCAAGTCCTTGGCACAGTTCCTGCTGCACAGTTCCTGACTCCACCATCAGCCCTTTGCTGGCTGTGCAAAGGAGGCACCAGAGCCCTCTGTGCACAGGAGCTGGGGATAGCTTGTCCCCACAGCATGGCTGGCAGAGCTTAGCTGAGGCTGCTGCTGCCCACCTGGCAGGGATTATTCACAGAAATTTTTACAAACACTGCTGCTGTATTACAGCAACCTGATGAGGTCTTCATGGGTGAGAGAAGTGGACGAGAATCTTGGTTGATGATCAGAAGGCTGGATTTATTGATATATGATATATAATACATTATAACTATCCTAAAAAGAATATGGAGAGAAGTTGCAGAGGCTGCTAAGCTAAGAACAGAATAGAAAAGAATGAATAACAAAGTTCTGTGTCCAGCAGAAAGCAAGGACAAACTCTTCTGTGAGTGGTAAGCAAATCCAAACACTCACAGAAGCCCAATCACCGCTGCACCTGTTACATTCCACACCAGCCAATAACAATTGTTTACATTCTTCTTCTGGGGCCTCAGCTTCCCAGAAGATGAACAAATCCCAAAGAAAGGATTTCTATGAAAAAATGTCTGCGACACTGCTGCTGCAGAATCACCCAGGCTGGCCCATCTGCAAAGCCCTGGTGGCCTTGCTGGGTGTTCAGGTGGGACACCCCAGAGCAGCTGCTGCCCAAAGCTGATCCATCCCACTGCCTGCCATGGCCCAAGGCACAGGGAGATCCCTGCAGGGAGGAGTCATTCCAGCTCCCAGGCACCACGCAGGGCAGCAGGCAGCCTCACACTAAAGCAATGCCAGCAGCAGAGCAGAGATTCACACCTCAGGATACACCTTTTTTCTCTGCTCCAGCCCAAAAGGAGGTAGGTGGGGGATGTCCCAGAGACAGCCACAGATGTGCTGACCCAGCTCCCAGGGTCCTCACTTGATGGTCAGCATGGCAGGCACAAGAGATCCATCCACACTGAACTGGAACTCCTCCTCAAAGCTCTCCAGCTCGGTGGCACTGAAGGAGATCTGCACACTCTGGCTCCCACCTGCTGCAGTGATGCCCTCTTCGGGGGCAAACTTGAAACACAAGCCCATGTTGGTGGCTGAAGGGAGACAGGTGAAGGGAGCATCAAGAGCTCCTTGGTTCATCAGTTTCACCTGCAGCAACAAGAGAGCAAAATGGAAATACATGTGGAATCTTCCCTTCTTGTGAGTTATTGTCCAATGATGCAATGAGCACCCAGCAAAGGCAGAAGATGCTTTGTGCTGCTGAATGGCAGAAGTCCAAAGATACAACAGGACAAGTTCTGCCTTTGGGTTTTCATGCAGAGCAGTGGCAACTCCACAGAACTGCAGTCACCCTGGGTTTATCCCATGGACACAGAGCAGTGCCCCTCTGCTCAGCAGCACCAAGCTCATGGAGAGCTGGCCCTGAGAGCAACTGATTGCAGCTGCGTAGGGATCTACGCAGAGATCCCAGCTGCGTAGGGATCCCCAGAGCTGCTGCTGCCCCACTGAGCACAGCTCCAACAGCACCATCTACTCATTCACCTTTTCCCATACCATGAAAACAATCCATTGAGAATGAGGCATCAACATCAAAATGTACAGACAGCACCATCTTTTCTTACCAGCACTTTCTTTTGGTAAGAAAACTCAGGGTGTCTTTCTCTTCTCCAGCCAAGCTTTTAAAAGTGTCTGGCATGATGCAGTGCCTCATGAAGTTTTTGCAAGCTTGACACTACTGGGGGGAGGCAAATAGGTAGAAAAATCCTTTGCTTTATTCCCAGGAACACTTTTCTCTTTCTAGAGCCAGAGATGCAGCAAGGCTGAAGTGTGGTGAGGGACTGGTCAGCAAGGGAGAGAACTCCCAAGGCTTTCCTGTGATTGCAGGAATAAGCAGGGACACTTGGCTGGGAGCTGTTGGCAGTGGGCTGAAGCTCAAAGGCAGCCAGTTTGTTGCCGCTGCTTCTGCAGAGCCCAGTCCAAAGATGCCTTGTGTCTGGCACTGCCACAAAAGCCTCTGAACATGCAGCTTTTGGAGCCAGTGCTGGTTTCATGGGCCAAGGGGTTGTTTTGCAGGAAGCCTCCCAGCTGATCCCTAAGGAAGGCTGCCCAAAAGCAGGGACTGGGGCTTCAGGAACAACAGACACACCTTTGTGACCCCCCAGATTTGAGCAGTACATCAAATATTCCCTGCTCACAAATGACCAGGCTGGCAGCAATTCCACAGCTGCACCAGGCTTGCTGCTGCCTCAGGAGCCATCAGGATCCATCCCAAGCCCTGCTGCTCACCTCACAGACATGGGGGGTGTTGACAAAAACGTTCCCAAGGCTCAGAGTCAGAGAGCTGAGTTCAACCAAGGGTCCTTGGCCTTCCCCTCTGAGCTCCAGGGGCAGCCTGCTCTCACAGCCTGGGGAGAGATGTCCATTGCAGTACAATCATTCCCTCTGTGCCACTGCATTTTCCAGGCTGCCTCAGTGTTAGTCCCTGACTCTGAGCTGGATGCAAGCAGCTCCTGATGCTGCAGGAGAAGATATGCACCCTTCTCTTCCCTCAGGAGAAATCCCTTGGGGCTGACTTGCAATTTCTAACCCATTCCTTGGGCTGCTTTCCCATTTGAGCCACCAGTTTGCTGAGTTTAAAACATCTCTGGTGCCTGTAGTGACAGGCCAAGGAGTAATGGGTAGAAATGGAAAGAAAGGAAATTTAGGGTAGATATTAGGGAAGAAATTTTTCCTGTGAGCGTGGTGAGGCACTGGAGCAGGTTCCCCAGGGAAGTTGTGGAGGTTCCAGCCCTGCAAGTGTTGCAAGCCAGGCTGGATAGGGCTTGGAGCTACCTGCTCTAGGGGGAGGTATCCTTGCCCATGGCAGGGGCCTTGGCACTAGATGATCTTTAAGGTCCATTCCATCCTTAACATACTGTGATTCTATGGTTTTCTTCCCATGCACCTAGAGGAGCTTTGAAATCCATTCAGTGCAGGCACAAAGCTCATACAGAGTTTGGCAATTCCCAAACTCCCTGGCCCAGGAGCACAGGGCTTTGTTGCCCAAGTGCTCCCCTTCTGACACTCAGCACTGTGTTCTATTCTACAGACTGAGAGCTGCAAGGTGACAACTCCCGCCCAGGGAGAGCAGCAGCTGCTGGCCAAGGCTGCTTCCTCTGGCTGAACAGCCTGGGCTCAGTGGGGCTCAGCCCCCTCTGCTCTGCGGCTGTCTGGGAACTGGGAGGTGATCCAGGCTCAGGGAGCCCATTTCTAACTCAGCTCCTCCCCCCTGATGATGGATCCATGGCAAATGGACCCATCCTGGATCCAAGGCCAACTGTGGATCTCTCTCCCCCTCTCACTCTTCTCCTGATTTCCTCTTCTCAAAATCCACACCTTCTCTGGGCAAACTGTTCCAGAAGGGTCTTTTTTCTGAATCCCTACCTAAACCTACTCTCTTTCCATTTGGATTCATTCTCCCTTGTCCTGTCCTTGCCTGCCCTCATACAAAGTCCCCGTCCAGCGTTCTTGTAGGTTGCCCTCAGGTACTGGAAGGCCACAGCTCGGTCAAGTCTGAGTCTTTTTGCTAGGCTGAAGAAGCCGAGCTGTGTCAGCCTTTCCTTGCAGGAGAGGAGCTGCAGCCCTGGCACCATCTGGGTGTCCCTGCTGGGCCCCTGCTGCAGCGTGTCCACGTCCTTGCTGTCCGTGCCGGGGAGCCCGGCAGAGCCGGAAGCAGCGCTGCAGGTGCAGGGTCAGCGGCGGGGAGGAGACACGGCCCTGGCAGCGGCTCCGGGAGCAGCGATTGGCGCTGGGCCGCCCGCACTGCAGAGAGCCGGGGCCCTCGTGCCTGCCCTTGTACCCAGGGCGCCTTTCCCCGCCGCTCGCCCGTCCGCCCGCCCGCTCGGGGGAAACGCCCCCTGTGCCGCCCTCAGGGCCGGCCCTCGCCGCTGCCCCGGGGGCTCCCCGGCGCCAGCTGGAGGGGCCCAGGCCTCTGCCTCACCCTGCTCAGCCCAAGGACTAGAAAAGCAAATTCAAACACCCACCCAGAAAGTGCCCCAGGATTCCAATCTTTTCTCTACAGCACTGCTTTGCTATCAGAGTCTGCATGGGATTATAAAATCACCAGGAGAAAAGAGCATGAACAAGTTCTGCTTTGGCAGTACCTCAAGACTTTGAGGGAGACAGTGTGGTGCTTACTCGCTCACAGGGATGCACAGAAAGTGTTGAAATGGTAAAAATAGTCCAAACCCCTTAGAACTGGGAAGAAAAACCTGAGGCACTGGCAGCTAGCACCTCAGATACACTTGGCTTTTGCTCCTCTCTTGCACCTGAGAGCTTCCTGGACAGGGGCAATTCTTCCAATGGCCATGGCTACAAAGGGCAGCGAGCAGCTTCTCCTACCAGCCCTGAAATGCCAGTTGTCATTTGTGTGCACTGACGATTCCGTTTCAGACTCTGAACTGGCGCAGCTGCTCCTCGGGTGCTGCTCGCACGCAGGCGCAGCGGTGCTGCAGCAGCTGTCCTGCACACAGGGAGGGCTCTGGAGCCTCCCTGGGGCCACCAAGGAGCGCAGGAGGGAATGTGCCCGGGATCTGGTGCCAAACCATGGGGTTGGGGGATCCTTTGGTCTCTTTGATGGGGGAGGGAGCGGGGCAGGTGGAATCAAGATGAGACAGCCCCACACCAGGCAGCGTTTTCTTCTCTGACAGCTCCTCTGAGCTGAGCGAGCTGGTGAAGCCTGTGGAGCAAATGAGACCCAGGAGTGAGGGAAAGGCTGGCTGGGAAGGAGTCAGATAAAGCCTGTGTGGGCATTTTGCTTTCCAAGGGGCTCCTGGGAGGCAAAGAAAACAAGAAGGATGTCCCATCCCATGACATTTCCTGGGATATGCTTTGGTGGTGGCCTTGGTAGTGTTAGTGGTCTCAGGTTATTGGGAGGACTCTATGATCTTAAAGGTCTTTTCCAATGGAAACAGTTCTGCAACTCTAAACCTCCATTCCTGCTTTTGAAGGATGCAGTCCCAAATAGACCCACATTTGTGTTTTTAAGGAATTTAGCATCTACTGTTCCTTGAAAGTAATAGAAATCAGGCTTTTAATGCTCTCAAAACACTTGAATTCCTTGATCTTAAGCTGTGTGTTTGAACTGAGGTGCTTTTATTCAGAAAGGTTTGACCATGGGATAAATGCAGGCAATTCAGCCACAATGGCACTTGCTTCATCTGCTTTTCTTCTTCCTTTCCTCATGGGTGGCTGATTTGGGACTATTTGTCTTGTACTTTGAGTTCTGGCTCAGACTTGCTCATGCATGTGCTGTAAAATCTTATCTACTGCTTTGTAGTGAAAAATGCTTGCAGACTGGTGGGAATTGCTAGAGACAAGGCTTACAAATCAGCCCCCAGTATGATTAGCCCAGTATCCCTGCTTAAATCCCTGCTTGTATTAAAAAGGAATGAGCTATTGTAACTCACTTGTCCCCTCCCCCACCCCATTTTTTTTTTTTGTAGCTCTTGGGACAGTCCTGTGTGTCGTTCCTAGTCTTTGTTATCAAATGTATGAAGGCATGGAGCTGCTGTAGCAGCAGCCTGAGTTCAGTGGGAACATGTTCAAAGCACTGGGTCCCACAGCAGAGGGCACGGTGAGAGACTTGCCTCTGCTGCCATGGCCATCCAGCCTGGGGAGAGCAGCTGCTGGGGCTTCCCCCATTCTGCCAACAGCAGTCTGCCTCCAGCATGTGGCCTGTATGGCCATGATCTTGCCAGAGTGTGGAAAATGCATTGTTTGAATGTATTTTGATGGTGTCTGACATCACCTGACTGGAGCAGTTTGGTGGGCAGGACGCCCTGTGGGCAGGGCCATGGCAGGGATGGGTCGCTGGCACTGGCACTGGCAGTGTTATTTTCCCAGACAGGCTCCTGGTACAGCTGTAGAGGAGGGCACCAGCAGCTGTATCGGCCCAGCGAGCAGCAGCACATGGAGGAGACCCTCATCTGCAAAGAGCCCCTAACCCCTTTGCTCCCCCATGGCAGTGCAAGATGATTCCACCGCAGGTGAAGAGCTGCTGCAGGCTGGAGACTCCTGCAGTCAGGCCTTGTTGCAATCTCCTTGCTGCAACAAGCAGCTGTGCCTGGAGGGTGTTGGCCTGCAGCAGCACTGCTGATGCCCGGGAATGCTGCTGGGCTCAGAGAGGCAGAGTGTGTACAAAAGCTGCATTCAAAGCCCTGATAGCGAGACCCCGGATCCGCTGGCAAGGGCAGCAGCTCTTCTTCATTCCATGCAGGTGAGAGCCCAGCCTTGGAGCCTGTCCCTGGGGACAGGGAAACGCTCTGAGTATAGGTTTGAATTCTCAGGGACAGTCCAAATGAGAATTGCTTTGTATTGCAATGTTGGGTTTGGGTGTGTCTGCAGGAAAGAAAGTGGGAATAAACCCCTTGAACAACAAAGGAGAACTCTGCATGGCCAATTTACACCCTACAGATACACTGATCATATTGGCCCACTGAACACCGGGAGTATCTAATGCAGAGTACAAAGCTTCTTTGAATAGATAGGAGAGATGAGACTTGAAGAAATAATTTTGCAGATGGAGAAAAAAGGGATCAGCCCCAGGGGTCCCATAGATTGGACTTAGTTCTGCCAAATCAATCATGATTAATTTTATCTGCTCTGTTGGGGAGTATTTCAGAATGACTGCCCCTTGCCATTTCCATTAGGAAAATTTGGAATTTTCAGGAACTGCCAGGATCAGAAATGTTTTGAGGCAGATCATGTTTCTGTTGGGTTTGGGTGTCTGTGCAATAAAGAAAGAGAAAAAAACCCCAAGGAACAATGAAGCAAAGCAAAAGAGGAACATTTGAAAGGTCAACTTGTTTCCTACAGCTCTCAGCCAACTGATTTTGGGGTCATTTACTGGGGAGTGCAAAGCTGCTTTTACTTCCACTGCCGGGTGTCAGAACCCAGGAAATTCCTCTGGCTGCCCTGGAGGACTTGAGCCCCTGCCCAGGGGGCTCAGAGACCTTGGCACAGAGCCCAGGACCCCTGTGCCTTTGATTTAGCCCTTGGAAAAAACGATTACCAACCTTATATGAAGAATTACAAGCCATGAAATTTTCAGTAGAATAATAGTTAGCTTGTCACAGGGTGAAAAATACATTTTTGAAGCTTTTAGAATGAGGGCTTGGGGTCCCAAGATGGAGGAATTTGGGTGTGCCTTGTCCTTTTTCCTTCTTCCTAGCCTCAATCTTCAGCTGTGATGTTGGCACTTTTAGATTGGATTAGAGTAGAAAACTGTCTAACATAGATGATAGGTATTGGAAAGTAATTGTAAACATTGTAAACGTAGTTTTTAGTAAAAAACGATAACACCGCCTCAGAGGCAGGCAGAGTGCCTCTGACATTTTTGCTGAGCGGACCTTGGCAGGTCAGGAGAAAGAAGTTTATAGATAGGATACAGGAAACAATCTGGAGACCAAGAAATGAAGAGCTCTGACTCCTTCTTCAACCGCCTGGCTGGGAAAAGAGACTTTCTAACTTATCTTGGGGTCCTCTGACCAGCTAGAGTCCTGAGAGCCCAGTGCCATTGTTTGTGTCCCACCACTTTGTTTGATGTGAAGAGAGTTAAACAAAATACCACACCAACAAGCTGCAACCCAGAACTGAGTAGGAATTACAGAAATAAAGGCCCTGAAAAGTAGCTTTGGAAAGGGTCTCCTTCTTATGTTATAGGTAAAAGTTAAGTTAAATAAGGGTGTAGTTCAATTATATTGTATTAATTATGTTATATTAATTGTATTATGTTAAAAGGGGGGGGGGGGCTTATTAGAATGTGCTAGGAGAAGGGTCCAGGGTTTGGTGGAACAGTGGTCTGGTGGGGCAAGGCGAGGTCGAAGATGGATTGGATGGAAGATCTGACCAATCATTTGAAGGTATGCAGAAACGATTGGTCCAGAATGAACGGCGTTAAAGACCAATGAGAAGCCTGGAAATGGACAAGTCGTCATGCAGATCCAAAATTGACCAATCCTGGATTCAAAAGGAGCTATAAATGGGGGGAGTTCGGTTGGGTCAGGGTTCTTTTTGGATACTTGTTTTTTTTGGGGAGAACCCAGTGCACTTGGGGTTAGCGCACTGTTCTGTTTTTGGCTCACTATGTGGGTGCCTGGGCTCATCCTGGGTACTCCGTTCCTTGTAGCTATTTTAATAAACGAGAACCTCTTTCTCTGGAGAAAGTTTGGCCTCATTCATATTCATAACACCTAGACAATGTGAAACGCTCAGGCCTGGCCCAGCTGGGCGTAGGGTTGGCTGCCCTTGGCAAGGGAATGGAAGGAGATGGAGTTGGGGTGGGGTTTTGAAGCCATGGAAATGAGAGAACCATGGTGAGCGTGTCACAAAGGGGCAGCCCCACGCTGGGCTGGTGCAGGTTGTGCTGGACGCGGCCCCAGTGGCAGCAGACGCGTCTGGCTCTGCCTCTCTGTGCCGAGTGCCAGCGATTGGAGTCACTCGGCCTTGTTCAAAGGCTGGGACTGAGCTCCCGGCGCTCACTGCTCTGAGAGTGTTCCCAAAGTCAAACCTAGATACTTCTGCGAGGCAGAAGCATGGGTTCAAACATGGATTTTACTGGAAAAGGAAAGACAACTGAAGGAAAAGGTGAGGATAGAAAGGAGCTGGAAGGCCAGAGCCAAATGGAAAAAAATCCCCCCAGGTTTCAGAGAAAACTGGTCCATGGTGGTCAGTGCTGACTCTGTGTCAGAGCAGGTGGCTGGCAGCTACAGATGATCCTGCAAGGATGTCCTGAGGCATGACAACATTCTATCCTTAGTTTACTCTGCTTTCTCATTTTTGACAGTAGCCAAATCACTCATACTGTCAGCCAGGACAGGGACTGTGGCCGTAACTGACCACAGGTTGGACATGGTCGTGAGATGCAAATTTTGTTGTTTTCTTTGCCATCAATGTTAGGTCTGACTACAGATAAATTTCCCATTCTTCCTCTGCTTGCTGATAGGGTCTGAGCCTGAGGGTGGGATTATGGTGCTACAGATACGCCAATAAAGCCTACCTGCTTGCTGAGAGGTCTTTGTGGTTTGCAGAAATAAGATCACAACTGTGAGGGTTTTTCCTGTGGATTCACAGGCCACCCTCAGTAAGGAATCTTTTTTCCCCCTTTTGTCATCAGAGTCTTCCACCTTTCCCTTCAAACTTGCTAACTCAATACTGCTAAGAGGAATTAAATGCAGGCTAGTTCCATGAGAAATAAAACAAAAACAATTTTCCCAATAATTAAAAATTATTCCCCTTGAGTACCACACCCATTAGATGTGTTGATGATAAAGGTGGGCGTTCACCTAACTCACTTCTTCCCTTGTGAGCATGGCTCAGCCTCACACAGAGGTGAGGGGGGAGCTGGGCCAATCTCTGCTGGGAGGAAGGGTCTTATGGCAGCCCAGAGAGGCTGTGCACGTTGCCAGGGAACAGCTGTGCCCTGCATGTGCCCCTGCAATGAGCTGTGCTGCTGCCAGTGCCCCTGGAGCTGTAGGGCTGCTGAGCTGTGGGGCAGGCAGAGGAGCAGGAGGGTGCATGTGGAGCTGAGCCATTCCTGGAGAGCACAGGGCTTTGGGCTCCCTGCTGTCCCAGGGCAGCCCAGAGGCCAGGCTGTGCCTGTGCTAGCTCTGGGGAAGTGGCTCAGGGATGTGCCCTGGCCTGCCTCAAGTGTCTGCCAGCAGGAGCATGTTTCCCTGTGCAGCTGTTTAGAAGTTTGCAGGAAATGTGTCCCAGGAATTATGGAGCTTCAGATGCTTTAGATTGCATCTCCGCCTCTGTTACATTTTGTGTGCCCCTTTTGCTGGCCTGACTGACAGCAGTGGTCCCAAGGAGGTTACCTTGGGATCTGTAGTTTCCCTGCCAACATCCCAAATGCATTTACCTTCCAAGGCCCTCCTTTCACAGAGCCGCTATCTAAGTCTCCTTTTTTATTATTATGCTGACCATTTGCAGTGGCAAAAAATCCTGATTTAAGACATTGCTTTTTTTCTACTGCATTGGCACCTAATTTATCCTCTGTGAAGTTGTTGTATAGAATTGCAACTAGAAAATCAGCCTTTAGTCATCCTGGCCTGAAAGTGGCCCAATCTCATACAGTTTAGAATGAAAATCCTTGGGGAAAATGAAATATCTAGTGTCAAGAACACAGTTCACACTTGGCTAACACTCCTGCACTCCTGCAATGCTCAGATTTTCTTTGAATGTCCTATGAAATATTCCAACAAAGAGAAGACGATGATCTAAACGCATCCAGGTATTAGAACCTGGGGCTTCTTTCAGGAACCGGAAAGATGATGTTTACTGCAATCAGCATGAATAAGGGTAGATAAGAATCTGTGTCAAGGGCAATCTCCTTCTCTGCCCTTCTCTATCACACACAGAGGCTTTCCAGCATGCAGGGGCTGGGGCCTTCATCATGCAGCAGGTTTCAGTCTGCTGGCCAACAGAGTCATGTCATGTCTGCTGCCAGTAGTCCATCCCCTGAGAGAGGGTCTAGGCACTGTACCTTGCTGCTCTCAGTCCCAGTCTCTGTGTCTTGAGAGCTCTGCACTCCGGAACCTGTCTTGGCTGTTGCCTAGCATTGTGTTTTTGGGGGCTTGAAGTCTGTCAGAGGTTTACAGGAACCTTTGCTTCCATTCCCAGGCCTCCCACTGAGCCAGGCCAAGGAGAAGATCATTCCACCAGTCCTGGTCTTACAAGGGACAAAGAGCTGAGGGACGCCTTTGAAAAGGTAAGGGATAAGAACACGGATGAGCAGACTTCCTTTCCAGTGGCTGTTTAGTGCTTGGCCCAAAATGTCACTGAAAATCATAATCTTCCACTCTAGGGGAATGGGGATTCACTTGGGAATATATTGGACAGCTACAGAACCACTGCTTGGCTATTTCCAGTGGTGCCAAGGTCTCTGGTTTGGAGATGGTGCTAAGGTCATGCCTGAAGCATTATTTATGTGCAAAGGCTGTTTTAGAGAAGTTCTGAATCACAGAGCAAGCTACACATCAGTGAACATGGGCAAAGTGCATCCTTGGAAGCAGAGAAGCTAAGATTCTAATGCTGGGTGCAAGCAAGGCTGCAAAATCAAATGGTAGAGGTTGATTTTTCCTGGTTACCTTTGTGTCTGTATCTCACAGCCTCTCATTCTCAAGTTTTCTGCTCATGAACATCAATGCTTCTGTAACTTGTTTTCACATGACTCCTCCTTTTGGTCTCCTGGTCTCAGAGACCAAGTCCTTCAGAGTCCTTCAGAGCTGAGTCCTTCAGAAGCCAGGAAGCGAGAAACAGCTGCAATTCCTGGCCATGAGTGTTAAGCAACAGCTCATTAATCCTCCTTGCTGGGTATTGCACATGGTTTTTATTCTCCTGCCATGGCCTGTAGGAACTGAACTGCCTGCTCCCTGGCCATGTCAGCTCTTCCTCTGCCTTGGAGCACTCCTATGACTTTCATGCTTCAAGCAGGGCTTCCTGACATTGGTTGCAGTTGCAGCAGTGTAAGGTTGTGGCTCTGAAGTGTTCCACCTCACTGTGTGTAATTGCCAAGGTGAGGACAGGAGACATTCCTCTGAAACTATTGGAATGTGGATGGAGCTGCATTGAAGCCTATGGCACTCTGTGGACTCTGTGCTCCTGATGAGATGTTGTGTGTGGTTTGTGTGTCTCTGCTTACAGTCTATGATGTATTTCCATTGCACCCAGATCCGTGCTGCTTTGTACATGTTGGCTCAAAAGAACTTGGGGCGGAAGGACGCAGAGCTTTTGGAGAGAGAGATGAAGCAAAGGAGGCAAAGGAAAACATTCTTGCAGCCTGTTCCTGAGACAGTTGAGCTTGGGGATGCAGCTGAAGCAAGTAAGTGGTGCCTACACTTGTGGCGGTCCTTTTTCACCACTTGCTTGCCGTTTGCATAGATAGTGTTGCAATCAGACTGGGGAACTGTTCAGCTTGCATCTGAGTGGAAGCTTGCTTGGGATTTAATTCTGTTTCCCAAAGAAGAATACAGAGGCATGAAGTGTCTTGCCCATGGCCTCACTGAGTCAGTAACAGAATATCAGCTTCCCCCCTTTACCTCTAAAGTCCTTCAGAGTAGAAAATTCTGTCTTGCAAAGTACACTAAGGTTTCAGACTCTCCTGGAGAGCAGCTTCCAGGGAAGGGGAGTCCAAAAGAATGCTTTTCAACCAGGCTGCAACCTGGAAGAAACAAAATTCAGCTCCTTCTCATGAAAACACCAGAGATCCTTCTCCTGCCACTCCCTGCTGAGGAGCTGGCACTGTAGGGCTGTGCTGAAGCCCCAGCCAGGGCTAATGTTGCAGCCCCAGGAGCAGCAGCGTTCCCGACTGGATCCTGGCTGAGGGGCTCTGCCTGCAGGGCTGTGAGCGCTGCCCGAGGGCGGCAGCAGGGCCCTGAGGAGGCAGCACTCAGCCCGAGGGCAGCACGCAGAGTTATCTGCACTTTCCTTTGGCAACTGCCCCTGCCAGCCTCTGGAACAGGAGAACAAAAGCAAAGCAATACTGGGTTTCCTTGTTTCTTAGGGGAAGCATCACTGCAATTTGGTTTTAAGCTAGAATAAGGTAGATTTTTTTTTATAATGAAGGGGATGAAAAGCTGGAAGGTTTTCCCAGAGAAGCTGTTGGTCCATCCTTGAAGGTGTTCAAGGCCAGCTTACATGGGGCTCTGAGGAACCTGATCAGGATGAAGATGTCCCTGCTCACAGGGGTTGGACTAGATGATGCTTAAAGGTGCCTTCCTACCCAAACTCTACTAAGATTCTGTGATCATTGTCCCATGTTAGTGTTATACTTGGTATAAAGTCGTATTTTGTTGTTATACTTGAAGTTCTTTGGGGTAACAAGCAGATGTTACCCAGCTCCAGCAAGTTTTCTGGTCCTTTCCATCATCACCTGTCCAGCACTCTCCCCTTACAAGCTCCTCTTTGGTCCCTGCAGCCTTTAGCCTACCACCTGTTGATGGCACAGCTTCTAGAGGGCAGAGAAAACACCCTGGTAGTGCCTTGAAGGAGAAGGTCTTGAGGAAGCAGGACGATGTGCCCTTACTGCCCAGTACACCCATCATCCATGGGGATGGCAGCTTCCCATGCAGCTCCTCAGGTAAGCCTGCTCCATGGCAGCTTTTCCCACTTGGGTTTTTCCTTGCACAAGGAGCACAAACTGCCTCCTGCCTCAGCCAGCACTGCTGGGATCTTGGCTCCATAGTCTGTCCTGAGAGTGAACAGCAAATATACTTTTGAGTTACTCCAGCTTGGAAGTACTGGAGCAGTTGGTTCTTAGAGATCCATTGGAAAGCTGAACTGAATAAAGTCGTGGTAAAGGCCTAATCTCTGGCTTTTGCCCAGCCTGAGAGTCCAAACTACAGCACTGGTGCCAGGAGGCAGCTGGAACTGCAGGGATGAGCTGCAGGGCAGTCTGCTGCTGTGCTCACTGTGCTCCTATGAGAACCACCACGATCAGTTGTTCACTCACCATCTGGGCCCTGTGCCTGTGCTGCTGTCCAGTTCTGCAGCCAGCTGTTCTGCTCTCCAGCAAGGGCTGTCTCTGCAGGGCAGTCAGGGGCTTGGTGCAGTTGTGCTGCTGCTGTTCCCAGAAGTGCCCGATGGCTCCTCGCTGCCGCCACCCCACAGCCTGCAGTGCCAAGAGGGAACAAGCAGTGCATCCTGTGTCAGCCAGCAAATACAGCACCCCTGTGCAGCAGATGGCAGCCAGGAGGGGCTGCCTGCTGCTCCTAGGCTGTTTGCTGCCTGCAGCAAATAGACAGCAGAGAGTCCCTAGTGGCTCTTGTCCCTCCTTTGTGGGTAGCCTTGTGGGTAGCACAGCTTGTGCTGTGATCCCAATTAGGGTGAGATAAGAAGAAGGGAGCTAGGAGTGATAGTTGAATGCTCTTCTCTAGTGATGCTACTTCCATTTCAGAATTGACCAGAACTAGCCTGATGTGGCTCTCCATTCACAGTAAATCTAGATGTGTGTGTCTACATCACTGGTGTCAGTGGCTGGGGTACCTCAGTGACATCCAGATTAGCTCCCTTCTGAATATATTTGGAAGTTATCATTCCTCCATACTTTGTGAGAACATGCAAGGTAGCACAAAAACCCTACAGAGTCCAGAGCTGTTCATCTAGATTCTGTGCAATATTTATACTCCATCATTTTAAACATCTCAAATGTTTTCATCTACACATTAGAAAGTGAGCTTTTGAGTGCATGACATGAAAATTTTGATTGACAGTGCTTTTGATGACAAATGGGTTTCATAAGGAATGCATTTATCATCAGATTTT
Source organism: Melozone crissalis (assembly GCF_028551555.1). Lineage (NCBI taxonomy): Eukaryota > Metazoa > Chordata > Aves > Passeriformes > Passerellidae > Melozone > Melozone crissalis. The sequence continues at coordinate 10,027,088 of NW_026535850.1, read as the reverse complement.
TCTCATACCTTCTAAAATTTTTTTCCTTACCAAAAAATTCAATTAAGGCAAACCCAGGTCAACTGATTAACAAGAGAGTGCATCTGCCAACAATGTGGATCTGTATTTGCATATTTTTATCCTCAGAGTGCGTTTGGAAGGCTTTTTTATCAACTGTCTAGTCTGGAAATTCCATTTTTACACAAGAGAAAGCTTAGAAACTGCTGAGTTTGCAAACACGTCCATTAGATGGCAAATAAATTTCACCTCAGCATCCTTGAAATACAGGCAGTGTGTACCTCTGAAAAAGGTTCATGATGCTTGGAAAGAACAAAATCCATAAAGTACTCCCTTCCCAATAGCAGGCTAAAATGTGTGTGCACTCAGCTGCCTCTGTCTAGAATATTTGCAGTCAATGGGAACAGAGGCGCTCTCAGGTGGGAAGGGCCAGGTGTGGCTGTTCCCTGGCAGCTGCTCCAGGGGGATTGAGCTGGGGCCAGCAGGGCTGGGTTGTTCACTCTTGGCTTGGTGCTGTCTCCAGGCAGCTGCAGGGCTCTCCCCAGGGAGTTGCAGAGTGCCCCTGTCCTCAGGGCTGGGGGCAAGCAGGGCGCTGAGACAAGAGGGGCACCTGAGGGGTTTCCTCGTGGGCAGCCGGTGCTGCTGGTCAGCGCTGCCTCGCAGGGAGCGGGAGCTCTGCGGCCGCAGGAACTGCCACTGGCCGTGGCACCTGTGGCACTCGGGAGCTGGCACTGCAGGGGCAATTGTCAGCTTCAGCCTGGAGTTGGGCCTGGCTGGGGGAGGCTGGGAGCAAGCAAGGAGCTCCAGGAGCCAGAGAGCAGGGAAGCCTCTGAGCCAGTGCCAGTTTGTGCCACACGGAGCCCTGGCTGGGAGATGGGGCTGAGGCTGCTCCATGGTGGGGCCTTGCCCGGGGCTGCAGCGCCCATGGCTGACCCTCTCCTCACAGTGACCTCGCAGACGGCCCCTGGTGCCAAGCGCCGAGAGGAGCTGCTCCGTGGGCATGGGCAGAAGGACAGAGCCTCTTCAGACCCACAGCAGTCCTTGCAGGAGGCACTCTCCTTGCTGGGCAGCAATAACTGGTAAGAAAGGCCCCGCTCCCTCTGTGTCCCTCTCAGAGTTAAGGTCAGTCAGAAGCATGTCTTGCTCGTGCCTTGGAACCCTAAGAGCCCAGAGACCCAAAGGGCACTGGGGAAACCACTCGAGAGCAGGGAGAGGATAGGAGAGCAGCCTTTTCTTGGCCTTGCTCTGCAGCAGTGCTGCAGCTGCAGCAGGCCCGTGCTGTTTCCTCGCTTTGCCTGCTGCTCCATGGAGCTGCAAAGGAAACCTTGAGGGAAGGGAGAAAGCTCTGGAAGGAGATGATTTGCTGGCTGAAGGCAGAAGCAGGATGGCAGAAGTTTTGAGTGTGGAGATTTGGGTGCCTTGGGCCACTGGCTCAGTGGGACTGAGTAAGATTTCTCTCTGCCCCCACTGCTGACAGCAATGGCAGGTGACAGGGTCTCCCTGTGACCTCCTGCATGGCAGTCCCAGAAGCAGCTCCAGGGAGTTCCTTTTTCTGAGAAATGGACTGAGTTGTGCTTTCAAGTCCCTCAGCCTACCACTACTCCTGAGGGGCTCATGGCAGAAGAGAAAGAAAAAGAAAGAAAATCCTCTAGGAATCTTGCTTTTTTGGAAATCAACTTTTTCCATCACACTGATTCATATGGGCCTGAGATGTTTTGTCATTACTCCCAGTGTGTCCCAAAATTATACAGAGGCAGAAGGAGGCCCAAAGGTCATATTGGTTTTCTTTTTGATGTCTTTTTGATCACTCCCTGGTGGATGCTTAATTCACACAGGGTTAAGGACTCCATTCCCACTGGGATAAGCATGAAAAATCTGCCACGATGCATCTCCTTGTGCAGTCACCTTTGCTTTGCCCTTTCTCTTCTGCTTTCTCTTCCCCGTTTCTCTTTGGTGCCCTGTGAGGTGCAGAGAGCTTCTGCAGGTGTGGGGGCTCCGGATGACACTCAGGGGTGCCCGTGGGATCGGTCACCAGCCCTGGGCTGCAGCCTTGATGCCTCACACACCTTCCTGTAGCTGAGGGCCTGCACAAAGCAAGTGCTCAGAGACAGAGTTGTTTGCACCTTTTAAATAACCTGTTGCTGTTGAGGGGGGGTTGTTTTAGGTAGGGGTTTTTGGGAAAAGCCAGAGTTTCAACAGTTCTTGCCCAGGGGTGGAATCTCCTGGGACATCCTGCTGCATTTTTGGGGAATGTGTGAGGTGGAGTGGAGTGGAGTGGGTGACAGAGAGGCCGAGATCATAGATTGGAAACTCAGCTCCAGAGAGCCAGTGCAGACTCTCCCTGCTGAATGCCTGCTGGGGCTGACAAAGAAGGAAAATGCCCCAATAACAGCCCCATGCAACTGTATCTCAGGGACAGGTACAGGGAGGTGACAACAAACAGCAGCATGGCCCGGTCTCACAGCTTCTAGGAAGCAGTGACAGAGGGGCCTCATGTGCCAGAGGTTTCAGAAAGGCTGTCTTCTTAAATGGCCACTCTGAAACCCCTCTCTTTGCCTCTTGGGTTTGTGAATGCTTTTGACAGCCACAGCATGCTGGGGTAACACATTCCATGATTTCATTAAGCGCTCCTTGAAAAGCACCTCCCATTGTTCAACTGAGCTGCCAGCCTGGTAATTTCAGAGGGTACTGCCTTGGTGGAGAGAAAAATCAATCTTCTGCCTTTCAGGGAGCTGAAGGAGAAGGGACTCCTCACCATCAAACACCTGGCTGGGTCCCATTCAGAGGTCCTGCTTTGTAGACTTCATGAGGTTTGCTTGGCAGTTACCAGCGAGGTGAGAACATTGTTCTGAATTGTCCCCCATACTTCATACACAGTGTGTAGAGTGGGTATGTGCTTGCTCATCTTCATGTGTGCTCAGGGTCTGCCTTCGTTTCTGGTTTTAGACCTGAGATTTCTAGTGTCTGTCAGCTATCTGAAGGATCTGTGGGCACATGCAGCTGTATTTACTGGCAGGTCGGGTATCTGACACTCATCTTTGAGTGTGGTGCCTTTATAATGCAATGTGCAAATGCAGAAAATTAGACACTAATGACATTATTTGCCAGAGTCCCAATCTCTTCCCAAGCTGTAATTCAACACTGCAAATTATTCTGTAGACCTGAGCCTGTGTTTTCTGTTTCCTGGCTGAGTGCTTCAGCTGCTGGTGTTGCTTTTTTGAACAGGAGCACCTGACTCTTTTAACTTTATCACTTGTGCCTTTATGATTTGAAAGCAGCCCTTGCTTTAATTTTCTAGTAAAAGGGCCTAAAATCAAAGCTGTGGACATTTTAGAAGGGTAAGTAGAACACTGAATGAAATTTTTTTTTAGGCCTGCAGTGAGCAGGTCTCAGGCCAGAAATTGGTGCCAGAGTAAGTGCCTTTCTGTGCTTGTACTCTCCTGCTCTTCCTGTACTTGTATGTTCCTCTGGACACAATGGGAAGTGTTGTCATTTCCTGGGATTTCTGTTGAAGGCAACTGGTTTTCTTTTCAAGGTGATTCCTATGTTTCCCCTCATGACTTCCCCAGGTGACCAACCTCCGTTCCAAGGTGTCCTACTCTGCCATTGTCACTCTGGGAGAGCTCTGTGACCTTGAAGAAGGACATGGACTCTGAGGTGGATGAGGTTGCTCGGGCCCTCCTCCAGATGGTGTCCAGCTCCCCAGAATTTGTTCAGGAAGCAGCCAGTCAGACCCTGGGGATCATGGTGGAGAATGTGACTCCTGCACGAGCGATGACTGCTCTCATGGACACGGGAGCCAAGTAGGTTCTTCTTCGTTTAGTGATGTTCTTCACCTTAGTGTGTGTGGGAGGGAGAAGGGATGAGACAGAGAATGGGAATGGTGGGAGGGAAGGGTCCTGTATCCTGCATCTTCTGTGAACTCAGTGACTTGATTCTCCAACCAGCCTCACTTCTTTCCTCTTGTCACCTATTTCTGCCCTCCTGCAGCCTATTAGTTCTCAGAATCACAGAACTGTAGAATATGGGGAGTTGAAAGGGGCCCATCAGGACCATCAAGTCCAACTCCTGGCCTTGCACCGAACAGCCCAAGGGTCACACCAAGTGCCTGAGATTGTTGTCCAAATGCTTCTTCAACCCTGTCAGGCTTGGTGCTGTGACCACTGCCCTGGGGAGCCTGTTCCAGTGCCCAACCACCCTCTGGGTGAAAAACCCTTTTTCCTGATATCCAAACTAAAGCTCCTCTGACTCAGCTTCCTGCTGCTTCCTGGAGTTCTCCCAGTCTGTCAGATTTTCCTAGATGTGGTGATCGGTGGGGAAGTGAAAGTGCCTGCAAAGGCAAAGGATAGAGCCTTGTGCTTTTGTGGGCAGAGGGACAATTGCAATTGCAGCTGTGAGCAGTGTTTGGTATTTCACAGCTCTAACCACAGAGGCCCTGGGAAAACCATGTCTCCTCATGATGCCATTAACTTGAGAAATGAGGAGGGTCCTTGCTGGGGCGTGGAGCACATGGGGGACAATCTGCTGGGTGTGGCACAGCCTGCACAGCAGGTGCAGCTCCTGCCAAAGGACTCTTGTATGACTGTCCTGGCCTTAGAGCTCTACTTTCTATTCAAACTGATGTTTCATGTTAGCCTTGAGATCATGAATCACTTTAAAGGCACCTTCACAGGCTGACTGCCATGGGACAGTTGAAGCAAATGCTGCCTTAAATGTTGGTGCTGGGCTTGATAGTTGCCAAGAGACACTCCCTAGAACAGGACAGCCCGGCTAAACTGCCTGCCACCCTTTCCTCAGCTTTGCAATAGGGTAAAACATTCAGATGGATCCATTGCCAAGGCCCACAGAAGAAACAGGCTGCATTGCTGGATATTCTGCAACTTCACGGCCCACAACGTGTTTTCCCTGCATTTGTTGTTTCCCAAAGTTCTGCAGATTTGGGGATAAATGGCTGGAAAGAGCCTCAATCCTGCTGCAGCTCTGTGTAGTGGGTGCCCTCTGATGGGTCAGCATCAATTGTTCTTAATTTCTAAATTATTCATATGTCATCTATTTCTTTAATCTTTCTCAGAGTAAATACTGTGAAAGAAATTGAGTATCAGACAGTGCAGGGAGACTGAATTCTCCCTCCTCCGTGCAGGCAGGCCTTGTGTACAACGCTAACTTTGTGTTTAGCTGAGGCCAGAACCTTGTGCAGGTGTCCAAAGGTGCAGGGAGAGCCCAGGCTCCTTCCCCCAGCAAGGGCAGGGAGTAGGCTCTGGCCAAGGCTGGCGCTGCTGCTGCTCCTTGTCCCTGTGCCCAGGGTTTGCTCTCTCCTCCCCAGCAGCTGCCCCGCCCTGGTGCGCAAGTGGCCAGCCCAACTCCTCCTGTCCCTGGTGGAGAGGATTGGAGTCACCAAGCTCGCAGGCACACCCAGGGCTGAGAGGCTGCCACATGTGGCAGGGAAGCTTGCTCAGGACTGTCACAAGGACACAAGGTAATGATCTTCATTTCACCTCCTAAAACAGGAAAACCGTTTTGTGTCTGGCTATAAAGGTGAAACCACACAAGAGTGGAAACTAAAGGGAATATGAAGTTACCTCACGGTGTGAATAAGGCTCACAGAATCATGGAAGATGCCGAGTTGGAAGGGGCCCATCAGGGTCATCAAGTCTATCTCCTGGCCATGTGCAGTGACCCCAAGAGTCACTCCATGTGCTTGAGAGCATTGTCCAAACTCTTCTTGAGCTCTGTCAGCCTTGGCACTGTGACCACTGCTCTGGGTTGCCTGGGCAAATGGCTCTACTGGGAAACCTGAGGTTGGCCAGCAAAAAGGAACATTGCCAACTTTTTCCTGTGGCTTGAAGGATTCTTTACTGAGATCAAAAGATCTCAGATCTGCCAGTCCAACACTTTTGTTTGGCCTTAGGTGGACAAGAAAAAGCCAAAATGTTGGCTAATGTTCATCACTGAAGCATCCCAAACATGCATTTCTCATTAACTTCAGACTTTCCTAGAAATATTTCAAGGGTCTTTAGCAAACATATTCAGTCTTTCTAAACCTGTTCTGCAGATTTCTAGAATGCTGTTATCTGTGGCTCAGTGAGCTCCACATTTCTTCTTGAAGAAAACTGTGGTTTCCTAGTAGCAAAATCAACCCAAACCACCCAAATCCCCTACCTTTGATGATGACATTGCCATTAATAGCTGCCAAGAGCAACTAGCAGAGCAACTAGCTGCCCCTGTGCATACACATAGTATAGAATAATCAAGAGGATGCATGAGGTGTTTTGTCCTGGCTTCCCTGCCAGTTAAAGAAAGGCAAATTATTGTGCAATGGCAGCAAGACACTGCTAATAAGCTTTGACAACAAAGCAGATGTGTTTTGCTTGTTCCCTGGGATCCTTTGATGCCACAGAAGCACACCCACAGTTTCAGAGTGAAATGGTATTTTTCTCTTGCCCCACATTTTCCTCTTGCCTTTTGTGTTCAGCTGACAGCACTGTGCAGTGTCAAGTGAGGTAAATTTCCCTCTTTGCTGAGTAGGTAATGCCTTCTCATGCAAGGATTGCACCTGATGAGTTTAAGGTATCAGCCTCTTCTGTTAAAACTCTTCCTTTGTTCACTTTTCTTTTGTTTCCTTCCTTCCTGCCTTCCTTCCTTAGGCATTATGGACAGGAGATGGTGAAGATGTTGCTCAATCATCAACAACTTAAAATGCTTTTGGAACGATCTCTTCCCCCCCGTGACCTGGAAGATATTCTGACAAGAATTCAGAAGAAAGTAAGGGCTTGGCAGGAGAAATGTCTCCTTTGTGCAAGTATTGCCTCTGCTAATATGAAATCAAAGATACCCAATCTGTCTTTAGCTAATTCCTCTTCTGCTGAATCATTTTGCTCCTGGGAATGAGCTGTTAATCCTCAGCCTGTTCATCTGCAGACCACAAAGGAACTGATATTATTAGGGAAAAGTGGGGTTTTGAATATTTTCAATATCGGTCACAAAGAGGAAAGGGAAAGAGGAGAAAATGGGTTTACATTTAAGTGTAAGCCCCCACCATGCTCTCTCTACTCTGCCCCCTGTAAAGCAATTAAGTGAGAATTGTGCTTCTGAAGATAACAGAGTCTTTGCAAAGTACACTGGAAGTAGTAGTACCAAGAAAACTCCCAAATTTACAAAAGATGTCCAAGTCAACCCTAATTACTACAATGACTGTCTGTCTTTTGGGAATACTGCCCTGCTGTCAAGCCCTGTGGAGCTGGAAGAAGCTTGGTGAATTCAGCAGCATCCATTGGAAAATCCTTTGTTTGTTTGGGGGAGGATTTTATATTTTGTTATTGACATTATAGAAAGGAGCCTGCCTTTGTGCAGGAGCAAGGAGAGTGAATGTTGAACCAAATCGACTTGCAACACAATGGGCCAACCCCCAAAAGAGTCCAATTTTTTCTGTTGATTCCTTTACAAACACTTGTTGCCTACCAGTTTGCATTATTCCCATTTATGCTCAAGACTAAGGAATTTGGGATTTTAGACTGCTGCTCAGTCTGGTAGCACCCATAACCTGCCTTGGGCTATTGAAAACAAAGACTTGGCATCACTGAATCTCTGGTCGGTTTCCATCTGTAAGTTAGGAAATGTTTCCCTAAGCCTTGGTAGCAGTGGTCCTGGTTCTAACTTGTGTTTTAAACAGGGAATTTCCTGGTTTATATTCTAAAGATTGATGAGGTTTCTCTATGTCTTTGTAGGGGATGGAAAACCAGAAGGCTGAAGGCCCATCTGTCAAGGAGCCGGTGAAGGAGAGGAACGATGGCTCAAAGAAGCCCCAGGCCACATTGTCTTCTTGCAAACGGTACTGAGCACTTTTCTTAGATGTGACAAAGCACATGACAAGCTTTACATGTCTCTTCCTCAGGAAAAACTTTCTGGCAGAGATGACCAATGCCACAGATTGTTTCCTTTCCCTACTCTAGGATATGCTCTAGGATAAAAAATGTCTACTTCTGCATTGTGCTGAACACAACTTCTCTGGAGGGGTTTCCACAAAAATGGAGAGACAAAAAGACACCCATTGGTTGCAGCTCAGACGATCCAGTTCAGTGGCAAGGGCAGTGCTGTGGAGGCTGGGAGAGGGCCAAGTTTCTGCTGCCTGACTTGGGACAAGTAAATTCAAACAGTGTTGTAATCATATTGTTGTATATCATATTTCCAGAGTCTCATACCTTCTGGGTGGTTTTCTGACAGCAGCTCTTCACAGAAGTGTTGTTGCTGCTTCTCAATCAGGGCTCCTCTCCAACCCTCCCTGAATGCCTCACCCCCTTTTATCCTAGCTACCTCCACGGGCTACAGCAGCTGCCCAATTAAGGACATCACAGCTGCAGCCCACTTACAATAACTAGAATCAGGACAGGGTCACTTACACAATACAGAGATCTTTTACTGCCATACATATATTTACTCAGGCCCCTATAAAACAGGGCTTTTTTTTCATCTGAGTGGAGTCATTTTCAGATAGGTGTTTTGATGAGAAATCTCAGTCTGGAAGCAAGATGCCATTCCACAAAGGTGGAGTTCTCATCTGTGAGGTTTGGCCTGGCTGAATCATAGTTTTCTTTCCCTCAAACAGTACCAAGTTTGAGTAGTAAGTAGCAAGGCAATTCCTGAACAACTTCAGTCAACGGGTGTCTGAATGTGGACTTTTTGCCTTGATATTCCTCTCCTTCATGTAATTTGCTTGATGGACAGCATGTTTGGTTTATTTCCCCCTGTGCTGCAATCAGCATTTAAGACAGGAATTGCTCCTTGCTGTCTCTTTATTGCAGTTGCAGAGCTACTTGTACCTGTGCTCCTCTGATAGCAGAGGGGATTTATTTAGCTCTGTCTGCTCAGCAGTGGCAGGAAAGTGACCACATGCCTCAGTAGCATAGCTACCATCTTCCTGTGCTCATGGAAGAGACAGGTTGATCAGGAGAATTGTTCCCAGTGGGGTTGTTAAGCTGTGCATCTAGTCTCCAGGGAAGCAAATGAAATGTGAGCGTAGTTCTGGGATGTCTGGCTTTTGTTTTTATCTCTGTTACTGATTTTGTGAATCCTTCAACTATGGCCCTGTTTATCTGTTCAGATGCATCTGAGCTACTTTTCCAGATTGTCATGCCTGGTTGTAGAGACACTTCTCCAGAGTGATGAGTTCCCTTATTCTAAGACACATATGTCCCATATGAGGAGGCCTTTAAACTTGGAAGTAGTGTCTCTCTTTCTCCACAAAGCAATGTGACCTGTGTGCCCTGGCAGCCATCTGAAGATAGATCAGATGCATCTCATCCTTGGTTTTCCTGAGCGAGCACTGGCAAGAATGTTACTTGCAGATTGTCTGCCATAATGATCATCATGAAGTCCACGTTGTTCTTCAGAGCCTCATGATTTTCCAGCTTGAAATCACATGATTAGGAAAACTGCTCAAGATGTTTTGCTCACAATTAACTTGAAGGTATTGTCTGTGGCTGCAGCTCTCTCCATAGAGAGCAGCAGGCACAACTTTGCCAGGCATTGTCCTGGGGAAGGATGTTAGAAGACCAGAGAAAAGAATGAGAAACAATTCTTATCTTCACTTGCTGCACCTGTTGTTGTGAACATGTGGAATGTGATAGGGAGATTTATTTACCAAAGGCTAATTTCTTAATTGGCCACTGGTGATGGTGTTTTGGATTCAATTGGCCAGTCTGGTCTGTCTGTATCAGACTGTCTGTAAGGGCAATGAGGCATGGCATGGCATGGCATGGTATGGCATAGCAATTGATCAGCCTTCTGGAATCATGGAGTCAATGCTAATTATTTCCTCAACGGGGATGCCATGCTACGATAATTATCACCAACAGGTCCTCATTTGGTTTTATTTTCCAGGGTGAAACCTACCTCTGATGGACACCTCCTACACTATGCAAAAGCCCAGATCATGTCACCTCCAGCTGTGGAAGAAACGGAGCTGCTCCAGAAGCTTTACCATCTCCTGGAAGCCAAGGGGTTTCAGACAAGGATGGAAGGAGTGGAACTCCTCCTAGACCTGTGCAAAACCAGCCCCCAGCTCATCTCCACTAACATTGTCCAAGTATCTAGGGTATCTTTGCTGCTCCTTTCATTTAGCTCCTTTCCTAAGCCTGTAGCAGCAAAGTTAATTCAGTGTGTCTTGGCACTCCATCCTGGCTGTTTGTCACACGCTGGTCCCTCTTACCCAGAAAAAATTTAATTCAGGTCCAGGCTTCAGGACAAGTTATTTCAGTCCAGCTGTATTTGTCTGGCAGGTGCTTATTGATGCTGTTCATCAGATGATGGCAGAATTTTCTGCAGGTGTAACTGCTGCTCTCTCCTACTCCCAGTTGGGTGAAGTGAAGGGAATCCAGCCCCTGAAAGCATGGCAATTGTTCTCTAGACCAAACATGGGTTTGCATAGGGAAGAGAAGTATCAGGCTGGGTTGGTTTAAACCCAGTTGCTTTTTTAAGAATACTTCTATATACTCCATCTTGTCTTACACGGGCAGAGCTCTGGCTACTCATTTCCCTCCTTGTTCCTATTCCTCTTTGTAAAGACAGTGCTCACCCTTCTTGGGGGTCTGTTTTTCTCTTTGGAAAAGGAGGAAAACAGCTAAGGACTCATCTCTGCCTTCCCCTCCCAGTAGCTGCTTTTTCCCTTTTTCCAGGAAAAGGTGCCTGATAATGAAGCTGTCAAGGGACTGAACCTGCTCTAATGAGAGCTGTACAGCACATGACATTTCAGAAGTCTACTTGTTACTTAGAGAAATGGTCCAGATCCTGGAAGAGTTGATCATAGCCCTGCACTTCTCCAGACACTGGCTCAGAAACAAACAAAAGAAAACTTAGATCTCCTCCAGCCATAGTTTTGGCAAAATCATAATTGCCCTCAGTACTTGAGGCAACTGTATAGAAAACCGGGCATTGTAAACATCTGCTTCCATTCAAAGCAAAGGTACTCTTTAGCATTAATAAATGGAATTAATTTAATGATTTATGGATGGAGAGAAATAGCATAGGAACTATTCTGTCCCCAGCCAAACCTCTTAAAAACAGAAGAAAATCTTTCAACCAGCATGAGGTTGTGCCACCATTCCAGTGAGTGGCCCACAGGAAAACAGTGAAATTGTGCAAGCAAGTGCTGACCTGACAGAAAGAATCACTTTCATCTTTGACATTGCTGACTGCTACATCCACTCTTCAAACCAGGACATTTGAATCCAACTTTCACGTTGCTTGTTCTCTTCTCAGATTTTTGAACATTTTGTCCTGAGAATATCTGACAGCCACAAGAAAGTGAAGCAGAGGGCGCTGGATGTGCTGGCTGAAATCACAGGGGCCCTGAAAGATGCCTTGAACCCGGTGATCATTGGTTTGGTGGAGGGAATAACAAAGAACCTGAACTCAAAGGATCCCAGGGTTCGTGGGGCAGCTGTGAAAGCACTGGAAGAATCCACTGCTCATTTGGGTAAGGCTGAGCCCTGGCGGCGACTCTCCTCAACTTCATCTCTGTCTCTCCTGCACAAGAGAGCGCTGAGTGCCTTGACAGCTGCTCTTGTCTGTGGAACACTGCAGCTGACACCCACCAGAAGCTGTGCAGGTGCAGTCCTTATGCACCATCCCCAACAGGCTGGAATGGGATCAGCATTCCCCAACAGTCCCAGGAGCCCTTGGCTCTGTGCTGCTTGTCTGAAGAGCAAGTCCTGGACTGCAGCTTTGCTACAGTTCAGAGGCAAAGGGAGTTGTGGAGTTTGCTTGGGCACCATCTGACTTCCCAAATGAACAGCTTTGCTGTTGGCATGAAGGGACGCTGACCCACCAGAGCTTCTGCAGAGCAGCCACCTGGGAGGCTCTACATTAGAGGCATTAGCTGCCTATTTTCCACTTTTCTTCTTTGTCTTCTATTTTCAAAGGGGAACTTGTGATGCAACAAGTTCATTTCTTTAGAACAAAGAGGTATAAACCCAGCTGTCAATGATGCCTTGTTCCACTTGTTGTTTTGCATGGGGCAAGATGGCCAGAGCAATTAACTACATAGGCAAGGGCTGCTCTAAATTCCTTTGCCACACACATTTATGTCAGCTCTGAAAATTCCGTACTGGGGGAATATGACTGAAAAAAGGAGTGTTGAAGAGGCAGGTCTTCAAGGGGAGTTTCCACTTTCTCCTCCCCAGCTGCTCTGTTATCTCAGGAACTGTCTGACTCCGTGCCTTTCTGTGACCCAAGTATGGGGCTCTTCCTTTTTGCTCTGGGATGCAAAACCTTTTCACTGCTTCCATGTGACTGAACTCTTGAGGTCTCTGATGTGAAATGTTTTAACACAGCTCCTGGTACAGCAGACATGTTTGGATTTACAAATGTGAAAAGAGAGCTTTTCTTTTGGAATTTAAAACCCTGCCAAGTATGCTGGAAGGAAAGAAGAATAGGATTCAAACATCTGCAGAAATGTGCTTGATTTTATAAAATGGGGTTGGCCCTGCCCTTTCTCCTATGACCTGAGAAAAGTGAGCAGAAACATGTGTTTCACTTGTAGATAAAGTGTCACTGCTGAAAGAGTTCAGCTACCAATGGAATCACCTGAGTGGCCAAGCCCTGCTGGATGTCACCGAGCGTATCACAGGTATGGCCTCCCCTTCTGAGCCAAGAGCTCTTCCCAGGGAGTATTTACAGGGAATGCCTGTGAGCAGACAGCAGAGCAGCTCCTCCAAATCAGGAGGTGCTGAGCTTGTCCCTGCTGCCTCATAGCCAAGGCAGGTGGGTTTGGCAGGTTTTCCCTGGCTGCTGCAGAGCTGGGCAGCATCTGAGATGGGGGCAGTGCTCGGCCGGGGGCTGAGCTCTCACTGGGGCATCTCAGAGCCACCTCCAGCAAAGGGAGGGCTAAAAATGCCCCAGCTGGCTCCTCTCTGGGAAGCTCAGGGACATCTGTGATCTTTGAGGGGAAATGGTGGCAAATGCTGTTTCAGGGCATCAGTTTGTTTTGTTCTCACAGAATTCTTTTTTTTTTTCTCTTGGAAAGTTTTGAGACTGAACTGTGCAGAGCCTGGGGGTCACAGCTTGGGTCAAAACTCAACAGAGGTATCAGAGGCACGGGTTTAGTGCAAGGCAGCCTCTGGGGGCACAGGGACAGAAGCAGACTGCTGAGGCTCCCTGCCTGTGCTGTCAGAGTGGCCTTGGACTGAGCCTTTCAGGGTGTGCAAACAGTGTCTGCCTGTGTCAGCGCTGTCCAAAATGCTACAAATGCAGCTGATAATTGATTCCTCAGAGGAGCTTGCTGTGTCAGCAAGAGCCAAGGAATGGAAAAATGATAATCTCAATATATAGTAGAGAAGATGATTGATAGCCTTGCTTTAACTGGGGCTAAATCCACTGCTAATTATGCCAACATCTTTGAATGCAAGGTTTAATACACTTTGTGTCTTCATTAGGAATCTCAAAAGGGCATGTTCAGCGATTGGGAATGTCAAAGGCCCTTTAAAGAGCATTTGAAAAATATAGATCTCCAGCAATAGGGCATTTAGTTTAGCAGTTCTTTTGATCTCTTTTTCAAATAAAGGAATTAACCATAAATTAGGACTACTTTAGAAAAAGCAGATGTTCTCTCTGAGATTTAGCAGGACCGGACAGCTGTTCCTCACATTCAGTAGTCACTGATGTCTTTAATTGCATTTAAATTCATATGAATTCCCATTTTAAAATGGGTACCATAACCCTTTCTTGCTTAGAAGAATTGGTTTTGGGTACTTGCAGGAGCTCTTTCAATGTTGATGTCTGCTGGTGGATTAACAGCATAGAGAAAATGAAGTCTCTTCCACCACAGAATATTAAATTGCTGCTGAATAACATTTTGTCCGATTAGAAAATAAGAATGGTCTCCAGAGCATTTCAGGTTTTCATCTCTTAGCCAAATCTGCCTGTTGCAAGGAGCCTGTTGCTAGTAAACATTTGTCCGTGTTTGATACAGTTCAGTTCAGAAAATGGGCAGAGAGATTTCAGAGACAATATGAGAAAACACTCATGTTTTGGTTACATTTCAGTCCCCTGTGTAGCATTTTTCTTTCTCTATGCCCCTATTTGAGTGGACATTATAAGAAAAAATGCCATTAACATTGGGAGGGGAAGTGGCATTAAAATGTGGAGATGCCCAAATGCCAAGGCAATGGGGTCTGGGTAGTTGTCTAAGACACCCTGAGGTTTGAAACAGCTCTTTGTTGGAAGCCCCAAAAGCATTCTGCCAAAGACACCAGCTGGTCACTGATGTTTCTCATCCAGCTGTCAGGCAGCAGCCATCTCTGGCGGGCTGGAGTTTTAAGGTGTGTTCTAATCCTGCCCTTTGCTGTGTGCCACTGAGCACAGGGAAGAGCCAGAACAGACATTTGGCACTTGACATCAAAGTTACAAAAATGGAATCATCCCTTCTATTAGAAATCTCTCAATTTCCTCTCTATGGTACATTTCCAAATCTTCAGTGTTGGTTTAGACAACTTCTTAATGGAAATCAAAGGCAATTGGACATTTCATTCATTGTTCATGCAGAGATTGTGAAATAATTTAGTGAAGGTAGGAAGTCTGCTACAGGGACAAGGGCTCTGGTTGGAGAAATTATTCCTGAGGGGTTGGTGCTTCTGTTTCCAGGATGATCAGCTGCATTGCCCATTTCTGGATCAAGGGGCTCTGGGCGCTATATTGCTGATCTTGGCCAGAGAGGCTGGCAGGAAGCAGAAGCAGAGGTAGATCCTTGTTTGCATGGAGGCTGGTGGGTAAGGAGCTGTGTCTCTGTCCCGGCAGTGCTTGTGCAGGAGGTTCACACCAGGAGCCCTGAAGTCATCCAGTGCGACGCCCTGCCCATGCTCTGGTCCTTCCTGGGGAACAAGGCGCTGCCTGTGAGGAGCTCCAACGTCCGCATCGTGGCCACCAAGCTCGCCTCTGCCCTCTACAAGGTGATGGGCACCCAGCTGAAGAAATGTGCTGCCAGCAAGCCTCCACATGTGCGGGAAAACCTCTCCAAAATGCTGGGCTGGTGAAGACGAGATGTTCTCCAGAAAGCTGAGGAAGTGCTGATTTGGACACCTCTGGATTTGCCTTTTTAGCTGTGCCAAAAATGACGAAATCCTAAGGAAGGGTGTGCATCTGCCCCCACTCTCTCCATTGCCCTTCCTAGTCATGGCATGGGGGGCCTGGAGCAGCTCCAGATGGAGGACAAGGTGAAGGCAATCATGGCTCAGCCTCACACAGAGGTGAGGGGGGAGCTGGGCCAATCCCTGCTGGCAGGAAGGGTCTTGTGGCAGCCCAGAGAGGCTGTGCACATTGCCAGGGAACAGCTGTGCCCTGCATGTGCCCCTGCAATGAGCTGTGCTGTTGCCAGTGCCCCTGGAGCTGTAGGGCTGCTGAGCTGTGGGGCAGGCAGAGGACCAGGAGGGTGCATGTGCTGAGCCATTCCTGGAGAGCACAGGGCTTTGGGCTCCCTGCTGTCCCAGGGCAGCCCAGAGGCCAGGCTGTGCCTGTGCTAGCTCTGGGGAAGTGGCTCAGGGATGTGCCCTGGCCTGCCTCAAGTGTCTGCCAGCAGGAGCATGTTTCCCTGTGCAGCTGTTTAGAAGTTTGCAGGAAATGTGTCCCAGGAAATATGGAGCTTCAGATGCTTTAGGTTTACATGGTGGCCTCTGTTAAACTTTGCCTCTGTTAAACTTTGTGTCTCCATTTTGCAGATCTGGCTGGTTACAGTCTTACTGCGGAGTTTTCTCCGGACTCTTCCCATGTTCCCTCACCCACAAATTCCTCGTCTCCCGTCCAGAAGAGCTCTCTTTCCTCCTAGCTCAAGAAGAAGCTGCCGCCTGTATGAAGAGTGTTTGAAGAATAGGATTGATGCATTAGCCTTCATAGTTACAGATGTACATATGTTCCGATCTTTAGATGTAGTTCTGAATTAATGTGTTTTGATTGTATCTTTAAAATTTGATGACATATTTTAATTGTATATATTTTTTGATGATGAAAAGAAAATAAATAGATAAATAAATAAAATATAAATAAACCAAGAGAAGAATGTGAGACCAGGACCTGCTAGCCTAGAGATTATGGGAGTGCAGCTCACTCAATGTGCCAGTGTCCCACCACATCCTTTCCTCATTGGGTCTCTCCCTCTTTGGCCATGTTTTCTTTGTGTCATTTGTGCTGCTCTTTGTTACTTGGCATTACAACAGGGTCACCTGTTGACCTGTTTGAGGGACAATGGATCCAAAAGATCCTGTCCAGTCAAAGGTTTTTGTCTTGGTTTGGAAAGACAGGAGTCCTCTAAGGAAGGCAGGAGCCTCCCCTGAAATGGAGAATGTAAACCCTCCCCGCCCCTCTGAATCGCTATAAATTTTAAATTAAGGGGCTCTCATGCAAAAATATGGGAGCAGGAAATAACAGTTCTTTAATAGGGAAAGAAAAAAAAAAGGATAAAATAAACAATGCAGTACACTAGAACAACACTGACAGAGTCAGAACCCAATCAGACACCCTGCAGGTCAGGATGTTGGTGGCAGTCCAATTGGAAAAGTGGCTGCAGCCCTCCTGAAGTGTCAGGTGTGGTTCTGCTGGAGCAGGGGGAATCTGTAGAGAAGGATGTGTTCTTCCTCTGAAGACCCAGTGGGAGAACAGACAGCTGCTGTTCCTCTGGGGAATCCCGTGGAGAAAGCCGTGCTGGTGTCTCAAAAACCTCTGGATTATATCTGGGTAGCAATGCTTGGCTCCTCCCTCTGAGTGGAGCATCTCACAATGGGATGTTATAGTTCTTATCAGTCATGCAGTGACATTCAATAGTCTGTTATCAGCAGATGTCCCCTCCTAAGGGAGGTGTGAATGTGGTCACTCAAAGAGAGAGATAAAGCAAACTGCCCACTTGACAAAGGTAATCTGCCATACAGATGGTAATGGAAAACATCTTGCATTGCAATCTTCAACACCAGCGCACACCAGATCTTGGCAGGGAATGTGCTGACACTGAGAAATTGCCAAATGACACTGAGAAACTGCCAACGTTCTGTGCCAGCAAACTGCTGGAATTATGCTGTGCAGGCATCTGAAAAATTCCAGATCTGGGCACTGGCGGTGTCAGCAAACACAAGATTGGGCTGGTGTAGGCACCAGGTATTTGCCTGGTTTGGCTTTCTTTGCCAGCAAATTGCTGCACTTGGGCTGTGGTGGCACAGGGAAATGTCCAGATCTGGGCATCGGTGGTGCCATCAAATACCAGGCCTGGGTGGTGACAGTCTTGGCACCAGGAAATTGCTGTGTTTTGTCTTTTTTTT
Source organism: Melozone crissalis (assembly GCF_028551555.1). Classification (NCBI taxonomy): domain Eukaryota; kingdom Metazoa; phylum Chordata; class Aves; order Passeriformes; family Passerellidae; genus Melozone; species Melozone crissalis. Next base: position 10,009,800 of record NW_026535850.1, on the reverse strand, counting down.
CCAAAAAATTGCTTCTCCCCCATTGGTGCATCCTGTGTCACCCCACCTTATCTCCAGCCCTGGCTCCCTTCTCCATTGGATCATTTGTACCCTGACCCCTCCTGCCTTCCTCCAGTTATATACCCTGGCCCCAGCCCTGCTTCTGGCTCTTCGCCTCTGGTTCCCTTCAGCAGAGGTTGTGTTCCTGCTTGCTCCTGTTTCCCTCTTCACCCTCACTTCACCTGGACCCTGGGATTTTCCCTTAATAGACCCGGCTGGATCTACTCTGTGAGGAGTCCTCTCATCCCTCTGGTGAGGCTTTGATTGCACCATCTGGCCTCAGGGTCTGCTGGGCTGGGGGAGTTGTCAAGGCAGCCCCAAGTGGAGACGCTTTCGGTGCTGCAGGCACCTCCCTGGGAAAGCTGCTCTGGCCACCCACAGCAACCAACTCCTTTTCCCAAGCAGCAGCTCCCAGCGTCCTCCACCGAAGCCCAGAGAGAGAGGGAGCAGCTGCCCTCAGCCCTGTCCTTTACCGCATCCCAATTCTCATGGAATGTCCCCCCTCGGAGAGAAACTCCCAGAGAAGAGAAGTGTGACCAGACCCCCTCCTCCCCTGAGCTTGTTCACTTCTTTTGTTTCTTAAGGATCCAGTCCATCAGAGCAGTGGGACTGCACTGACAGCTGGAACACCAGCAGGGGTTCACCCCACACTGCCCAGTCTGCACCAGGCTCAACAAGGTCTGCTTCCCCCCTGATTCCACCAGGCCTCTTCCCTTGGCTGTGGTTTTGCTGGATAGTGGGTCAGGACAGTGAGAATCTCCTTCATCCATTCATTCACTATTTAGGGCCCTGTAGACACTTCCTCAATTTCTCTCCAAGGTGACCTCAGCCCACCAATGATGTCACAGCTCTTGTCCATCGGGTCAAGAATCCCCCAGGAGGACACTCTGGTCTCTCCTCCAAGGACACAAAGCAGCAAAACCCCCAAGGAAAATCTTCCTCCTTGGGTGAGTTCCAGAGCAAACAGTCAAGGCAGTGGCCTGAAATGTTTTCCCAGCTGGTCAATAACACTTCTCTGATGGATCCACATTGTCCCTGGGGAAAGAGATGTGCAGAACCCTTCACTGTTGCCCTGGAATGTCAAACAGGAATCACAGCCACAGACAGCTCTCAGGAACCACTTCACTGTGGATTTTCCTTCCTGGAAGCCCAAGATGTCTGAATGTCGTCCTGGTGCCTCAGGGCCTGGGCAAACGGCTTGTCAGAGATGCTGGCAGAGCACCAAGATCCCTCTTCCTCACAGGGCACCTCTGTTACCCCAATTAGCTCCGAGTGGCTGCCTGAGGACAGGTACCCACTTCCCCATGAGCCTGGGATGGGCACATCCTGCTCAGGGCCAGTGCTGGCCTGGGCCCAGAGCCAGGGCCATGGCCCAGGTGCTCTGGGAGGGCTTCATGGCTGCATGTGTGACAGGATGAGGGGCACAGCAGGGCATATTCCCCTCTGGACAGTGCTCTTGGCATGGAGCTTGGTTGGGTTTGGCATCTGCAGGGAAAGGGATATCGGGTTGTGTGGATGTGGGAATTGTCACTCCTGAGCCATTCCCCAGCCCTCAGCCTTGTCTGCAGATGATCAGCATTGCCCAGTGCTCCCCAGTGTCTGCAGTGTCTGAGATGCCAATCAGCCACCTGATCACATGTCCTTTGTTCCCCTTGTTCTTCCACATGTTGGGTTTGGGGCCGGGCTCAGCTCTGGGGTGTCCCACAGGGAAAGCTCTGGGAGGGGAGGGGCAGCAGGAGATGGGGGATCTGGCACTGGGCGCTGTTGGAGGATGGATTGTGTTGGAGTGGGGGTTGTCCCCACAGGGTCTCCAGGTGCCTCTGTCTCCCTGCCTGCCCCCCTTGGCCCCCCAGGGGCCTGGGCCCTTCCAGGGCCAGCTGCCCCTTGCAGGAAGCTGGAGGGATGCCAGGCAAGGGGGCTGGATCCGTGCCACACGTGGGGTGGGATGGACTCTGTGCCAGGGCTGGGCTTGTGGCCAGGGCGGGGGGCTGTGCTAAGTCGGGCTTTGGCCTGAGGGCTGGCAGGGAGGGTGGAGGGAGGAGTCCCAGCAGGGATAAAGGTGCTGCTCACCTGCTGCAGCCTCAGGCAGAGCTGCCCAGAGCCACAGGAAGATGAAGGTGGCTGTTCTCAGTGTGGCCCTGCTCTTCTCCATCCTGCTGTGCCTCCCAGCACAGGCCAAGGTGAGGCACCAGCCAAATGCTGTCCTCACATCCTGCCCTTTCTGGCCTCCCATCCCACCCTTTTGGTCCCTCCTCTGTGTCCCATTCAGGGTCCCCAGGTGCCCTCCCACTGACCATTCCTGAGGCCTTTCCTTCCATGCCCCCCCTCAATCCTTTGCCTTTCTTCCTGGCCACTGCAGAGGGGTCCCCCTGTATAATTCCCTGACTCACCCCCACTCCCACAGCATCTCCCAGTCCCGTTGGTTTTGTCCCCACCCATCCTCATTCTTCTGTCCCCACCAAGCCCCTCCCTTGCCCACCCATGTCCCTACACCTCAATTCCTTTCTCCTCCCCTGTACCTCACACCCTGCTCCTTCCACACCCTCAGCCCTGTCCCCTGGGCCCTCAATTGACCCCAGATCAGTGTCTTTGGGTCTCCCCTCACCTCAAACAGATCTTTTTGGAGGCCCTGAATTCCCATCCCTCTGCCTGCATCCTGCTCCCTGCTCCGTGTGTCCCCCTAGCCCCACAAGGTCCAGTCCAGACCCAGCCTTTGTTCTCCTTTCCAGGCACTCCTGGAAGGAACCCAAGATGATCTCCGGGAGGTGAGCGGGCTGCTGGCATTGGAGGGCATCCCCTCAGGGAACTGGGGGGCAGTGGTGTCCCCCTATCCCTTGCTGGCACCAGGGACATCCCAGTGACCAGCAAGGTCTCCTGGTCTCTCTGCAGTTGGATTTAGACAATGTTGCGATCCTGGAGACGCCTCTGGTGGGTACCACGAGTTCTGCCGGTGTCAGACCCTCCCCTTGTGTGGCCACCACAGCCCGGGCCATCCCAGTCTATCCCAGCACAGCCCAGTGCACCCCTCCTGACAGCCCAGACAATGCCCTGCCCCAGGGCTCCTCCTCCAGGGAAGCCTTTGCCCAGGGCCCTGCTACATTCCCATCCCTGTCACCCCAGGACCCCCTGGATGAGCCAGGACACAGCTCCTGCCCCAGCTGTGCCTCTTGGCCAGGAGCCCAGCGCTTCCGGGCAGCAGCACAGCAGCTCCTGCACCCCATTGCTGCCACAGCCCCTTCCCCAAGGCCCCCCTGCTCTCCCCTGCTTCCCAGTGCAGCCCAGTGCCCCCGGTGTGTCTCTAATGCTGCCTTTGTCCCTAGCCCCCTGTGGCTAAAGAGCTGTGGGCTCTCCTGCAGCAGAAGCACCTGGCTGCCTCTCTGGATGCCTAGGTGAGCCATGCCTGCAGGGACAGGGCTGGGGACAAAGCCCATCCATGCCCAGTAGGCTCCAGAGGTCACCTTCTGGGGTTTGTCTTTTAGTGTTGGAAGGACCAGTGTCCTTTTTCCTCCCCAGTGGCATGAAGAGATGATCATCCATGGAGGAACCCCCTGATCCCTTTGAGCCCTGGGCCATTTCTCCTGAATAATCAATCATCAAGAAGCAATAAACCCTTTGAGCAAAACTTTGCTCTGTGTCTGTGTGTGTGTCCGTGGGTCTGGATTTCCTCCTTTCCAGTGGTCCAGGCAAGTCAGGCCAGGTCTGGGCTCTGCTGCCTTGACACAGTCTGTGCTTTCCCCCCAGACAAATGGTGTGTTGGGAGTTGTGCAGAGTCCAGGGGGAGTGGGTTGAGTAGGTGGGTGGGTGTCCAGGTGGTGAGAAAGGCTTTGGTTCACTGTGAGTGTGGTAGGAATGGCCTGTGTTTAAAAGAAAAAAAATAAACTAAAAAAAAAGCTTTCTTTTAAAACTTTTTCTCCCTGTGAGAAATGACTGTTCACTTCTCAAAATTTTGAAAGGTTTATTAAAAGTTTAACAAAAATTCAACAAGAGGACTAAATAAGGGAAAAATTACAGTACTGGGAGCCTCCCCCACTTCGTGACTGGTAACCATGTGGCTGGCTCATCCACACAATGGCTGCTCTCCCTTATATATCCTTGCTGTTGCAACAGGCAGCCCCAGCTCCTCCCAAAGGCTGTCTGTTGACTCTTGGTTGCTGTCCATTGGTGTAGACTGCTTTCTTGGAACTGGATTGGAGGGCAGGTGTTGCTAAGCCATGCCTCTTAGGAACAATCTGCCCCTCCCCAAATGCCCGGACAACCAAGATCATACCAGGATAACAATGCTGGGCGGGGGGGGACACATTGCAGTAACATAACTATACATCTGTACAACTTCTCTTAACACACTTAGCATGTTCACCCTTTAATTGGGAGAGCCAACCACCTCATTACTCATCTCAAACACTGTGGCATTCACATTCTCTGAAAAATCCCTCCACCCAAGATTCTTCTCCTGGGAAGCTGAGAAGCCTCAGAGAAAAAGGAAAACAATTCTTATCTCATTTGCTTCTCCTGTGTTGGGCTCATGTGCAGAATGTGTTTGGAGATTGTTTACCCACAGGTGATTTGTTTGATTGGATTCTGGTGTGAGTTATTTTGTGTCGAGACTCTGGAAAGAGTCAGGAGTTTTCATTATTATTTTTTGAACATTCACTAAGAATCCTTTCTCTGTTCTTTAGTATAGTATAGTATAGTATAGTATTCTTTACTATAAGATAGTATTATAAAGTAATAAATTAGCCTTCTGAGAACATGAAGTTAAATGCATCATTCCTGCCTTCGTCGGGCATCCCTGCAAATACAATATAACACTCCCAAAATTCTTGATTTACTCAAAAGAATTTAAATGCCAAAAAAAAATCTTCCTATGTCAAAAGTATGTTGAAATTATTTATTTGTCTTGAAATTTGGTTCCCTGGTGGGATGGGGCTGCTGGGTCTACCTGTCTATGGGGCACTGTGGGGCTCTGGGGTTTCCTGGGTGATGGGCCCTACACAGTCACCTGTAATGCCTGGCCACAGTGGGGTAGAGCCACCGCGGTGTCCTAGAAAAGGGCGAGTGGTTCTACCTGGCTCCGGGGTTGTTCTTGGCCGCTGGGTCCATCGGCTCCAGCAGGACTTGGGTGAATTTTGGGGTGGGCCAGGTGGATCAGTTGTCCCTGGCCATCCTGAGAGCTCACCAGGGCTCAGTCGTGTTCGCTGACTCCAGTTCCAGTACTGAAGGAACCACTGAAGGCACTGCCCCAAGGAAGCCTCACAGCAGAACTGGCACAGGGCATTGCCCTGGCAGAGGGACAGGGAAAATGTCTTGGCCGTGAGCAGCAGAATGGCCAGAAAGCCCCTGGTGCAGGAGTTCCCCACCAAAGCAGGTTGAAGGCAGGTTTGGGTTGCATTCCTGCTGTCCTGGCAGTGAAATTCTGGGCAGAGGGCACAGAGGTGTCTTCTCCATGGGGCTCCAAGGTGACACGGAGATGCTGTGAGGGAGCTGAGCCCTGCCTGAGGGCAGACTCAGCCCAGCAGGAGACCTGGGCTGACACCACGCTGGAGTCCACAGCTGGCTCAGGGGCGCCGCGGTGCCATGAGTGGGGAACAGCTTCCCCTGAAACAGGGAAAGCTGAACCTTGGAGCCACCTGCTTCACAGCTGGAATGGTGTCAGCATCAGGGAGCAGACTAAAGAGGAGAGGGAGGCCTTTGGTGTGAGATTCTGAGGAAGCTTTATTTGTCAAAGGGAACAGGCACCAAAGAGCCTCAACCACCAGTGTGCTCAGGATTTTATACAGCACTAGAACTGCGAGTGAGCACGATCACTGAGCCAATAGGAAATCAGGGAGGGAGGAGCAAAAGGAGGGGAATACATCTCAGGGACCAATGGGGATAAGGGGGTGGAGTGTGCAGGTCACATGGGCCAATGGGGCGTCACACATGGGAGGAATTCCCGAGAGGCGGAACCTGCAGGGAAGGGGTTTACGGGAGACTGACAGGGAAGGGTCCAGAACAGGGGCAGAGTTTACAGGGATGGATAAGGAAGGCACGGGAATATAAGATGGGGATTATAATGATTGAAGGGTAAAAGGGGAGGGATATAACCTGGGAATAATCTTGGGGAAGTACAACATACAGGGGGTGAACTGGAACAGACCATCCAAAAAACTATGAAATAAAAGGGCACTGCAACAGCACTCGATAAAGAGGGATGCAGCACATGTTTTATGGTGCAAAAAGAAAGGATCAATCCTGTGCTATTTTTATAGGGTCTTTTTCTAAGCCTTTTTATAGGGTTTTTTAAGAACATCCCCTGTCTATCCCCAGTTGGTCAGCAACAAGTTGTTACCCTGTATTGATTGGTCACTCAAACCCCTGGTGTGTACGTGCAGGAAAAGTTGCTTGTGAGAGATAGTATTCATTTTTCTATCTAAGAGTGAAAAAGCAGTTTATACAGGTGGCTAGTGTTTATCACAGTCCTATAGCTCTTTTTCAATGAAAGTAGGTTGTTTTCCACAGTCCTAGAGCTCTTTCTGAGGAAAATCAAGTTGTTTTTCACTGCTCCACAATTCTGTTCTCACTAAGAGTTGTCAGCTTTCTCATGGCTTCTGTCGGCTCAGGTCAGGATTCAGTTTTTTGGCCTTTGGCTGCTGTTTCACCACCACAGAAAACATCATTACTGTCCCAAAAAATAAAAGCAGCTGAGATGCAGCTCACTGCCTTCTAGAAAGTGAAAAGAGATGCAGGTGCCTGGAGGCCCACGAGAAAAATGGCGGTATTGAAAATGTGAGAAGCAAAGTTTTATCCATAGAGACACTGCCTGACCTCAAGGAAGACCTTTCCTACCAGTCAAGACTTCCTTAGTGTCCTGGGGTGACATTATGATGCTTGTATCCCCATCCATATGTTCTGTGCCTTTAAGACCAGCTCTGAAGAGTGGAAGTTTTGTTTGGGTTTCTCTTATCAGGGACACAGAGACAGGCAGTACTTAGGGCTGTTTTGGCTTCCTGCTTTCAGCTTGCTGCTTTGCTTGCTCTCTTTTCTGCTCTTGCTTCTGCTCTGCTTTGGCCTCTGCTTATTAGCTAGTTTAGCTAAACAGTCCAAATTCCTTCCTGGACTGTTTCTCCTCTCCTGTTTCTGTGACCATCTTGAACCTGCTCCGGACCGGGACCTGGGAACACCGAGGGTTTGCACCGTTTGGCTGCAGCAGCTGCTCCAGCGCCGGAGGGACTGAGAACAGAGCAACCACCCCCGAAAGAGACTTTCTGATTTTGTCATCTTTCTCAGAGTGGTGTCATCTGGTATTGTTCATTTTGTGTGCTGGGGGGTGTTGTGTCTATCAATTAAACAGGTTCTTTCCACTTCTCTCTGAGGAATTTTTCCCGAACCAGTTGGGGGGAGGGGCCGTGTGGGTTTGCTTTCTGGAGGGGCCCTCCTTTGCAGATTCTTTAACAAATTTGCCCTAAACCAGGACACTTAGGGAACAGCCTGCTTTAACGTCAATTATAAATTAATGTTATATTGCCTATTATGGAAAGAAAACTAACGAGAGAAAATCTTGAAAATGGGAAAAAATCATTTGAGGTAATTGCTCATTGAAATCTTTTTCATTAATTCCACTCCTGACAAAATTAATTCTTTAAGATAATTCTGGTAGAGGTGCAGTTCCTTTGGGTTTTGTGCACTCTGAGGAGTCCCGTGGGAGATTTGGTGCCAACTCCATGAGCCTCAGTTCCTCAAAGAAGATGTCACAAATGTCCAAGAAAAGGAAGTGCGAAGCAAAGGCAGAAGACACCTTCCAGGGCCCAAGATAATGTTCTCCTCCCTACTGGATTTTTGCCCTGGTCAGATGGGACTGTCCAAGGGGGAGGGAGACTTCCTGAGCAATCCTTTGCTCTCTGGGCACTGATCAGATTGATGCCAGGAGAGGCTCCCTGGAGCAGAGGCTAGGCAGAATTAAAGGAATAAAGCAGGGATTTATTAAAAGCCCTTCCTTCAAAGGATTCACCTTGAGCAGGACAAGAGCCCAGTGGTGGCTACACTCAAAACGGATGACTGGTCAGGAGTTTTCACACTTTTCTAAGGTTTGGTCCATTTAAATATTGGGGTTAATTGTCCAGTTACAGCCTCAGGTTATGCAGTCCCATCATCCCGGTTTGCTCTCCTCAATTCACTGTTGTTTGCACTTTTTGGGCCTGAAGCTGCAACAATGTCCAGTTCTGGGGCTGGAAAAGGATTGTTTTGTCTGACTACACTGTGAAGAGAACTTGCTAACACTCTGTATGAAGTCCAGAGTTACAGACTAATGCAATACAGAATCGGGAAATATGATAGCTAAATCTGAAGGCATCAGCCTGTTCAATGTTCCCTTGGTTCCATGGGGATCCACAGTGTCACAATGGCCGCTTGTTCCCATGAGGTTCCCCAGTGTCGCCATGGTGTCCTTGGACCCACCTGGTCTAAGTGACCCATGGTTCCATGAGGTTCTGCAGTGTCACTGTGGTGTCCTTGGACCCACCTGGTCACAACTGACCCATGGCTCCATGAGGTTCTCTGGTGTCACCATGATCACTGTCAGAGGCTGGATGAGATCAATGTCCTGACACACCATGGGACAAGCTGTCAATCAGTCACACAGTAGGGACAGTGCTAACCCAGCCCTGATTGCCCGAGTGATCAGAAATCCCACCTGGGGGAAGCCCACAAAGGCCCGGCGGCTTCAAAACATGGAGCACAAGGTCAGCCCCTGGTATGGACTCTGCCTTCTCCTGGGGTTTGTGTCTCACCTGCACTGGAACCCTAGAAACTGATAGTCATATGCATGGCTTTCTATAGAGTTTCTGTCTTTCTCTCTCTCTCTCTTTCTTCTTCTTCTGATGCTCTTTATATGGAACATTTTTAGATACCTCAATAGCTTACGTGTTCAATGATTTCTAGGTCAAATGAGCTAGGTTAATGAAGTTACTGCTATGATGAGTGTTTTATGTATAATTGGATGTTGCATTAAATCCTCTTCCAAAGTTTCTTGGTTTTTTGTACTTTCCCAGTAAAATTTTGTGTCATTTCGACCTCTTGAGAATATCTGGCTGGTGTTTATCCTGTGCACCAAACTCAAGTAAAGGAGCCTTTGGTCATCTCCAGCATTTCAGTGTTTTGGGCTGTTACACCCCACAGGCTCACAATGGCCTCTTGTTTCCACACTGGCCCCTTGGTTCCATGTTACATGTCTTTGCATGGGTCTTCAGGGGTGAAGAGATAGACGAGAATCTTGCTTCATGATCAGAAGGCTGGATTTATTAATTTATGATATATATTACATTATGACTATACTAATAGGAATAGAGAGAAAGGTTCAGAAGCTGCTAAGCTAAGAAGAGAAAAGGAATCAATAACAACGGAGCTCAGCTTGTCTTTGATTGGCCCTTAATTGTACACAAGCAACATGGACCAATCACAAGTGCACCTGTTACATTCCAGAGCAGCAGATAACAATTGTTTACATTCTCTTTCTGGGGCCTCAGCTTCCCAGAAGGGGAAAAATCCTAAAGAAAGGATTTTTATGAAACATATCGGTGACAGTTCCATGGGCCCCAACAGTGCCACAATGATCCCCTTGGTTCCACAACTTCCCACAGTGTTGTAGAGAATACATTGAAAAGGAGTAGATATAAAGTTCCAATGATAGTTCTAGATTGTTTGTTTAATGTTTTATAGTTACGTAAAATTCATTATTATTGTTTGTCAAAGGTTTTATAATTATGTAAATCCCCTTACCATTGGGTATTGCCCCTGCTGCTCCCACTCTCATCTTAAATGGCGAACCAACCGAGACCATAAAGAAGATGATTACGTCACCTAATAAGCAAATATGAAACTCCCATAAGACTTAGCAGAAAAGGATTACATAAAAAAAACCCCTAGAACAATGAACCACCATGCAAATAAAGAATCAGAATAACGCCTCTAAACAGAGAGAACATCAGACAATATCAAAGGCCCTGGTCAGAACTTCTTCCTTTTGTCACCCTAACCAGAGTGGGCCAAGAGAAGTAAAAGATTATGAGCCTGAAACCAACAGGCGTCTACTCAGAGACTCTCATGAGGAAAGAAGACCCAGCTCTGCTGGACGGTGGAGCCGACCTCCTCCTCCTCCTCACTGTCTCAGGAGGAGCGGTGGTGTGCACACACCCCCATGGGTCCCCTACCTAGACTGTTTCCAGTAAAGCTGAAATCACTAAAGAGCTGGTCACGTGTCATTCATAACAGTCTTGGGGACTAGTCTGGGACAGGCCACACCCAAAGAGGACTGAGGGCCTCTGGGATATCTGGCCCTATCTGGAACGGTGGGCAGCAGCCTAGGACCAAACAGTGTGGAGGATCATTGGTGAGTAAAGGTGGTGGCAGGAGTAGGAGGCAAGCAAAAGAAGTGTGTGTGAGGCGAGGCCTGGCAGCCCGGAGCCCCGAAGCAGCTGTGGGCCTCTGAGTACCGTGGTTCAGACTCCTGCGAGGGGACCGGCCACAAATGGAGGGAAGCAAGAGAAGCCTGAGTGAGTGAGATGCCTCCCAGGGGAATAAAGTGGGCCCCCCCTCTGGGTGTGTGGAGGAATAGAAATGTGAGTGGCACACAAGGGGTCGTGTCATGGTTTGACCCTGGCACAATGCCAGTGCCTCCATGAGAATACCCTCTCCCTGGTGTCTGCTGTGAGATGTGACCAGGAATAAGAAAAGCAGGCTCCTGCTTAGAAATAAAGAAAACTTTATTAACTAAACTACAAGAAAAGAAGAAAAAAAAACATAAGGAAAATGAAAACCTTACAAAAGCATTTTCCTCCTCCCCCCTATCAAATTTCCCAATGCAATACATTCCCCCAAATCACCAACTCTCAGTCCAGCACCGCCCTTTAGAATACTCAGTCTTCAGTTCATGAAGAGGAGAGGAGTCCTTCTTGTACCATAGGCTTCCCTTGGAAACACGTTGAAACCTCTTGTGCTTCCATGTCACTCAGCACCACCCGGAAAATCCTTTTGCCATTGTGACATCTTCCTTCCATGCCCAGTGCTCTCACCACTGTGCATGGACCAGAGCTGCTTCTAGGGTTGTCTTTCAAGGATGCCTTTTCTCACTCCAAAAAAGGCACAGTGTCTCCTTCGGGACATCTGTCCCCCCCCCAATTTTTTCACCCCCTGGGACTGAGGGGTACCCACACTGAACCCTCCTGGTTCTGAGGCACTGCCTCCCCCTAAATGCAGTCTCTGTGTCACAGGAAAAAAAATGGTTCCATCTATGGCCACACAAGAAAAGTCCAGCCAAAAGGCTACTCCGTCATCTCTCTCCCCACTCAAGAGTCTTCTGCACTTCCCTAGTGGCCCATTCCCTCTTATCTCATCTCTTACCTCTTTTCTCATTCAGCTCCAGGAGGATCAGCATTTGCAAGGTTTCTGTCATGCAGGAAAAGGGTTAAAAATTTCAGTCTCTGCCTGTCCCAGAGCTCTGGAACTTCCCACGCTGCCCTGCCGGGCACCTTCTCACCACACTCTCCCCCTTCTCCTCCTGGGCCGGCTGCTATCACATTCCATCACTGGCTCTCCCTCTCTCTCTTCTGGTGAGGGACGGGGGGGTGGCTGCCCGATGTCTCTTGGTGCTCCTCCACCATTCCATCCTCAAGGGCCTCTTCACTTCCCATCTCTGTCCAGACCCAGGTCTACCACAGGGCTGCCCCTCCCCCACCCAGCAGCAGCAGCAGCTGAATGGGGGAGGGAGATCCGACCTCTTTCCCTCAAAGTCCCAAGAGAGCTTCTCAGGGGCGCAGCTCTGGTTTTTAAACCCTGTGTGTTCTCAGAGGTGTGTCCGAACCTCACTGGCTACATCAAGTGCCAATATTAAAATCTGAGCACCCATTGGTTTGACCACAGCATCCCAGAATTCCCATTTCCCGGTCAAACCAGCACAGGTCGGCCTTCCCCTTTAAGGCTTGGCAGGTGCCCTCAGGGCGTGCTGAGGGTGGCAGACGAATTGGTGAATTGGCATGCAAACCCCGAACAGAGCTCCGGGTACAAGGAGGATCGGGGCAGTGTGAGTCACGCACAATCCCTGCAGTGGGGAGACACGGGTCCCTACCAGGGTTTAGGGTGCCCCAAGTACAGCAGCAGCACTGAGTAGAGCCAAGAGGGCCTCAGTGCCCAGGGTGGGACGGTGGTGCTGGGGGTTCAGTGTGCCACAGTTCAGGTAGAAACCGTAAACCCACTGGAGACACCTGGGGGGATTGGGGTCACAGGGCAGGGCAGTGCTGGGTTGGCTGACAGGGCAGGGCAAGGCTGGACCTACCCCTTCTTCCCCCCACACAAAATGTTTAGAGCCAACAATCTCCTCCAGTGTGTCACAACAGGCAATGTTGGAGGTGAAATCCCAATTGTGGCCATGGGCACCTGGCTGAGAAGGACAGTTCTTTTTCATAGGAAGGAAAGCACAGAGCCCCAAGGTTTGGAAGGCAGGTGAGAGCCCCAGTAGGCCAAGGCCAGCTAGACTTGTCAGTAATGGCAGATTTTGTATTTAGGGAATTTTGGAGGTGGAACCCCAAATTTGGCCATGGGCACCTGGAGAAGCAGGACAGTTCTTTCCCATGGGAAAGAGAACATGGAGCCTTCCGCAGTGTTTTGGGGACAGATGAGAGGTGACCATTGTGAAAGTACGGCCAGACTTGTCCTGGCAATATTCCTATTGGAAGAATCCCCGGTTATCAGGAACTTTGGAGGTGAAATCCCAATTCTGGCCATGGGCGCCTGGAGCAGAAGGACAGTTCTTTTGCATTGGGAAGGAAAGCACAGAGCCCCAGTGTTTCAGCAGCAGATGAGAAGTGACCCTCAACATGCAAAGGTCACTTGGACCAGTCAGGCAGTCCATGGGAGGCCAAACCAGCCAGACCTGTTCTGTGTTCCCTTAGTTTTATGGGGCTCCATAGTGTCACAGTGGTGCCTTGGATCCATGGGGCCCCACAGTGACATAATGGTGACTTGATTCCATGGGTTCTAGCAGTGTCACAATGGCCCCTTGATTGCAAGAAGACCTGCAGTGTCACACTGGCCCCTGGGTTCGATGGGGCCCCACAATGTCACAGTGGCCCCTAGGTGTCATAGGGCCCTGCAGTGTCACAATGGTCCCAAGGATTCCATGAGCCCTTGCAGCGTCTCAATGGTCTCCGTAGTTCCCCAGGCCCCACAATGTGACATGACTCCACTGTTCCATGAGACCTGCAATGTCACAATGAACCTTTGGACCCTGGGGCTTTGCTGTGTCACAGTGGTCTCCTCTGGCTCCACAGTGTCAGAATGGACCATTGATGACAGGAGGCCACTCTCTGTCACCCTAGAGCTTTGGTTCCATGCAGCCCTGCAGTGTCACAATGGTCTCCTTTGGTTGCCCAGTGTCACAATGGACCACAGATGGCATCAGGCCCTGCAGTGTCACAATGGACCTTTGGTTCCATGCAGCCCTGCAGTGTCACAAAGGCCTCTTGGTTTCATGAGGCCCCACAATGTCACAGTGCTCCTCCCAGGGTCACAATGGTCTCACTGGTTCCATGAGGCCTCACAGTGCCACAATGCTTTGCTTATTCCATGGAGCCTCACTGTGTCACAATGGTCTCCATGATTCCATGAGTCCCCTGAGTGTCACAATGGTCTCTGTGATTTCATGCCCCTCACTGTCACAATGGCCCCTTGGTTCCACGAGGTTATAGAATGCCCTAATTGTCTTTGCATGGTTCCATGAGGCCTTGCAATATAACAATGGACCTTTGGTTCCATGGAGTCTTGCAGTGTCACACTGGCCCCTTGGTTCCATGACACCCCAAAGTGTCAGAATGGTCTCCATGGTTCCATGAGGCCTCACGGTGTCACAATGGCCCCTTGGTTTGATGGGGCCTTTTAGTGTCACAATGACCCCTACATTCCATAGAGCCACCTAGTGTCAGTACAGTCCTCTTGGTTGCATTAGGCCCAGCAATTTCACCGTGGTCTCCATGATTCCATGAGACCCCACAGTGTCACAATGGCCCCTTGGTCTTACAGAGCCCCACAGTGTCACAATGGTCCCTTGGTCTTACATAGCCTCACAGTGTCACAATGGTCCTTTGGTCTCACAGGGCCCCACAGTGTCACAATGGTCTCTTGGTTCCATGGCCCTGTGCTGCTACATTGCCCCTCCCCTTTTCAGGCTGCCCTGCCAGCTGAGAAATGCTCCTTGGGCCTCGACGTTGGCCAACAGCCCCTGGGCTCAGCTCCTCTTCAGCTCATCACAAACACTGTCTGCTCCAGGCACTGCTGCTGCCCAACCAGCTCCTGGTTCCTTTAGCAGCAGACCTGGGAACTATTTTTGTTCCCTCAGTGGCACAAGATCCCTGTTCTCACCCTGCCAAAGAAAGCTGTGGGTGCCAAGTGCGGCCAGGATGAACCATTGCTGGGACTGAAGCCCCTCTCTTGGGGCCCTGCAAACAGCACTGCAAAAGGAGCTCTTGAAGCTCTTCTGGGCCAGCGACTCCCTCTGAGTGGGGCCTCTCTGAGCCCAGAACTCTCCTGTTTGCTGCACTCGGGGATCCTGAACAACCACAGAGCCTGGGCCGATTCCCCCACTCCTCCAGGCTCAACCAGTTTTGTGGAGAAAAGAAGAAACCTCACAACTTTATAAAAGTTGTAAATCTCGGTATGTTTATTACAGCACCAGACACATGTGGAGAAAACTCTCCTCAAAAGGCATGTGTACCTCTGAGAACTTCAGATCTCCTTTTATCCCCCTCTCAAATACATATGCATACAGTTTCACAATAGGTTCATACATATTCATTTTTATGGGTTTCGTGTGACTTTTACCACTAGTTCCTTTTTATCAGAAAGAATTCCAAGGTCAGGCTGACTTGCCCTTACAGCAGTCCCTGTCCCTCTCTATCATCTTCTGTCTCCTCCCCTTTATCTCTGTCTTTCGCTGAAGTAACTTCACAGAGCTGAGGCTTTGCAGTCTGGCTAAATAACTACTATTTCTAACCACAGACTCAACACAAAAATGTACATTTCACCTAAATTAAAATGGATTTCTATCCTGGAAAATTTTCACTTTGCTTCAAACCCTTTGCCCTTTGCTGGGGAGATGCCAAAGCATCAGCAGTGAGCATTGCCTGCCCTCAGGGGAATTGCTCACAGGTGCCTTGCACTTGATAGTGGAACCTGTGGTAGATAGGGAAAGGCGCTGCGGAAGATCTCGCGATGTCACGGAAAGCCAGAACCTTCTGATCCCCTTAGATAAGACCCTTCCCCATAGATAAGGAATTAACATAGGAATGTAACCCCCCTAACCGAATTCCAGTAACTTTCCATCCCCTACCCAGTAACTGTCCATCCCTTACTAACCATAGATGGTAAAGACAGACCCACGCTGACGTAGAGACCCCTTAGACTATAAAAACCCATGAGACGAGATAATAAACGCCTTTTGACCGTCCATCACATTGATGTCTGCGTGTGTCATTGGCCCGAGTGGCCCTGGTGAGTGGGCCGCCGTGCTGTTCGTCTGAACCAGGTCACCTGCCTTGCTCCAGAAGGCAACAGGAGCCCTGGAAAAAGTTAAAGATAGAATGTAAAATGTTAAGCTTTATGTTTTCATAGATCAACTGATAAATTATATAATTGTTAGATTGTTTAGTAATTAAATACAATTATTATATAACCATAAGAAGAATAATGAGAAACTATGTTTGAAATTCAGAGGGGGGCTAAATCAATGTATACAATAGAACGATGTAAGTTTAATAATTAACATGAAAGTTATATAACGATAGAGTATAAAAACATGATCATTTCAGATGTATGGTTGGAGTCAGATTTGGGTTGAATATACCCCTGGCATCCAGAGCTCTTAATAAAAAGCACCGCATATAATCGTTCCGTGATTATGCGGGTTTGAACGCTAACATTTTGGCGACCCAGATGGGCCCTTGTGAGTGCTGCTGAGCGAGTTCGCGACTCGATCATGCTCCAGCCAGCACCGAGGGATTCTCAGGGAGCCCATCGGCCGCAACCACTCCTGCCGCTCACAACGTCCCCAGGAGAAAGGTAAGGGGCTTTTTTTTTTACTTTGGTTGTGTTTTGGATGCATGCCAAATAAGACACAGCGAAGCTATGCTTGGTTGGGCTAAAGGAATTCCTGGTGATACAAGCCTAGGCGCCATTCCATAAGACAATCGCGAAAGCGTTGCGGGTTCGGCAGTTTGTGGTATATTTGAAATGGAGAAACTTAAAGGGCTTTTGGGCAGTAACACCCCTATGCCGCAAACTTCTCCTTTTGGGTGCTTATTAGCACATTGGAAACAGGGTAATTTTGGGGAAGAACTACGTAAAACTAAGTTGATTGATTATTGTAATTCATGGTGGCCAGAATATGCCTTGGAGAACGGCGAAAAATGGCCAAAATACGGTACTCTGCAATATAACACTATTTTGCAGTTAATGTTGTTTTGTAAACAAGAAGGAAAATAGGATGAAGTACCGTATGTTGATCTATTTTTCTATTTACGGGGAAAGCCAGAATGGCAAGATGAATATGGATTCTTAGTGATTAAAACATCTGCAAAGTGTGGGGTTTGTGAGGAATGTTGTTTAGAACACTTGGCATTAAAAGAAAGCCTGAACAGGGAAAATTATACAGATATTGATTTACAAGTAGCTCCAATAGGAACAAGAGAACCTAACCCTATCCCGCCTATTTCACCTCTTGCATCTGTCCCTATCCCACTGCCTGCTCCTAACCCACCTAGTCCTGAACCTGTCTTGTCTACTACACCTTTCCCTCTTTATCCTCCTCTCCCATCATCACCTGATCCCTCCTCCTCAGAAGATGAGCAAAACTTAACTGTGATAGAAAGGGGAAGAAGGTATGCAAGTGAAAAAGATAGCAATGGTAATGAATCAGTGACCTCAAACGCCCACAGAACCCGGAGTCGGTCAAAGCTTGCCCCAGTTGTGAATAGAAAAGGCATAAGCAAACAAAAACGGACTGTGATTGCCCCCTTGCAACAAGGTGTAGGAGTGGAAGGGCCAGTATTTGTAAAAGTGCCTTTTTCCCCGGCAGACTTAGTCATTTGGAAACAGTCAGCCGGAACTTATAGAGAAAATCCTGATAAAATGGCACGAGTAGTAAAAATGGTTATAAAAACTCAAAATCCTGACTGGGATGACATAAAAGTAATATTAAATACTCTGATGGATTCTACTGAAAAAGAAATGGTACTTAAGGCAGCCAAAGAGAGGGCAAGGGAGGATATTAGAAATGGACTAGTAACAGGGAATTTAGATGCGAATTTCCCAATTGAGGATCCAAATTGGGACCCTAATTTATTTTGCGATATGAGGAAATTACGGAAATATCAAGAGTGGATCCAAATAGGAGTTCAGAATGCTGTGCCCAAAACTATAAATTGGTCCAAACTATATGAGGTTTGACAGGAAAAGAAGGAATCTCCCACTGCGATTTTGGAGAGGCTTAAGGAGGTGGCAAGGAAATATAGAGATCTTCAAATGGACACAGTACAAGCAAAGGTTCAGCTCGCTCTCATATTCTTGGGCTAATCACAGGATGACATTCGTAGCAAATTGCAAAAATTAGAAGGGGAAGAATTAAGGAATTTGGATAAGCTACTTGAGGTAGCCTGGAAGGTATATAACAATCGCGAAAGAGAAGTTAGTAAAAAGGAGCAGCAGAATCTTTTGGCAGTAATACAAGGGAAAGGGAGCCCAAATTTCAGGGGACGTAACAGGAATGGTCGGGGTAGGAGACCAGTTACCCAGGGGTTAAGCCTGAATCAATGTGCATATTGCAAGGGGGTGGGACATTGGAAGTGAGATTGTCCAGAATTGTTTCACCAGGACAATCAGTTCCAACAGGGAAATGCTGCCAAAGCCATGGTGTTAGGAGAATATAACTAGCTGAACCTGTGGAACAGGTTCAAGAACTCACCACAAATATACAATAGAATTTAATCCGCCAATATTTCCAGTAAAGAAACCAAATAGGTGAATATAGGTTAGTGCAGGATTTGAGAGCAATAAATAAAAAGGACATTTATCCAGTGGTAACAAATTCTCACACATTGCTAACATCTGTAAAGGGGATATATAAGTGGTTTACTGTAATTCCTTTAAGAGATGCCTTTCTCTGCATACCCTTTGATAAAGAAAGTAGGAAACTGTTTGTCTTTGAGTGGAAAAACCCAGGGAACGGAAGAAAGACCCAGCTCACCTGGACACGACAAGCACTCGCCGACCCTATTTGGAAACTAACTGGCAAAGGAAGTGGAGATTTGGACCAAAAATGGGCAAGTACCAAGAGACCAATACTTACTGTTGCAGTATGTTGATGATATACTAATAGCTACAGAAGAAAAAGCAACCTGTATAAAGGTAACCACTGAGATTTAAATTTCTCAAGGGCAACGAAAATTAGGTACTAACCGTATCCAAGCTATTTGTGCTATTCCAGAGTCCCAGAATTTACATGATCTGCGAGTCTTCCTCGGGATGGCAGGATGGTGTCGCTTGTGGATCATGGACTATGGACTGATTGCAAAACCCCTGTATGAAGTTCAGAAGACGCAGCCATTCGCCTGGGGCAAACCACAGAAAGAAGCCTTCCTAAAATTAGAGGAAGCACTGACATCTGCTGCAGCATTAGGGTGTTACACAGCTTGCAAGGTGTGGGATCTCAGCCTCTCAGGACTAGGGTGTAGGGTGACCAAGACCACCCCTGGGGGGGCTCGGGAGTCCTGGAATGTTGCCAGAAATGTCTGGTGGCTAGACTTTGATCCCACATGGGAGACGACATCAGTATGAGGATAGGAGGATTTCACCGGGGTGAATGGTGAAGGGATAAGTTAATTGGAGTGTGAGATACAGGGTTTAAGATTTCTGTACAAGGGGGTCTAAAGAAGTAAGATGGAGGAATTGGGGCGTGCCCTTCTCCTTCTTCCTCTTCTTCTTGGCCTCCATCTTCTGTGGTGATGTTGGCACTTTGGGATTGGTCCTTACCAAAAGTGCACTGGTTAATAAGGGTAGAGGGTATTGGAGAAAAATGATAAATATTGTATACGTAACTCCGAGTATAAAGATAACTGGCCGCCCCGGGGACTCTCAGTGTGTGCCCATGGCTGACTGCTGAGCAGAACTCTGTCAGGCCAAGAGAAAATCTTTTAGATAAGCAATTAATAAACACCGAGACCGAGAAAAGATCTGAAGTCCCTTCTCATCCTTTGGAGCGCGGGCTGCCCAAGGCCACCTCGGGCCTTTCCAGACCATCTAAACAGCCGAAAATCCGACAGCAAGGGTTTTCAGGGTGAAGAGAGAGACAAGAATGTTGACCTCATGTTCAGAAGGCTTGATTTATTATTTTATGATATATATTACATTATGACTATACTACAAAGAATAGAGAGAAAGTTCTCAGAAAGCTAGCTAAGCTAAGAATAGAAAAGGAATGAATAACAAAGTTCTGTGTCCAGGCAGAAAGCAAGAAGAGCTCTGCCGTGAGTGGTCAGTAAATCCAAACATCCACAGGAGACCAATCACGGACCCACCTGTTACATTCCACAGCAGCAGATAACCATTGTTTACATTTGTTGCTGAGGCCACAGCTTCTCAGAAGGGAGAAAAAATCCTAAAGAAAGGATTTTTATGAAAAGATGTCTGTGACATTTCACCTTTTAAAGTCTATTAAATTAAAAAGAAAAATGTTTGTAATTTTCTCTGCTGTGCACATGCAGAGGAAAGAACAAACACTTGACAGGTTATCTGTTGCCGATCCAAATCTCAGTCAAGTGCTGGTGTGGAATGAACAGGGAATTTCTTCACCTGTAGAACACACAATTCTATCAAATTACTAAAACAATCTTACAATATAAGAAAATGCAAAAACAATGCAAAGAAAGTTCAAGTCCAAACAGCTGAGTTTCAGGAAAAAGTCCATGGACTGAAGATGTTCCTCTTTGATATATCTGAAAGTCCCTTTTTGGTCCTGAAACAGGTTTGCTGCAGGAAAGTCCATCAATAGTTGTCAAAAGTCCATCAATAATTATGAAAAGTCCATTGACAGTCACAAAATAATTTCAAACAATTTGAGACAACTTCTGGAATGTCTTGCCACTGCCCTTTATTTATTGAACAACTTGGCTGGAACTAATTTTTGGCCCTTCAATGCTTCAGAGCTGCTGCCAGCTATTCAACTCCTTTAATTTTTTTTTGTGATCGAAAAGAGCAGCAGCAGCAGACCAGCCAGAGAAAGGCCCTGGGGGGCTCTGGCCCATACGGACAGACCAGAAACCCCAGATCTAGCCCACAAAAAGGCGGGCCAGGACCAGTAGGGGAAAGCAAAACCCCCAAACCCATCAGGAGGCCAGGAGGTGGCCCCGGCCCAGAGACAAGAGCCCAACAGCCCAAGCCCAATCCACAAGGCAGGCTCTGACTTGCCACAGGCCTGCACTCTGCTGCCAGTACAATAGCAGAACAGGTGGTGAGATGCTTCTTTTCCCCTAAATCACCAAGACATGCCAGCAGCAGAAGTATAGAAGCAGCCCCAAGGACCCTCATCTCGGGTCTAGGAATGTTTGTTCCCCACAGCAAGCAAGCCATGATCGCTTCACGCTGTGCCCTCTGCCTCTGCAATGTAAATGCAACAGGTGTGTCTCCCATCTGCCTCACGGCACCACCCCCTCTGGGCTGGGGACCAAAGGCAGAACTTTTGGGACCCGCCTGCCCCTCGCCGCTGGGGCACAAAAGCGGGGGCAGAGATGGCAACCTCCAAGGGGCAGCAACTGACCAAACACCCCCAAACCCACCGAGAATGCTGATTTTGAACACAGGCAGACGGGCTGCACCCACAGCCAGCTGGCAAGCACCCCCTCCTCCCCGGAAGGAGAGACCGATGCCCTCTTCCCCTGTCCCAGCTCCCCCCGCAGGGGCAGCCCCGGGACAAACCAAAAAACTCGGTGGGGAAGCCGCGCTGGATGCAGGAGCCGCCGCAGACTGCTCCGAGGGTCCCACGGGTTCAGCGCCGTTTTCAGCATCATCCCAAACAGGCACTGGCTCAGCTTGAGGCGGCGGGGATGCGCAGGAACATGCCGCTGCTGTGTCGCTGGGCTCTGAGAGTGGCAGCAGGCACGGCACGGGGTCGGCAGCGACTTCTGCCGCTGGCTCTGGGGTCAGCTGCAGAGATGCAGTTGCAGAAGCCAGCGGAGTGTGCACGGGAGGCGGCAGGGCTGGCACGGGCAGCGGCGGAACAGCCGGGAGGGGCAGTGGCGGAGGATCGCTGTTGCTTAGCAACATCAGCACAGCCACAGGGAGTGGTGTTTCTGAGCTCTCAGGCGCAGGCGGGGAAGCCGGCAGAGGCGCAGGCGGGAGCAGGGAGGGTCTGGGAGGCGCTCGTGGCGCTGGCTGGGGTGGTGCTCGTGGCGCTGGCCGGGGCGGGGCCTGCAGGGCTGCCAGGGGCGGTGCTTGCAGCGCTGGCTGGGGCAGCGCCGCCCATTCTTCACCCCCTGGACAGAGAGAAGGCAGAGGGAAAGACTGCTCCAACTGAGCATGCTCTAAAGACGCAGTAAAAAAAGCTTCTTCGGCTCCCGGCGAAATTTCACCCCCCTGGCAGGGTGGCAGGGGGGCTGGAAAGCAGCAAATCATCCCCCAAAGGGTCTTCTCCTGCTGGAGATGAGGGAAATGGAGTTTGTCCCTTGCAGTTAGCAATCCAGGGAAAAACAGTTGCTCGCCGTTTCAAAATAGAAAAGAGTACACAGAAGACTGGGTAAATGCGGGGGCGTCCCACACCACGGTCCCAAACGAATTGGAAAATGGAGTCCATGCACTCCCATACGAAAACATCAAAGGCATAGAGCACATTTGTAAAGAACCCAAAAAGCTTTGCCCATCAAAAAAACTCATAGAAATCTGTCTCCAACAGGAGAATTCCGTCTTCTTCACCCCATTTTTGCCAGAGGGCAATAAGTTTCTCCTCTGAAGGAGAGAAAAGAACCTCATCCTGTATGGGGGAAGTCCTCCATATCAGCAGCCACAAACTACAAATGGCTGCATCTTCAGAAAGGGAAAAGCCAACAGCACCTTTTGAAAGAGTCCAGCATGCTCTGGCCAGCTGCATGGTGCTGCTAGGCTGTCCAAACATCTTCCTGTGAAGCTTTTCAGAAGGTTCTCTTTGTGGTCAGCCTTGGCTGTGAACTCTGTCCAAATCAGGATCTTCAGTTCTTCAGCTCCTGGCTAGAATCCACTTCTGTGGTCACTTGTGAAGCAACCATCAATGCCACACATTTGGGGTTTACCCAGTGCAGCAATATGCTCCTCTGGGGTCTCACCAGTTGATGGTTTTTGTCCTGCTCAGTCAGGGTTCACCAATTGTTACAGGGCTTGCAAGGGTCTTCAGGGCAAAGAGAGAGACGAGAATGTTGACCTCGTGTTCAGAAGGCTTGATTTATTAGGTTATGATAGATATTACATTATTACTATGCTAAAGGGAATAGAAGGAAAGTTCTCAGAAGCTAGCTAAGCTAAGAATAGAAAAGGAATGAATAAACAAAGGAGCTCTCTCTGATTCTGTCCCAGAGAGAGCTCGGTCTTTGATTGGCCCTTAATTGTACACATCCAACATGGGCCAATCACAGGTGCACCTGTTGCATTCCACAGCAGCAGATAACCATTGTTTACATTCTTTTTCTGGGGCCTGAGCTTCCCAGAAGGAAAAATCCTAAAGAAAGGATTTTTATGAGAAGATGTCTGACAGCGTTTCTCACCCTTGGGTACCCCAGACCCTGAAACGGGGACCCTGCACAGGCAGCACCCCTGGAGCCCCTCTGACCCCACCTGGGGAAGGAACCTCTGGCATTGCCAGGAGCCCCAGCAGCCCAGAGAGAGGGGACACCAATACACACTGGGGCTGCAGGAGCCCAGACAGGAGGGAGCCTCTGAACCCCAAAGTGGAGAGACCAGATAGGGGAACTCCGTGGTGGGTGATTTCTTGCTGAATCTTGGTGGTTTGGGTTTTTTTGCTGAATCTTGGTGGTTTGGGGTTTTTTTGCTGAATCTTGGAGGTTTGGGGTTTTTTGCTGAATCTTGGTGGTTTGGGTTTTTTTGAGGGTGGCTGAATCCTGGTGGTCTGGAGGCTTTTATGGACATCAGACATCTGGTGACTTCTAGAAATGGAGTCAGGCAGGGGAAACAGCCTGTCCCCAAAATCCCACTCTTGGCATCCCTCATCCCTCTCGGCAGTCCTCCCTCTAACATCCCTAAGCCTCTGGGAAGAGCCCAAAGGGATGGAAGAGCCTAAAACACTGCTGGAGTGCCTGAGCTGCTCCCAGCTGTGGATGTTCCTTTTCACAAACCTCTCCTGGACAGTGCCACGGGGGGTTGGGAAGGAGTTTAGGGGATCCTGAGAGGATTGGAAGGGGTTTTGGTGGCTCTTGGCTACATTTGTGGTGCTGGGAGGGGGTTAAGGGAGCTTTGGAGGGGTCTGTGGGAGAGTTTTGGGAGTTGTGGAAGGGCGGTGTTGCTTGGAGAGAACTTGGGTGGGTCTAGGGAGAGGTGGGAAAGAGTTTTGATGGATCTTGGGGCCATTTCTATTGCACAGAGTGGTTTGGGGTGTGGGGGACAGCAGGGATCTGTGGGGTGGTTTGATGGAGCTGGAGTGGCTGTGGGGCTGGGAGGGGGTTTTAGGGCAGCCGTGACCCCCCAGACCCCTAGAGTTTCCCCCAGACCCTGCGCACAAGGTGCTGCTGGGGGACAGGGGCTCCATGGAGGGGTTTGTGTTCCTGGCACCATGGGAGTGAGGGGGGATACCCCGGGGCCCTGTGTGACTCC
Organism: Melozone crissalis; assembly: GCF_028551555.1. Classification (NCBI taxonomy): domain Eukaryota; kingdom Metazoa; phylum Chordata; class Aves; order Passeriformes; family Passerellidae; genus Melozone; species Melozone crissalis. The sequence continues at coordinate 9,985,896 of NW_026535850.1, read as the reverse complement.
CCCATGCTGGTGTCACCCCCTTGTCCTCCCCTCAGGGCTCCTGCCCCAGCTCTGCTGCCCCAGAGGGAATTTGGGGAGGGGGCAGAGGGGGTGAGCAGCCCCTGCTGGGGGATGGCCCCAGCCCAGCCCCTTTGTTCAGCACCGAGCTCGGCTGGGGCTGCAGGAGGAAGAGGCCAATGGGAAGCAGATCCTGCAGCTGGGACAGTGCTTGGGGTCAGGGCAAGGTCCTGCCCTGCACACCTGGCTCAGGTGTGACCCTGCCTCAGCAAGGGAGTGGGACATTCCCATCCCCACGGATCAGGGCTGGGAGCAGCACTTGGAGCACAGACATGGAAATACTGGGAGCGACTGCGAGCTCACTAAGAGGGTGAATTATCCCCCCTGCCCTTTTCAGGCCTCCCTGCCAGCTGAGAAATGCTCCTTGGGCCTCGGCGTTGGCCAACAGCCCCTGGGCTCAGCTCCTCTTCAGCTTGTCACAAACACTGTCTGCTCCAGGCACTGCTGCTGCCCAACCAGCTCCTGGTTCCTTTAGCAGCAGACCTGGGAACTATTTTTGTTCCCTCAGTGGCACAAGATCCCTTTTCTCACCCTGCCAAAGAAAGCTGTGGGTGCCAAGTGCGGCCAGGATGAACCATTGCTGGGACTGAAGCCCCTCTCTTGGGGCCCTGCAAACAGCGCTCCAAAAGGAGCCCTTGGAGCTCTCCTGGGCCAGCGACTCCCTCTGAGTGGGGCCTCTCTCAGCCGGGAACTCTCCCGTTTGCTGCACTCGGGGATCCTGAACAACCACAGAACCAGGGCTGATCCCCCCACTCCTCCAGGCTCAGCCCTTTGCCCTTTGCTGGGGAGATGCCAAAGGATCCACAGTGAGCATTGCCTGCCCTCAGGGGAATTTCTCACAGGTGCCTTGCACTGACTCTTTGTGTCTGTGTGCACACAGTAGTGCCTGTGTTGGGGAAATGTGGAAGAAATGCTGCTCTCTAAGGGGTTTGGATAGCTGAGTTAGTCAGTGCTATAAGTGAGGTTAAGTCATAAGGTGCAAGCTAAGTTAAATGTTCTGAAGAGTTATTCTTTTGTTAAGTTGTTAAATTTAATATAAATTATAAACTAAATTGAATAATTTTTAGTGTTATTCCACTATGACATCATTAAGCCATTGATTATAAATTAGGTTAAGTAGTGTTAAGTGCTGTTCTTTTGCTAAATGCTGAAGTCTAAAGTATCAGTTAAGTCCTGTTAAGCTTTTAGGCCATATTCCTTTTATCCTTGCCCTCACTGTCCTTTTGGCACAGACACACACAGGGACAGTTCTCTGTGCATTTCTGGTTTGATTGCCTGGATTTGGTTTGGTTTTGTTGTTGCTTTGTTTCCTTGGTGTGTCTGAAGCGTCCAGTCAGGAGCAGAGTGACTCTTGCCAAGGAACTTTGTGCTGCTGTCCCTTAATATTAAATGTGATTTTTGCTGCTCCCTTGCTGGGGATTTTTTCAGCGCTCTCAAGGCCTTGTTGGTAGCAGGGTGAAGGAGCCCTGGCCCAGGCTCTGGCCCTGGGGGACACGGGGACGCTGCCAGGGGGGTCCCTGTCCCCCTGTGCCACCCCCAGGGCCCCGGCCCCCCGTCCCCATGTCAGGTTCTGGGGTCGATCTCGTGGAACATCCTCTGGGGGAGGCTGCGGGGCCGGGGCTGGGGGGACCCGGGGGGACAGGGGACCCCGCTGTGCATGAGCAGGGTTGGGCTGCTCTGGGGGGAGCTGTGAGGGGGGCCGGGGCAGAGTGACCTCCCCAGGGACCTCACACTGCCCCTGTGATGTCACACAGTCCCTGTGATGTCACATTGTCCCTGTGATGTCACATTTTCCCTGTGATATCACACAGCCCCTGTGATCTCACACAGCCGTCTGTGATGTCATACAACCCCTGTGATGTCACACAGTCCCTGTGAGGTCACACTGCCTTCTATGATGTCACAGATCCAACTCTGGGATGTAACCCTGGAATGTCATGCAGCTGAATGTGATGTCACAAAACCATCCTGTGATGTCACTGTCCTGTGATGTCTCAGCCTGCTCTATGATTTTACACAGCCAATTGGTGATGTCACAACCCATTCTCTGAAGTCACAGAGCCACCCTCTATGATGGCAGGATCTGCTCAATGGCCAAACACCCTACCCTATGATGTCACAGAAAGCTCTGTGACGTCACAACCCCTCTCAGTGATGCCCCAAAACCCTCTATGTGATGTCACACTGAAGCTATAATATCACAGCACACACTTTGATCTCACAGCCTGCTCTATGATGTCACACTGCCATGCCATGATGTCACAGCCTGCCTTGTGTTGTCACAGAATCCCCTCTGTGATGCTGTAGCTGCTCAGTGACCTCACACAACAAACTCTGTGATGTCAGAGCCCAATCTGTGACCTCACACAGCCCACTCTGTGCTGTCACACAGCCCCTTGCTGACATCACAGCTGCTCTGTGCCTCTATGACACAGCCCCAGAGGTGCTGCTGTGACACAGCCGCCTCTGGGCCATCCCACAGCCCCTGCCAGTGCTGAGCCCCTGTGAGTTCTGTCTGTGCCCTGCTGGTGTCCCTGATGGGCCCTGGCAGTGTCCCAGCCCTGCTGGGCTGTGCACAGGAGCTGCCCCTGGCCAGAGCTGTCTATCTGCAGCACTGCCCTTGCCAGGAGCTGCCTGTGGGCCAGGAGCCCAGCCCAGCTCAGCAGCACAGACACAGCACAAAGACCTTAATGACCCTCTGGGGCTTTGGTGCTCTTTGCATCAGACCCAGTCCTTCAGAGTGTGCTCAAAAAATTCCTCAAGAACTCAATGTAAGATGGAAACACTGAAGTTTCTTGTACTTTCAGTAAATCCCTTCGAGGCAAAAGACTGAGAAAGTGTCCCCAGGTTCCAGGTAGAGTAGAACACTGGAGGCAGTGATGACAGGTGGGGACAAGCGAGGGAAAGGTGTCTCTGGTGCTGAGCAAACCTGCGCCTCTGTCCCTGCAGGCTGTCGGCATCCCCTGGCTGCCCCACCTGGCTGGCCCCTTCCTTTGCTGACAGCTCTGCCTCCTGCCTGCCTCTGCCTGCCCACACAGAGCCTTGGGCTGCTCCAGGCTCCTGCTGGGGGACGTGCTGCACCACAGCCCTGCCCTTCTGCCCTGGAATGCAGGGAAATTCCTTTCTCCTCATGTCCAGTCTGGACCTCCCCAGCTGCCCTTGCTGCCATTATTTCCTTCTCATGCCTATATCCTCTATGAAGAAAAGCTCCAGCCTCTCTGAAACCACCCATCCATCCCTCCCAGACTATTCCTGTTCTGTCCTCAGTCTCCACACCACTGAGCCCACAGTCCACAGTCTCTACCCGCTGGTTCTGGGATGAGGCCTCCAAACCCCATCTTGGGAGATTTTTGGAAAAAAAAATAAGGTCTGTGAAAATGGAAAAATAGTGGTCAAAGTTATTTTCTCCCAAATCTTGCCATGATAGAAAAGGGTCAATATGTTTAAACTGAATAAAGGTGGATTTACATTTGTTAGAATGAGGAAATATTTTACAATTATGAAAGTGGGAGGAAACTGCAGTTGTTTTTCCAGAGAATTGGATGCCCCATCCCAGGAATTGTCCAAGAGCAGGAGCTTTGTGCAGCCTGACCCAGTGAAACCCTCTCATCCCCAGTGAGAGAATTCCTGTAGTGTGGGTTCTCTGATGTGCGCGGTGCCCTCACAATGCTTCTGGCCAGAATGTCTGCTGAGGGCAGCCAGGCTGCTGCAGGGGCAGTGACCTCACAGCCATTGCCATGGCAGCCCTGTGCCCTGGGCCTGGCTCTCCCCTTTCCTCTGCCCCTGCCTTGGCTCTGCTGGCATGAAGAGTTTTGTCATTAATATCTTGTCCCCAAGGTGCTGGGGCCAATGGCTTCCCATTCAGGCTCCTGGAGCAGAAGTGGCTTTTCAGAGCCCAGCCAGGAATGAGCCCTGAGGCAGCAGCTCTGCAGTGGTGGCCACCATGCCAGGCTGCCGAGGGAGGCTTCTGGCCATGGCCTGCAAGCAGCTGCTGCTGCCAAGGTGCCTTTGGTGCCTCCGGCTCTCCCTGGCACAGGTCCCAGCATGGCACTCTGCCCTTGTGCCCAAGCCCTTCCCTGTGCTGGGGCTGGTCTGGGGCTTTTCCTGCAGCAGGACCTGCCCTGCTCATGGCACAGGAAAGGCAGTTCCTGCTGGAGCAGGAGGCTCTGCCTGCAATGGGCTGCAGCAACTCCAGCAAGGCCCTGCTGACTTCAAAATTGCTGCCTAGAGCATTATATTCTAATAATTGTTATAGCTCCTTAACTGTGGAGTAAATAACTGTGCTGGTGATCTTTCCGTCTGATCATGATCAGAATAAGCCAGAGACATACTTCTATAAATTAATCTGGTATTCTATCATGAATCCTGCAGGACAAATTGTGTTAGTCGAATTCCACCTGTTCAATCTTTTACACCTTTGACAAATTCTGGGGCTGGGATTGGATCCAGCCACTCCCAGTCTCCTCTCTTAGAAGGAAATTTAGAAGTCTAGGGGCCCTGCAGGGGTTTGAGGATCCATGGAGGCTGTTGGGTGTCATTTCTCCACCTCATGTCTCAGCAGAAGTTTCTCCAATAAAGAAATAAAGCTTTTGCCTGAAGCTCCCACTGTGCCCATGACAGGAACCCCTGTGAGTGTCTGGGACATCCCGGCTCTTTGGCAGCCTGGAGACTCCTGGGATGACACCGTGGAGTCCCTATGAGTCCCTGTGACAGATCAGTGCCTTTGAAGCCCAAGGTCCCCTGGGATGTCACCATGGAATGGCTGTGACTGCCTCTGACCACAGGGCCCTTTACCATTTCAGAAACACGTAGAAGGTGTCCATGGGGCCCCTGTCCCTGCCTGGACATTCCAGCTCTGGAACAGCCAGGAGACTCTTGGAAAGTTCCCATGGAACCCCTCTGAGGGCCTGTGACAAATCCGATCCTTAGCAGGCAACCATCACCAGGACCCTGTTGCTATGGTCAGTTTCTGTGGCAACCATCACCAGGACCCTGTTGCTATGGTCAGTTTCCATGGCAAGCCTCACCAGACCCTGTTGATATGGTCAGTTTCCATGGCAACCATCACCAGCGCCCTGTTGCTATGGTCGGTCCTGTGGAAGTCCATCCGAAAATCCTTCATTTTTGCCTCACAATTGTCATGAGAAAAAGACCACCGAAAAGTTAAAAACTCTTGAGCCAGTTGGGAAAGAAAGTCTCATGCTTATTCAGTGTGTTTACAGGTGTGTGTTTCCAGGTGGTGTTTGCAGAACATGCCATGCTGTACTCGAAGGGGCATGCTGCCCTTTTCTGAACAATGGAACTGGACTTTCTTCCAAACTCCTGACTTGGCTGGACTGAGCTCTGGGGTGGCTCCCCCCTCCAAGAGAAGACCCCTGTTGTCTGCCTTCAACCACCGTGACGGACCAACAGAGATGCGAATCCCCCCATCAAGGAACCAAGAACCCCTCTGGCACCCTATTGGCACCCCCATGGTACCCCCCTGGCACCCCCCTGGCAACCTCCTTCCAGAGACTGGGATTGTACCCCCTCCCAACTCGGGGAGGGGGGAAAACCTGCCCAGAGTAAATGTACCTGTGAGCATTCGGCCATGAAAACAATGGAATAGCCTCTCCCCCTCCTCCTGTTCCTATTCTTTTCCCCTCCATGGAAACCTAACTTCGGCCACCCTTCCCCCAGCCGAGAACAGTATATTTGGGGTTCGGTTTCGACTGTCCTTTGAGATCTCCCCAAAGCGTGCACCAGCAAGTTTTGGCGGCGGGACCCTGAAGACATCACGTTTTGGTAGCTATACCCCTTCCCTAACCTTCTTTCCTCCCTTTTTCCCTTGTCCTACCCTTCTGTTCCCAAGATTCCCTAACCAAATGCATATTCAGCTGTGGTTATCATCAATAAAATTGCATTTTGTTGATTTGTTACTGCAAAACCCCTGTGCCTTTGTTAGTTATTTTTGCACCAAAAAATCATTTGTCACCCATTCATTTCGGGTGGACCTTCACAAGTCCCTTGGCAGTTCCATGGAGACCCCATGCCAGGGGTGGTTGCCATGGACACCAGCTCAGGCCTGCAGCCAGAGCCCATTGACATGGCAACCATTGGCAGCTCCATCCTCAGGCTCATGGGATCCCAGAACCACAGAATTGGCTGAGCTGGGAGGGACCCACCAGGATCCTCCAGTCCAACTGCTGGCCCTGCACAGGACACCCCAACAATGCCCGCCTGGGCCTGGCAGCACTGTCCAAACGCTGCTGGAGCTGGGACCCTTCCCTGGGGAGCCTGGGCAGGGCCCCAGCAGCCTCTGGGCAAAAACATTTCCTGACATCCAACCTGAGCCTGCCCCGACTCAGCTGCAGCCGTTCCCTCCACTCCTGTCCCTAGGCACGAGAGGGAAGATGTTCCCACAGCCCCAGCCAGGGACCCGCTCCCAAGGTTGTGGCCATGGCCACCAGGGCTGGGACCAGCTGGGATGCTCGGTTTCCACGGGCCGAGGTTCAGGAATGGGATTCCTCGATTTCCCGCTCCCGTTAAAACCGCGCTGCCCTCGCTGCCCTCGCTGCCCTCCCGCCTCCCATGGAAAGCACAAAAGGCAAAGATTCCGGGCTGAGATAAGAACAGTTTACTGAGAACACCAACGAGATAAGGAACAAACAAAAATAGAAACAATATTGATAACAGAAGGGACTGTTTACAGGGAGAACTACAACAGAACTCGCTGGATCTGCCTGTCCACAATCTCCCCTTCCTGGAAATTTCACCCTTCTTCTCAGGGAGAGAGAGAGTCCATTTCCTGCCCCTGGCAATGACCTGATGTGGGAGTGATTGTAATGAGAGGGTCATGGCCAGACCTTCATGTTTTTCCATCCCACATCATGTCATTTGCAGGGACAGGAAAAGGTACATGTGTCTTCCCAGCATGGATCATGGGGAACATGGATCATCAGGGCTCTTCCCAACATGGATACTCCAATGATTGGAGTTGGGGCAGTGCACAAAATCCTCCTGCACTTGGGGCATTGGAGGCCTTCCCTTGCCGGTGTCTCCGTTGGTGACTGGTCAAGGCAGAGCTCTGGGTGAAGCTTTTCCCGCACTGGGGACACTCATAAGGCCTCTCCCCAGCGTAGATGTGCCGGTGGGTGATGAGGGTGGAGTTGCAGTTGAATCCCTTCCCGCAGTCAGGGCAGTGGAAGGGCCTCTCATCCGTGTGAATCCGATAGTGCAGGAGGAGATTGAAGCTGCTCTGAAACCTCTTACCACATGTGGGGCACTTGTAGGGCCTCTCCCCAGAGTGGATGCGCTGGTGCCTGATGAGGTTGGAATTGTGCTTGAAGCCCTTGCCACACTCAAGGCAGCGGAAGGGCCTCTCCTCTGTGTGAATCTGCTGGTGCTGGAGGAGACTGAAGCTGGTCTGAAATCTCTTCTGAGACTGGGGACACTCGTAGGGCCTTTCCCCAGTGTGAATGCATTGGTGCCTGATGAGTTCTGACCTGCAGCTGAAGCCCTTCCCACACTCCCCACACTCGTAGGCCCATTCCCCGGTGTGGATGCGTTGGTGGCGGATCAGGCTGCTCCTCTGCCTGAAGCTCTTCCCACACTCCAAGCACTTGTAGCGCTTCTCTCCATCATGAAGCTGCTCATGGACCACCAGCTCTGAGCTCTGTCTGAAGCTCTGTCCACCTTCTTGGCTAAGGGAGGGTCTTTCCTCCTCAGAGCACACTGGGCTGGGTTTGGAGCCCCTCTTCCTGTGGAATCTCTAGGGATTTTCCTCCCCATTGGATTCCTGTGCCCTGGAGTAACTCATAATGGCCTCTTCCACGAGGTTCTGCTGTGGGGATTTGTCCTCCCTGGTCCCAATCCTCAGCTTCTTGTCTGGGGGAGGAAAGACAAGAAGAGGATGGGATTTGGCTCCGTGCCAGAGGGAAGGGGAAGGAGATCCCCCCAGTGCATCCCTGGTAGGATGGGGTTGGCAGCAGGGTTGTCCTGCAGCCAGGGGCTGTGCTGGGCTGGGAGATGGAGCAGGAGAGGGGGAAAGGGGCACTGACTTCCTCCTCACCTGACGGGGTGTCCCAGGGATCCTCCTTGTTCCTCACAGCTTCCTTTTCCATCTGGCAAAGGTTTGGGGATGGGAAATTCTGTTTTGGGAGGAAAACAAGGAATGAGTACATTGAGTTTTGCACTGGGTTTAAGGCAACCCTGCGGAGCATCTAAACCAGAATTACAATTTAATAACAAAATGAAGATCAAGGCAATGATATAGAAACACTGCCCTAAACTGACAGAGTCAGGATAGAACCTGACACCCTGTTGGTCAGGGTGGTGGCATCAGTCCTATTAAATGGTGGCTGCAGTCCTTTTGGAGAGATGGACGTGATTCTGTCAGAGCAGTGATCTTGTAGAAGGGTCTGGTCTTCCTCTGGAGGTCCAGTGGTGGTTATGGAGCTCTTGTCCTCTGGCAATCCAGTAGGCAAGCTGCTCCTGGTGTAAGGCTCAGCTGATATCCAAGTAGGACTGCTTGGATCCTCCCCCTGGGCGGAGCATCCCACATTGGGATGATGGAATTTTATCAGTCCTGCAGTGACACTCAATGGCCTATTCACAGAAGATATCCCCCTTAGAGGGCGTTATCAGGGGTGAGTCATGGAAGAGATAAAGAACACTGTCCCACCTGTTTCTAACAGTTTATGGAGATGGTGATTGAAAACATGCATTTGGTTACATCTTACATTGCAACCTGAAACAGTGGGGTAATCCCTGCTCAGGAGGTGAACACCACCCCCCTTACCCAAACTGGCTCAAGTGTAAAACCCCCACACACAGGGGACAATGTCACACTTGTCCTGCTCCAGGGGAGGTCTCTGTCCCTTGTCACTAATCTTTTCTCTTTTTTTCCATGTCTCTCTCTAACTCACATTTACTGTTCAATAAAATCTGCCTTGGATTTGGTCTCGTTAGCACCTTAATTGGGGCAGAGGCATCTCTCTAACAATTTTCTTGACCATATTGCCATATTATTTTGGCACAGTGAGTTCAGGGCACTGTTCTCTGACCCCAAGTGCCTTTGACAACAGCATGGTTCCCTCCACTGAGGAGGTTGTGGTTCTTTCTGGAAGAGCTCTTGGAAACTTGGGCACAGTCCCTCCTTCCTCCTGGGGAGCTTATGGAGCTTATAAAAGCTTTATTTCTTTATGGGAGAAATGATGAGGAAAATGGCTTTTATGGCTGGCCAGTGTAAACAAAATAATTTGCTGTCTTTCCTTATAAAGTTGTTAAAATCACTGGAGGAAATGGAGCAAATGTTACCAGTGAGACTGACAAGGTTTATTCACCCCACGGTGAGGAATGCAAGGCAGCTGAAAGTCCCCCAAGAAGCCCAGCTCAAGTAGCTAAATTTCTGAAGAAGCCCTGAATTCCCAGGCTTGGGGGGCTTTACCAAATGTGAGAATCATTTTTCTCTTTATCCCTGTCACCTTTGTGACTGCTACACAGAGCTTTCCCTTCCTTTTAATAATCTGTATTTGGCCAAATTTCCACTTTCCTTTTATCGGAACCTGCCAGCACCTTAGCTAGAGCTGTGCAGGAAGTAATGAATATTGGAAGTGCCACATCACTGCATGTATTTTCGGTTTATTCATGTTTGGGATTTGTTTGCACTTTCATCACAAGTTACTGGTGGGAAGAGCATATATTCTTCAAAGTGATTTTGCAGAGTCAAGTTTGATTTCTGCCAAATTTATTTTGTCCAGTGCCCAGAGGATGCTCAAGGGGTCTCTGTGCCTCTCACACTGGGGGATGCTTGGGAAGGGATTAGGGGGGTTTTTCCTGTCCTTGTCACCCCAGGCCATTCCCCAGGGGGTGTCCCTGTCCCTGTCACCGCAGGCCATTCCCCTGGGGGTCTCCCTGTCACCCCAGGCCATTCCCCAGGGAGTGTTTCTGTCCCTCTCACCCCAGGCCATTCCCCAGGGAGTGTCCCTGTCCCTGTCACCCCAGGCCATTCCCCAGGGGGTCTCCATCATTCTCACCCCAGGGAATGCCTGGGGGGGTCTCCCTCCCTCTCACCCCTGGGCCAGGGGGTGCTCGGGGCAGTCTCTGTCCCTCTCAGCCCAGGGAATGCTCGGGGGTCTCTGTCCCCTCGCCCTGGGGGATGCTCGGGGGTCTCCATCCCTCTGGCCTCAGGCAATGCCTGTGCAGGGCTGGAGACCAGGGGCTCTGAGTCCCTCTCACCACTGAGGGTGCTCGGGGCTCGGGGGGGTCTCTGACCTTCTGGGGAGGCTGGGGGGGTCTCTGTCCCTCTCAGCCCTCCTGTGACCCCACCCAAACATCATTGGGGTGATAGGGACAGAGACACCCCCAAATCCCCAGAAGGGCTGAACCTGGGGTTTGGTTTGGGGCTGAGGATTTAGGAAGGGGATGGAATTGGGGCTGGGGTTGGAGTTGGGGCTGAGAGTTGGATTAGAGCTGGGATTGGGGTAAAGGCTAGACATGGCATTAACTTTAGGGCTGGGGTTGGGATAGATGAGTTTGGGACTGGGATGAGAATAAATGCAGAACTGTGTCTAAACATGGAGTAAGACTGAGACCAGGATCAGGGTCAGGTTTGGGACTGAGCTCACCCAGAGCGGGATAGAGGGGATGTCACGGTGGGAAGGTTTGGGGAAAATCCTGGTTTGGGGAAAAACAAGGTGTGAATGCCTTGGGTTGCGGATTCCTCCCACCCATGTCCATTTCTAGAAGTCACCTGATGTCCAAAAATCAAGAGTGAATAAAAAAAAAGCCACCAGGAGTTTCCCATTTCCAGTCTCATCCCTCTTGGGTCATGGTTGGTCCCCCATCTCAGGGCTGGTGGGGATCCCATGGGTCCTGGGGATCCCTCCTCTCCAGGGTCCTGCTTTTGGATTCTGGGAGGTTCTGGGGTCCCAAGGTCCCAGCCTCCCCTTAATCCAGCCACTTGGAGTTCCCCCTTCTTTGCACCACCCTGCCCTGGATTAGGGCAAATTTGGTTGAAACCCTCCAAAAGGAGTTTCCTCTAGAATGCCGATTCAGCAGCCCCACCCTCAGCCAATTCGGGAAAATATTTCTGTGGAGAAAAGTCTAAAAAGCTTTATTTTAAAGGCAAAGCATTCACCAGCACAAAATTTGAACATTATTAAGCAATAAAACCTCCTGCTGTTCCAAAATAGATGACAAACTTCGAAAGTCCCTCCTTTGGTTGAAGCTCTGGGCACTCAGCATCTTATCAGTGTTTTATCAGTGTCTTATCAGTCTATTATCAGTCTCTTATCAGTCCATCCAGCACTGGAAATGCCTCCTCGGCCCAGGCCCATCTCGGTGGGCCTCAGGTGGGAGCTGCCGGTGGTGTTCTGGTTGTTCAGTCCAGAGCAGGTTTAAACAGCTCCAAAGAAAAAGAAAAACCACAGTCCAGGGAACTTCTCTGCCTCAGAGGCCTAAAAACTGACTAAAAGCAAAGGAGAGCTCCATCCCGCTGTCTGTCCATCCAGCACCTGGAATGTAGAGGAGTGAGTACAGTTGCCGAAAACAAACTGCATCCTCTTCCTCCTCCCCTTTGCTCTCAGAGCCAGCCTTAAAGGTGCAGAACTCATTTCTGGGCTAAGCAGACTGAGGGGGTACGAGCATCATGAAGTCACCCCAGGACACGCCCCTGTCAGGGTCAGGGGGTCCCGTCCCCGCCTCATCTCCGGGCTGCCGGGGATCCCCCAGCTCCGGTATCGCCCCTTCCCCTCTCCCTGCCCCGGGGGTCCCCCGTTCCACAGCCCTGGCTCTCACGGGGATCCCCAAAACCAATGTCCCACCCCGTCGGTACCGGGCCACGTGGACCCCCCGGGACCCTCCCGAGGGGCGATTGCTGCTCCTCTCCCCCTGAAAAAGCTCCTCTTAGGTGTGGGATCTCAGCCTCTCAGAACTGGGGTGAATGGTGAAGGGATAAGTTAATTGGAGTGTGAGATACATTGGCTTAAGATTTCTGTACAGGGGGGTCTAGAGAAATAAGATGGAGGAATTGGGGCGTGCCCTTCTCCTTCTTCTTCTTCCTCTAGGCCTCCATTTTCTGTGGTGATGTTGGCACTCCGGGATTGGACCTTACTAGGGGAACACTGGTTAATAAGGGTAGAGGGTATTGGAGAAAAATGATAAATATTGTATACGTAACTCCAAGTATAAAGATAGACGACCGCCCCAGGGGCTCTCAGTGTGTGCCCATGGCTGACTGCTGAGCAGAACTCTGGCAGGCCAAGAGAAAATCTTTTAGATAAGCAATTAATAAACACCGAGACCGAGAACAGATCTGAAGTTTCTTCTCGTCCTTTCGAACCCGGGCGGCCCAAGGCCATCTTTGGGCTTTTTCCAGACCATCTAAACAGCCCCAAAATCCGACAAGTGGCATCCGCTGCGTGGGCTATCTCCCACCAAACCTTTCGGGGGGGGAAAAGCCCTGAAGAGCTGAAGAGCCAATAGGACAGCACTGATAACTCCTGAGGAGAGAAGCCTGAAGAAAGAAAGAAGAAAAAGAAAAAACCGGCCAGGAGGAGCTGCAAAAATCAGCAGTCACTGAGAATTCCATCTCTCAGCTTCTGCCGAAGACAGTTCGTAGCAGAGCGGCCTGGACTGGGACCAGAAAGGCGCCTCTGGATCCATCTCTCGTGATCTGCTGGACGGAGAACGGGAGCCTTCAGACCACTCTGACGACAGATTTGGTAAGAAGGCCAAAATAAGATCATGGGGGCCACACTCTCCCAGGAACAACGGGAAATCTTATCCACCTTACAAAGTGTGGCTGAATTATATACAGAAGGGATCCCAAAGAAAGAATTAAAACAGTTGTTACTATGGGCAAGGCTCAATTACCCACTTGCAGAGACATGTCTGTTGTTCGAAGTGGGGTTTTGGCAAGAAATTAATAGGCATTTATATATTTTAGCAATGAAAAAAGAAGAGACAGCGTTAAAGCTACTCTCACCGGCAAGAATCATGTTACAAGGTATCTCAGTGCAGTCAAAAAGACTGGAAAAGCAGCGAGAAGCTGCGGTACCCTCAGAAGAGGGGGCAGGGCGGAGCTCCGGGAAAAAATGAGCTCTTGCTTTAAAAAGCCAGGGGGAAAGGGCTCTCGAAAAAAGAGAGCAGGAAAAAATATTAAACCCCCCAATCAAAAAATACAACGAACCCCAAGAGCGTCCTGAAACTCCAGAGAGTGTAGAGGAGTCAGGAGCGGAAGGGGGGGAGCAGGAAGATAAGGGATCAGGGGGGGCACTTGTTCGCGGCGGGCAAAGCGGCGATGTGGCGGCAGCGGCAAACGCGGGCAGCGTGGGTGAAGATGAGGAGACGCGCGCGGAGGGCGAAATTTGCAAAAACTGGGGTGCAGACCCACATACCAGCGCGGGGGCGGCGAACGCGGGCGGCGGGCTAGGGGTAAATGTGCAGCCTCAGAGGGCCACTGTGGTGAGACGCAGGAGGTGCGCGGTTGTGACGTCAGACCCGGTGTGGAAATCGGCTCGGATAGCGGCGCGAGCTGGGGTGCCGGAGGGAGAGGTGAACACAACGTCAGAGGAGGAGGAGGTGGACTCAGGGACAGACCGAGGGGCGGGGACCTCGGAGGTGGGACGGGGGGGAGAGGATGACGTCAGCTTGGGAGACACAGGGAGCGGCTCGGAGAGCACGCATGCGCAGAAAGTAGGGCGCGGGCGGAGCCGAGCCCGGTCCCCTGTGACGTCTCGGGTGAGGAGGGGCCGTGTTAGGGATTCTACGTCCCGGGACTCCACACCGTCTCCAGACCCGGTGCCTTTGGTTCAAACCCTCGGAGTCCCAGTCCCTTCCCTTCACGGGAGACGCCGAGCCGGAAGAGGAAGTGGGGCAGTCGAGCTTGCTCCGTCATCCGAGCCAGGGAGGCCGGTGACAGCGCCACCTAGTGGCAGGAGGGCAGAAGTGCACGACATGCCGGGTTGGCTCGGCGGAGCCACAGCGCCATCTCGTGGCGAGACTGCAACAATGCAGCAATTTTTTCCAACAATATATAAAAAGAAAAGCACTTCAAAGAAGACAATGTTAACACGACAAAGGGATTATCCATCCTCGGAACTTGATCCACCAATTGTGAGACATTTTCTAAACAACACACAGGCAAAGCTAAGGGAAAATCCTTTAGTTTTGATCAGAAACCCAGAAACAGGACAAATAGAGGGTCCTCTCAAACTAATCACTTGGGGAAAGGGTTTCGCTTGTATTTCCACAGATCGAGGTCTGAAGTGGGTGTCAGCGCGGCACGTGAAGCCATTCCGAACGCGAGAACACGAGAACGCTGATCCGAGAAACAAAGAGACGAGTACTCAGACAGAAGTCGAGACTCAGACTGCGAAAAATGACCCGGAAGAGAAATAAAAAGAAACTAAGGACTCTGGGGGGTTTTCACATAAAAGCGAAAAAGATCTTTTTGGTGCAAACAGAAGGGGGAGATGTGGGATCTCAGCCTCTCAGAACTGGGGTGAATGGTGAAGGGATAAGTTAATTGGAATGTGAGATACATTGGCTTAAGATTTCTGTACAGGGGGGTCTAGAGAAATAAGATGGAGGAATTGGGGCGTGCCCTTCTCCTTCTTCTTCTTCCTCTAGGCCTCCATTTTCTGTGGTGATGTTGGCACTCCGGGATTGGACCTTACTAGGGGAACACTGGTTAATAAGGGTAGAGGGTATTGGAGAAAAATGATAAATATTGTATACGTAACTCCAAGTATAAAGATAGACGACCGCCCCAGGGGCTCTCAGTGTGTGCCCATGGCTGACTGCTGAGCAGAACTCTGGCAGGCCAAGAGAAAATCTTTTAGATAAGCAATTAATAAACATCGAGACCGAGAACAGATCTGAAGTTTCTTCTCGTCCTTTCGAACCTGGGCGGCCCAAGGCCATCTTTGGGCTTTTTCCAGACCATCTAAACAGCCCCAAAATCCGACACTTAGGGAGCCCGGAGATATCCAGGGCTCGAGTCCGGGATCTGCCGACTCTGAACACTCTGCAAAGAAATCCTACTGAAGACCCCTGGCTGGAGTTATTTGGGAATTTAGCTACTTGAGCTGGGCTTCTTGTAGGACTTTTAGCAGCCTTGTGTTCCTCACCTTGGAGTAAATGAACTTTATCAGTCAAGCTGATATCATTTTCTCCCTTTCCTCCAGTGATTTTAACAAACTTTTCAAGGAAGGAAAACAAAATATTTGCTTTACACTGGCCACTAGAACAGCCATTTTCTTCAACGTTTCTCCAATAAGTTCCCTAGGAGGAAAGAGGGACTGTGTCCAAGTTTCCAAGACGTCTTTCAGAAAGAACCACAACCTCCTCAGTGGAGGGAATCATGCTGTTTTCAAAGGCACTTGGGGTCAGAGAACAGTGCCCTGAACTCACTGTGCCAAAATAATATGGCAATATGGTCAAGAAAATTGTTAGAGAGATGCCTCTGCCCCAATTAAGGTGCTAACGAGACCAAATCCAAGGCAGATTTTATTGAACAGTAAATGTGAGTTAGAGAGAGACATGGAAAGAAAGAGAAAAGGGGGGAGAGCAAGGGAATGACAGGGACAGAGACCTCCCCTGGAGCAGGACAAGTGTGACATTGTCCCCTGTGTGTCTGGCCTTCCCAGGGTGGGGGTTTTACAGCTGAGCCAGTTTGGGTAAGGGGGGTGGTGTTCACCCCCTGAGAAGGGATTATCCCACTGTTTCAGGTTGCAATGTAAGATGTAACCAAATGCACTTTTCCAATCCTCATCCTCATAAACTGCTATAAACAGGCGGGGCAGTGTTCTTTATCTCTTCCATGACTCACCCCTGATAACGCACTCCAAGGGAGATATCTTCTGTGAATAGGCCATTGAGTGTCACTGCAGGACTGATAAAATTCCATCATCCCAATGTGGGATGCTCCGCCCAGGGGGAGGATCCAAGCATTCCTACCTGGATATCAGCTGAGCCTTACACCAGGAGCAGCTTGCCTACTGGATTGCCAGAGGACAAGAGCTCCATAACCACCACTGGACATCCAGAGGAAAACCAGACCCTTCTACAGGATCACTGCTCTGACAGAATCACGTTCATCTCTCCAACAGTACTGCAACCATCATTTAATAGGACTGCTGCCACCACCCTGACCAACAGGGTGTCAGGTTCTATCCTGACTCTGTCAGTTTAAGGCAGTGTTTCCTTATCATTTCCTTGATCTTAATTTTCTTTTTAAATAGTTATTCTGGCTTAGACCTTTCCCCAGGTTTGCCTTAAAACCAGTACAAAAAACAATGTGCTCATCTGTTGTTTTCCAACAAAACAGAATTTCCCAGTCCCAAAACTTTGCCGGATGGAAGAGGAGGCTGCAAGGAAAAGGAACATGCTCCGGGACACCCGGGCAGGTGAGGAGGAAATCAGTGCCCCTTTCCCCCTCTCTCCTGCTCCATCTCCCAGCCCAGCACAGCCCCTGGCTGCAGGACAAACCCATGGTCAACGCCGTCCTGCTGGGGATGCACTGGGGGGATCTCCTTCCCCTTCCCTCTGACATGGAGACAAATCCCATCCTGTCTTTGTCCTTCCTCCCCCAGACAAGGAGCTGAGGATGGAGAACAGGGAGGAAAAATCCCCATGGCAGAACCTCATAGAAGATGCTGTTGTGAGCAGCTCCACGGCACAGGAATCCAACAGGGAGGAAAAGCCAGAGTGATCCCACAGGAGAAGGTTGTGCAAGCCTAGCCCAGTGTGCTCTGAGGAGGAAAGACCCACCCTGAGCCAGGAAGCTGGGCAGAGCTTCAGCCAGAGCTCGGAGCTGGTGGCCCATGGGCAGCTTCATGATAGGGAGAAGTCTTAAAAATGCTTGGAGTGTGGCAAGATCTTCAGGCAGGGCAAATACCCTGATCAGCCACCAGATGATTCACACTGGGAAGTGGGCTTCTGAGTGTGGGGAGTGTGGGAAGGGCTTCAGCTGCAGCTCTGCCCTTGTCAACCACCAGTGGATTCACACCAAGGAGAGGCCCTTCCGCTGACCTGACTGTGGGAAGGGCTTCAACCACAACTCCAAGCTCATCATCCACCAGGGCATCCACACTGAGGAGAGGCTGTACCAGTGTCCCACATGTCAGAAGAGGTTTCAGAGCAGCTCCAATCTCCTCCTGCATGAGCGGATTCACACGGATGAGAGGCCCTTCCGCTCCCCTGATTGCGGGAAGGGCTTCAACCGCAAATCCACCCTTGTCACCCACCGGTGCATTCATACTGGGGAGAGGCCCTACGAGTGTCCCCACTGTGGGAAGAGCTTCTCAGACCAGTCATTCTTTAACCGGCACCAATGGAGGCACCGGTAAGGGAGGCCTTACGAGAGCCCTGACTGCAGGTGGAGCTTCATGCGCTGCTCCATCGCCATCCCCATTGGAGGACCCACAAGGTCAGAGCCCTGGTGACCCACATTCTTTGTGATAAACAGTAGGAAGTGATATGTGTTCCTTCTTTGCCTCTTAGTGTCTTTTGATTTATCTCCCTCCCTTCAAAACACAAATAATCAGGGTAAAAATCCACCCAATTCATCAAAGGCATCTAAAGCCTCACATTTTACTTGTGTTTTGAGGGAAACTTGGATTCTTGGCGACATCTGGGAGGATATGGGGGGTTTTGGGGGTATTTAGTTTGGTTTTCTTTATTTCTTGGTACTCCAAAAGATGAGAGGGATCGATCTGTCAGCTCAAAACCACTCAATGCTACTGAAAACTACTCAATCCCACCCCAAAATTCCTCAATTCCACAGCGCCTGGGGGTGAAATGGGGATGGAATTAGATTGGCCGAAGTGGGATGCAAATCAGAAGGGGTAAAATGGGCATCGGGTGGGGAAGGATGGGTGGGATGTGGTTTGGGAGGTGTGAAATGGGGGAAATACATCTTGGGAAGGGGGTCATTATGTCCAGGAACCGTGGGATGGGTTGGGGTTGGGACTGGGGAGGTGGGCTGGGGTCCGGAATGAGGCAGCTGAAGTTTGGGGATGATGAAGGGAAGGGAAGCCTGTTACTGAGTGAGTTTTTGGATATCCCATGTTCATGAAGAAATGCTGGGGTATCTCACATTTCTGAGGTGGTTTTGGTGCACTCCCCAGCTCTTGGGGGTTTCCTGAGGGCAGCTCCATGGAGCCCCATTGCCAGGGGTGGTTGCCATGGGCAGGAGCTCAGGGATGTAGCCAGAGTCTGTATCGGTGCTGGAGAGCAGAGAAATGATGAATGGCCCCAGACAACTCCAGTGTGTGTTTGGAGACCTGTGAGCTTACTGAGGAGAGGTCAACAGCAATCCCCAGGAGAGATGCACCTTAGACTCCGGGTGTTCCTCACAGCTCAGGGTGAGGAAAGAAGCTTCCCCCATGGTGCATTGCAGCACTATATTAATTTATCCCAATTCTTTCCTCCCTATTGGCCCGTTGGCCTTTCCCACCCCTTTTACCCTTATATGTTCACGTTCTGGTGAGTTCTCCCTTCCCTGTAATCCCATTGGTTTATGTCTCTGGCTATCCACTCTAGCATTTCCTATTGGTTCCTTCCCTGTGTACCACCCGTGAGCCCTCAGACCATTGGATCCCTGATGCTCTTCTCCACCCTCTCTTTTCTTCATTTATAACCTAGACCCACCTTTGGCTTTGTCTTTGGGCCTGGGCCACTTCAGCGTTGCCTGAAATAAAGCACATTGGAACTCCATGCCTGGAACCTCCCGTGTCTTCACTGCCGACCTGCTCCATGTGTGTGTCTGTGTGTATGTGTGTCTCTGTGTGTGTGTGTGTGTGTCTGGGTGTGTGTGTGGGTGTGTGTGAGTGTGTGCTGGGGCTCTCATGTCTCCTGCCTGTTGGTGCAAGATGCTCTCAGGGAAGTTGCATCTACCACCACCGCAGACCACAACAGTGGCACCCGAACAGGGACCTTCATCTGGTACCCCTGGAGAGCGTCTCCAGCATGGCTGTAAGCTAAGTCGCCTTTGGGTCAGCCACTAGCCTAAGACAACCTCTGAGTTTTGTCTGGGCATGCTGAGGGGAGAGACTTGCAATCCTCCCAGAGTCGTGGGCTGGAGGATCGCTTTCCTTGACACACCCCCACGAGATCCCTTGTTGACGCACTGCTGGTATGTTTCAGTCAGAGTCACCCTTTTCTTTTGTTTTCTCATTTTAACTTGTGGGTGGAAAGACTGCAGAATGGGCACAAAACTTGTTCCACAATGGGAGATTTATATCCAAGTTACATTAGCCCTAGCTGCTCGGGAAATGGAAATTCATTTTTCAAAGGGGAATTTGAAAGCTTTTGTTCATTTTCCTTTCAAATATTTTATGTTACAAAGGAATCAGTTTTATCGCTTGAGGTTTGGGATATGGTTGGGATCAAGTTATTGATTTTGTAAATGGAGGGGAATTTTAAAGTGGAGAAGTTTTATTGTCTTTTTCATTCCATTTATGGCAAAAAGTTTTATCTTCTTTCATGTTCTATTTATGATTCAGTCTAAAAATCAGGGGAAATTTGGAAAAGTTTTGGGTCCCCACTGCAAAACCCCTTCCCCTTCATCTCCCCTCAAGCTCCTAAACCCTTTTCCCTGCCTGAGGAGCAATCAGCAGGTGGATGTCGCTATTCAGCACAGGATTGCTGCCGTTTCCCTCACGCCTCCCAGTCTCCTCTCAGCCCTTACCCGGACGGCACTGGCCATGCTGCTCTGGACCTTCCCCTCAACTTTTCTCCTATTCCTGCATACGCTCTTTTGTCTCCCTCAGTGGCCATTACCCCACAAAATGGTGCCGATACGTTGCCAGCCCTGCCATTTTGTCCCCTCCTGATCCCAGTTTTCCCACCCTTGCACCCCAAAATGGCCACTTTCCCACCTCTCCTCTGCCCTTTCCTGCTCCTCCATAATCAGGCTCCTCCCCTTTGACACGCTCCCCTCCACCCATGGCGTCAATGTCCGCTCCTGTATCAGGATCACCCCTTTTCATCAGTGCCACCCTTCTCGATGCAGGCCCTGCCTCTCCCCTCATGGTCTCCACCTTCTCCACCCCGGGCTCCACCCCTGGTGGCCATGACACTTCTGGCTCCCACATCACCGGAGCTGAAAGGGGACATGATGGTGACTGGAAGGCAGCCACCTAGGCTGCCAGTAGCCCACGACCCGGGGCCACACCAGTTATCCAGGAGCACCGCTCCTCTACCAGCAGGCCCTCCTCCTCAGCAGAAGACAGTGATTCCACAGACTCTAACACTGAGCCTGAGGATCACTGGGCAGGGGTGTGGGAACAAGCTGGTAGGGAAGGTGATTGGGAGATGGCAGGGAGATTGCAGACCCTGGAGGCCCCTGTCCAATCCAAAAGAGGGAGGAAGCCAAAGCAGGAATTCATGCCTGAGACGAAGCGTTGCAAGGCATGCAGAGACTGTGAGAGGGGTCCCTGTCCTACAAGAATAACGAGCCTTGCCAAAAGATGTGATGACAAGCACAAGCAGCATGGAAAAGAAAACAAAAGATGCGGTATATCGATGCAACCAATAACCTGAAAAAGAAAACAGCTCTACACTGCCTGAAAAATACAACTTCCTATTGGTCTTGCATTCCACAAAAAAAGACATTGCTTAATTAGGTCCTACTCATCCAATTATTTCAGTTGTATCCTAATCTTATGTACTATTTCCTTTTTGAGTTAATAATTTAGTACTATTATGACTTATAGCTATTGTTATGTTAGTTATTATCCCTTATTTTGTAAGGTGCTTCCAGAAATCCATAGGGGAAGCCTTCTAATTAAACAAAAAAGAGGAGTTGTGGGGGCCTGTGAGCCTACAGGGGGGAGGGCAACAGCAGTGCCCTGGAGAGATGCACCTTAGGCTCTGGGCATTCCTCATAGCTCAGGGTGAGGAAAGAAACTTCCCCCATGGTGCTCTACAGCACTACGGTAATTTGTCCCAGTTCTGTCCTCCCCATTAGCCCCTTGGCCTTCCCTACCCCTATTGCCCTCATATATTAATGTTCTAGAGAGTTCTCCCTTCCCTGTCTTCCCATTACTTGATGTCCCCACCTATCCACCCTGGCATTTTCTATAAGTCACTTTCCCTGTATACCACCCCTAAACCCTTAGATTCCTGATGATCTCCACTCCCTCTTTTCCTGTATTTATACCCTAAACCATCCTTTACCTTTAACCCCTGCACCCCGGAAGCATTTGACCGAAAAAAACCCCTCGATAGAACTCCATGCCTGGATGCTCCCATGTCTCAACTGCTGAGCTGCTGCTGTGTGCGTGTGTGTGTGTGTGTGTGTGTGTGTCTGTATTTTTGTGTGTTTGTGTGTGTGTGTGTGTGTTTGTGTGTGTGTGTGTGTGTGTGTATGTGTGTGTGTGTATGTGTGTGTCTGTGTCTCTGTGTGTGTATGCGTGTCTGTGTCTGTGTCTGTGTCTGTGTCTGTGTGTCTCTGTGTCTGTGTATCTGTGTGTCTGTGCTGGTGCTCTCAGGGCTCCTGCCCATTGGCACAAGGTTGTGTCCACCACCAACACAGACCACATCAATAACTCCTTTTCTTCATTTACTCTGTGGTGTAAATGAGCCATTCTGTCTAATCATGACCAGAATCAATCAGAGCTGTATTTATATAAATTTATCTGGTATTCAGTCTTTAATCCTGCAGGACAAATTGTGTAAAAGTTCAATTCCAGCAGTCCAATCCCTTACACTTTTGATAAAGTCTGGGGCAGGAATTGTATCCAGCCACTCCCAGTCTCCTCTCTTAAAAGGAAATTTAGAAGTCTAGGGGCCCTGCAGGGGTTTGAGGATCCATGGTGGCTGCTGGGTATCATTTCTCCACCTCATGTATCAGCAGGAGTTTCTCCAATAAAGAAATAAAGCTTTTGCCTGAAGCTCTCACTGTGCCCAAGAGAGGAACCCCTGTGAGTGTCTAGGACATCCTGGCCCTTTGGCAGCCTGAGGACTCCTGGGATGTCACCGTGGAGCCCCCGTGAGTCCCTGTGACAAATCAGTGCCTGAGCAGCCCAGGGTGCCCTGGGATGTCACCATGGAATGGCTGTGACTGCCTCTGACCACAGGGCCCTTTATCATTCCCAGAAAGTCCTGGGAGGTCTCCATGGACACCCTGTCTCTGCCTGTGACATTCCAGCTCTGGAACAGCCTGGAGACTCTTGGAAAGTTCCCATGGAACCCCTCTGAGGGCCTGAGACAAATCTGACCCTTAGCAGGCAACCATCACCAGGACCCTGTTGCTCTGGACAGTTTCCATGGCAACCATCACCAGCCCCTGTTGCTATGCTCAGTCCCTTGGAAGCTCCATGGAGACCCCATACCAGGGGTGGTTGCCATGGACACCAGCTCAGGCCTATAGCCAGAGCCTATTGACATGGCAACCATTGGCAGTCCCATCAGGCTCATGGGATCCCAGAACCACAGAATTGGCTGAGCAGGGAGGGACCCATCAGGATCCTCCAGTCCAACTGCTGGCCCTGCACAGGACACCCCAACAATGCCAGCCTGGGCCTGGCATCGCTGTCCAAACGCTGCTGGAGCTCAGAGAGCCCTGGAGCTGGGACCCTTCCCTGGGGAGCCTGGGCAGGGCCCCAGCAGCCTCTGGGCAAAAACCTTTTCCTGACATCCAACCTGAGCCTGCCCCGACTCAGCTGCAGCCGTTCCCTCCACTCCTGTCCCTAGGCACGAGAGGGAAGATGTTCCCACAGCCGCAGCCAGGGACCCGCTCCCAAGGTTGTGGCCATGGCCACCAGGGCTGGGACCAGCTGGGATGCTCGGTTTCCACGGGCCGAGGTTCAGGAATGGGATTCCTCGATTTCCCGCTCCCGTTAAAACCGCGCTGCCCTCGCTGCCCTCGCTGCCCTCGCGCCTCCCATGGAAAGCACAAAAGGCAAAAATCCCACCATGGGATGAGAAAAATTTATTGAGAACAGCACCCAGATAAGGAACAAACAGGAACAGCAACAACACTGGTAACAGAAGGGATCAGAAACACTATTTAGAGGGAAAACTACAAGACCACTGACTGTCTCTTTGCAGCCACATATTCACTCCTGCCTGGAAAGGACACTCTTCTCTCAAGGGGAGAGAGTCCCTTTCCTGCCTCTGGCATTAACCTGAAGCAGGAGTGAAAATAATGACATGGCATTAGCCAGACCTTATGTTCTTTGATCCCACATCATGTCATTGGCAGGGGCAGGAAAAGGGACAGGAGTCTTGCCAGTAAGGATCACAGGGAGCATGGAGCACCAGCGTTCTTCCCAGCGTGGGTTCTCCAATGGGGGTAAAAGCTGGAGCTGTGCACAAAGCTCTTCCTGCAGTTAGGGCATTTGCAGGGCTTCCCTTACTGGTGCCTCCGTTGGTGTTTGGTCAAGGCAGAGCTCCGGGTGAAGCTCTTCCCACACTGGGGACACTCATAGGGCCTCTCCCCAGTGTGGATGCGCCGGTGGGTGACAAGGTGGGAGTTTTGCTTGAAGCCCTTCCCACAGTCAGGTCAGCGGAAGGGCCTCTCCTCTCTGTGAATCCGCTGGTGCAGGATGAGATGTGAGCTGATCTGAAACCTCTTCTGACACTCGGAACACTCATAGGGCCATTCCCCGGTGTGGATGCGTTTGTGGGTAACGAGCTCAGAGCTGCACCTGAAGCCCTTCCCACATTCCCCACACTCATAGGGCCATTGCCCGGCGTGGATCATCTGGTGGCCAATCAGGGTGCTGCTCTGCCTGAAGGTCTTCCCACACTCCAAGCACTTGTAGGGCTTCTCCCCATCGTGAAGCTGCTTATGCACCACCAGCTCCAAGCTCTGGCTGAAGCTCTGTCCACCTTCCTGGCCCAGGGTGGGTCTTTCCTCCTCAGAGCAACCCGGGCTGGGTTTGGTGCCACTCGTACTGTGGGACCTCTGGACTTTTCCTCCCCATTGGATTCATGCGCAGTGGAGCTGCTCAAAGGGGCCTCTTCCACCTGGTTCTGCTCTGGAGATTTGTCCTTCCTGGTCTCCATCCTCAGCTTCTTGTCTGGGGGAGGAAGGACAAAGAGAGGATGAGATTTGCCTCTGTGCCAGAGGGAAAGGGAAAGCAGATCCCCCCAGTGCTTCCCCAGCAGGACGGCATTGGCAGTGGGGTTGTCCTGCAGCTGGGGGCCGTGCTGGGCTGGGAGATGGAGCAGGAGAAAGGGGGAAAGGGGCACTGACTTGCTCCTCACCTGCCTTGGTGTCCTGGGGCATTGTCTCGGTTTTAATAGACAGGTGTCTGCTAAGGAAGGCAAGAGCCTCCCTTGAAATGGAAAATGTAAACAACCTCCTTCTGAACTGTTAAAATTTTGAAATTATGGAGATCTAAGGCAACAGATATGGGAATAGGAATAACAGTTATATAGCAGGAAAATAAAAATATAAACGCAATAGTACAAAGAAAAAACACTGACAGATTCAGAATATGACCTGACACCATGTGGGGCACAGTGGTAGTGGCAGTCCCAATAAACGGTGGCTACAGTCCGCCTGCAGTGACAGGTGTGGCTCTGTTGAAGCAGGGATCCTGTAGGAGGGTGGAGTTTTCCTCTGAAGATCCAGTGGTGGTGGTGTTGGGCCTGGTCTTCCTCTGGGAATCCAGCAGAAAAGGCTGACTCAGGTCTTCCCGCCCTGTGATTATATCCAGGTAGGAATGCTTGGCTCCTCACTCTGAGCGGAGCTTCTCACAATGGGTTGATGGAATTTTATCAGTCCTGCAGTGGCACTCAATGACCCATTAACAGAAGATATCTCCTGGGAGGGACGATGGGTTGTGGAAGAGATAAAGAAAACTGCCCAATTAACAGAAGATAACTGCCCCATTAGATAGGAATAGAATACACGCCCCATGTCCAACCTAAGACAGCTGGGAAATGCTTTGCAGTATTCTGTGTCTGTGTGTCTGTGTTCGTGTGCATTTTACACTCAAAGTCCCTCAAATTTCCAGGAGTTTTTCCCAGAGATATTGGCTCGTCCCTGTGTCCATCTGCACCTCCCCGTGTCACTCTGTCACTGTCACGTCCACACATCTCTGAGCCCACTGGCACCTCCAAGGTTTGCACTGAATCCCTCCCTCCTGCCCTCCAGCACCAGCAATGCCCATGGCAGGGAGCTCAGAGCAGGAGCAGCCAGGCCAGAGCTAACGCCAGGATCAGGAGCACCTGGCAGAGGCAGGAAGAATCCCCCATTCCAGGGGGCGCAAGGGGGGCACCCGTGTCCCCTCTCAGCCCTAGGGCTACAGACTAGGGAGGAGGTGCCTCAACTGCCTCAGCTGAATTCCTTTCCTCAGCCCTTGGCCCAGGAAGTCTCTGGCTGGAGCACAATCTCTAGAGGAGAGTTTCCATAAGGAAGAGCAAAGAAAGGAATTGTTTCTTCCCTTTCCCTCATCCCTGCCCCTTGTGCTGATTTTCTTGGCATCTCTTAGCAAAACCAACAAAACAGCATCAGGAATGAGGTGTTTCCCAGGGTCAGTTCCTAAATAGGGCCAAAGGAAGGTTTTCTGCCAGGGAAAAAATGACAAATGTGGGATTTGTTCAGACAGTTGAAAACATGACAGTTTCTAAGCACTGGAAATCCAGAGACTATAAAAACCAGAGTTTGCAGTTGTAATGGTCCATTGTCCTTCCTCTTCCCACTGCTGATTTGTCACATCCCAACTCCAGAGGAGCAGATTATGGAAAGAAGAGCTGTAGGGAGTGTTGGAGGCCTAATCCCAGAAACTAGAAGGAAGAGTGAAATCAGGAAAAGATTTCAAGTTGGTTTCTTATCATATTGTCCACAAATAGCTCTGCAGTCCATATTGCAATATCCAGATGAAGAGGCACGTTCCTGGTTTTTAATGCCAAATTGCAGTACTTTGGAACATCTTTCTGGATGAGAACAAACCACAGGCCAATAATTGATCCACTTCAGTTCCCAAATCAGAAATCATTCAATTTCTACCAAGTTGTCTTTCTCTGCAGGTGTCCCAGATTGCAAGGCAAGATGGATTCTATTTGCCATCTCTATGGCAGTTTTCCTTATCTCTTCCACAACCACTCCTCCCTCCTGGGGGGACATCTGCTGAAAACAGGCTATTGAATGTCACTGCATGGCTGATAAGAACTACAGCATTCCATTGGGAGATGCTCTGCCCAGAGGGAACAGCTAAGCATTCTAGCCAGATAGAACCTGGAGATTCTGGAATAGCAGCACAGCTTCTCCCCTGGATTTCCCAGAGGAACAGCAGCTGCATCTTCTTCCACTGGATCCTCAGAGAAAGACTACATCCTTTTCTACAGAAGCCCTGCTCCAACAGAGCCACACCTGCCACTCCTGGAGGACTGTAGCCACATTTCCAATTGAATTGCTACCAGCACCCTGACCAACAGGGTGTCAGGTTGTGTTGTGACTCTGCTATAGTTGTTTTAATTCACTGCATTGTTTATTTTATCCTTTTATTTTCTTCCCTATGAAATAACTGTTATTTCCTGCTCCCATATGTTTGCCTGAGAGCCTCTTAATTCAAAATTTATAGCAATTCAGAGGGGGAGGGTTCACATTCTCCATTTCATGGGAGGCTCCTGCCTTCCTTTTCAGGCACCTGTCTTTCCAAACCAAGACAGCAGGACAGAAGGCACTTTGATTCCTTTTGTTCCAAGTTTCTCCTGAGTTCATGACTTCAGATGAACTGGAATGGTCCCAACAGCACAAAAGCAGCCACAATGAGCAGGATCAAATCCCCGGGTCACCATTAAATGCACTCGATCCACGCCTTCCACAGTCTAGCAGCAGTTCCCGCCTCTGCCCCCAGCTCTGGCTCAACCTGAGGGGCATCGCTCTGGTGTGTGCAGGGCCGGCTCCTGCAGGACACAGTGCTGGGAGCCGCCCTGTGTCCCGAGCTTCAGCATCTCAGGCGCCGCTCCACAGCTGCGGGGCTGTGGCACCACTGTTCCATGGCTGTAGCTCCTGTGTCACCACTGTTCCATGGCTGTAGCTCCTGTGCCACGGTGTTCCATGGCTGTAGCTCCTGTGCCACCACTGTTCCATGGCTTTAGCTCCTGTGCCACCACTGTTCCGCCTTTTCCATGCTCACTCCACTGCTGCTCAAAAGCTGTGCTGTGCTGTTTCAGCACGGTTCCTCAGCTCCTGCGCCACTGCTCCACTGCTGCTCCAACACTGCTCATCTCCCACTGTTCCACTGCTCCTTCTCTGCTCCTCTCCTGCTCCCCTGTTGTTCCACGGCTGCTGCTTCTGTTCTAGTGCTGCTGCCACAGCTGTGGTGTCACAGAGAGGGGAACACTGGGACTGCCAATGCTGTAGTGTCACAGAGAGGGGAGTGTTGGGGCTGCCACTGCTGTGGTGCCACAGAGAAGTCAATGTTGGGACTGCCAATGCAGTGGTATCACAGAGAGGGGTGTGTTGGGGGAGTCGCTGCTGTGGTATCACAGACAGGAGAGTATTTGGGGCTGCCACCTCTGTGGTTTCACAAGAAGGGAAACGCTGGGGTTGCAATTGCTTTGGTGTCATAGACAGGGGGACATTGGTATTGCCACTGCTGTCATGTCACCGAGAGGGGAACACTGAGGTTTCCACCATTGGGGTGTTACTGACAAGGAAACACTGGGGCTGCAAATGTTGAGGAGACACAGAGAGGGGAATGTTCGAACTGCCACTGTGGTGCTGCCATAGAGAGTAGAACTTTGGACAGCCACCCCTGCAGTGTCATAGAGAGGAGAACTTTGGGGCTACCACTAATGTGGTGCCAATGAGAAGGGGACATTGGGGCTGCCCCAGCGGTGGTGTCACTGGGAGAACTTTGGGGCTGCCACCACTGTGGTATCATAGACAGGGGAAGGTTGGGGCAGCCACTGGTGTGGTGTCAGAGAGAGAGGGACGTGGGGCTTCCACAGCTGCAGTGTCACAAAGATGGCAAAGTTGGGGCATTCACTAGGTCTCCACCAAGGCAAACAGTTAAAGCAGGGTGCTGGGGGAGGCAGCAGGGAGAGCAGACGTTGTGCTGGGTGAGCGAGGGAAGAGGATGAGGGCAGAAGGCACAGCCCACCAGGAGGCCACCAGGCAGAGCTGTGGAGCCTCCCCAGATGAGGGTGACCTGTCCAGGGAGTGCCCTGCTGCCCCCCAGGACTGTGCTGCCACCCTTGGCAGAGGTGTTTGCCCAGCAGGATGTCCCCTGGTCACCCGGGGCCGTGCCGCTGCCCCAGGCAGGAGGGCGCTGTCAGCTGAGTGTGCCATCCCTGGCGTCAGTGCTGGAGGCACCCCGAGCAGCCTGGCTGTGTTAAATGAGCACCTTGCAACCCCTCCCTGCCCTGCCGTGGCTGGAAAGACTCCTGAAAGGACTGGCTGCTGTGCAGCTGTGCCCTCTGCTGCCCCTTGTTCTGCCCTGCTGGCAGAAACTGCCGCAACCACCCAAGAGCAGCACGGGTTGTCAATGGAGCGTGCTGCTGCCGATCCAGAGGGTGGAGAAACATCATGATGCAGAGTCACATTGAACAGGCACTCTGCCACTCTACTGTGCCCTGCTGCCACAGCTGGGACCCCAGAAGCAGCAATTGGTAGCAGCAGCGAGGCGCTTTGCCCCTGCAGCCGGTTCAAGGCACCCAGCTGCCACCACTGTGAGATGCCTTGCTCCTGCAGGACAGTGCCTGGCCATGGAGCGGGGTTTGCTGCTCCTCCACCAGGCCTGCCATACCAGCTGAGATCTCAGAAGCAGTGCCCGGCCCCTGTGAGATTCCAGCTCCTCTGTGCCATGCTGCTGCCCCTGTAGCCATCTCTGCCTGCGGTGGAACCACCTCTCTGTGCTTTGCTGTGACTGAAAGTGCCCCTACAGCTGTGCCCAGCCACGGCGAGACAGTGCCTGGCCCCGGCGGGAGAGCACCCTACCATTGTAAGGGGGCGCCTGGCTGAGGAGCTGTTCCTGGCTGCTATGGAGCTGCCTGTGCCTGTTGCCAAGCTATCCCTGGCTGCTGTGAGACTCCCAGCTGCTGTGGAACACCTGGCTACCATCAAGCCGTATCTGTCGCTCCATGTCCTGCTGTCAACTGCTGTGAAAAGGTGTCGGCCAAGTGGTTCACACAGGGTAGGTCACCAGGTGGGTCCCCAGGCGGGTGCCCCACCTTGGCCAGCACCCAGCAGCCAGCTTAGAACTGGTGCAAACCAGGGGAATCCGACTGTTTAATTAAAACAAAGCATCACAAAGGCCTGAGGTGGGTGTTGATGCAATGTGATTTCTGCCCAGTGCTCTGAATGTCAAAGTGAAGAAATTCAATGAAATGCAGGGAAGTGGCAGGAGCGACTATGACTCTCCTAAGGCAGTTTTTGAGAGTATAGTTAAAAACCGGGCATTGCTGCAGAGATTGCACTTCCTCGTGGTCCTGCTGGATACCCTGTGTAATGTAACCCAGTCAATCTCTGTCCCAGCACAGAGGCAGTGGGGATGGCCAGTTCAACATCCTCCTGTTGAAATTTCATCCTCCTGAAACAAATTTACAGTAAGAGTTGTGTGGCCTTTTGCCCAAAACCTGGCTCCAGATTATTGGGATTTAATTCCTACATCACACTGCAACATCAGAGTTTGAAAGTGGGCAAAAGATTGCTACGTCCTTGGGGGTCCACTCTCATTCTTATTCTACCTCTCCTAAAATCGTGGCAAATTTACTATCCAGATCCATAAAATGGGGAACCACTTCAAAACCACACCTCTAAATGTGACTAGGTAGCCTTGGTGTCCTAGGGTTTTAATGTGGACAATTTGTCTCAATTTTGTAAGGGAAATTTGATGTCGTATTTTCTAAAAAGCAGGTAGACCTCTTGTCTAAAAACTGGGTAGACCTAGTGCCGAAAAGTTTACCATCAGAACCCCCCATTTTGGCAGACCATGGATTGGCTACACTGGTGAGCTTGGGGTTTTATAGATCAGAGCTTTTAGTGAATAACTTGGAATGTGTTCATTTTCCCACAAGCTGGGAGGGTTTGAGCAGGCTGCCTGAGGTCTATGAACAGCTTGCACCACGGCCAAGTCTGGGACTGAAGACCTGCCTTCTGAGGAATTGTGAATCGTTTGTGCTTGACAACGGGAAGAGAAACAGCAATTTTGAGACTGAGGGCACACCAGAAACATCACCTGCTGAGCCGGAGAACAACACCAAGCTGGCGACATCCCCAGCTCAGACAGAGAACTGCAGGGAACAGACACTGGAAGACATCCTTACTGTGACTGTTCCTGATAAAAAAATCCACCTTGTCCTTGCTGCGGTACGCAGGTGAACTGTGTGTTGGGCTTGATTGAACATCTGAGGGTAACCCATGGGAAAAGGAGGGTTTGCTTTCAGTGTGCTCAATGTCAAAAAGAGTAGAGTAATTATCATAGTATTGTTTGTCATTTTCCTAAATGCAGGGGAACAGCAGAAATGGCTCCAGGCAGGGAGTGGATATGTGAGGAATGCAGCATGGACTTCAAGATGAAAATTGTTCTGGGACAACACAAAAGATTGGCACATTTATTGATTAGAAATCAGGAAAGGGTTGCTTTCCCACCCAAAAGAGACTTCCAACCAAGGAGCCCACAAAAGATGCTTGACAAAAGAGGAGGAAGAACTACTGATAAGTTTGGAGGCTCAGTTTGAGGGGAACAAGAACATCAATAAACTCATTGCAGGACACTCATCACAAGCAAAACAGCTAAACAAAGCAAGGACAAAAGGAGATTGCTGCCCAAGAAACCAGCCGAGGATGTAGATAAAGAAACAGGGATGAGTCATCAAACCAGGAGACCACATGAGGGCCTGAGAATGGACTTGGACAAAGATCTTGGGAGGAGTCAGATGCTTGGGAGAGCAGCTGCTGGAAGGAAAACAGATCCCAAGATGAGTCACTACCCTGATAAGGATAACAACAGCTGGGAAACAGCAAGTGACAGAGGGAGAGGCAGCTGCAGATCCATTATCTCAGAACCCTCAGTGAATGGTATCAGCTGGGACAATTAACACCTTCCCACAGGCATTCAGGCACTTCCTAGATGGCCAGGAGATGCAATCAACAGTCAATCAATCAGCCCAGGAATGCTTCTGATGCTTTGAATCAATCAGCTAGATAGGAACATTTTTCAGTTTTAAAAGCCATATGAGAACACTTGATAGCCTTGGGAACTTCCAAACTAATGGGAAAGCCGACAATGGTGCTTTCAGAGAATTAATTACAGCAAAAGAAATTGAGAAAAATGGGCAGGAGATGAGCAAAAACTCAGCTCCCAGTTTGGGATAACTCTAAGAGACATCAAGAAGATGGACCCAGAGAACTCCTGGACCACGGAGATCTTCAGCTTATGGTTAACATCAAGAAAAATCCCAGACATGGTGAGGGGTTGCAGGACTGTTTTGATTCCTAAGTCAACCAAACCAGAGTGCCTAAAGGACATTAACAACTGGAGACCCATCCAGATCTGATCTTGCTAAGACTGTTCTCCAGCATTTTAACAGCCACACTGACCAAGGCTTGCCTCCTCAACCCAAGGCCAAGAGGCTTTATAAGAGCAGTGGGATGCTCTGAAAACCTGAAACTCCTGCAAATCATAATTCAGTTGACAGAAGGAGAACACAAACCCCTGGGTATTGTATTTGTGGACATCACCAAGGCTTTTGACACCAAAAGCCAGCAGCACTATCTACATGCCCTACAGGAAAGGAAAGCAGATCCCCACATCATCAATTTGGTGAGCAAATTGATGTGTGAGCATTAATTTGTGTGAGCAAATCCATATGCCTGCTCCCATATTTTTGCCTGAGTGCCCCCTTAATATAAAATTTATAGTAATTCAGAGGGGTGGGGAGGGTTTACATTCTCCATTTCAGGGGAGGCTCCTGCCTTCCTTAGCAGACTCCTGTCTTTCCAAACCCAGACAGATTTTGGCGCCCAACGTGAGGTTCGAGGGCACAGAAACAAAAAAGGGAATAACAGCTCTTGAGTAATCTAATTTTTGTGTGTGGCTATAGAAACCTCATTAAGTGACACCATGTGGTCCAGCTTGCCCTGGTTTGGGTGGCATGTCATCATGGTCTTATTTCTCCCATTTGTAGGCCCTCATCTAAACATGGGTCCTATAACCAAGGCTTCTGTGTCTGTTATCTGGATTGTTTTATGGGTGAATAAGGTGAGGAATTAATGGATTTTTAACTTCCTCTGGACAGCAGGCACATGGATTTACAGCTATCACACACTAACTGTATGTTTTTGGGGTTACTTTAATAATGACACCTGCTGTAAGGAAATGACACTGGGCGAAATATTCTCTCTACCCTTTAGCCATTTCTTTGGGTCCTCCCCACCAGTTTTTGAAGGGTTCAGTTCCACTCTGAATATTAATTATATCATACAGTGGCTAGTGTTGCTGATAAGCCTGCTCTATTTAGCATTTAGAGAGAAGGAGTGACTTACCTGGATAACCACCCTGACACCTACCCCAGAACCTAACATGCCACCAGAGTCGTCTAGGGATGCTGCTGCCCCAGAGCCTCACCCTGCCCCACAGCCCACCCCAGATGTGAACTACCCAGATTGGGTGGGGGGTCTGGTGAAGGAGATACATGAGATGGGCCAGATGCTGAAGAAATACACTTCCCCAGCTGGTGAGAAAACCTCTCCCTGCCTTGAAGAGGGGAAGTCTAATAGTGCAGCAGCGGAACCCACAGATGTTACGACTGTCCAGGTTTCCAGCTGAATTGCAAAGGCAGACACAGCCAGCAGCAATTGCCCCTGTAGAAACAAGGAGATCTAAGATGAAAGCAGAGCACCCAGATAGGGGAGGGCCCTCACAACCCACATTGGGAGCCAGAGGTTGCAATCATCACCGAGTCCCTGACGTACGAAAGTCTCCGTAATCTGCACAAAGACATTGTACAATGGAGAGGTGAGACTTATACAACCTGGCTGTTTCGGGTCTGGGATCTTATGGGTACAGGCATGCAGCTGGATAGTGGTGAGGCAAGGAATTTGGGACCCTTGCCAGGAGTCAGGTATCAATCAGATTTTTGTAAGGGAGCCAGGGTCCCTTTCCCTCTCGGAGTGGCTTTTACAAAGTGTCAGAGAGAGGTTTGTTCACAGAGAAAGAATGCAGGAGCAGCACCTTAGAATGTGCTGGAAGACTCTTGAGGATGGGATCCAACAGCTGAGAGAAATGGCAGTATTGGAGGTGGTCTTTGGGAGGGATGGACAGCATGTCAGGTAACCCCGACAAAGCCAGGTGCACAGGGAGAATGTTGTGGAACCTGGCAAATCTGGGGCCATCTCAATACACCACCTTTATTGCAACAATTAATGCCAACACAAACCGAGAGACAATGGATTCTGTGGCCAACAATCTTAGGAATTATGAAAGTATGATCAATGGACTGATGCAGGCTCATGTCTCTGCTGTGATTAAGGACCTCAGAGAGGAGATGAGGGAGGTGGTGAGGGAAGAGGTGAGGAGGAACAGTTCCCACATTGCACCACTGTGAGTCACAGGCGCCAGAGTCAGAGCCCACCGTTCCCCAGCTAGAGAGAGGGGGGGTACACCCCATGGGCTGACCTTTGTTTTTTTTTGCGTGAACATGGGGAAGACATGGGAAGGTGGGATGGAAAACCCACTTCTGTCCTGGCAGCACAGGTGCGTCAGCTCAAGGAGGGAAACACAAATCAAGGGAACTCCAGTAAAGTGAAGGTAACCTCAACCTCCCATGACCAAGCTGCTGAGTAGGATCTGTCAGGTCCCCTGGAAGGTA
Source organism: Melozone crissalis (assembly GCF_028551555.1). Lineage (NCBI taxonomy): Eukaryota > Metazoa > Chordata > Aves > Passeriformes > Passerellidae > Melozone > Melozone crissalis. Next base: position 9,952,077 of record NW_026535850.1, on the reverse strand, counting down.
CCTCTACCATGTATACCCAGGGTTAGAGGGACCCTGCCTCCAGCCATGGAGAGGCACAGGAAAACCGGATTTTCTGGACGGTGTGGATCCAATGGCATGGCACATCAGAACCACAAAAGTACGATGCTTTAGTTGATACTGCTGTTCAGTGTACCCTAATACCATCAGGACATGTGCGGACAGAAGCTATTTCCATTGCCGGGCTGACGGGGGGGATCACGGGAATTGACCCTGTTAGAAGCCGAGATGAGCCTGACTGGGAAAGAGTGGAAAAAACATCCTATTGTGACTGGCCCAGAGGTCCCATGTATTCTGGGCATAGATTTCCTCCTGAATGGTTATTACAAAGACTGAAAGGGACTCAGATGGGCTTTTGGCATAGCTGCTGTGGAAGCAGAAAACATCAAGTAGTTGAACACTTTGCCTCGACTATCAGAAAGCCCATCTGCAGTAGGACTCCTGAAGATGGAAGAGCAAAGAGCACCAATTGCCACCTTGACAGTGCACCGCTGGCAGTATCGGATGAATCAAGATGCCATGATCCCCATCCACAAAATTATCCGTGAGCTGGAGAGCCAAGGGGTGGTCAGCAAGATCCACTCACCCTTCAACAGCCCCACTTGGCCTGTGCGCAAGTCTGGCAGAGAATGGAGATTGACTGTGGACTATTGTGCCTTGAATGAAGTGACTCCACCACTGAGCGCTGCTGTGCCGGACATGCTGGAACTCCAGTACGAGCTGGAGTCCAAGGCAGAAAAGTGGTACGCCACCATTGACATTGTTGCCCGATTGATAAATGACACAAAACTCGGATAAGTTTTGTGGGTGCTTTATTACGGGCCCGGGGACCTGGGGGACTCACGTCCCATAAACCTGAGCCCCCGATTTCACATATGGGTGCTTCCCTCCTATACATGCGATTCACAACAAAGTCTCCAAGAAACAGTTCCCCGTTCCTCTTGCCTAATCACAGACCTCTTGTGATACATTCCTTAGTTCACAAGCAAGATCATAAATCTTCTGGTTATCTTATTCTAAGAGCATTGTATGCTGCCTTCAGACAGGTTAGCATTCTTACTTTCCTGCACTAGTTTAATTATTTATTAAATTCCTAAGACTACCTGCTAGGTTACACACAAACCCAACACACACACTATCAACGGCTACAAAACTGCAAAACTGCTTTTAACAAACCAATTCACACACAACTCATAACTAAACTATAATTACACATTCTGCAAAATTTCATTTCTTTTCCAACAACATTGCTAACACATTTTTCTCCATTGCTCTGGCAACAGAATGCAGGCCTCAGTTTGCTTTCACCTAGAGGGGAGTGCAGTATACCTGGAACTGACTTCCCCAGGGGTGGAAGCACAGTCCCACCATCTGCCATGGACTGATCCAGCCTGCACTGGAAAAGGGTGAGGTTCCAGAACGCCTGCAGTACATGGATGACATCATTGTGTAGGGGAACACAGTAATGGAAGTATTTGAGAAAGGATCATCAGGATTCTGCTAGAAGCCAGCTTTGCTATCAAGAAGAGCAAAGTCAAGGGACCTGCCTGAGAGATCCAGTTCCTGGGAGTGAAGTGGCAAGACAGACGGCGTCAGATTCCCACTGAGGTCATCAACAAAATCACCGCGATATCTCCACCAACTAGCAAGATGGAAACACAAGCTTTCCTGGGTGCCATAGGTTTTGGAGAATGCACATTCCTGAATACAGTCCAGGTTGTGAGCCCTCTTTACCTGCAAGAAGAAGGAGTTCCACTGGGGTCCTGAACAGCAACAAGCCTTTGCCCAGATCAAGCAGTAGATCGCTCATGTGGTTACCCTTGGCCCAGTCAGGACACGACCAGAGGGGAAGAACATGCTCTACTCTGCAGCCAGGAACCATGGCTTGTCCTGGAGTCTTTGGCAGAAGGTGCCTGGGGAGACTCAAGGCCGACCACTGGGATTCTGGAGTCGAAGCTACAGAGGGTCCGAAGCCAACTACACTCCCACAGAGAAGGAAATCTTGGCTGCCTGTGAAGGAGTCCATGCTGCCTCAAAGGTGATTGGCATGGAAGCACAACTCCTCCTGGCACCTCGACTACCGGTGCTGGGGTGGATGTTCAAAGGCAAGGTTCCTTCCACCCACCATGCCACTGACGCTACCTGGAGTAAATGGATTGCTCTTATCACACAGCGCACCCGTGTTGGTAACCTGAATCGCCCTGGGATTCTGGAGATAATTACAAACTGGCCTGAAGGTGAGAACTTTGGTCTGACTGATGAAGAGGATCAAGAATCAGTGACATGTGCTGGAGAAGCTCCTCCATATAACCAACAGCCCCCAGAGGAAACACACTATGCTCTTTTCACTGATGGTTCCTGTCTCATCATAGGGATGAACCAGAAGTGGAAAGCGGCTGTATGGAGCCCCACCTGACAGGTTGCACAAGATACCAAAGGAGAAGGTTGATCAAGTCAACTTGCAGAACTCAAAGCTGTTCAGCTGGCCCTGGACATTGCTGAGAGATAGAAATGGCCAAAGCTCTATCTTTATACTGATTCATGGATAGTAGCCAATGCTCTTTGGGGCTGGCTGGAAAGGTGGAAAAAGGCCAACTGGCAGCGTAGAGGAAAACCGATCTGGGCTGCTGATGAGTGGAAAGACATTGCCGCTTGGTTAGAGAAGCTACCTGTGAAGGTCCACCATGTGGATGCTCATGTCCCCAAGAGTCAGGCTAATGAGGAACACCGAAACAACGAGCAGGTAGATCAGGCAGCAAAGATAGAGGTGTCAAAGACAGACTTAGATTGGAAACATAAGGGGGAGTTGTTCCTAGCTCAATGGGCCCATGATGCCTCAGGTCATCAGGGCAGAGATGCCACCTATAAGTGGGCACGAGGGGTGGATCTAACCATGGACAATATATCACAGGTTATCCATGACTGAGACATGTGCTGCCATCAAGCAGGCCAAGTGAGTGAAGCTGCTCTGGTAAGGTGGGCGGTGGTCCAAGTACCAGTATGGGGAGGCCTGGCAGATTGACTCCATCACACTGCCCCAGACACGCCAGGGCAAGTGCTACATGCTGACCATGGTGGAAGCCACCACAGTATATTTGGAGACCTACCCTGGGCCTCACGCCACTGCCCAGAACACCATCCTGGGCCTGGAATAGCAAATCCTGTGGAGACATGTCACCTCTGAGGGAATTGAGTCAGAAAATGAGACCCATTTCAAGAATGGCCTTATCAACGCCTGGGCCAGGAACATGGTATTGAATGGATATATCATATCCCCTACCATGGGGAAATGCTGGGAAAGTTGAACGGTGCAATGGACTACTTAAAACAACCCTGAAGGCACTCGGTGGGGGGCTGGGACTTTTAGAAATTGGGAAATGAACCTAGCAAAAGCCACCTGGAGGGTCAACACCAGAGGGTCCATAAATTGAGCTGGTCCTGCCCAGTCTGAACCCCTGCGCACAGTGGGTGGAAATAAAGTCCCTGTTGTAAATGTGAAAGGTATTTTAGGAAGGCTTGTTTGGATTGATCCCACCTCAGGCAAAGACAAACCCATCCGTGGAATGGTTTTTGCTCAATGACTGTTTACACTTGGTGGGTAGTGCAGAAAGATGGAGAAAGCCGTTGTGTACAAAAGGGAGACCCAGTCTTAAGTGAGAACTGTGTGTAAGGGGTTTTTTTTTGGTTTTGGTTTTTTTTTTTTGTGGTGCAGATGGAAATAGAAAAAGGAATGGATAATGTTGAAGATTGCATGCAAGATGTTTTCCATTACCATCTGTATGGCAGATTACCTTTGTCAAGTGGGCAGTTTGCCTTATCTCTCTCTTTGAGTGACCACATTCACACCTCCCTCTGGAGGGGACATCTGCTGATAACAGACTATTGAATGTCACTGCATGACTGATAACAACTATACCATCCCATTGTGAGATGCTCCGCCCAGAGGGAGGAGCCAAGCATTGCTACCCAGATATAATCCGAGATTCTGGAACACTAGCACAGCTTTCTCCACAGGATTCCCCAGAGGAACAGCGGCTGTCTCTACTCCTACTGGGTCTTCAGAGGAAGAATACATCCTTCTCTACAGATCCCCCTCGCTCCAACAGAACCACATCTGATACTTCAGGATGTCTGCAGCCACATTTCCAAGTGGACTGTCACCCACACCCTGACCCACAGGGTGTCAGGTTAGGTTCTGACTCTGTCAGTGTTGTTCTGGTGTACTGCATTGTTTTATTTCATCCTTTACATTTTTTTCTTTTCCCCTTTAAAGAACTGTTATTTCTTACTCCCATATTTTTTCCTGAGAGCCCCTCAATTTAAAATTTATAGTAATTCAGAGGGGTGGGGAGGGTTTACATTCTCCATTTCAGGGGAGAATGTAAACTCTCCCTTAGCCTTCCTTAGCAGACTCCTGTCTTTCCAAGCCAAGACACCAATGAACTCCTACCAAATTCGGCGAAACAAATTCCTCGGTAAAGGCCGCGTGGCTTATTGCCTGAAACCTGGCCCCCTCGGTTGCAGACAGGGGCAAAGAGCTCCGAAGTGAAGTGACCACCCACTCTGTTCTCACCTAAATAAATGTGGTCTTAATTCGATGGCTCAAAATCTGGATTTTGTCCTTTGGATGGGGGGCACTCTGGGGGCTGCCAGTACGCCTGTCCAGGGTATCAGTGGGCACTCAGACTTAGATCCTAGCCTCCCACGAGACAGTGAACCGTTTGTGCTTGGTGAGGGAAGCGGCAAAGAGGTGAGTGAAGGCACACCAGAGGCATTGCCTCCAGTGCCTGGGGAACATGGAGGGCAGTCACCAGATAACATCGTGAAGGTGGCTGTTCCTGACAAAAATCCACCTTGTCCCTGCTGTGGTACCCGGGTAAACTCTGTGTTAAGCCTGATTGAACATCTAAAGGAGTTGCACAGGAAAAGGAGGGTTTGCTTTCGGTGTGCCAAGTGTGGAAAGGAAAATATTAACTATCATAGTGTTATTTGTCATTTTGCAAAATGCAGGGGTCCAGAAACTGAAACGGTTCCAGCTGGAGAGTGGATCTGTGAGATATGCGGCAGAGACTTCACAACCAAAATTGGCCTGGGACAACACAAAAGATTGGCACACCCGTTGATAAGAAACCAAGAAAGGATCGTTGCTTCCCAACTGAAAGAAACATCAAATCGAGGAGCCCACAAAAGATGCTGGACAAAAGAGGAGGAAGAACTGCTGATAAGACTGGAGGCACAGTTCCAGGGAAACAAAAACATTAATAAACTTATCGCTGAACACATAACAACCAAAACAGCTAAGCAAATTAGTGACAAAAGAAGATTGCTGCCTAGGAAACCAACAGATGGAGCTGACAGAGGACCTGTGGTGAGTCATCACACCAGGAGAGCAGCTGAGGGCATGGGAATGGAACCTGGGTTGAGTCAGCAATCCCAGGCAACAACCGTGGACAATGGACCTGGGGAGAACCATCTGCCAGAGAGGCCAGCTGCCAGAGGGAAAACAATGGATAAGTTAAGACGACACCCTGATAAGGGTAACTGTCGCCAGAAACCAGCAGAGGGTGGGGCAGCTGCAGGCTCATTACCAAAAGACAATCAAGGAACACTTCTCAGCTGGAGCCATTAGCCACTTCCCCAGAGCATTCAAGTAATTGATGGATGGCCAGGAGATGGTCAGAATAATTAATCAGGCAGTGCAGGACTGCTTTGAATGCCTAGAATCAATAAGCCAAATAAGAAATGTTACATGTGGAACAAATGGGAAGGACACCCAGGAGAAGCAACCAAGAAAGCTGTTTCAGAACTGGATGAAACACAGAGTGATCAAAAAAGGTAATTACCTTCACTTTCAGCATTTATTCCGTCTTTTAAGGGGGAAACTAGCAAAAATTGTTTTGGATGACGTAGAGTGTTTGTCCTGGGATATATCACCCAGTGAAATTTACTCGGTATTTAAAGCCAGATGGGAAACACCTGGTAATTTTCCTGGCATCAGGGAATTTGAATTTAATGGGAAGGCAGACAACAGAACCTTCAGAGACTTAATCACAGCCAAAGAAATTGAAAGAAATGTGAAGGAAATAAGAAAGGGCTTGGCTCCAGGTCCAGATGGGATTACTCTTGGGGACATCAAAAAGATGGATCCCAGGTATTCCTGGATGGCTCAGCTCTTCAACTTATGGTTAACATCCGGGGAGATCCCAGACATGGTGAGGCTTGCAGAACTGTTTTGATTCCCAAATCTACAAAACCGGAACATTTGAAAGACATTAATAACTGGAGGCCTATCACAATCAATTCCATCTTGTTGAGACTGTTCTCCAGGATTGTAACAGCAAGGCTGAGCAAAGCATGCCCCCTCAACCCAAGGCAAAGAGGCTTTATTAGAGCAGCAGGATGCTCTGAAAACCTGAAACTCCTGCAAACTATGGTTCGGACTGCCAAAAGTGAACACAGACCAATGGGTGTTGTATTTCTGGACATCGGCAAGGCGTTTGACACTGTAGGCCACCATCACATCGTACATGCTTTGCAGCAGAGGGGAGTGAATCCCCACATCATCGCCCTGATGAGCAATATGTACAAAGACTTCAGTGTGTATATCACCACAGAAATGAACACACGCACAGACAAAATCCAGATCTGGGTTGGAGTAAAGCAGGGTGACCCACTGTCACCCCTTTTATTTAACCTGGCTATGGACCCCCTGTTGTGCAAGCCGGAAGAGAGTGGTAAAGGATTCCACCGAGGACAGAGCAGTATAACTGCAATGGCATTCGCCGACAATCTGGTCTTGTTGAGCGACTCCTGGGAAAACAGGAAAAAAAACATCAAGATATTAGAGACCTTTTGCGATCTCACCGGTCTCAAAACACCAGGGGAAAAGTGCCACGGCTTCTATATCAAGCCCACAAAAGACTCTTACACCTTCAATAACTGCGCTGAATGGACCATCAACGGCACACCCCTGAACATGATCAACCCTGGGGAATATGAGAAATACCTTGGCCTACAGTTTGACCCCTGGACTGGGATAGCAAAAACCAACCTCTCCACAAAACTAGAATTCTGGCTCAAATGAATTGATCAAGCTCCACTTAAACCTTGCAAAAACTTGATATCCTCAAAATACACACCATCCCTCGACTGACTTACCTGGCTGACCATTCAGAAATGAAAAGATCTTCTGGTCAAGGCCCTTGAAGCCCTTGACCAGAAGATCTGAACAGCGGTCAAGGACTGGATGCAACTACCTCCGTGCACCTGCAATGCCATCTTGTACTTGAGCACGAAGGACGGCAGTTTGGGCATCACCAAGTTGGCGGGACTGATCCCCAGTGTACAGGCCCGGAGACTGCACCGGATTGCGCAGTCCTCAGATGAAACAATGAAGGAGTTCCTAGAGAAAGATCAAATGGAACAACTGTATAAGAAATTGTGGATTCAAGCTGGAGGGGAAAGCGAGAAGATACCCTCAATTTGGGAAGCACTACTGGTGAATGAACCATCCAACAGTGCAGACACAACCTCAGAGCGGGAAGCACCGACCCTGAAAACTAAATTTCCTAAATCTTGTGACTGGCGGAGAAAAGAATTCCAGAAATGGACCAAATTAGTGTCCCAAGGCCATGAAATTAAAAGCTTTAAAGGTGAAAAAATTAGTAGTGATTGGCTCCAATACTATAGACACATACCTCACAGGAAACTCCTCACTGCACTACAACTTAGGGCCAACCTCTACCCCACGAGAGAATTTCTCTCCCGGGGTAGAGAAGAAAATTACATCAAGGCCTGTAGGCACTGTGATGTGGACAATGAAACCCGCACCCACATTGTCAGCTACTGCCCAGTGACTCAGGACGCTCGAATCAAGAGGCACAATCACGTCTGTGAAAGGCTTATTGAGGAGGCGAAGAAGAGGGACTGGATAGTTTTCAAAAAACCACACATAAGGGAAACCATCAAGAAGCTGTACAAACCAGATCTGGTATTTGTTAAGGATGGACGTGCATTTGTCGTGGAAGCGACAGTACGATACGAAGCCTCCAAAACATGTCTGGAAGAAGCCACTGCAGAGAAAGTAAACATGTAAAAACATTTGGAAACTGAGGTGCGAAGCCTCACCAATGCAAAGGACGTTGTTTTTATGGGCTTTCCCCTTGGAGAGTGGGGGAAATGGTACGAGGGGAACGTTGAACTTTTGAGTACACTTGGCCTCTCAAAATCGAGGCAAGCGATGCTTGCAAAGACTTTATCCACAGAAGCACTCCTATCATCTGTGGACATTGTACATATGTTCACCAGCAGGGCCAGAAGATTACATGATTCAGGGTAGTGAATTTTTGCATTTTTTGTCCTTTGTAACGTTTTGTAGATTTTTATTGCTGTTTTTATATGTTGATTTTTGTATGCAGTTTTTTATTTTGTATCACTTTTATATTTTAATAAACTAGAGAGTAGCTAGGTTCGTAAGGAAGCCACAAGACAGTTAGGTGGCTCATAGTGAGTAGGAACAAAGACTTTAATTCATAACGTATCAATTAGCACCTGATTCAGACCAATTTACTGTATTTGAACCAATTTACCGGATTTGTCCAAGATGGACGAGCCATCTTTATTTAACGCGGAAAAGGAACATATATTATTTATATGTGTTTGAAAAATAGCCAAATGCCTCGTCACCTAATTAGTGATATGCATGAATGGATGAACGAGATTCCCACTGTCCCTACCTACTATCCAGAAAAACCACAGCAAAGGGAACGGGCTTGGTGGAATCAGCAGGGAAAGAAGACCCTGTTGAGCTTGACTCTAGTCTGGCGCTGTGAAGAGACGTGAGAGGTGTAGAATAAGTGGGAGGTCAGGCGTGCGCTCGGTGGTGCGGGGCGACCCACCTGCCGGCGTCCCGGTAACTACTCTGATCGTTTTTTCACTTACCTGGTGAGGTGGGGTGGCAAACCCCGAGGGGGCTCTTGCTTCTGGCGCCCACCCCCGGGGTCGCTAGCAGCCACTCTATTGGATAGTGAACTCCCATCTCCCAGTCGGTCTATTGACCGGTCTGCCTGCAGGCATAGGAATGAGGCTGAGCACTCAGACATCTCTTAGTGACTTGTTCAGCCATCCTATCTCTCTTTTCCCTTGAGGAAATACTGTATCCTCCGCACACCAGCAGGTCCTTTTCTGTCTCCGCAGGAGGCAAACCAAGACAAGCAGAGCTCCTCTGGGAAAATCCCAGAGTGAGCTTTGGAGGTCCGTCTATGCCTCTCTGCCCCTGTGGGGACAGAGATGATTCCTCCTACCTGGCTCGCCAGTGCCTGTTTTGTGGAGATAAACAAAACTCCACAATTTTGTGAAAGTTGTAAAGCCGGTATGTTTATTACAGCGCTGGATGCATGTGGAGATTACTCTCCTTAAAAGACATGCATACTTCTGGGAATTTCAAGTCCCTTTTTATCCCCCTCTCAAATAGATATGCATACAATTTTACAACAGGTTCATACATATTCATTTTCACAAATTTCGCCATTTCCACATTTGCCACTAGTTCTTCTTTATCAGAAAGAATTCCAAGGTCAGGTTGACCTGCTCTCACAGCACTCTTTCTGTCTCCCCCCCTTATCTCTGTCCTTCACTGAAGCAGTTTCTCCGAGCCTAGGCTTCTTATGAGAACAGGCAGTCAGACTAAATAGCTATGTTTTCAAACTACAGACTTAACTCAAAGATGTACATTTCAAAGATGTACCTAAATCAAAATGAATTTCTAGTCTGGAGAATTTCTACTCTCACTCACCACAGCCTCAGCCAGGGACCGGCTCCCAAGGCCCTTGCCATGGCAACCAGGACTGGGACCAGCTGGGATGCTCCGGTCTCCATGGGCCAGAGTATAGGAATGGGATTTCCCTATTTCCTGCTCCTGCTAAAACCGCACTGCCATTCACTGCCCTCCTACCTCCCATGGAAAGCACAGAAGACAAAGATCCCACCGTGGGATGAGAAATATTTATTGGGAACAGCACCCAGATAACGAAACAAACAGGAACAGCAACAACACTGATAACAGAAAGGTTCAGAAAAATTAATTACAGGGAAAACTACAACACCACTGACTGTCTCTTTCCAGCCACATGTTCACTCCTGCCTGGAAAGGACACCCTTCTCCTCAGGGGAGGGAGAGAGAGAGTCCCTTTCCTTCCCCTAGCAACAACCTGATATGGGAGTGAATATAATGACACAACCATGGCCAGACCCTCATGTTCTTGGACCCACATCATGTCATTGGCAGGGCCAGGAAGAGGGACAGGTGTCTTCCAAGCGTTAATGACAGGGAACATGGATCACCAGGGCTCTTCCCAAAGGGGATCCCTCCAATGGGGGATGAAGCTGGAGCAGTGCAAGAAGCTTTTACTGCACTGGGGGCATTTGCAGGGCTTCCCTTACCGGTGCCTCTGTTGGTGTTTGGTCAAATGAGAGCTCTGGGTGAAGCTCTTCCCACACTTGGGACACTCGTAGGGCGTCTCCCCAGTGTGGATGCGCAAGTGGATGATGAGCTGGGAGTTGCGGATGAAGCCCTTCCTGCAGTCAGGGCAGCGGAAGGGCTTCCCCTCTGTGTGAATCCGCTCATGCAGAAGGAGATGGAACCTGGTGTGAAACCTTTTCTGACACTCAGAACACTTGTAAAGTTTCTCCTCAGTGTCGATGCGTTGGTGGGTGATGAGTGCGGAGCTGCAGCTGAAGCCCTTCACACACTCCAAGCACTTGTAGGGCCATTGCCTAGAGTGGATCATGTGGTGGCAGATCAGGGTGCTGCTCTGCCTGAAGCTCTTCCCACACTCCAAGCACTTGTAGGGATTCTCCCCATTGTGAAGCTGCTCATGTACCATCAGCTCCAAGCTCTGGCTGAAGCTCTGTCCACCTTCCTGGCCCAGGGAGGGTCTTTCCTCCTCAGAGCACACTGGGCTGGGTTTGGAGCCCCTCCTCCTGTGGGATCTCCAGGGCTTTTCCTCTCTGTTGGAGTCCTGCACAGTAGAGCCGCTCAAAGTGGCCTCTTCCATGAGGTTCTGCGGTGGGGATTTGTCCTCCCTGGTCTCCCTCCTCAGCTTCTTGCCTGCGGAGGGAAGGGCAAGGTCAGGATGGGATTTGCCTCTGTGCTACAGGGAAGGGGAAGGAGATCCCCCCAGTGCATCCCTGGCAGGAAGGCATTGCCAGCGGCGTTGTTGTGCAGCCGGGGGCCGTGTTGGGCTGGGAGATGGAGCAGGAGAGAGGGGGGAAAAGGACACTGACTTCCTCCTCACCCGCCCGGGTGTCCGGGGGCATTGTCTCAGTTTGAAAAGACAGGTGTCTGCTAAGGAAGGCAAGAACCTCCCTTGAAATGGAAAGTATTAATCCCCTCCCTCTGAATTTTTATATGTTTAAAATTAAGGGGGTCTCAGGCAAAAATATGGGACTAGTTAAAACAGTTATTGACTAGAAAAAATTTAAAAATACAAATGCAGCTGTACAAAAAAACCCCACTAACCTAATCAGAGTATAACCTTATACCTTGTAGGTCAGGGTGCTGGTAGCAGTCGCATTATATGGTGGCTGCAGATCTCCTGCAGTGACAGATGTGGTTCTGTTGGGATCCTGTAGAAGGGTGGAGTTTTCCTCTGAAGGTCAGTGGTGGTGGTGTTGGGTCTGGTCTTCCTCTGGGAATTCTGTGGAGAAGAAAGCTGTTTCTGTGAGAATCCATTGGGAAAGGCTGGCTGTGGAGTTCCAAGGCCGAGCTTATATCCAGGTAGGAATGCTTGGCTCCTCCTCCTGGGCAGAGCATCTCACAATGGGATGATGGAATTTTTATCAGTCATACAGTGACACTCAATGGCTCATTAAGAGAAGATATTTCCCAGAAGGGGTATTGGTTGTAGAAGAGATAAAGAAAACTGCTCAATTAAGAGATGATACCTGCCCCACTTCTAACAGATGGGAATTGACAAACCCCCAGCTACATCTTGCAACCTAAGACAGTCATCTCCATCTTCCTCACAGCCTTCTCTTCCATGCCACCAACGACTGGGAATGGAAAATCCTGGTTCTGGAAAAACAAGGGTTTAGCACAGATTGAGATTGAATGTCCCTCTGCCCAAGTCCATCTCTAGAAGTAACCGGCCATCTGTGCTCCATAAAAACCTCCCAAACATCAAGGTTAAGCCCTGAAAATGCTTCCCAGGAGTTGCCTGTCCCTCATCTCTCCCCTTTGGTGTTTCAGGGTTGCCCCCTGTCCCAGCTGGTGTGAGTCACACTTGGATTGGGGGTCCCCTGTTTACTTGGTCCCCGCCCTCCCCTGCAGGAAGTCCCAAGAAGCAAAACGTTTCCCCTTTTTCCATCTCCTCATTTAGGGATGCTGGGGGGTTTTGGGATCCTAGGGTCCCTACTTTCCTAATTCTCTGCTTTGGAGTGCAGGGGATCCCAGGAGTCCCTCCTTCCCCTCTCCAGGCTCTTGAGGCTCCTGCCAATGGCGGTGCTCCCCCCTCTCTGGGCTGCCGACTTTGGGCTCCTGAGGGACACAGGACTCTGCTCCTCCAGGCTGCCTCTGCCGGCAGTTGCCACTGGGACCCTCCAATGTCCCTCAAGGGACCTTTTTCGCTCAGCCTTGGACTTCTTCATTCTCCAGACATCCCCTCAAAAAACCCAGCCCAGGGAACCCCCCAGGATATCTAGGCCAAGCTCCCCCCCTCACCAGTCATCTATGTGATGGCGGGGGTGAAGATCCCATGGGTGGGGATGCGAATTCGTGGAGTACTTGACCTCGTGGTTCCTTCTGCTTTCTCTGATCCTCCTTTGTCCCTCATCTTCCTCTTCCATTCCCTCCCTCCTCCTCCCCCAGCAGCAGCCGCACCCTCGGTGGCCTGTTCCCGCAGCCCTCGCAGCCTGTGGCAGGAGCGGGGATGGAGCTGGGACAGGTCGGGATGGGCAGTGCGGGGCTCTTGGCTGCTCCTAGCCACTGCGGGTGGGGGGAACCCAGCCTGGGCCAAAGGAGAGGCAAACTGGGAAAACTGGGGCCTGAACATCCAAACTGGGTCTTGCTGGGGACCCTGCCTGGGTGCTGCCAGCCCTTGGGGATCCACTCAGGAGATCTGGGAGGGGCGAATGCAAAGAGGGCTGGGGGATTCCAGGAGTTTCATCACTGGGAGGGAGTGAGCTGTACTGGGATCATACTGTGATCATATAGGCATTGACTGGATTTATCCTGGGTTTGTGTTGACATCATACTGGGATCATACTGGGAGCAGCTGGACTCCTGCTGGTGGAGACTGTGATCACAATGAGGTGAATGGGATCACAGTGGGATCATACTTGGACTGAGTAGGAGCCTGCTGGGTGCAATTGTGGCCCTGTTGAGGCAAATGGGATATACTGGGAGCAAGTGGGATCATGCCAGGAGCAAGTGGGAGGAACTGGAATCATGCTGGGTGCACACTGGGGGTCATTAGAAGCAACTGGCCTTCCACTGGGATGAACTCAGATTATGCCAGGAGTGACTGGGAATATGCTGGAAGGAACTGGGATATATTGGGAGAGACTGGAACAAAAGTCAGGGTGAAAGGGAGAAAGTGGAACCATGTGGGGCACAAGTGGTTCATACTGGCAGCAACTGGGAGCACAGTGGGCTCATCCCTGCATCGTACTGGGACTGACTGGATTAACACTGGGAGTTTCTGAGAGTGACTGGGAACACACCATGCACATCATCCCTGGACTGGGGGTGACTGGGAGCAACTGGGAGCACACTGGGAGAAACTGGCATAATCCTGGGACTGACTGGGTTGATCTAGCTGCAGGTAACTGGCACCATCCTGGGAGTGCTTGAAAGTAACTGGGATTATTCTGGGACCATACTGGGAATGCTGGCATGTCACAAAGATCATACTAATACATAAAATTTCAATAGTCAATGCAAATTTTATTTCTATATCTTTGATTTGAAAGAAGGTGGGCAAGCAGCGCTGGGTGGCCGAGGAGTCACTGCTCCACTCACGGCACACACTACTTACAAATTCAGTAAAGTATATATACTGTTTTTAAGCTTATAAAGCATTTTCCAATGTGCTTGGTTAATACAAATGAGTAAATATCAGTAAGCTGGAATCAGCAATTTCATCATCTTTCCAGGTGGTTGTTGGCTTCCTGTCCTTCTTGTGCTCGTCTGGACGGAGGCCCCTTCACCGCTGTCTGCTACAATATCCTTTTAAGCTTTTTATTATATATAAGCATTTAGTCACATTGCAGTCCCTTTAGCTTTACAACAAGTTCCTCTATTTTATTCTAACCATCAGCCATCTTTCTACCTCATCTCTTTACTTTACCATACTTCCCCTATTTCAAAGCTTTATTTGGCTATAGAAAGTTTCAAAACCCTTCTTTGTATCTATCCCAAGGAATGCATCCATTTTCCACACAGCAGATACAAGCATTTGCTGATTCCATTGCAGATTGACACAAATCACAAAAACATTTTTCACAATATTGCTCACCAAATTGACGATGTGGTGATCTGCTTCCCTTTCCTGTAGGGCATGTAGAATGTGCTGCTGGCTTATGGTGTCAAAAGCCTTGGTGATGTCCACAAATACAACACCCAGGGGTTTGTGTTCTCCTTTTGTGACTAATGATTTGCAGGAGTTTCAGGTTTTCAGAGCATCCCACTGCTCTTATAAAGCCTCTTTGCCTTGGATTGAGGGTCAAGCCTTGGTCAGTGTGGCTGTTAAAATCCTGGAGAACAGTCTTAGCAAGATGGAGCTGATTGGGATAGGTCTCCAGTCATTAATTTCCTTGAGGTGATCTGGTTTGGTTGACTTAGGAATCAAAAGAGTCCTGCAATCCCTCACTGTTGTGTTGGGTCTGTATAAGTTGGACTGTTCTGTTCCACCCTGTCGGATTCTCGGCTGTTTAGATGGCCTGGAAAGGCCCGGGGTGGCCTTGGACATCCCGCGCTTCAAAGGACGAGAAGGGACTTCAGATCTTTTCTCGGTCTCGGTGTTTATTAATTGTTTATCTAAAAGATTTTCTCTTGGCCCGACAGAGGTCTGCTCAGCAGTCAGCCATGAGCACACTGAGAGCCCCTGGGGCGGTCACCTATCTTTAGACTCGAAGTTACGTATACAATATTTATCATTTTTCCCCAATACCTTCTACCCTTATTAACCAGTGCACTTTTAGTAATAACCAATCCCAAAGTGCCAACATCACCACAGAAGATGGAGGCCAAGAAGAAGAAGAAGAAGAAGAAGAAGAAGAGGACACGCCCCAATTCCTCCATCTTACTTCTTTAGACCCCCCTGTACAGAAATCTTAAACCCTGTGTTTCACTCTAACTAACTTATCCCTTCACCATTCACCCCAGTGAAATCCTCCTATCCTCATACAGGTGTTGTCTCCTGTGTAGGATCAAAGTCCAGCCACCAGACACTTCTGGCAACATTCCAGGACTCCCGAGCCCCCCAAGGGTGGTCCCGCTCAGGGCTGAGATCCCACACCACCCTATCTTGTAATGGTTCGGCCCTGGTTCTCCCTTCCCTCCCTTGTGCTGCCAGTTATCCCAGCTCCTCCCCTGTTGCCTTGGAGATAAATGTACCCTGTCTCAAATCCCTCCCCCGTGCCCTGTCCGTCACTTGGCACTCCCACCCTTCTCTCTGGAACTCTCTAGAAACATCTAACTAGAGCGTCGAGTGATTGGCTCAGGGGCCGAAGCTCCACCCTCAAGTTATCCCCATTGGTGTCCTCCCTAAGTCAATTTTTGGTATCCCACTCCCCTCTGAAACCATATTCGTATTTGTCCAAGGACTGACTCCTCCCCTGTGTCCCTCCCTCCTTATAAGCTGTTGCAACTTCCCCCTCTTCCTCTTCGGTTGTCGGTTTCCCCTGGGATTCAATAAACCTGGATTCATCACAGCTGGAGAGTGCTCTCTTCTTATTTCTGCTGACTGTAGCCATAGGCCATGCCACGTCCTACCACAAGGTACCGCTACTGTCATAGCACAGAGCGTTTGCCTTAGGTGCTGTCCCGAACCACGGAGATTGGGATAGTGCCCACCTACTGCTAGCGGTGCTGGAAAGCTGGCCGGGATGTCCAAGAAGGACCATTTTTCTCCAGCTGGACCGCTTCAGTTGTGGCGCCCAACATTCCCCACTGCCTCTGTGCTGGGGCAGAGATCGATTGCGTTACATTACCCAGGGTATCCAGCAGGACCATGAGGAGGTGCAATCTCTGCACCAATGCCCAGTTTGTAACTATACTCTCAAAAACTGCCTTAGGAGAGTCATAGTCGCACCTGCCATTTGCCTGCACTACATTGAATTTCTTCACTTTGACATTCAGAGCACTGGGCAGAAATCACATTGCATCAACACCCACCTCAGGCCTTTGTGATGCTTTGTTTTAAACAGTCGGATTCCCCTGGTTTGCACCAGTTCTAAGCTGGCTGCTGGGTGCGGGCCAAGGCGGGGCACCCACCTGGGGACCTCCCTGGTGACCTTCCCCATGTGAACCACTCGGCCGACACCTTTTCACAGCAGTTGACAGCAGGACATGGAGCGACAGATACGGCTTGATGGTAGCCAGGTGTTCCACAGCAGCTGGGAGTCTCACAGCAGCCAGGGATAGCTTGGCAACAGGCAAGGGAAGCTCCATAGCAGCCAAGAATGGCTCCGCAGCCAGGCACCCCTTTACAGTGCCAGGGCGCTCTCCCGCCGGGGCCGGGCACTGTCTTGCCGTGGCTGGGCACAGCTGTAGGGGCGCTTTCAGTCACAGCAAAGCACAGAGAGGTGGTTCCACCGCAGGCAGAGATGGCTACAGGGGCAGCAGCATGGCACAGAGGAGCTGGAATCTCACAGGGGCTGGGCACTGCTTCTGAGATCTCAGCTGGTAAGGCAGGCCTGGTGGAGGGGCAGCAAACCCCACTCCATGGCCAGGCACTGTCCTGCAGGAGCAAGGCATCTCACAGTGGTGGCAGCTGGGTGCCTTGCAGCGGCTGCAGGGGCAAAGCGCCTCCCTGCTGCTACCAAGTGCTGCTTCTGGGGTTCCAGCTGTGGCAGCAGGGCACAGCAGAGTGGCAGAGTGCCTGTTCAATGTGACTCTGCAGCATGACATCTCTCCACCCTCTGGATCAGCAGCAGCGCGCTCCATTGACAACCCATGCTGCTCTTGGGCGGTTGTGGCAGTTTCTGCCAGCAGGGCAGAACAAGGGGCAGCAGAGGGCGCAGCTGCACAGCAGCCAGTGCTTTCAGGAGTCTTGGCAGCCACGGCAGGGCACGGAGGGGCTGCAGGGTGCTCATTTAACACAGCCAAGCTGCTCAGGGCGCCTCCAGCACTGACGCCAGGGATGGCACACTCAGCTGACAGCGCCCTCCTGCCTGGGGCAGCGGCACGGCCCCGGGTGACCAGGGGACATCCTGCTGGGCAAACACCTCTGCCAAGGGTGGCAGCACAGTCCTCAGGGGCAGCAGGGCACTTCCTGGGCAGGTCACCCTCATCTGGGGAGGCTTCACAGCTCTGTCTGGTGGCCTCCTGGTGGGCGGTGCCTTCTGCACTCATCCTCTTCCCTCGCTCACCCAGCACAGCGTCTGCTCTCCCTGCTGCCTCCCCCAGTGCCCTGCTTTCACCATTAGCCTTGGTGGAGAGCCAGCGAATGCCCCATCCTTGGAAACATTCCAGCTTGGATGGGCTCTGAGCAAGATAATGGAGTGAAAGATGCCTCTGCCCGCACCCCACAGGAGGCGCTGTGGTGTCAGCTACTGGAGTGGCTGGGGTCTCCTGTAGGATGCAATTCCCCCAGAGAGCACAGAGAGAACACAAAGCACCACAGCTGGCAAGAACATCCTCCATGGAGATGGGAATATTCTGGATCAACAGGCTCAAGCTGCTGAGTTTTGCCCCCTTGTAGATGGACACAAGTGTCAGAAGTGACTGAGAACCAGGAGGCCCCACAGTGTCTCTGAGTCCCCTTGGTTCCCTGAGATCACACAGTGTCCCAGTGTCCCTTTGGTTCCATGAGGCCCCACAATGTCACAAAGATCCCTGGACACCACAAGGTTCTGGGAGATCCCAATGGATTGTTGGTTCCAACTGGCCTCACTGAGTCACAAGGGCCTCTGGATTCCATGAGACCCTACAGTGTCACAGTGTGCCTTTGGTTCCACAAGCCACAGTGTCACAATGGTTCCTGAGCATCTTTAGGCACCAGAGTCTCAGAGCATCCCCTCAGTTTCATGAACTCCACAGTGTCACAATGTCCCTTTGGTTCCATTTAGTTCTGCAGTGTCACAAGGATTCCTGGAAAGAATGAGGCCCTGAGGTATCACAATGTATGGTTTCATGAAGTCCCAGAGTTTCACAGTCTCCTCTTAGTTCCATGGATTCTACAAGACCCTGGAGTGTCACAGGACGCCTATAGTCCCATTGTCACATTATGACAATGTCCCCAGGAGGCCCTGCAGTGTCACAGAGGAGCAGCACTGGAGTGGGCACAGCACCAGGGGAGGTTTGGCAGTGTTCCCATATCTGTGACACAACAGTGGTGGCAACACCAGCGTTCCCCTCTCTATGATACCATAGATGTTCAAGACCGAGCATTGCCCTGTCAGTGACATCCCAGTGGTGGCAACCTCAAAGTTCCCCTGTCTGTGACATGACAGCGGTGGCAATACCAATGTCCCCCTGTCTATGACACCAGAGCAATTGCAACCCCAGCGTTCCCCTCTCTGTGACACCACAAAGGTGGCACCCGCAGCGTTCTCCTCTCTATGACAGCACCACAGTGGCAACCCCTATATTGCCCTCTCAGTGACACCACAGGGGTGGCAGCCCCAAATGCTCCCCTGTAACACCACAGTAGTGACTCCCCCACATCCCCTCTCTGTGATAACACTGAGTTGGCAGTTGCAACATTGACTTCTGTAGGACACCACAGGGGTAGCAGCCCCAAGATTACCCTGTCTTTGAGCCCACAAGGATGGCAGCCCAAACATTCCCCTCTCTATGATACCACAGCGGTGGGAGCCCCAGAAATCCCTCATCTGTGGAACCCTAGCAGTGTCACAGAATCACAGTATCACAGAAATTCTAGGCTGGAAGAGACCTGTACAATCATCGAGGCCAACCTATGTTCTAACACCTCAACTAGACCATGGCACCAAGTGCCACATCCAGTCTTTTTTTAAACTCTTCGAGGGATGGTGACTCCACCATCTCCCTGGGTAGATGATTCCAGTATTTGACCACTCTTTCTGTAAAATACTTCCTCCTTAATTCTAGCTTGCATCTCTCTTGGCGCAGCTTGAGACTGTGTCCTCTTGTTCTGTCTGTTGTTGCCCGGAGAAAGAGACCCCCAGCTCATCACAGCCACCCTTCAGGAAGTTGAAGAGAGTGATAAGGTCACCCCTGAGTCTCCTTTTCTCCAGGCTGAACAACCCCAGCTCCCTCAGTCGTTCTTCATACGGCTTGTGCTCCAAGCCCCTCACCAGCCTCATTGCTCTCCTTTGGAGACGCTCAAGCATCTCAACGTCCCTCCTAAAGTGAGGGGCGCAGAACTGGACGCAGTACTCCAGGTGAGGCTTTACCAGTGCTGAGTACAGGGGAAGAATGACCTCCCTGCTCCTGCTGGCCACACCGTTCCTGATACTGGCCAGGATGCCATTGAGCTTCCCTGCCACCTGGGCACACTGATGGCTCATGTTCAGCCGACTTCAATCAGCACCCCCAGGACCCTTTCCACCTGAACATTGTCCAGCCACACTGTCCCTAGCTTGTATCGTTGCAGGGGGTTATTGTGGCCAAAGTGCAGGACTCAGCACTTGGACTTATTGAAATTCATCCCATTAGATTCTGCCCATCCATCCAACCGTTCCAAGTCCCTCTGCAAAACCCTACGTCCCTCTAACAGATCAACACACGTTCCCAGCTTAGTGTCGTCTGCAAATTTGCTGATAAAAGACTCTAAACCCTCATCCATGTCATCAATAAAAATATTAAACAGAACTGGCCCCAGCACAGACCCCTGGAGGACACCACTGGTGACTGGTCACCAGCTGGATGCAGCATCATTCACCACCACTCTCTGGGCCCGGCCATCCAGCCAGTTCTGAACCGAGCAAAGAGTACTCCTGTCCAAGCCACGGTCTGCGAGTTTGTCTAGGAGTACACTGTGGGAGACAGTGTCAAAGGCCTTGCTGAAATCCAAGTAAACAACATCTACAGCCTTCCCTGCATCCACTAGGTGGGTTACCTGGTCATAAAAGGTGACCAGGTTGGTCAAACATGATCTACCCCTCCTAAATCCACGCTGGCTGGGTCTGATACCCTGGCCATCCTGTAAATTTTGCGTGATGGCACATAATATAAACTGTTCTATTATTTTGCCAGGTACTGAGGTCAGGCTAACTGGTCTATAATTACCAGGATCCTCCTTTGCACCTTTTTTGTAAATGGGTATCACATTGGCCAGCTTCCAGTCATCCGGAACCTCACCAGTGAGCCATGACTGTTGGTAAATGATGGAGAGTGGTTTTGCAAACTCATTTGCCAGCTCTCTCATTACCCTGGGATGGATCCCATCTGGTTCCATAGATTTATGAATATCCAAGCATTTCAGTAGTTCTATGACAGCCTCCTCTTGGATAATGTGGGGTCCATTCTGCTCCCTGACACCATCAACCAGCCCAGGCGGGCAGGTGTCTTGAGGGCAAGTCATCTTCCCACTAAAAACTGAGGCAAAATAGGCATTAAGCACTTCTGCCTTTTCCTCATCTGCAGATACTAAGTTCCCTCCTTTGTCCAACAAAGAACAAAGGTGGTCTTACCTTTCTTTCTACCATTAATGTATTTATAAAAACATTTTTTATTATCCTTTACAGAAGTCACCATTCTAAGTTCAAACTGAGCTTTGGCCTCCCTAATTTTTTTTCTGCATGCTCTAGCAGCCTTCTTGAATACTTCCTTAGAGACCTGACCCTTTTTCCAACGCTGATACATCCTCTTTTTATTCTTAAGTTCCTCCAAAACCTCCTTGCCCAGCCAGGCTGGACGTTTACCCTGTTGACTGATCTTTCGGCACACAGGGATAGTCTGTTCCTGTGCCCTCAAGATCTCTGTTTTGAGGTATGCCCACCCTTCCTGAACTCCTTTGTTTTTAAGGACTGCTTCCCAAGGGATGCTCTGAATAAGTCTCCTAAACAGGCCAAAGCCTGCCCTCCGGAAGGCCAATGCAAGAGTTTTACTGGTGCTCTTCCTGACTTCACCAAATATTGAGAACTCTATTATTTCGTGATCACTCTGCCCCAAGCGACCTCCAACCACCACATCTCCCACCAGCCCATCTCTATTTGCAAACAGCAGATCTAACATAGTCTCTCCCCTGGTGGGTTCACCCACCAGCTGCAACAAAAAGTTGTCCTCCATACATTCTAAGAATTTCCTGGACTGCCTCTTTATTGCTGTATTAAGTTCCCAGCTGATGTCTGGTAGGTTGAAGTCACCCACAAGAACAAGGGCTGATGATCTTGAAACATTACCTAGCTGCTTATAGAATAAGTCATCTACTTCTTCTTCCTGGTCAGGTGGACGATAATAGACTCCCAGTATGGTGTCAGCCTTGTTGGCCTTCCCCTTAAATCTTACCCATAGACATTCAACTCCATCTTCCTTAGTTTCAATTTCGATGGCATCAAAAGTTTGCTTAATATAAAGGGCCACCCCTCCTCCTCTTCTTCCTTTTCTATCTCTTCTGAAGAGCTTGTATCCATCCAGTGTAGTACTCCAGTTATGTGAGTCGTCCCACCATGTTTCCATGATGGCAACTACATCATAGCTCTGCAGTTGCACCATGGCCTCCAGCTCTTCTTGTTTGTTGCACAAACTGCGTGCATTGGTATACATGCACCTCATCTGGGCTACTGACTTCATCCCTGTCTTAGCCTTGCAATTCTTGGGCCTGTTTCCAGATAGCTCAGCTGGTTCCCCTTCCCCCTTTAAACCTAGTTTAACGCTCTCTCAATGAGGTCTACCAGTGTGTGAGCTAAAAACCTTTTGCCCTTAACAGAGAGGTGTACCCCATCTGGTTCCAGCAGAGAAGATGCTGTAAAAGTTTCCCCTTGATCAAAGAATCCAAACTTTTGCCGATGACACCAACCCTTAAGCCACTTGTTGATGATGCGGATCCTTCTGTTTCTTTCATCATTTTCCTCCGCCACCAAAGGGACTGAGCAGAACACTACCTGCGCTCCTGCCCTATCAACTACCTGACCCAGTACCCTGAAGCCCTTTCTAATTGCCCTGACACTCCTCTTCTCAATCTCATCACTGCCAGCCTGGAGTATCAGCAGTGGGTAATAATCAGAGGGCTGAATCAGCCCAGGAAGTCTCTCAGGTTTTTTTTGTACCCGGGCCCCAGGGAGGCAACAGACTTCCCTGTGGGATGGGTCTGGTCGACATATGGGGCCCTCAGTTCCCTTCAGGAGGGAATCACCTACTACAATTACCCTTCTTTTCTTCTTGATGCTACAGGTAGTGATCTGTCTTGCAGGTGAATCATAACTGGGGAGTTCACTGGGCAGACAATTTGCTCCTAAATCATCTAGTTGTATCTCTAGATCCAGGATCTCATACCTATTCTGAAGTGGTACCTGGCTGGATGATGGGGAGGGGGAGATCTTTTTATTATTACCTCCCCGAATGAAGACCCATTTCCACTCCTCTTCATCCACTGGGTGCCCTTCTGTTGCCTGAGAGCGGGAGGCATATAAGTCTTCAGACTCTTGATCAGAAGCCTCCCTTAAAGATGGTAGGGCTGAACTCCACCAGTCTGTTTCACTTTCACTTTCCCTAATACTCCTTAACCTTTCAACTTCCTCCGTAAGCTCAGCCACCAGTGAAAGGAGGTCATTCACTTGTTCACAGCGCAGGCAGGTCTCCTCCACAACACTCCCTGATGCCACCAATAAGCTCAAACACTCTGGGCACGGATGGGTCTGTACACACACAACCTTTTTGGAGGGCCCAACTTGGTCACTTATACCAGCCACAGCTTTTGACCATGTAGGAACCATTATTGACAAACACCTCAGAAACAACCAGGCAGCAGAAAGACCTCAAAGAACACAGAGCACTCCTTACTAGCAAGAAAGCTGGCAAACCTGGCTGCTTGGTCGGCCTGCGCGAACTGCCACGCAAACTGCCTTGCATACTCCCCGAGACTCACCACACCCCTGTTTGCCCGCTCCTGTTTGCCACGCTCCCCAGACACCTCTTATAATCAGCCACTCAGCAGCAACTGAGGAAGCTCCACCCTCTGCTCCTCTCTGTCCCACAATTCCATGCCAGGAACAGGAAAATCCCAAATTCGGGACAATCCCGGAGGATGAGGAAGGAAGGGAGGAAGGAAGGAAGGAATCCCGGCCTCGGCCACACCCAGTCCCCCCACCCAGTGATGGAAAATCCACGGGAAAAGACAAAATACGGGAAAAGAAAAGCCAAAATTCGGAAAAGGGAGTAGTGGCAGCTCCAGAGCGGCCCCAGGGCCGGGAAGGGGCCAGGATGGGTTCAGAGTCCACTCGGGATCCCGGGACACTCCTAGGGAATGCGGGGATTCAGGAAATCTGGGAACTCAGGAAATACGGGGTTCAGAAATTCAGAAATCCGGGGGGTTCGGAAATCCGGGTGTTCAGAAATTCAGGAATCCAAGGATTCAGAAATCCGGGAGTTCAAGAATCCATTATTCAGATGTCTGGGGATTCAGAAATCCAGGGATTCAGGAATCCAGGGATTCAGAAAATCCGAGGGTTTGGAAATCCAGGGATTCAGAAATCCGAGGGTTCGGAAATCCAGGGGTTCAGGAATGCAGAGATTTGGAAATTCAGGGATTTGGAAATCCGAGGTTTCAGAAAACTAGGGATACTCCAGCAGCAGGTCCGGGTCGGGGCCACAGGACTGCTGAGGAGGCGGCAGAGGCGCTGCGAGGGATGCAGGATCCGGGGAAGGCAGGAGCGAGGCACAGCTCTGCGGCACAGCTCCGTGGCACAGCTCCGCGGCACAGCCCCAACATTTCCCTCTCTGTGACATAATAGTTGTGGCAGCCCCAAGTCCCCCTCTCTGTGACACCACAGCAGTGGAAGGCCCAGAGACCCCTGTCTGTGACACCGCAGCTTTGGCAGCCCCAACATTCTCCTCTCTATGACTCCACAGCAGAGGCAGCCCCAGCATTCTCATGTGTATGATACCACTGTGGTGGCAGCTACAACGTTCCCCTCTCTGTGACACCTCAGTGGTGGCAGCCCCAGTTGCACCTTCTATGACACTACAGCAGCAGCCACCCCAACATTCCCCTCTCCACAACACCAGAGCTGTGGCAGTCCCGTTGTCCCAGTCTCTGTGACACCACAGTGGTTGCTGCCCGAACGTTCCCCTCTCTGTGACACCACAGCTGTGGCAGCAGCACTAGAACAGAAGCAGCAGCCGTGGAACAACAGGGGAGCAAGGGAAATCCAGAGAAGGAGCAGAGGAACAGTGGTAGATGAGCAGTGTTGGAGCAGCAGTGGAACAGTGGTGCAGGAGCTGAGGAACCGTGCAGAAACAGCACAGCACAGCTTTTGAGCAGCAGTGGAGTGAGCATGGAAAAGGCGGAACAGTGGTGGCACAGGAGCTACAGCCATGGAACAGTGGTGGCACAGGAGCTACAGCCATAGAACAGTGGTGGCACAGGAACTGCAGCCATGGAACAGTTGTGGCACAGGTGCTACAGCCATGGAATGGTGGTGGCACAGAAACTGCAGCCATGGAACAGTGGTGGCACAGGAGCTACAGCCATGGAACACCGTGGCACAGGAGCTACAGCCATGGAACAGTGGTGACACAGGAGCTACAGCCATGGAACAGTGGTGCCACGGCCCCACAGCTGTGGAGCGGCGCCTGAGATGCCGAAGCTGCGGTACACAGAGTGGCTCCCAGCGCCGTGTCCTGCAGGAGCCAGCCCTGCACACACCAGAGCGATGCCCCTCAGGCTGAGCCAGAGCTGGGGCAGAGGCAGGAATTGCTGCTGGGCTGTGGAAGGCGTGGATCGAGTGCATTTAATGATGACCTGGGGATTTGATCCTGCTCATTGTGGCTGCTTTTGTGCTGTTGGGACCATTCCAGTTCATCTGAAGTCATGAACTCAGGAGAAACTTGGAACAAAAGGAATCAAAGTGCCTTCTGTCCTGCTGTCTTGGTTTGGAAAGACAGGTGCCTGAAAAGGAAGGCAGGAGCCTCCCATGAAATGGAGAATGTGAACCCTCCCCCTCTGAATTGCTATAAATTTTAAATTAAGAGGCTCTCAGGCAAACATATGGGAGCAGGGAATAACAGTTATTTCATAGGGAAGAAAATAAAAGGATAAAATAAACAATGCAGTAAATTAAAACAACTATAGCAGAGTCACAACACAACCTGACACCCTGTTGGTCAGGGTGCTGGTAGCAATTCAATTGGAAATGTGGCTACAGCCTTCCAGGAGTGGCAGGTGTGGCTCTGTTGGAGCAGGGCTTCTGTAGAAAAGGATGTAGTCTTTCTCTGAGGATCCAGTGGAAGAAGATGCAGCTGCTGTTCCTCTGGGAAATCCAGGGGAGAAGCTGTGCTGCTATTCCAGAATCTCCAGGTTCTATCTGGCTAGAATGCTTAGCTGTTCCCTCTGGGCGGAGCATCTCCCAATGGGATGCTGTGGTTCTTATCAGGCATGCAGTGACATTCAATAGCCTGTTATAAGCAGATGTCCCCCCAGGAGGGAGGAGTGGTTGTGGAAGAGATAAGGAAAACTGCCATAGAGATGGCAAATAGAATCCATCTTGCCTTGCAATCTGGGACACCTGCAGAGAAAGACAACTTGGTAGAAGTTGAATGATTTCTGATTTGGGAAATCATTAAAAAAAAAAAAAGTGGGTCAGTTATTGGCCTGTGGTTTGTTCTCATCCAGAAAGATGTTCCAAAGTACTGCAATTTGGTATTAAAAACCAGGAACTTGCCTCTTCACCTGGATATTGCACATAACCTACAGAGCTATTTGTGGTCATTATGATAGGAAAACAACTGGAGATCTTTTCCCAATTTAACTCTTTCTTCCTGTCTCTGGGATTAGGCCTCCAACACCCGATGTTGGAGTCTTAATTCCATAATCTGTTCCTTTGGAGTTGAGATGTGAAAAATCAGTGGGAGGAGGGAGAGACAATTAAAACTGCAAACTCTGTTTTTATAGTCTCTGGATTTCCAGTGCTTAGAAACTGTCATGTTTTCAACTGTCTGAACAAATCCCACATTTGTCATTTTTTCCCTGGCAGAAAACCTTCCTTTGGCCCCATTTAGGAACTGACCATGCAAACACCTCATTCCAGATGCTTTTTTGCTAGGAGATGCCAAGAAAATCAGCACACGGGGCAGTGATGAGAGAAAAAGAAGAAACAATTCCTTTCTTTGCTCTTTCTTGTGGGAACTCTCCTCTAGAGATTGTGCTCCAGCCAGAGACTTCCCAAGCCAAGGGCTGAGGGAAGCAATTCAGCTGAGGCAGTTGAGGCATCTCCTCCCTGGTCTGTAGCCCTAGGGCTGAGAGGGGACACGGGTGCCCCCCTTGCACCGCCTGGAATGGGGGATTCCTCCTGCCTCTGCCAGATGCTCCTGATCCTGGCATTAGCCCTGGCCTGGCTGCTCCTGCTCTGAGCTCCCTGCCATGGTCATTGCTGGTGCTGGAGGGCAGGAGAGAGGGATTTAGTGCAAACCTGGGAGGTGCCAGTGGGCTCAGAGATGTGTGGACGTGACAGTGACAGAGTGACACAGGGAGGTGCAGATGGACACAGGGACAAGCCAATACCTCTAGGAAAAACGCTTGGAAATTTGGGGGACTTTGAGTGTAAAATGCACATGAACACAGACACACAGACACAGAAAACTGCAAAGCATTTCCCAGCTGTCTTAGGTTGGACATGGGGCGTGTATTCTATTCCTATCTGATGTGGCAGTTACCTTCTGTTAATTGGGCAGTTTTCTTTATCTCTTCCACAACCCATCGTCCCTCCCAGGAGATATCTTCTGTTAATGGGCCATTGAGTGCCACTGCATGACTGATAAAATTCCATCATCCCATTGTGAGAAGCTCCACCAGGAGGGAGGAGCCAAGCATTCCTACCTGGATATAATCAGAGGGCTGGAAGACCAGAGTCAGCCTTTTCCACTGGATTCCCGGAGGAAGACCAGGCCCAACACCACCACCACTGGATCTTCAGAGGAAAACTCCACCCTCCTACAGGATCCCTGCTTCAACAGAGCCACACCTGTCACTGCAGGCAGACTGTAGCCACCGTTTATTGGGACTGCCACCACCACTGTGACCTTCAGGGTGTCAGGTCATATTCTGAATCTGTCAGTGTTTTTTCTTTGTACTATTGCGTTTATATTTTTATTTTCCTGCTATATAACTGTTATTCCCATTCCCATATCGTTGCCTTACAGCCCCATAATTTCAAAATTATAAGAGTTCGGAAGGAGGGTGTTTACATTTTTCCATTTCAAGGGAGGCTCTTGCCTTCCTCAGCAGACACCTGTCTATTCAAACTGAGACAATGCCCCAGGACACCCAGGCAGGTGAAGAGGAAGTCAGTGCCCCTTTCCTCCTCTCTCCTGCTCCATCTCCCACCCCAGCATGGCCCCCAGCTGCAGGACAATCCCACTGCCAATGCCATCCTGCTGGGGAAGCACTGGGGGAATCTCCTTCCCCTTCCGTGTGGCACAGAGGCAAATCTCATCCTCTCTTTGTCCTTCCTCCCGCAGGCAAGAAGCTGAGGATGGAGACCAGGGAGGACAAATCCCCACAGCAGAACCTCATGGAAGAGGCCACTTTGAGCAGCTCTACTGCGCAGGAATCCAATGGAGAGGAGAAGTCCCAGAGGTCGCTCAGGAGAGGGGCACCAAACTCAGCCTGGGAGGAAAGACCCACCCTGGGCCAGGAAGGTGGACAGAGCTTCAGCCAGGGCTTGGAGCGGTGGTGCATGAGCAGCTTCACAATGGGGAGAAGCCCTACAAGTGCTTGGACTGTGGGAAGGTCTTCAGGTACAGCTCTGAGCTTGTCACCCACCAACGCATCCACACCAGGGAACAGCCCTACAAGTGCCTTGAGTGTCCAAAAATGTTTCACACCACTTCCACTCTCGTCAGGCACCAGCGGATTCACACGGAGGAGAGGCCCTTCCACTGCCCTGAGTGCGGGAAGGGCTTTAGAGAAAACATCAGCCTTGTTACCCACTGGTGCATCCACACCAGGGTGAGGCCCTACGAGTGTCCCAAGTGTGGGAAGAGCTTCACGCAGAGCTCTCATTTGACCAAACACCAACAGAGGCACCGGTAAGGGAAGCCCTGCAAATGCCCCCAGTGCAGTAAATGCTTCTTGCACTGCTCCAGCTTCATCCCCCATTGGAGGATCCCCTTTGGGAAGAGCCCTGGTGATCCATGTTCCCTGTCATTAACGCTTGGAAGACACCTGTCCCTCTTCCTGGCCCTGCCAATGACATGATGTGGGTCCAAGAACATGAGGGTCTGGCCATGGTTGTGTCATTATATTCACTCCCATATCAGGTTGTTGCTAGGGGAAGGAAAGGGACTCTCTCTCTCCCTCCCCTGAGAAGAAGGGTGTCCTTTCCAGGCAGGAGTGAACATGTGGCTGGAAAGAGACAGTCAGTGGTGTTGTAGTTTTCCCTGTAATTAATTTTTCTGAACCTTTCTGTTATCAGTGTTGTTGCTGTTCCTGTTTGTTTCGTTATCTGGGTGCTGTTCCCAATAAATATTTCTCATCCCATGGTGGGATTTTTGCCTTTTGTGCTTTCCATGGGAGGCGGGAGGGCAGTGAGCGGCAGCATGGTTTTAGCAGGAGCAGAAAATTGGGGAATCCCATTTCTGAACCCCGGCCCCTGGAAACCGAGCATCCCAGCTGGTCCCAGCCCTGGTGGCCATGGCAAGAGCCTTGGGAGCGGGTCCCTGGCTGGGGCTGTGGGAACCTCTTCCCTCTGGTGCCCAGGGACAGGAGTGGAGGGAACGGCTGCAGCTGAGTCGGGGCAGGCTCAGGTTGGATGTCAGGAAAAGGTTTTTGCCCAGAGGCTGCTGGGGCCCTGCCCAGGCTCCCCAGGGAAGGGTCCCAGCTCCAGCAGCGTTTGGACAGTGCTGCCAGGCCCAGGCGGGCATTGTTGGGGTGTCCTGTGCAGGGCCAGCAGTTGGACTGGAGGATCCTGGTGGGTCCCTCCCAGCTCAGCCAATTCTGTGGTTCTGGGATCCCATGAGCCTGAGCATAGGACTGCCAATGGTTGCCATGGCAATGGGCTCTGCCTGAAGGCCTGAGCTGGTGTCCATGGAAACCGCCCTTGGCATGGGGTCTCCGTGGAGCTGTCAGGGGACTGACCATAGCAACAGGGGGCTGGTGATGGTTGCCATGGAAACTGTCCAGAGCAACAGGGGGTTAGTGATGGTTACCATGGAAACTGACCATAGCAACAGGGGGCTGGGGAGGGTTGCCATGGAAACTGTCCAGAGCAATGGGTTCTGGTGATGGGTGCCTGCTAAGGAACTGAGTTGCCACAGGCACTCAGAGGGGTTCCATGGGAGGCGTCCTGATTTTTTAAGATTTTCTAAGATATTGACATTCTTGTAGCGAACTTTCTCACACACTTGCTGTAAATAACTCATTGTTTTGCATTCCTTTATGGAGGCGGAGAAAGTTGATGGACTCTTGGTTTGTCCACTGTCATTGGAGAGGTGGCACTGTCACCCTCCAATCCACTGTCACTCTTGGGAAAATATAAAGGTTGGAGTAAGAAAATTAACTTTCCTTTTTTTTTCACCATGAGAACAGCGATATATGCTTGTGTTTTTTCATGTCCTATAGCAACACATGGGAACTTTCCAAGAGTCTCCAGGATGTTCAAGACCTCGAATGTCCCATGCAGAGACAGGGGCTCCATGGAGACCTCCCAGGGCTTTCTGGGGATGGTAAAGAGCCCAGTGCTCAGAGGCAGTCACAGCCATTCCATGGTGACATCCCAGGGCACCTTGGGCTGCAAAGGCACCGATCTGTCACAGGCACTCACGGGGGCTCCATGGTGACATCCCAGGAGTCCCCAGGCTGCCAAAGAGTCAGGATGTCCCAGACACTCACAGGGGTTCCTGTCATGGGCAGAGTGGGAGCTTCAGGCAAAAGCTTTGTTTCTTCCTTGGAGAAACTCCTGCTGAGTTATGGGATGGAGAAATGGCACACAGCAGCCACCATAGAACCCATAAAACACTCCAGGACCCCTAGACTTCTAAAATTTCTTCTCAGAGAGGAGACTGGGAGTGGCTGGATTCAATCCCAGCCCCAGACATTGACAAAGGTGCAAAAGATTGGACAGGGGGAATTGAACTTGTCCCACAGGATTAATGATGGAATACCTGAGAGATTTCTAGAAATACAGCTCTGATTGATTCTGATCATGATTAGACACAAAGATCTTGATCAGAGTTATTTCCTCCACAGTATAGGAGATCTAACAATTAGAATATTCTGCTCTAGGCAGCAAGTTTGAAGTCAACAGGGCCTTGCTGGAGTTGTTGGAGCACACTGCAGGCAGAGCCTCCTGCTCCAGCAGGAGCTGCCTTTCCTGCGCCATGAGCAGGGCAGGTCCCGCTGCAGGAAAAGCCCCAGGCCAGCCCCAGCACAGGGAAGGGCTCGGGCAAACATATACACACACAAGGGCAGAGTGCCATGCTGGGAGCTGTGCCAGGGAGAGCCTGAGGCACCAAAGGCACCTTGGCAGCAGCAGCTGCTTGCAGGCCATGGCCAGAAGCCTCCCTTGGCAGCCTGGCCTGGTGGCCACCACTACAGAGCTGCTGCCTCAGGGCTCATTCCTGGCTGGGCTCTGAAAAGCCACTTCTGCTCCAGGAGCCTGAATGGGAAGCCATTGGCCCCAGCACCTCGGGGACAAGATATTAATGACAAAACTCTTCATGCCAGCAGAGCCAAGGCAGGGGCAGAGGAAAGGGGAGAGCCAGGCCCAGGGCACAGGGCTGCCATGGTGATGGCTGTAAGGTCACTGCTCCTGCAGCAGCCTGGCTGCCCTCAGCAGACATTCTGGTCAGAAGCGTTGTGAGGGCACCCAGCACATCAGAGAACCCACACTACAGGAATTCTGTCCTTGGGAATGAGAGGGTTTCACTGGGTCAGGCTGCACAAAGCTCCCGCTCTTGGACAATTCCTGGGATAGGCCATCCAATTCTCTAGAAAAACAGCTGCAGTTTCATGCCACTTTCATAATTGTAGAATATTTCTTCCTTCTAACAAATGTAAATCCACCCTCATTCAGTTTAAAGATATTGACTCTTTTTCTGTCATGGCAAGATTTGGGAGAAAATAACTTTGACCACAATTTTTCCATTTTCACAGACCTTATTTTTTTTCCAAAAATCTCCCAGGATGGGGTTTTGGAGGCCTCATCACAAAACCAGCAGGGGGAGTCTGCAGGCTCTGGGCTCAGTGGTGTGGAGACTGAGGACAGAACAGGAGTAGCCTGGGAGGGATGGAAGGGTGGTTTCAGAGGGGCAGGAGCTTTTCTTCATAGTGGGAATGAGCCTGAAGAAGACATAACAGCACCAAGAGCAGCTGGGGAGGTGCAGAGTGGACACTAGCAGAAAGGAATTTCCCTGCCAGGGCAGGGCTGTGGTGCAACACATCCCCAGCAGTAGCCTGGAGCAGCCCAAGGCTCTGTGTGGGCAGGCAGAGGCAAGCAGGAGGCAGAGCTGTCAGCAAAGGAAGGGCCCAGCCAGGTGGGGCAGCTGGGGGATGCTGACAGCCTGCAGGGACAGAGGCGCAGGGCAGGGACACCGTTGGACGGTTCCCTGCACCGTTGGACAGCCTGGGCTGCACAGGGCACAGGGATGGGCAGCAGCGGCAAGACAGCCCTGCCAGAGCCAACTTGGGCAGCACTTTGGCCATGGCTGCTAGCCCTGGGCCTGAGGCCATGTGAGAGTCTGTCCGAAATATCCTTCATTTTTGCCTCACGATTGCTATGAAGAGAGACCATCAAAAAACTAAAAACTGCTGAACCAGTAGTGGGGGGGGAAATCATGTGCCTCTTAGCTCTGTTTCCAGAGAAGTTTTTTGCTATACGCAACACTGAACTCAAAGGAGCACTCTGCCCTTTTTCCTGAACAATGGTCCTGGAATTTCTCTCCGCCTCCTGACCTGGCTGGTTTGTGCTTTAGCGTGGTCCCTCCTCCAAGAGAAGACCCCTCTCGCCCATCCTCAACCATCATGATAGACAAGTAGAGATGTAGGCCTCTTCATCAAGGACCCAAGACATGAAACCCCTGTGTGAGAAGGCTCCCTCTCACCTTCTTTCAGAGACTGGGACTGAAACCCTCCCAACTCGGGGGAGCTGTGCAGAGGGCAGGGAGGAAAGCTGCCCAGAGCAAGCACAGGTACAGGCAGTGGGCCATGAAAACAATAGTTCTCACTTGCTGCCTGGCTCGACTTTGTGCACCCCTGAACAAATACTATTCTTTCCCCCGAAGATCTTTGTTTCGGTTGTGAAATTCATTCCCCCTTCCCCCAACGAAAAATAGTATAACTTGAGGTCCAGAAGAACTGTGCCTCCGAGATCTCCCCGGACGTGGCCTGGCAGACTCCATTGGCTGGATCCCGAAGGATAACGCAGCACCACGTTTGGTAGCTATAACCCACCCCTCCTCTTCCTCCCTCTTTTCCTTATTTTCTCCTTTGTTCCCCCGGTTCCCCTCACCAATGCATTTCTCTTGTGGTTATTTCAAGAAAATTGCACTTGTTGATTGTAACTGCAAATCCCCTGTGCCGTGTTGGGTTTTTTTGCACCCTGAGATCACCCCTACGAACCATCACATCATCCATTCACTAGGACGGATCATGACAAATGGTCTCCATGATTCCATGGGGCCTTGCAATGTCACAATGATCTCCATGGATCCATGGTGCCTCTCAGGATCACAACGGCCCTTTGGCTCCACGAGGCCCTGAAATGCGGCAATGGCCTCTTGGTTCCACAAAGCCCTGCTGCTTCACACTGGCCCCTTGGGACCATGCAGCCCAACAGAACCACAATGATGTCCTTGTTTCCACGAGGCCCCACAGTGTCACAATGGTCCCTTGGATCCATGGTACTCTGCAGTGTCACAATGGCCTCTGCATGTCACAAGGCTCAAAAAAGTCACAATGGTCTCCATGGTTCCTCAAGACCCCACAGTGTCACAATGGCCCCATGGATCCATGGTACTCACAGTGTCACAATGATCTCCTTGGTTCCACAAGTTCCTACAGTGTAACAGGCTCCACAAGGGCCTACAGTGTCACCATGGCCCATTGGCTCCACAACGCCCTGCAGTGTCACAATGGTCTCCATAGGAAGGAAACAAGTGAGCCCCAGTGGTGCAGGGGCAGATGAGAGGCAGTCATCAGAGGCCAAGGCTAGCCAGACTTGACTGTATTAGCAGATTTTATCTGGGAGCAACCCTTGGATATAGGGAATTTTAGAGGTGGAATCCTAATTTCAGCCATGGGAGGCTAGACAAGAAAGACAGTTCTTTTGCATAGGAATAAAAGCACAGAGCCCCAGTGCGTCATGGTCAGATGGGAAGTGGCCCTTGGCATGGCTAACTCAGTGGGACCTGTCAGACAGCCCACAGGAGGCCAAACCAGGCAGACCTGTTCCATGTTCCCCTGATTTCATGGAGTCCCATACTGTCACAATGATCCCCTTGATTCCATGAGGTCTTGCAATGTCACAATGGTTTCTTGGTTTCACGAGGCCCACATGGCTCCATGCGGTCCTGCTGTGTCACAATGGCTCCTTGTTCCTATGGGCCCCACAGTTTGATCATTGACCCTTGCTTCTATAGGGCCTCTGAGTTGCACAATGGTCTCCTTGATTCCGTGAGGTTCCATAGTCTCACCGTGGTGATCTTGGACCCACATTGTCACAACTGACCCATGGTTTCATGAGGTTCCGTAGTGTCACCATGGTAGCTGTCAGAGGCTGGATGAGATCGACGTGCCGAGACACCTTGGGATGCTCGGAATGCCTGTGTGGGGTCAGGGCCAGGTCAGGCCTTGGTTTGTGGTGAGACAGAGCCCTGCCCCCAGCCCTGGCCTGGCAGAGCTGTCAATCACACAGCAGGGGGTGATGTTAACCCAGCTCTGATTAGCCCAGCTGTTAATCAATCACACACTAGCAGCTGGTGCTACTCTGGCTCTGATTGGACAAGCAACTGGCAGTCACACGCCAGGGGTGGGCCCATGAGGGCCCAGGGCCTTAAAAGCCGGAGGACGAGGACAGCCCAGGGTGTGGATCCTGGCTGTTTCTGGGGTTTCTGTGTTAGTGATGCTGGAACCTGAGCAGTTGGTACCTATGTGCATGTCCTTGTCCTTCTGTGGATCTTCTGTCTTTCTGTTGTTTGCTATTTCTTTTTCTAATCCTTCTTACCTGGAACCTTTTTGGGTTAATTTAACATCTTAAGGGATAAAGGTTTTTAGATTCAATTTGCTAAGTTATTGAATTTAATGCTATGATAAGGGTTTCATATTGAAGTGGATGTTGTATTAAACCCTTTGCAGAAGTTCCTTGATTGTCTATATTTTGCCAGTAAAATTTTGGGTCCTTTTGACCTCTTAGCTCCATTGATCAGAGCATGGTGCTGGTGTCAGTGAGGCTGTGGGTTCAATCCTGTGTGGGCCATTCACTTATGAGCTGGACTTGAGGATCCTTCTGGGTCCCTTCCTATCAAGAATATTCTTTGCATCTGGCCATGTTGATAATATCTGGTTGGTGTTTCTCCTGTGCACCAAACTCGAGTCAAGGAACCTTTGGTTACCCCCAGCTTTTCAGTGTTCTGGGGTGTTGCAGCCCTGCAGGCTCACAATGGCCTCTTGTTTCCATGAGGCCCCACAGTGTCACACTGGCCCCTTGGTTCCATGGGCCCCAACAGTGCCACCGTGATCCTCTTGGTTCCACAACTTCCCACAGTGTCCCACTGGCTCCTTGGTTCCCTGAGAATCTGGAGTGTCACACAGGTTTATGCCATTTGTCCTTGCTGCCCCTCAGATCCCCCTGGCCCACAAAGAGCCCCGAGCCACCCGTGAGGGACAGGCTCTGCTGTCCCAGGCTGGGCTCAGGGCTTGGCCTCTCTGCTTCCTGCAGCCAAGCCAGGCCTTGCTCAGCACTGCAGTTCCCTGCTCAGAGCCTTGGGCTCCCTGCAATCCTGGCCTCGAGGATCTGCTCTCAGCAGTCCCTGGGCAGCCTTTGGCACTCCCTGCCCTCACTGGGGCCCAGCCATGCTCCAAGGCACTTGGAGTTTTGCTGCTGACTCCTTGAGCAGCTTCTTCATCCTTCTCTCCGTGCCTGAGGCTCCTGGATCCAGCTCCAAACCCACCATGGGGATCATGAAAATACAGAATGCCCTCAGGGGCTCTTTGTCTCCCTTCCATTGTCTTTGAGTCTCCAGGGCTTGCGCAGTGATTGGAGTCAGTTTGGAGTTCTGTTCAGGAGGAAGATTTCAAAGTGCACCTCATGATTTATAGTTTTTTAATCATTAGTATTGTTTTTTATTTTTCAGTTCATTGAAGAGCTGATAGACGTATTCCCCAAATGATCTTGATGCTGAATGTCTCCTTAAGAGGTCTGGGCACAGAGAAGAATGACACCCTTGCAAGCTGACTCTGTTTGGACAACCTGCTCCTCATCCCCAGCCTCACCATGCCTGACATCATCCACCTGCAATTAACATCCAAAAATATAAAAAAAAATTAGTGCAATTTATTATTTATTTTTAATATTTTTTTCAATTAAATGTATTTATTGTATTTATTTCTTATTTGTAATAATAGTTGTTTCATTTTTATTACCAAATTTTATATTTATATCAAAAATCTATGCGTGTTTAGCAACCAATAAAATTAATGGTAACTGGTTCTAAGTATCACAATTCCCTTCATTCACTAATTCACGTCTATTAGTTATTAATTTTTACCCTCTTTCTGCTACTTTGCCCTATGTTTAGTAGTTTTGTAATCTTTTTAATCATGTTTTTCTCACACATGGTTCAAGGGGGCACTTGGGCTTACATGGAAATAATTTTGGGGCACATTTGGGGCAGTTTTGGGTCTGGGGAGGGAATTCAGAGAGAACTTCAGCGTCGGGAGGACACTTGGGGGAGCCGGGTGGGAAACGGGGTGGGGGGGAGGCACTCAGGGATTCTGAGGGACAATTCGGGGTCCAGGGGACCCCTTGGGGATGCAGGGGGGCCCTTGGAGATCAGGGAGGGGAATTTGGGGCCCTTTGGGGTCTGGGCGGGCCCTTGGGGGGCTCTAACGGGGCTTTCTGGGCGCGGGGGTGAAGGCAGAGCGCTAATGGCGCCCTGCAGAGCACGGGGGTGACGGGAAATCAAGTCCCGGCTGCATTCAAATGCCATGAGCGCCGCAGAGCATGATGGGAGCCGTAGTCCCAGAAGTAGCTCCACAGCAGCACTTGGGGGTCCGGGGAGCCAGTTGTGGGTGCAGGCGGCCACTTCGGGTCCTCAGAGGGCACCTGCGAGGAACCTATGGTTCCAGGAAGCCCTTGGGGGGCACCTACAGAGTCGTTATAGGTCCCTTTGGGGCACAGAACATGACGGGACTTGTACGGCCGGAACAGGTTATGTCGGGGCTCTGGGGTCGCAGGGCATATTGGAGATGGTGGTCCGGCTATAAAGACGCTCTACAGTGCGCAGAGCATCACGGGAGATGAAGTCTCAGCTGCAATGGCGCTCAGTGGATGCCGCGGTGCATGATGGGAGCTGGAGTCCCGAAAGGACCCATTGCTCGCTGTCGTCTTCACCAGCCCTTTCCATCATTCCAGAGGCTGGTCCATCACAGGGGATATCCTAAATCCACTCGGTGCCTGCTTCTTCTCCAGGTGTCTGTAAGGTTGCTTTGGCAATGAGTACCACACTCTGATTAAATTCTTTCATGAGGCACCTGTGCCAATAGCACCCATTTCCAAGCTCCAAGCTCAGGACAGTGTCCCAGGCAGTGACATGGGACACAAGGTCTGTCTGCAGTCATCCAGGGGTTTTTCTCGCCACCACAGGCACACAGCACTTGCCGTCGTGGGTTTGGGGTATAGTCAGTCTGCCAGGACTCCCCACACTTATATTCCAGCCCTCAGGGGCAAAATCCTCGCCAAAAAGGTTTTTTATTTGGGAGGTCAAAAACTCTTTATTTGATATTTCTGAGCCCAAATCCTCCCTAAATGAGTGTTTCTTAGCTCCCTAAACTGGTATTTCAGACACCAAAATATCCTTAATTGATGTTTCTCAGCCCAAAATCTCTCTAAATTGCTGCTTCGGAGCTAAAAATAGCCCTAAATTGCTTTCGTTGAGACTCGGAGCTCCCTAAATATTTTTTTTTCCCGAGCCAAAAGCCTCCCCAAATCAGTGTTCTGAAGCCCCAAAGCCCCCAGAATTGCTCAT
The DNA here is from genome assembly GCF_028551555.1 of Melozone crissalis. Lineage (NCBI taxonomy): Eukaryota > Metazoa > Chordata > Aves > Passeriformes > Passerellidae > Melozone > Melozone crissalis. Next base: position 9,914,516 of record NW_026535850.1, on the reverse strand, counting down.
TCTCGGCCCCAAAGCTCCTGAGCTCACCGTTCTGGCTCCGAAGCTGCTGACACAGGGGTTTCTAAGCCATGAAGTTCCCAGATCAGTGTTCCAGAGCCCTGATGCCCCTCACTCACGCCCTGTGCCCGGTGTGCCATCAGCCCGTGGGGTTCATCCCAGCCTGGGAGGCTCCGGGAGCGATGGGCGGGGAGCGCTGGCTGTGCCCATTTCCCACCCCCAGCCAAGGAACCGCTCCCTGACCAGAGCGGGGAAACCTCATTTAGGGGAAATTGGTGTAAAACCAGGAAAGGAGCTGCAGGGAGAGAGGGAAGAGCCCGTGGGGGCGGGAAGGGGTCGGGAACAGTGAGCTAGTGAGCTGTATCTATCCCAGTTTTTAAGCAGTGCTTGCGCCCCAGTGTAGAGCGGCTTCTTCCCAGACCTGTCCCAGGTAAGCGCCTGCCCCTTGCTCCCGGGTTTCCTCAGGGCTTGCTCCTTCTGCTCCCGAAATTGATGTTTCTCAGCCCAAAAGTTCCCTACATCACTGTTTTGGAGCTCCAAAGCTCCCTAAATAGGGGCTACAGAGCCCAAAATCGGCTTAAATTGGTTTTTTGGAGCCCAAAAGCTCTCTAAATTGTTCTTTTTGCTCTGAAAATATCCCCAAATCACTCTCCCTGACTCCCAAAGCTCCCAACATGATTTTTTCTCAGCCTTGAACTCCCCAAACCAGGGTTTCATAGGCCTGTGTGTCCCTAAATTGGTGTTTAAGAGCCCCAGTGCTCCCTAAATCAGTATTTCTGAACCCAAATGCTGTTTCAGGTCCCAAAAACGTCCCCAGGTGGGTGAGCCCCAATGCTCCTGAGACTCCTGTATTCTCAGCTGTGAACATCCCCAAATACCAATTTTTGAGGCCAAAAGTGCCCTGAAATGGTATTACTGAGCCTCAAAGTATCCTCAATTGCTGCTTTTGAGCCCCAAGTGTCCGGAGACTGAATTTCTGAGACCAGAAGTTCATTAAATTGGTGTTCCTGAGCCCTGAAGCTCCCCAAGTTGCTTTTCTGGACTCGCAGAGCTTCCTGAGTTCCCTTCACCTGAGCTCCAGGTGAAAACTGCGCGAGGGCGTACACGGCCCTAAGTCCGGCTAGCTGAAGGGGTGAAGCAGCCGACGCCCCTGCGCATCTGAGGCCAACCCCCCTTGGCGTCCTGGCCTCGGGCTGGGTTGGATCGCGGACTTGGATTCGTGCAGGACGAGACGAGAGAGGAGGCGACCACTTGCTGGGGGTAAAATGTCGGTTTATTGAAGAGCCCACATGCAGCAAAGGGCAAACCAACAGCTGGAAAAACCCACAGCAAATGGCCTCAAACATGGAGGGAGACAGAGTTTTACAGGGAAGGGGTGGAGAAGGGAGGGAAGCCCAGCTAACAAATGGGAGAACATATTGGGAGGCACATAACACAACTGACAGATGAACATATCCAATAAATACAAAGTAAAGGAGGGGCCCCGGGACACCAGCCAACCACAACCCCCAGAGAGAAGAAAGTTCTCGCAAGCAGGGAGGAGTGGGGGGTGATTGACTGGGCCCAGGGAGGAGGAAAACTTTACTTATATGGTGGGATAAGGGAGGAGCAGTTATGTAACTTAGGAGATTGACAACTAAGAGGGGCAGGGGTAACCATGGTAACCTAACTGCCAAAGGCTCTGTGGCGGGAAAACTGGAGGGGGAAGAACCATCTTACAAAGAGCAGGGGGGGAATAATACATAAAATGGGGGAGCAAAACCAAGAAACTTAAAAACACACTACAACAAAAAGGCAGCGCTTGGGAGGTGGAGCACACGGGCCAGCAGCCAAGCAAGGCAGCACCACCCGCGGCTGTGTGAGCAGGAGCCCCGCCGGGGAAGGGCTGATCCCTGCCCAGCATATTGACACCACACCTGCCCAGCCACAGGGGGCTGTGGCACTCAGGAACCACTGCCCTGGAGGTCCCTGGGGTGGCAATCCTCCTCCAGCTGTTCTCCAGTCCTGGTGGAATTTCCTAAAGAATATCAGTGTCTGCAACAACAGAAGCGTGACCCTGCCCAAACAGAAATGTCTGCAGCAGAGCAATCTGCACAGTCTGCAGCTGCCCCTGTGGGCAAGGCCAGTGCAATCACTGTTGGCCATGCACAGCAGTGACACCCCCTCCTCACAAAGGCCTCTCGAGCATTGACCGTCCCTGGGCTGGGCACTGCTGAGGGCCCTCAAGTGCTGAGATCAGTTCTGCCAGAGGGGATTGAGTGGGAAAAGCTCCCTGGACCATCCTGCGGCCTTCACTGGGTTTTGCTGAGGCCTGAGGGAGCCCTGCTGCCCTCCAGGGCCCCAGGGCTTTCAGTGTCTTTGTCTCATCAAGGCCTAGCAGTGCAGCAGAGGGTGGGGAACCAGTCAGGAAGGGTTGGAGGGAGACCACAAAGTAAATATTTCATAGAATTCCTATTCAAAGCCGATTGTCCCTTCCCACCCACAGTCTACAGACACTAATCCAGTTCCTAATTCGTTCCTACATAGAGAAAAAATCGTCACTTCAGGCCTTATTTATTTATTTAATGTTATTTTTGACCAATAGCAAAAATTGTTGCCATGACTCTTGCTACACATTAAATGGGAGAAAAGTAAAAAGTAAGTACCATGTTGATTAGGCCCAGCCTGGATGCCATGAATACATTATGGCCAAATGTTTGTTTCTTTGATCTTGGGGGATCAGGAAATATTTTTAGTCTGAATATATAATAAATAGTTATTTCATGGAGTGAGTAGAACTTAAAAATATAAAATATAAATATTAAAACAATAGCTCACCTTAGCACCCCAGACAAAGCATAATGAGATTTCACCACCACTCATACAATGCTCCTGGATTTAACTCACGTGCTGGTATTAATGTTGTATTAGACTCAATGCATAACTCAAAATGTCTAATTTATTTGGCCTCTGTTGGCAGACCAGACTCTGTTGGTCTCTGGGCAAGAGACTGCACTGACAATGCAGAAGAGAGAGTTTTTTGTGAGGTTTTTTTTTGTTTTCTTTTGGCTTGGTTTTTTTGTTGTTGTTGGTTTTGTATGTTTACCTTTCTCCTCTCTCCCTGCAGCGCCTCATTTTCTTTTGCTTTATCCTCTCCTCTTCTGTCTTTCCTCCTTCATTTTCTTTTTCCACCTCAAAGCTTCCACTTTGCCTCAGGATTGCAGCTCTGGCCCTGCCAAAAATAATTCTCCTGTCTAAAGCAGTTGTCAGGGCTCCTTCAAAATAGGAGAGACAGAGAGGACAATGTGTCTCTGACTGTGAGAAGTGGGGTGACCCATCCCTGGAAGCACAATCATCTTTCCATGAGCGGTGATCTGAGCTAATGTCTGTGCTCATCAGTGATCAATGGCAGAAGCACATCCAGGACAGCTCCACGTGCACATCATCTACTCATTGTTACTGTTTGAGAAGCCATCTCGCTATTGCTCTGCTTTAGGAGAAAACCCCTCAAACTCTGAGCATTTTTTCCCATTTATATGCTTTCCCTCCTTTCAGACCAGAGCAAAACAGCAAAATGTAGTGGGAGGAGATGGAGCAGGGTTCATTCCTGGGAAATCACCCCTGGCATTTCCTGTCTGATGCCTTCAGTTAGACCTGTGGGACAGCCATGGGCCCTAGGGCTGTGACTTCTCTTGGGTCCCTGCCGGCATTTCTCTATTTCTATTCCTCCCCTCTTTTCCTCACCTGGGTCTATCCTCTCCTTAGGCACCAGGAAAGCTTTCTTACATGCAGCAGCTTTTGGCACGGGGTCCCTTAATTCAGTCCAGGTCCTCCTTCTCTGGAACGTGGCCAAAGAAAACAGAAGGTCCCAAGGAGCAGAAAGCCTAAGGAAATGGAGTGCAAGAAAGAGGGAGAGCAGAGCACAGCAGTGAGCTGTGCCCTGAGCAGACCTTTCCTCACTCCTGAGCAGTCCCTGTTTCTGCCTTCACCTCGTCCCTGCTGCTCTGATGGATGTGCTCAGAAGAGACAGGTGGCTTTGTTGGAAGGGTCAGCAGGGCCCTGCTTTCTGCAGCCAGCTGTGCAGAAGAGGATATGTGGGAAACTTCCCAGTCTGACCCTTCCCAAGGCTCTCTGGCCATCACACTCCAGCCACCAGAGGTGTTCAGTGTTGGGAGGAGCCACTCCACAGCAGTGGCTGCAGTGCCCCAATGGGCCCTGCTGGACTCCCCACACCCAGCCCCTGTGTCCTCCCTGGTTCCAGCCCAGGTTCCTCATAGCAGTCTCACCTGTCTGATTCCATAAAGCCATTTATTCCCAGTGCAGTGACACAGAAACACCCTGAGCTGTTCCCCCAGCAAGGGAGCCCCTCAGTTTTATCCCCTCAGTCTGCATGCCCAAGGCTCAAGTCTGGCTCTTCCTCCCGGGCCCTCAGCTCCTGCTGGGTCTCTCGGTGTCCCTTCCCCAGCGGTGCCACCACTCTTGGTGCCCTTTGTTGGGCTCTGTTGGCAGTTCATGAGCTCTTGTCTCAGGCTCCCACCTGGAGCTCAGCTTGCATCAGGCACTGCAGCTGCCCCAGCCACCTGCACCAGGTGTGTTCACAGCCAGGAGAAGGGAGAGTGGGAGTGAGGTGATTTCAGTTTTGTCTTTGTTACCCAGCTTGCTGCTCTATTGGGAATTGCTGAAAAAGCAAAGCAATCGTCTGTCCCCAAGTCAAGTCTGGTTTGCCCATGGTGGCAGCTGGAGAGGGATGTCCCAGGCTTTATGTGAGCTCTTCAGTTGTATTTTTTCCTCCTATCCAGTTGAGGAGGGGGAGTGAGAGAAGTTTGATGGACATTTGGCAGCCAGCCTGTAAATATTCTCAGTTCAGTCAAAGAATGAACAGAGACAATTTCTCACAAACTGAACCTAACAATCCTAGGGAAAAAAAAAAACCAATTAATATCTCTCTTTCTATAACCATTGTTTATAAAAATGGTTTGTTAGAGTGTACTATTCATAGTGCATCAATAGTGTGAGAGGTTTTCACCTTAAGACCAATCAGGTCTTACGTCCACTACTGTTCCTATATGAACTGTATATTTCTTAATACTGTACACGAATAATAAAGTGTCTTTCATGCCTTCTGCATCATGGAATGAGTGGTAATTGTTCTCTGGTCGGGACACCTCCTGCGTCGACTCCAGCCAAGGTCACTTGTCTTTTCACCATAGATTTCTTCATAGCTGGTCAAGATAACCTCCAGGATTTGAGTCTGAAGGAATGGAAAATGGTCCCTTGCCTCTGAGGAAAATATGACTGGGGTTGAACACCAGGTTCTGCACTCTGCAAAAGCAGAAGGTCTTAATTTTTACCAAGGAAGATGAAGTGTGTGTCTGTGAGAATTCTCAGAGCTCCAGGGCAGACAAGATGGGTTAGGGACCAGCTGGAAGTGCAACAGAACATCTTATCAACTGCCTTATCTTCTCTAGTGCTGAGATGTTGCTCACCACAGAGATTTTGCCCCTCTTTTCCCTTGCATTGCAGAGTGAACCTAGAGAAAATGATACGGGAGACCACAAGCAAGGACTGAATATCTTGGAAAGAGCTGTGTTCTGTTTAGACAGTGATGCAAGGCAAAATCAGTAAATTAAAAAACCCTGAGTAGAACAGCGGTTTGAGTAGTATGAGGGATCTATGTGTCACAAAAAAGCTCTTAAATGCATTTTTAAAACCTAAGGGGAAATACCATAGTGAAGCTTCCTCTTGTTCATTTTTCTTTTTCTTTTCAGGTGAACCTAATGACCCCAAAAGAGGGAGTTCATGGCAGCATGACCAAGAAGGTCAATTTGAGTTCATAAGTAAGTGTGGACTCATGGCTCCCATTGCTCTTGCCTGTGCCTATCCTTGGGAACCTTGGATGGGATGTGTTATCCCTGAGAGAAGTGAGGCCAGTGGAGATCTCTCCCCTGAGCACGCTGCCTGCAGAACCCCTTCCAGAGCACAGCAGAAGGTCTGGCCTTTGGGCTGGGATCAGTTTGGTCAGAGGGGTGACCTCCTTTGACCAGGGACACATCCTACTTTAGCGGGGGATGTTGCTGAGCAGGGCTTTGAGGGTCAGGCTGAAATGAATGTGCCAAGGGACAGTGAAGGGGCCTGGGAGGTTCCTCTCCACTCCTGGTGTGTGGCAGAAGAGTCTCACCCTCTCGTGGGTGGCTGTGCTCTGGTGGGACTGAGACACCTGTGTGGTGCCTGAGTGCTGTGGCAGCTGAGGCAGCTCCCTGACCCAGGAGAGCCTCAGTGGGCCCGAGGGTCAGGGACCCCCTAGCACTGCATGGGGCTCCTGGGCCAGCTGTGGAATGTGTTCTGCCCCAGAACCTGCTCAGTGCAGCCCTGGAGTTCCTTGGGGAAAGGTCCTTGTTAAATACCCTGTCTTTGATTTTATTTTTATGTGCACCTGATGTCCAGTGTCTGTGGCTGCTGTCTGTCTGGCTCAGAAAGGTGTAGAAGCGCTATTCAAAGAGCTAAGTAAGTGTGCTGGATCCCATTGCTTTTGTCTGTGGCCATCCTGGGAACCCTTGGGATGGGATGGGATGGGATGTGTTATCCCTGGGAGAAGTGAGGCCAGTGGAGATGTCTCTCCTGAGCACATTGCCTGCAGAACCCCTTCCAGAGCCCAGCAGAAGGCCTGGCTTTTGGGCTGGGATCAGTTTGGTCAGAGGGGTGACCTCTTTTGACCAGGGACATGTTCTACTCTAGCAGGGGTGTTCCTCACAGTTGGTAATGGTTTCAAAGACACAGCACATCCCTTCTGGGATTTCCTTTCCTTTCTTTGAGCACTAAAAGAGGAATCTCACCCTGGGTTTAGCTACAGGGACAAAAGGCAGAAGCCTTTCTGTGCAGGTGAGTGCCACTCCTTGCCCACACTACCTGGAAACTGAACCCTGCCAAGCAGGAAGGAGATCCAGAGCTCTGTCCTGTATGAGGGCTCAGTGCAGTCAGATTGAGCAGTCCCACCTGTCCATAAATTCCCATTTCCAAAGGCCTGCAGCCAGTCCTTTGTTACATTGCCCATCCCCATGCAGATGCCCAGGATGCCAGGGTGCAGAGATGTCCCAGCAGGGGCTTTTTCCCAGCACAAGCAGAAGGAGAGGAAACAAAAAACCAACCTGTAGAAGACCTAAGAAGAGACCTGTGGGAACCCAGAACATCCCTCTGGCTGTCCAGGATGGCCAGGACCCCTGCCAGGGGGCTCAGAAGCCCTGGCACGGAGCCCAAAACACCAGTGGATTTGATTATGACCCGTGGAGCAAATTACAGACCTTATATGAAGATCAGCATGCCACAACAGTTTAGGTAGAATATTAGTGAAGTTATCACACGATGGAAAAGTAGATTTTTGGGGTTTTTGGTATGGGGGTTCTGGAGGCAAGATGGAGGGAACTGGGTGTGTCCAGCCTTTCTCCTTCTTCTTCTTGGCCTCCATCTTCTGCTGTGATGTTGGCACTTACTGATTGGTTTAGAGTAGAAGCTCACTGTCTAACATAGGTGATAGGTATTGGAAAGTAATTGTAAACATTGTACACGTAGTTTTTAGTATAAAGACATAACACCGCCCCGGGGGCAGGCAGAGTGCCTCAGACTGTCCTGCTGAGCTGACCTCGGCAGGGCAGGAGAAAATTTTTTATAGATAAGATAAAATAAACAACCTTGAGACTGAGAAATGAAGAGCCCTGACTCCTTCTTCAAGCGTCAGGCTGGGAAAAGAGATTTTGAACTTTTCTTGGGGTCACTCTGAGCAGCAAGAGACGTTGAGACACTGGCATCCCTGGTGGGCTCCAAGAGGGCACCCAGGTGGGCTCTTGGCAAGCAGCCATGCCACAGCCATCAGCCGCTGAAACCCAGCCCGAGAAGGAAAGGAAACAGGCACTCTCAAGGGAAAAATCCAGAAAGAGCATCTCGACCTCTGCTGAGAAGATTCGTTTCAAGCTCGACCCGGAAAGAGGAGGACCAGAAGCATGCCTGGAAACCCTCACCTGCGAGCTGCTGGACGGTGACCAGGGCAAGCTCCGGACTGACCTTGCAGATGATTCAGCTTTTGGTAAGAAAAGTCAAAATCGAGAACATGGAGGGGACATGCTCCCAGGAACAACCCAGCATCTTGTTAGCCCTACAGGGCGTGGTAGCCACATACCCTGTGAAAATCTCTGAAAAAAGATAAAACGGCCTTGAAGCTTTTATCCCCAGCAAAGGTAATGTTAGAGGCAATTTCGTAGAATTCCGCGGGGGCTGTCAGCTATCAACAGGCAGCAGTATTCTCTCGAGGATGGGGGAAGTCATCCTGCCATCAGCAGGCGGCAGTTGCCCTTACCGACCAGGGAGGGGCAAAGGTAATCCCTAGCAAACAGGTGTGGGAGGAATTGGCATCATCTCCAGAGTGCCCAGGGTCCCATGGGTCCCCAGAACGCCCAGAAACCCCAGAACTCTCAGGTAGAGGAGGGCGGAGGGGGTCGGGGAACCCGGGGCAGAGCCGCTTCTCGGCGACTGGCGAACCCGTGCCACGGCGGCGCCGGCCGGGAGCAGCCTGGGGGGGCCGCAGAGGCGGCCGTGGGGGCCGCGGAGGCCGGCGGGGGCCCACGGGGGCAGCGGGGCAGTCGCAGGCACAGCAGCGGCGGAGGCGATAGCGCGCATGGCGGTGCCCGCAATCGCAGCAGCGGGCAGTCGGCAGCGTGCAGGGCACGGCCGGCGGCTGCGGGGACAGCGCCGAGCGGGGCCGGGCCGGGCGGAGCGCGGGAGCGGGAGGCGCGGGGCAGGCGGCAGCGGCGGGCGCATGCGCGATGGCGGCGGCGGCGGTTTCACGCAGGTGGTGCCAAAGCCGCGCGCGAAGGGCAGAACCCGCGCGACTGCGATGGCGGCGGGCGGCGGTACCCAGGGAACGCGCACGGGCCGCGGCAGCCGCGCCGGGCGGGACTGAGGCGGACGGGACGGGACGGCTGCAGCGTCCCTGCGACCGCCACGGAGCGCGGCAGGCGCCCGGTGATGACGCACAAACCCGGCAGCCGGAGCGGGGCGGGTTTTTCCCCAGTGCGCAGACGCGGCACGGACACGGCCGAGCGGGGACCGGAGCCAGAACGGGAGCGGGGCAGCGCCGGTGTCGGTCACGGGCACAGAGGGCGTTCCCCAGACCGCGCCTGCGCCGAGAGAAGCGCCGGGGAGGCGCGGTCGGGGCGGGGGCATCCGCACTCCCGTGAGGGCAGCGGCAGAGACCGGGCGCGGTCTGCGTGCCGCGGTCACGCAGCCAGCCCCGGCAGCCAGCGCATAGTTTCAGCCTCCATCAGAATCTCAAGCGGGAGATTTTTCGCGGCTGCAGCGCATGTTGTGTGAGGCGCACCGAACTCCTCAACAGCCCGGTCCCACAGGAGTGACGGAAACAGCATTTACCAGATGATCAGGCTTCAGATGCAAAAGATGGACATGTAAAAAAGCTGTCCAAAATCAGTGTAAAGTGAGAAAGCACACAGGCTTTTTCCCAAGATACAGAAAAAAGGGGAAACCAGTGCAAATCAGTGGTATTCCAAATATGATATAAATGGAAATCTTCTGTTGTGCAAAATGCCTCTCAGGGAGGTAAACCACCATAGAAAGATAGAAGTATTAGTAGTGATTCAATTACCTGAAATGTCTCTGAAGACAGAGTATTTGAGAAATATCAATCAGATCCTATCTGTGGGGTCACCAGCTGATTCTCCAATGATTCAGAATTTTGTTGGTATTGAGTTTGTAACCTTTGTTATTTTTGGATTTTATAGGTGATACTGATAAATAAGGATTGTTATTAATGCTATATGAATACTTTAGAAAAGTTGTCATAACCCCTTCAAACACTTCTTGTTGATAAGTTGATTATATAATGAGAATTCTCAGAATTTATGATAAGAATTATGATCAAGGTATTGTTGTAATATTTACAGCCAGCTTTCATGTGTTTCACTGTCTCTTTGAGTGATCATCTGCAAGACACGTATCTCTTCAGAATCTTGTCTTTTTGTTTTTTAACTACTCATGTTTTTTAGGTTTCTTTTAAATCCAGATTGCCAGTTTTGTGGTTTTCTTCAGTTATTATTTCTTCAGTTATTATACAGTACCTCAGCCGAGAATTCAAGAGGTTTGCTGTGTTTGAAGAATTTCTGTCCTGACGGAAGTTGCGGAGGGATTCAATTCTTTAATGGTTTGATTGATCTTTAATCCTAAGGTTTCCTATTCATAATTGCTGTTTTTAAGAGTCTTGTTTTAAAATATATTAAGTGATGTCCATCAATTAGAGTTTGAACTCTGGCCAAGGTCTAGCTCTTCTTGAATGGAATGTTTGACAATCAACCCAGATGTTTTCTGCATCAAAAAGTATTCAAGTCCTTTTGGCTTGGCTATTTGACCATGTATGATAGCTGAGCCTGATTTCAAAGGGAGTTTGAGAAACATGAATCCAGACATGAGTTCTCCAGTTCTCTGTTGTTTTAAGGTTCATCAGGTATCGCAGACTCTGGGATGACAGTTCAGTGTTGCAGTGATTGATAACTGTATGACTGCAGATGTGTTATTGGTTATGTGTATTATCTGATTGATTTCTAATTGCTGTTATCTTACATTTCCCTATGCAGTATTGCATAGAGACTGAAACAGAACAGACCAATGTTTTATTTTCATATATGCAAAAAGCCAATCATATAATGCACATTTTTCACAGTGGTGGTAGCACGTAGCTGCAACGCAGCTTTGTCTCCCCTTCCCAGGGAAGTCCTGCTCCATGACCTTTATCTGCCTCCCCAGCAGCTCAGTGGTAGGAAAAGCCACTTGAAGTGGCTGGTGGATTCTCCCTCGGTTTTTTGGCAGAGGCTTTGAGCCAGGAGGTTCTCTGGAGGGATGCTGGCTTTGGAAACCTCTCCTGAGCTTGCAGGTGTGGAGTAAAACTCCCTGCTGGACCAGTGAACAAGTTATCCTCTGATCCATCTGGGACCCCCATGGCTTGAGGTCAGCCCTTGCTGGGGAGCTGCTGCTTGGGAGAAATAGCCACTCCCTTTTCATAAGTTTAGAAAGGTTTATTAAACCTTATCAAAATACAACAGAAGACTGAATAGAGAAAATGTTATGGCGCCAGGAGCAAAGGATTTTCCACACTATGTGCTCACCCACACAATGGAGGTTTTGCCTTTTAACCCTTTAGCCCCTCCCAAAATTCTGTCCATTGACCCCTTCTTCACTGTCCAGTGGTGGAGTTTACTTCCTCAAATCTTGATTGGAGGTCAGATGTCACCGTAGTGACAAGCTGACCCTCCCAAATATCCCAACCCTGGCTGTCCCTTGATACCAACTGTGGGGGTAAAAAAAATTTTTCTTAACCTCTGTACATGGTATTTGTCTGTTAATTGTGAGAGTCAATCATTGTGGCATTCACATTCTCTGAACAGAAACACATAATTCTCTCTCTCAAGGTTTTTTTTTTCCTGGAGAATCACAGAGAAAAGAAAGAAAACAATTCTTATCTCTATCATGTGGAATGTGTTAGGAAGATTCTTTACCTGAAATGATTTGTCAGTTGGATTCTGCTGAGGATTGTTTTGTTTCCTTGGCCAATTGGAAAAAGCTTTGTCTTGGCTGTCTGGAGACAGTCACAAGTTTTCTTTAGTATTCTTTAGTATTCTTTAGTATTCTTTGTAGTATGCATCTTTAATATAGTGTAGTACAATGTAATATAATATAGTTTAATAAAGCAACTGTTCAGCCTTGTGAATCAACGGAGTCAGCTGCCAATCGTTCTCTGTGTTGGGGCATCCTGCTTTTTGATAAATCATCACATTACTCATCTCTCACACTGCTGCTCCTCCCCAAGTGCTTTGCTCTCCTGCACTCACACTTCTCTCTGCCAATCTGTGGCTTATTAAACAGTCTGCTGGCTTTGTCTCTCCTGTGGCTGCAGGCAGCATCAATTCCTGTGGACACGGAGAGAGCTGTGGCTGGAAAAATTAATGGAGGGGAAAGAAACAGGGAAGGAGAAGGGCTCTGGTGAAGATCACACTGCCCTCCTGAGGCTCCTGGGGGAGAAGGCAAAGTTGCACCAAGACCCCATGCTGTTCTCTGATGACATTTTTTTCATTGAGCCAATGGTAAGTGATAGCTGAGACCTCATTTTCCTCCTCTTCTTCCTCCTCATCCTCCTCCCCCTCTTCCTCCTCCCATCCACTCTACCCCCAGCTGTGGTCACTGGGCAGATCCTCAGCTGGCTCGATGTGCTGGGAGGGAAGACATTGAGTTTCTGGTGCACCTGCAGAGCTCGCCTAAAAATGCCAAATGCTAAAAGCATTTCTGCCCTGGAGGCTCAAGGCAGGGCTGGGAGCCTGACAAGGCCAAGCTGTGCTGCCAGGGCCTGAGCTCAAGGGCACTCTGTGCGTGTCCTTGCAGTGTCCACAGGGAGCAGTTCTTGTAGGTAGGGGCTCCCCCCACACGTGAGGTTCAGCAGAGGCTGTTGGAGCACTGCCAGCTCACACACTGACCTGAAGCTTGCAATGTTTTGCTGGGAAAGTGAGGCCAAATTCAGCCTAAGGCTAATCATAGAAATGCCAATCCCCTCCTGTAACCACGCCTTGCACTATTTCTGAGTGTCCCTTCCAGTGTCCTCTGTGAGCCTGGACACAAGGGTGGAAGGTTGAAATGGGCCTTTGGAGTTGTCCTGCACACAGGGACAGAAAACCTTTTCCTTTTCTGTTTCTGCAAGCAAACCACCACGTCCTCATATCAACCAGAGCCCTGATTCTGAGTACTGGCATTGTGAGAGGCAATGAAGGCCTGGTGTCTGCACAGTGCAACATCCCTTCTCATCTTGGAGTAAACCCTAGAATAATGCCAGCCTCTGCCTTCTTTTAAAGCAGGTTAAACTAATATTTTTATTTCCAAGGTTCTGGTTCCAGGCAAATTTGGGAGAGAACCCCCAAAGGGGCTCCTCTAGGAAAGCAGATTCAATCGGCCCCTCCCCCAGCTGGTCCTGGAGAAAAGACCTCCTTGAAGGGGAAAAAACCTGTTTATTAAACAATAAACCCTAAACAGTATTAATCAATAAAACCCCTTGCTGCTCCAAAAGAGATGACAAACTCAGAAAGTCCCTCCCTGGGTTGCAGCTCAGCTCACTCAGTCTCTGATCAGTCCCTCTGGTCCTGGAAATGTCGCAGGCCAGGCCCGGCCCGGTGGCCGCAGCTGGAGCTGCCAATGCTCTTCTGGTGTTCAGTCCAGAGCAGTTTTGAACAGGTCCAAAGAAAAGGGAAAAAAACTCCACAGTCCAGGGAACTTCTTTGCCTCAGCAAGCTAAATTAACTAAAAGCAGAGGAGAGCTCTGTCCCGCTGTCTGTCCAGCCGCAGACAATGCAGTCCAGGAGCAGGAGTGTGGAGGAGTGAGTGCAGTGTCTGAAAACAAACTGCTGCTTTTTCTCTCCCCCCTTCACTCTCTGCAACAAGTCTTAAAGGTGCAACACTTATTATTCAGCATAAACAGAATAAGACGATTTGGGATAAAAGCAGCATATAGTCAACCCAGGACAGGGGTCATGTTCTCTTCTTGTGAAGAGCCACCAGTGCACAGTGGCAGTTGCATCCCACTGTAGCTGACAGCAGCATGATGTGACCAAGAGCCTTTGTCAGAGTAGCAGGAGTATTGTGGAGAGTGGGAGCTGAACAGCTGAGCATTGAGAGCTTCTAGTGCTGTGTTGAGCTGGGTTTTGAGTGTTTCCTTGGGCTTCTTGTGTTTTTCACTCATTACTAATGCTCTAAACAGAGGCTTACAGGTGTGGTTGAAAACAAGAAATGTGAAGTTTGAAGAGAAGTGTTTTGCTGTCTCTTTCTGCTGTAGGAGGGAGAAATCGGGCTGAATTGTTTGGCCAAAATCAAGATGACCTTCAAACCCCTGGAAGCACTGGAGAATGGCAGTGTGGCTTACTGCAGCATCTCAGGTACAGCTCCTTTGCCCTGCTTCTCTCCCCCTCAGTGAAGCCATGGTGCAAGCCTGAGCCCACTGGGCTCCCATGGAAGTGCTGGGAAGAGTCCCTGGTCAGCAGGGCAGTGCTGGCACTTCCCCCCTGGCCCTGCAGGTCCCAGGGAGTCTCCTGTGCCAGGCCAGGGCTCAGAATGCTGTGTGTGCCTGACTGATCCCAGAACAGCCCAGGCAGTGCAGGGAGAGGTTTTCATGCCATGGCTTTGCCAGCAATCCCTCAAAGGCCAGAGAGCTGCAGAGCAGAACAGCTTTAGTGAACGAGCACTCAGCCCCTGCAGGCCCCTGGCCTCCAGGATGATGCATCCATTTGACATGGATCCATCATCAGGCAGCAGGCACTGAGTTAGAAATGTGTTCCCTGAGCCTGGATCACCTCCCAGTGCCCAGACAGCAGCAGAGCAGAGGTGACTGAGCCCCCCTGAGCCCAGGGTGTTGGTAGAAGGAGCAGCCTTGGCCAGCACCTGCCTCTCTCTCTTTGTGGGAATTGAGCCCTTGCAGCTCTGTCTGTGGAAATAGAACACAGTGCTGAGTGTCAGGAGTTGGGGACTTTGGCAACAAAGTCCTGTACTCCTGGGCCAGGTAGTTTGGGAATTGCCAAACTCAGAAGGAGCTTTGTGCCTTCACTGAATGATTTCAAAGCTCCACTAAGTGCATGGGAAGGACAGCATAGAACCAGAGTATGTTAAGGATGGAATGGACCTTAAAAGCCTCTGGGCAGGAACACCTCCCCCTAGAACAGGTAGCTCCATGCCCCATCCAGCCTTGCTTGGAACACTTTCAGGGCTGGAACCTCCACAACAGCCCTGGGGAACCTGCTCCAGTGTCTCACCACCCTCAGAGTAAAAAATTTCCTAATATCTAAGCTAAATTTCCTTTCTTTCAATTTAGACCTGTAACTCCTTGGCCTGTCACTACAAGGCAGCAGAGATGTTTTAAACTCAGCAGACTGGTGGCTGAAATTGGAAAGCAGCCCAAGGAATGGGTTAGTAATTAGAAGTCAACCCCAAGGCTGAGGGAAGAGGAGGGTCCATATCCTCTCCTGCAGCATCAGGAGCTGGTTGCATCCAGCTCAGAGTCAGGGACTAGCACTGAGGCAGCCTGGAAAATAGAGTATAACAGAGGGAATGATTGTACTGCAATGGACATCTCTCCCCAGGCTGTGAGAGCAGGCTGCCCCTGCACCTCTCAGGAGAAGGCCAAGGACCCTTGGAAGAATTCAGCTCTCCTACTCTGAACCTTGGGAACATTTCTATCAACGCCCCCACATCTATGAGGTGAGCAGCAGGGCTTGGGGTGGATCCTGATGGCTCCTGAGGCAGGAGCAAGCCTGGTGGAAGTGTGGAATTGCTGCCAACCTGGGCAGTTGTGAGCAGGGAATATTTGATCTACTGGTGAAATCTGGGAGGGTCTGAAAGGTGTGTCTGTTGTTCATGAAGCCCCAGTTCCTTCCTTGGGAATCAGCTGGGAGGCTTGCTGCAAAACAACCCCTTGACACATGAAACGAAGCCTGGGTCAAAAAGGGATGTTCAGAGGCTTTTGTGGCAGTGCCAGACACAAGGCACCTTTGGACTGGGCTGTTCAGAAGCAGCTGGAAGAAACTGGCTGCCTTTGAGCTTCAGTCCACTGCAGACAGCTTCCAGTCAAGTGTCTCCTGCTTATTGCTGCAAGTCACAGGAAAGCCATCCAGCCTCCTGGCTCAGTGCTGGCCCTTGCACAGGGCTTGGGAGTTCTTTCCCTTGCTGACCAGTCCCTCACCACACTTCAGCCTTGGTGCATCTCTGGCTCTAGAAAGAGAAAAGTGTTCCTGAGAATAAAGCAAAGCATTTTTCTACCTATTTGCCTCCTCCTCAATAGTGTCAAGTTTGCAAAAAAAACCAAAGAGGGAGCAGCTGAAAGAGGTAGAAAATGAGGCACTACATCATGCCAGACACTTCCAAAAGCTTGGCTGTGGGATGCAAAGACATGCTGAGTTTTCTTACCAAAAGATGATGCTGTCTATACATTTTGATGCTGATGCCTCATAATCAATGTATTGTTTTCATGACATGGGAAAAGGTGAATGAGTAGATGGTGCTGTTGGAGCTGTGCTCAGTGGGGCAGCAGCAGCTCTGGGGTGATTCCCTACGCAGCTGCAATCAGCCCACGTTGCTCTCAGGGCCAGGTCTGAACGAACTTGGTGGTGCTGAGCAGAGGTGCACTGCTCTGTGTCCATGGGATAACCCCAGGGTTGTGGACTCCAGTTCTGTGGAGTTGCCACTGCTTTGCATGAAAACCCAAGGGCAGAACTTGTCCTGTTGTATTTTTTTGCCATTCATAGCATCGTCTGCTATTTCTGGGCATTAATTGTGTCATTAGACAATAACTCACAAGAAGGGAAGATTCCACATATATTTCCATTTTGCTTTCTTGCTGCTGCAGGTGGAACTGATAAACCTAGGAGCTATTGATGCTCCCTTCACCTATAGCCCTTCAACTGCAAACGTGGGCTTCTGCTTCAAGTTTGCGCCTGAGGAGGGCATCATTGCACCCGGCGGGACCCAGACTGCTCAGATCTCCTTCAGTGCCACCATAGTGGGGAGGTTTGAGGAAGAATTCCAGTTCAGTGTGGCTGGATCTCCTATATCTGCACTCCTGACTATCAAGTAAGGACGGTCAAAGCCAGGCACGCGCCCGCACGTCCTCAGCACAAGAGAAAGGGGCGCCCCATGTGAGCGGTCCCAGCCCCTCCACAGGTGTGGGATTGGTGCCGAAAGCCAGACAACTCTTAGTGGTGGATCACTCAGCTCGTGCATTAATGAAGAATGCAGCTAGCTGCAAGAATTAATGTGAATTGCAGGACACATTGGTCATCCACACTTTAAACACACTTGCGGCCCCATGTTCCTCCCAGGGCTACGCCCGTCTGAGTGTTGCTTGACGATCAGTCGCCGTCCAGCGACCACCACGGTGGTTCAGCTGGGGTTGCCTCACAGGCCAGTTGACTGTGGTCAGCAGCGGTGGTGATGGTGGCTCACCGGTGCCCGGAGGGAAAGGCGGTCAGGGGTTTGGCAAGGGATGCGTTTCCCTCGGCGGCCTCAATTTTTTCCCTGTGACCCAGCAGGCATCATCATCGTCATGGCCGTCATCGTCATTGTTGCCGTGCAGGGCTTTCATCCCCCTATATGCAGGCTCAGGGACTGCTCCGTAGTTCCCCACTCCGGGAGTGAGCCACTGGGGCAGAGTTTGTCCTTGCAGGGCCCGTACCGCGGTACGGTGGTGGTGGCAGCTGAGGAGAGTAAGAGACAGCATTGAAAGCACCGCCGTGGGCCAAGAGAAGGGAGAGGGCAAGAGGGAGATGAGGCGCAAGCCTCGCCCCCAGCCTCCGCCCCACGTGGGCGGCTGTCTGCAGGTGGATACTGCGGGGGTACTGTGCCACTGCATGTGCGCGTGAGGCGAGAGCGCTGGGGACAGATGTTCCGACCCCCTCCTCCTTTCGCCTGCCCTCCTCCTCTTCTGTCGTGGTCTCAGGGCGCAAATAGCACCATGGCTTTTCTCTCTCTCTCCACCAAGGCCATCACGTGCCGCCTGGTCCCCCATCAGGGCTGTCTCTGCCACACTCCCTTTTCGGTTCTCATCTCCGGGATGGGGCACTCTGTCTCCGCTTCTCTCCCTCTGGCTTTATTTTCCCCTGGCGCGTGGGTGCCAGTGGGGAGGAAGGTGAGGGTAATAGGTGGGAGAAGCTGGCTGGCTGTTGGCCTGTTGGCATGCTGCTTCTTTAGGAGCTGCATGGGCCAGGAGGTGCGGCCAAGCTTTGGCCTTGCGACCTCAGATCAGACGTGGCAACTCGCTGAATTTAAGCATATTAGTCAGCCAAGGAAAAGAAACTAACGAGGATTCCCTCAGTAATGGTGAGTGAAGCGGGAAAAGCCCAGCGCCGAATCCCTGCCCCGCAGTGGGGTGCGGGACATGTGACATACGGAAGTCCCAATCCCTGGCGGCGCTCTCGGGGGACCCAAGTCCTTGTGATCGAGGCCGCAGTCCGTGGACGGTGTGAGGCCGGTAGCGGCCCCTGGCACGCTGGGCCCGGGCCTTCTCGGAGTTGGGTTGCTTTGGAGTGCAGCCCAAAGCGGGTGGTAAACTCCATCTAAGGCTAAATACTGGCATGAGACCAATAGCCAACAAGTACCGTAAGGGAAAGTTGAAAAGAACTTTGAAGAGAGAGTTCAAGAGGACGTGAAGCCATTAAGAGGTAAACGGGTGGGGCCCATGCAGTCCGCCCAGAGGATTCAACCTGGTGAGTTGTGGTCGGCACAGGTTCAGCGGAACCTCGCCTCTGCCTCCCTTCCGTCCCCTGGGCGAACCCCATCCACGGAGGCAGGCTGGGGGGTGCAGGCCGGTGCGGGGACTGCCGCCCAGCCGGCAGCTGGCCCTGTCCGAGCACATTTCCTCTGTGATGGTGCGCCACGACCGGCTCCAGGTCGACTGGGAAGGCCTCCGACGGGCAGGTGGTCCGACGGGCAGGTGGTCCAGTGCCGCGCGAGCAGCGGTGGGTGTTACAGCCCTCGGGCAGCAGGTCTCGCCGAATCCCAGGGCTGAGGAAAAGGACTGCCGCTGCGCCCTCCTCCCCCCACATCAGCAGCGCCGTGGTGGGGGGCATCGTTTCCCCGCCTCTCACGGGGGGGGGGGGGGGGGGGTGGCATCCTCGCAGCACGGCGTTTCGCGCAGGGGTGTGGGGGCTGGGCCTGCCAGTCTCTGGCGCTGCTGTCAACTGGCCTGGACTGTCCTCAGTGCGCTTTGACCGCGCGGCACCACCAGGCTAGGCTCACGGGCCGCGCTGGGGTGCCCGGGATCCACAGCGATTTTGGCTACCCACTCGACCCATCTTGAAACACGGACCAAGGAGTCTAGCACGTGCACGAGTCAGGGACCGTTGTCGAAAGACCGCAGCGCAATGAAGGTGAGGGCCGGCGCGCGCCGGCTGAGGTGGGATCCCGGGGCACGTGTTGCCCCTGGCAGCCCCGGGCGCACCACCGGACCGTCTTGCCCGCCGCCTCCTCGCGGGGCCGGGGAGGTGGACCGTGAGCGTCCATGCTAGGATCCGAAAGATGGTGAACTATGCCTGGGCAGGGCAAAGCCAGAGGAAACTCTGGTTGAGGTCCGTAGCAGTCCTGACATGCAAATCGGTCGTCCGACCCGGGTCTAGGGGCAAAAGACTAATCAAGCCATCTAGTAGCTGGTTCCCTCCGAAGTTTCCCTCACGATAGCTGGCACTCGGCAATGGGCAGTTTTACCCAGTAAAGCAAATGATTAGAGGTCTTGGGGCCAAAACGATCTCAACCTATTCTCAAACCTTCAATGGGTAAGGGGGCCGGCTCGCTGGCGTGGAGCCGCGCCGTGGAATGTGAGTGCTCAGTGGGCCCCTTCTGGTAAGCAGAACTGGTGCTGCGGGATGAACCAAACACTGGGTTAAGGCGCCCGATGCCGACGCTCATCAGAGCCCAGAAAAGGTGTTGGTTGATCTAGACAGCAGAACGGTGGCCATGGAAGTCGGAATCCGCTAAGGAGCGTGTAACAACTCACCTGCTGAATGAACTAGCCCTGAAAATGGATGGCGCTGGAGCATTGGGCCCATACTCAGCCGTCGCTGGCAATGCGAGGCCTGCGGGGGCTAGGCCGTGATGAGTAGGAGGGCCACTGCGGTGCACCTCGAAGCCAGGGGCGTGGGCCCAGGTGGAGCTGCTGCAGGTGCAGATCTTAGTGGTAGTAGCAAATATTCAAATGAGAGCTTTAAAGGCCGAAGTGGAGCAGGGTTCCATGTGAACAGCAGTTGAACATGGGTCAGTCGGTCCTAAGCGATAGGTGAGCGCCATTCCGAAAGGGCGGGCGATGGCCTTTGTTGCCCTCAGCCAATCGAAAGGGAGTCGGGTTCAGATCCCCGAATCCAGAGTGGCGGAGACGGGCGCCGCAAGGCACTCAGTGCGGTGACGCAACCGATCCCAGAGAAGCTGGTGGGAGCCTCGAGGAGAGTTCTCTTTTCTTTGTGAAGGGCCGGGCGCCTTGGAATGGATTTGTCCTGAGAGAGGGGCCCTCACCTTGGAAAGCGTCGCGGTTCCAGCGGCGTCCGGTGAGCTCTCGCTGGCCCGTGAAAATCCGGGGGAGAGGGTGTAAGTCTCACGCCGGGCCGTACCCATATCCGCAGCAGGTCTCCAAGGTGAACAGCCTCTGGCATGTTGGAACAATGTAGGTAAGGGAAGTCGGCAAGCCGGATCCGTAACTTTGGGATAAGGATTGGCTCTAAGGGCTGGGTTGGTTGGGCTGGGGCGCGAAGTGGGGCTGGGCACGTGCCACAGCTGGATGAGGTGCCGCACATGGGTGAGCGCGCTCCACGTGGCCCGCCCGGGCGCTGGGGCGTGCACGTGCACAGTGGCGACTCTGGACACACGCCGGGCCCTTCCTGTGGATTGCCCCGGCTGTGGCAGGCGCCACCTTCCCCCCGCTCCGCCCGCCCTCCGCCTTGCCGCGGCCGGCGCCCCAGCGGCGGCCGTCATCATTGCTCACTGCCGCCCCAGTGGTTCCCGCAGGTGGGGTTCCCGCGGTGTGTGGCCAGCACGCGTGCAGCCGCAGCCGGCGTTGGCTCAGCAGTTTGTGTGGGGGAGGGTCCCCGGGCCAGCGCCCCGCCTCAGTCGGTGCCTAGCAGCTGGCTTTGAACTGGTGCGGACCAGGGGAATCCGACTGCTTAATTAAAACAAAGCATTGTGAAGGCCTGAGGCGGGTGTTGACGCAATGTGATTTCTGCCCAGTGCTCTGAATGTCAAAGTGAAGAAATTCAATGAAGCGCGGGTAAACAGCGGGAGTAACTATATTTACTAACTGGGCATAGCCGCGGAAGTTGCACCTCCTCGTGGCCCTGCCGGATACCCTTGTGGTAACTGAGTCAACTTCTGCCCCAGTGTGGGAGAGGGCGCATATCAGCCCTCCCTATCGTTGGACTCACCACCCAACAATAGTTTCACGAATCGCTGAAACAAAAAGGTTGGCACAGTTAGTTCGCTGTTGCACAGAGCCTTGTCCATGGGCTGTTGTTGACACAGTTGGTAGTTTGAGAGAGGGTCGGCTACTATATGCTTCTACCCTCACTTGGACTTGTCACTTTATTGCTTACCGGACTGACAAAATGGCTTTGCATTATATCTCGACTACCACTCAGACTGACCCATTACATCTAAGGGTCATTGATGCCAAATTACCATCTATGCCCTCTGTGCCCAGGGAAGAGGGATTCGATCTTGCAAGTTTGGTGTTTTTTAACTCCAAAATTGTTAAAGAAAATGGTGTACGTCATGTGGATGTTTGGTAGGGTTTGGGGCAACTCCCTGAGCCCTATAAGATCTCCCCTATGGGGATAGCCCAGGATGAGGCTGAGAGTGCGGTGGGAGGTACCAAAGAGCCCAAAACACCCGAGGCTCCTCACGGGTCTGAAGGTGATGGTACAACGCCAAGAACACCTGTCGTGTCCATGCCTGACAAACAACCATCTTGTCCTCGTTGTGGGACCCGGTTTACTAGGATGTTTGGGCTGATTGACCATCTCAAAAGGACACACGGGCAGAGAAAGATCATTTTCAGGTGTTCAAAATGTGGTAAACAAAATCTAAAATACCACAGTATCTCCTGTCACATCCCGCGCTGCAAGGGGGTGGTGTGTGTGGCTCCCACTGGGGAATGGGTCTGTGAGGTGTGCCAACATGGGTTCGCTACTAAGATTGGCCTGGGTCAGCACAAGAGGATAAGACATCCTCTTGTGCGAAATGTGGAGCGGATTGTTGCTTCTCATCCCAAAGAGTCATCGGCCTGAGGGGCCCACAAACAGGTATGGACTGAGGAGGAAGAGGCTCTTCTGGTACAATTGGTGGACGAGTTTGCCAGTAAGAGAAATATCAACCAGCTTATAGCGGAGCATATTCCAACTAAAATGGCAAAGCAGATTAGTGATAAAAGGCGTCTCTCCGTGAAAGGTCATGAAGGACTAGTAGGTGCCACTGGAATTGAACATCCTGCCAGGTCTGCTAAGTTGCCCAAGGAGGGACAGTTAAAGCTCCAATTCCAGAAAGTCATCAAAGCGGGATTATCGTTTGGCAAATTGACCATGTATCGGGAAGCCTTCAAGAAAGTTCTTGATGGGCAAGATCCAGGTCGGGTGGTGAAGGATGTTTATAAGGAGTTTCTTGGTATTCTGGGTGTGCCTAGCCAAACTAAATCTATCAAGGGTCAAAAGACGCAGGCCTCCCATGGCCAAAAAGCATCCAAAACTCCATCAAATTGGATACGCAAAAGAGCTATTAAGAGGGGATAATTCTTGAGGTTCCAACTGCTGTACGAGTTACGTAGAAGGCGCCTCATGCGTCATCCTGGACAGGACGGAAGCCTCTCAGTGCCAATTACCATCAAGTGTTCTCCACGATCAATTTAAAAGAAGGTGGGATACATCTGGTATATTTGGTGGCCTACTGAATTTCCCTCCATATAAGGAGGCGGCTAACACCACATTCGAGGCCCTAATTACTGGAAAAGAGATTGATAAGAACATGAGAGAGATGTGTAAAACCTCTGCTCCTGGGCCAGATGGGATCACTTTGGTCAGATTTTTGCAAAAGGCCCAAAGTTTTCCCGGTTGACTGAGATCTTCAACCTCTGGCTTATCACCGGTACTGTTCCAGATGCGCTGCGGGACTGCGGGACTGCAGGACAGTCTTGATACCCAAGTCTTCAGATGCAGAGAAGCTTGGTGATATCAATAACTGGAGGCCTATTACTATTGGTTCAATGGTGATTAGGCTGTTTTCCAGGATCGCTACTGCGAGGCTGTCCAAAGCATGTCTCATCAACCCCCGGCAACAGGGTTTCATTTGCGCATCAGGTTGTGCCGAAAACCTCAAGTTGTTACAGCTTGTGGTGGAACAGCTAAGTGAGAGCATAAACATCTGGGGGTTCTGTTCGTGAACATTGCTAAGGCATTTGACACCGTCTGTCATCAGCATGTATTTGAGGGTCTGGTCCAGAGAGGGGTGGATCCACACATGATAGAGTTGGTGAGGGAAATGTATCGGGATGTTAAGACGTGCATTTCCATGGGAAGAGAAAGGACAGACCCCATATACATTCGTTCAGGTGTCAAGCAAGGCGACCCCATGTCACCTTTGCTGCTCAATTTTAGTGATGCACCACCTTCTATATAAACTCGAGAATGAAGGTGAGGTTTTCCATCATGGGGGCTGGAAATTTACGGCCATGGCATTTGCCGATGACTTGGTGCTGCTGAGTGACTCTTGGGAAGGCATGTGTCATAACATCAAAATTTTGGAGGCCTTTTGCAATCTTACTGGCCTCAGTACGCAGGGGGGAAAATGTCATGGCTTTTACATCAAGCCTACAAGGGACTCGTATACTATCAATGATTGTCCCACGTGGGTGATTAATGGATCCCCCCTTAACATGATCGACCCAGGGAGCTCAGAAAGGTACTTCAGCACATGGGTTGACCCCTGGACTGGCTTTGCAGATCCTAGACTATCAGAGAAGCTCATGGATGGGCTTCATCGGATTGGTCGTTCGCCCTTAAAACCTCTTCAGAAAGTCAATATACTCAGGACCTATACCATCCCGAGACTGATATATCTGGCTGACCATACTGAAGTCAAGGTGGGCCTACTTGAATCCCTTGACCAATTAATTCGTAACACGGTTAAGGAATGGCTTCATCTTCCCCCAAGTACATGTGATGCGATCTTGTATTCGAGTTTTAAAGATGGCGGTTTAGACCTCATCAAGTTGGCGTTGCTCATTCCAAGTATTCAGGCGCGAAGACTCCATAGATTCGGATGAGACTCTTGTGAAGTATCTAAAGGAAGTATATCTGGAACGGTTATTTGAAAAATTGTGGTTGAAAGCAGGGGGGACACAAGAGTCCATCCCATCAATTTGGGAGCCTTTACCATTGGTAGAGTTGGGGGGCGATGATGGAGCCTGGCTGGAATGGGAAGCACCCATCCCTAAGATTCGTTACCCAAGACCTTGTAACTGGAGGAAACGAGAATTTCATAAATGGACCCATCTGGTTGCCCAGGGCCATGGGATTGAGCATTTCGAGAATGATGAGATCAGTAATGCCTGGATAAGGCAGTTTAAGGGCATACCTCACTGTAAACTAATTACGGCCCTACAACTCAGAGCGCATGTCTACCCAACAAGAGAATTCCTGGCTAGGGGTAAGCAAGAGAATGTTGTTCAATCATGTAGATATTGTGGAGCTAGATTTGAGACCGCAGCCCACATTGTCAGAAACTGTGCCATCACTCAAGATGCCAGGATTAAGAGACACAACGCCATCTGTGAGACCCTTAGCGAGGAGGCTAAGAGGGAGTGTTGGACAGTTTTTGAGGAGCCACACCTGAGGGATTATGTAAATGAACTATTTAAATTGGTTTTAATCTTTGTCAAAGGTTCTAAGGCGGTTGTGGTCAATGTGACTGTGAGGTATGAGTACTCTGGTGTCTCATTGAGTGAGGCCGCCTTGGAGAAGGCCAAAAATATCAGCGCCTTCATACACAAATTCAACAACTGACCAATGCTGATGACATTGAATATGTTGGTTTCCCCATGGGAGCCCGTACCAAATGGTTTGGCAATAATACTGAGTTGCTGACCGCCCTTGGTCTCTCTAAAACGAGGCTAGAGAGAACCATGTGGGCCCTAGCATCCAAAGTACTCTTCACCTCCGTTGACATTGTATATATATTCGTTAGCAAAGCTAGATCAATTGTATCTGTGTAAATACTTGGTAAATAAACTAGGCCTCTCCTCTCGACAGGTTCGCTGGACAGTGGAATCGGTTTTTGGGTGGGAGGGGTTCATCCGTCATAACCGCGTCTGGCCCATTTTGGGCTATAAATTCCAATTTGGTCATTCAGGTGGACGGGCCACCTTACTTAACCCGGAAAAGGAACATATACAATTTGTATGTGTTTATTAAATAGCCAAATGCCTCGTCATGTAATTAGCGACATGCATGAATGGATGAACAAGATTCCCACTGTCCGTGCCTACTATCCAGTGAAACCACAGCCAAGGGAACGGGCTCGGCGGAATCAGCGGGGAAAGAAGACCCTGTTGAGTTTGACTCTAGTCTGGCGCTGTGAAGAGACATGAGAGGTGTAGAATAAGTGGGAAGCCAGGCGTGCGCTCGGCGGTGCGGGGCGACCCGCCCGCCGGTGTCCCGGCCGTCAGTGAAATAACACTACTCTGATCGTTTTCACTACTCTGATCACTTACCTGGTGAGGCAGGGTGGGCGAGCCCCGAGGGGGGCTCTCGCTTCTGGCGCCAAGCGGCCGGCACGTGGCGGCCGCGACCTGCTCAAGGGACAGTGGCAGGTGGGGAGTTTGACTGGGTTGGTACACCTGTCAAAGCATAACGCAGGTGTCCTAAGGCAAGCTCAGGGAGGACGGAAACCTCCGGTGGAGCAGAAGGGCAAAAGCTCGCTTGATCTTGATTTTCAGTACGAATACAGACCGTGAAAGCGGGGCCTCACGATCCTTCTGGCTTTTTGGGTTTTAAGCAGTAGGTGTCAGAAAAGTTACCACAGGGATAACTGGCTTGTGGCGGCCAAGCGTTCATAGCGACATCGCTTTTTGATCCTTCGATGTCGGCTCTTCCTATCATTGTGAAGCAGAATTCACCAAGCGTTGGATTGTTCACCCACTAATAGGGAATCTGAGCTTGGTTTAGACCGTCATGAGACAGGTTAGTTTTACCCTTCTGACGATGTGTTGTTGCAGTAGTAATCCTGGGAACCCTTGGGATAGGATGGGATGTGTTATCCCTTAGAGAAGTGAGGCCAATGGAGATCTCGCCCCTGAGCACGTTGCCTGCAGAACCCCTTCCAGAGCACAGCAGAAGGCCTGTCCTTTGGGCTGGGATCAGTTTGGTCAGAGGGGTGACCTCCTTTGACCAGGGACACATCCTACTCTAGTGGGGGATGTTGCTGAGCAGGGCTTTGAGGGTCAGGCTGAAATGAATGTGCCAAGGGACAGTGAAGGGGCCTGGGAGGTTCCTCTCCACTCCTGGTGTGTGGCAGAAGAGTCTCACCCTCTCGTGGGTGGCTGTGCTCTGGTGGGACTGAGGCACCTGTGTGGTGCCTGAGTGCTGTGGCAGCTGAGGCAGCTCCCTGGCCCAGGAGAGCCTCAGTGGGCCCGAGGGTCAGGGACCCCCCAGCACTGCTGTGGGGCTCCTGGGCCAGCTGTGGAATGTGTTCTGCCCCAGAACCTGCTCAGTGCAGCCCTGGAGTTCCTTGGGGAAAGGTCCTTGTTAAATATCCTGGTTTTATTTTTTATTTTATTTTCAAATGTACTTCAAATTCAGGATATGTGGTTCATGACTGTCTGGTTGGGAAAGTCCTAAACCTGATATTCGACGCAGTCGTTAAGTGTGCTGGATCCCATTCCTCTTGTCTGTGGCCATCCTTGGGAACCCTTGGGATGGGATGGGATGGGATGGGATGTGTTGTCCCTGAGAGAAGTGAGGCCAGTGGAGGTCTCTCCCCTGAGCACATTGCCTGCAGAACCCCTTCCAGAGCCCAGCATAAGGCCTGGCTTTTGGGCTGGGATCAGTTTGGTCAGAAGGGTGACCTTCTTTGATCAGGGACACATCCTACTCTAGTGAGGGATGTTCCTCACAATTGGTAATGGTTTCAAAGACAGAGCACATCCCTTCTGGGATTTCCTTTCCTTTCTTTGAGCACTAAAGGAGGACTCTCACCCTGGGTTTAGCTACAGGGACAAAAGGCAGAAGCCTTTCTGTGCAGGTGAGTGCCACTCCTTGCCCACACTACCTGGAAACTGAACCCTGCCAAGCAGGAAGGAGATCCAGAGGTAAGGGCGTGGTGCAGTCAGATTGAGCAGTCCCACCTGTCCATAAATTCCCATTTCCAAAGGCCTCCAGACAGTCCTTTGTTATGTTGCCAATCCCCATGCAGATGCCCGGGACCCTGGGATCCCAGGGTGCACAGATGTCCCTGCACTGGGCTTTTCCCAGCACAGGCCAGGACAGCCTGGGGGAGAGGAAACAAAAAACCAACCTGTAGAAGACCCAAGAAGAGACCCTCAAAAAGAGGCTTTAAAACAGAGGAGTTCATCATCCTCAGGCAGGATGGGTGGGCTCCCCTTCAAACAAGCAATGTCAGTTTCCCACTGACACCAATCCTTTTCTACAGGATGGACAAATAAGGAGTAAATAAAAACCCACGGAATGTGACATAGATGAAGACTTCCAGGAGCCCAGTTGTGGGGTGTGGAGGTTCAGGGACATCACACCATGACCAGTATGATCCAGTGAAGCCAAATTTATTATCCCTAAAAAGACTAGATTTATAATAATTTTCTACTGCCCACACATCTCTAGCTAATACATGATTGGTTAATCCTAGCTGTTTACACATCTGAATTAAAATGCTGATTAGATCATCTAATTTTTTGTGCATCTTGCTGTGGTTGTCTGGCCCACCCATTGCTTTCTCTTTTTTCTCACTCTCCCAAGCTTGCTGACAAATTTGCTGATTCCTGATGACTCTTCTTCTTGTATCTTTCTCAAGGATATACTGACCCCATTTCTTAATATGTCCATTATCCATTATTTGTGAATGTGTTCATTGTCCACTAGTACAAGCAGGCTGGATTGTGCATCGGCTGAATATGGCCATTGTCTAGCAAGAGCTCCTCAACCTGCAAAAAATCCTCAACACCCCAGAGCCTGACCATGCCCCACAGCCCACCTCAGAAATGAACCACGCAGATTGGGTGGGGGGTCTGGTGAAGGAGATGTGTGAGATGGGCTGGATGCTGAAGGAATACACTTCCCCAGCTGGTGAGAAAACCTCCTCCTGCCTCAAAGAGGGAGAGTCTGATGGTGCAGCAGCGGAACCCACAGATGTTACAACTGTCCTGGTTCCAGCTGAACTGCAAAGGCAGTCACAGCCAGAAGCAGTTGCCCCTGTGGAAACGAGGAGGTCTAAGATGAAATCAGAGCACCCAGACAAGGATAAGAATGGAGGGCCCTCACAACTCACAGGGGAGCCAATGGTTGAGATCATCACTGAGTCCCTGATGTACAGAAGTCTCTGTAATCTGCACAAAGACATTGTACGACAGGGACGTGAGGCTTATACAACCTGGTTACTCTGGGTCTGGGATCTTATGGGTACAGGTGTCCAGTTGGATGGTGGTGAGGCAAGGAATTTGGGACGCTTGACCCAGCACTCAGGTATCAATCAGATTTTTGTAAGGGAGCCAGGGTCCTTTTCCCTCTGGGAGCGGCTTTTAATAAGTGTCAGAGAGAGGTTTGTTCACAGGGAGAGAATGCAGGAGCAGCACCATAAAATGCACTGGAAGACTCTTGAGGATGGGATCCAACAGCTGAGAGAAGTGACGGTATTGGAGGTACTCTTTGGGAGGGATGGACAGCATGATAATGACCCCAACAAGGTCAGGTGCACAGGGCAAATGTTGTGGAGCCTGGCAAATCTGGGGCCATCCCAATACACCACCTTTATTGCAACAATTAATGCCGATACCGGCTGAGAGACAGTGGGTCATGGGGAGCTGTTCAAAGGGGAGACAGTGACAAGTCAGGGCAGACTTTGCTGAGCTCCGTCCAAGCCCTTTCTCCCAGCCCTGCCCCTGTTGCTCTGTGCCCCCCAGTTTTCCTTTTCTCAGAGCTCTTCCTTCAGCCCCGTGCCTGGAATTTTGCTGGGATCTGGCCCCATTGCTGTGATGAGCAGGGGCTCTGCCCATGGACACCAAGGGGTCAGCTCTGCTCTGCAGCAGTGGGGTCATGGAATGGGGACGGGGCAAGTCCTGGGGTAGGATTCCATCAGCTCAAGCAGCTTCTGAGGCTGAGGAGCTCAGCAGCATCTCCTGTCCCAGGACTAAGGGAGGATGATGGCCAAAGGCAGTTTGAGAGGGTTTCCTGCTGTGCCCAGGGAGAGCAGAGACAGCTGTGCAAGGCAAGAGCAGTGGCTGGAACTCAGCGAAGGGCTAGGGGAGCTGCTCTGTCACTCCGTCTGTCCCCAGCTGCCCTTTTCTGTGATCCAGGGCAGTCCCTGTGTTCCCCTGGAAATCAGCCTGACACAACTGAGAGCAGAAGGACCCACAGCAGAGCAAACTGGTTTAGCCTTTCTCAGAGTCCCAGCCCCACTCTGGCCAAGGACACTCCTGTCCGCCAGTGTCCCCTGGAGGCAGCTGACAGCTTGGATGGCATCCTGAGGACACACCAAGGGTCCTGTCCATGGCACTGCTTGAGGAGAGTGGGCTCATTGCCAGGGCCCCAGGCTGCCCTGCCCAGAGCTCCCCGGGCACAGGGAGCTGGGACACCCCATTGCTGTGCTCAGCCTGCACAGGAGGAGCCCAAGGGCTGGGCCTGGCCCTGCAGCTGGAGCTACAACTGCAGAGAGCCTCTCAGCAATGCCAGCAGCACCTGGGCAAGGCAAGGAGAGAGAGAGAGCCGGGCCTGAGGAAAAGCCTTCCCCTGGCCAGCCCTGCCCAGCCCCTGCCAGGCAGCGGCAGGGCAGGACAGTGGCCCTCAGGCCCTGGTCAGCAGGGAATGGGCACATGGCCACAGAGATGCCCTTCATCTCTGGGGCTCCTCTGCCAGCCCAGGAGGGACTGAGGGCCCTGAGCCCCCAGGCTGAGGGCTGTGCTGGCTGCGAGGGGACACAAGAGCTGTGCTGCTCAGGGCAGTGTCTGCCCTGCAGGGCAGGCGCAGCAGGTGCCACATCTGCCCTGCAGCAGGGCTGCCCTCGGCACTGCCTCCCTCCTTCCCTGCCCACGGCTCGTCTGCTGGAGCTGTCCCAGCCCGAGCTGCTCCTGTGGGCCGGGGCTCCTTCCCTGCCAGAGCTGCCAGAGCCCAGCCCAGCCCCTGGGCCACCGCTGCCCTGCAGCTGCTCGGCCTTGCAGGGATTAAAGAACAGCTCCCCCAGCCTGGGCACCAGGGAAAGGTGATGCTGCATGGATCTGGAGCTGGGCAGGTGTGGGCTCTTGCTGAGGTTCCCAGGAAAACTCAGTGTGATGGCTGAAGAGCCTCAGCCCCTGCTCTGCCCTGCACAGCTGAGTTTCCATTGCCACCAAGCTGAGCCAGGGAAAAGTGGGAGCACAGATTCAGGAAAGCAGAGACCCAAGCAGGAAACCCCTGCCCTGAATGACCCAATGAAAAGTCCCCTCAGGAATGAGCTGGGCATGAGCTGCAGCTCTGAGCAGCCCTGGCCCGCACAGCACCCTCTCCACAGCAGCAGGACCTGCCCTGTCAGTAGTCACTCCGTGCACCCACAGCTCACCTGCAGCGTCCATGGGGAGCTGCCAGGCAGGCTGAGAGCTGCCCCTGGCAGGTGGCACATGCCCTGGGCTGGCCAAGAGCCCTGAGGGCTGCAGGAGCTGCTCTGCAGGACAGCCCTGGGCAGCCCTGGCTGCAGCCCCAGCTTCACCCCCTGCAGCCGTCCCTGGCAGCAGGAGCCATCCTGCCCTGTCCCTCTGACGGTGCCCAGGGCAACCCCGCTCTGCAGCACATCCTCCCCCAAAGCAGAAAGGGCGGCAGCAGAGCCATCCTTACAGTCACATCAGTCCTGCCATCTCCAGCTTTAGGAGATCCCTGCAGCCAGAAACTGACTGTGTCAAAAACTGGGAAGATTTCTCCATGAATGAGCTCAATATTGTCCTTCCAGTTCCTTTAAGTCTCTCTCTGCTTCACTGCTCTCAGGTACCTGCAAGCAGTGCCCTCAGCCCTGCTGGACTGAGACAAAAGCTGCTTATCAGGAGAAATGACTTTTTGTGTTCTTCTTGGTTTCCAAGAGCTCCTGTGGCAGAAGCCCAGCCCAGCTCAGCAGCACAGACACAGCACAAGGACTTTAATGACCCTCTCAGGGCTATGCTGCTGTTTACATAAGACTCAGTCCTAGAGAGTGTTCAAAGAACTTCTCAGGAACTAAAAATTAAATTTAAACTCCAAAGTTTCTACAAGTTTTAATGCGTCCCACTGAGGGACACAACTGAGAAAGTTCTCCAGGCAGAGCAGAACATTGGAGGCAGTGATATCTGGTGGGGACAAGCAAGGGAAAGGTGTCTCTGGTGCTGAGCAAATCTGGATGTGTTTGAGGAATGCAAAGGGCCAAGGCCTGAGCCCCAGCCCCTGGCCAGGCAGATCCTGTCCCTCCCTCCTTGCTCAGGGCTCTTCCCAGGATGGGCACTGGCATGTGGGGATGTTCAATGCCTGGGGCAGGAGCATGGGGCGGCCCCTGCCAGGCTGCTGAGCAGGGACAAGGAGGCAACGAGGCCCCAGGCCTGCAAGGGTCACTTGTCCCCTTCTGGCCCCAGGGCCAGCAGCCATGGCCAAAGTGCTGCCCAAGTTGGCTCTGGCAGGGCTGTCTTGCAGCTGCTGCCCATCCCTATGCCCTGTGCAGCCCAGGCTGTCCCATGGAGTCCCTGCCCTGTGCCTCTGTCCCTGCAGGCTGTCGGCATCTCCTAGCTGCCCCACCTGGCTGGGCCCTTCCTTTGCTGACAGCCCTTCCTCCTGCCTCCCTCTGCCTGCCCACACAAAGCCTTTGGCTCATTATCAAAAGGGTTAATTAATTTTTGCTGTGCCTGTGAGCTTTTAGTACAGGAACAAGGCATGCAGGGGCTGCCTTCCCAGCAGGAATGGTTGGAAGACAAGAAGACATCTGGCTCAAGAATGCAGTGATAGAAAAAAGGACTAAATCTGGGAACTTGGAGTGGGTTTTACGATATTGGATAAATTGTAATACACATTTGTTGACATTGGTAGAATTACATGTTCACATAATGTTAGGAGTTATCCCTTGCTAGACCTCAGGCCTGAATAAATGATGCCCTCTTAAACTGCAAATGTGGGAGATTAGGGACCGATCGGAAGATCTCGCAATGTTATGGGTAGACAGAACCCCTCCCCTTTACTGTTAAAGTTACTTAGCCCCCCGTTTTGTTGGCCGTTAACCCCCATTATTTATAACCCCGTGTAACCGTTAATAAATGCCATTTGCCATCCACCACATTGGTGTCTGCGAGTACGTGGCCCGAGCGGCAGGGGGATTGTTGCTGTGCCATTCCTGAATCAGGTCGTCACACCTCAAGTGGAGGCAACAAAGCGGTGCCAAAACCTGGGACTTTGCCCGGGAGATGGGGATCGACTGGTCGGGTGAACAACGGCCGCAGCAGCTGGCCCAGCTCAGTGGGGAGGATACTCCCGGACCAGCGAGAGGAATGGAGACCCTCGCAAAGGTCATTTTTCAGGTTCACAGGCAGTGGGATATTGACTGCAAGCCAGGGGATTTTGCCCTCGTAGTATCGAGGCTACTGCGGATTGGGGTTATTTGCAGCCGGTGGATATTCTCCACACAGAAATGTGGTATAGGTGTAGCAAGGCCCTAGCCGAGGAGGCCATATCCTCAGGCTCGGGGCGGAATCTCAAATTATGGGGGAGAGTCGTGTGGGCTCTACGGAAAACACGGCAGGAGCAAGAAACGTGGAAAACCGCGCAGGACTGTTTGCTGGTGGTGCCCTGGCTGGGTGCTGGGGCGGCTACGCAGACTGTGGGTGATTGCGATTTTGCTGAGTGCAGGGATTCGCAGCCGCGGGGATGCTCTTCGCGGCTCCCAAGCCCAGGCGCGCCGGCTGACGGAAAAGAGCAGGCGCAGTCATTTTGGGACAGGCTGTTAGAGGAAGTGCAAGGCACCACTGTTAACTCGGAGGCGCGAGGCACCGTCATTAACTCAGAGTCTGAGAGCCTGGGTGGAGCCTCCGCCTTCTGCGCCGCAGGGTGGCGAACCCCAGGTGTCGGAGAATGACTTAAAGAAAAGGCCATGAGACATAAAATTGAGAGAAAAGTATAGGGGAAAAGTAAAAGCAGTTTCTAACAGTTCTCAGCCTTCTGATTTCTATAAACAATTAGACTCTCTTTATAAACAATGGAGTTCTCAGATTGTCTTCCCATAACAAGTAGAACACCGTCTCTGGGAAGGCCTGCCATCCTGAGAGCAGATGTAAAAGTTTTGGGAACACTGGTTTCTGTTTTAGTTTCTGGTTTCTGTTTTGGTTTCTGTTTTTAATAAACAATTGTAGGCATTCTAAAACAAAGGGAGTGGTTAGAAGTTTCTCTGTTAGCCTATCATGACATTGGATTACAGAATATTCATGGCGTTCGTTAGCACTGTTATTTAAGGTGATTGATTGATCAATACAGTTGGAGTTCGATGCATCAATCGGATGGTCGTGTCTCCCTTCACTTCAATATATGGTGACCTCCGACCGTGATAGTGAACACCACAGGGAAGCGAACGCCACGCGAAGTGAAGCCAGGTTCGGGTTCCGTAAGATCGAAACTGCAGCCGGAACGGCGTAGAAGCGCGGAAGACAAAGCGGAGGGTAACCCGCCGGCCCGCGCCGCTCTGCGAGTGACTATACAGATAGGCTCGTCCGAGACATGCGGCCGCGACCTTGATTTGAAGAGCTGCAACATGCGCACATAGGTATGGAAAGGCAAGCCGCATATGAACTTTTTATTACCCTTTTGCAAAAAAGGCAAATTAAGGGAATAGATTTACAGAAAGAATTACCGCGTCTTTTAGTTTATGGCCTAGAAAGGGGGATCTTTATAAATCCTCACACAGTTCACGAATTGTTGGAGTGGCGTAGATTTGGTGATTTATTGTGGCAGGCTACGTTAGATGATGATAAAACTGCTAAGAAGTGGGGTAAATTATGGCGGGTCGTTAACACCGAGCTTTTGCAAATTCAAGCTGAAAAAAGGGCTGCTCACCAGGCTACTGCCGCTTACGATCGTAACAAAGAATGCGATCAAGATAGGGAATTTGATAAGAACGCGGGAATTCCTCTTGGCCCCGCGACGCGGACAGTTTTATTACCTGCTTCGCCGCCTCCCTCGGAAAGCCAGGCTATGAGTCACACTATGAGCCAGTCGCAGACCGCCTCACTGCCTGCCGAGCAGCCCCCCTTAACGGGCCAGGCTACAAGCCCGGCTACGAGCCAGCCTACAAACCAGGCTACGCAGACTGCTTTAGTACCCGCTTCGCAGCCCCCCCTAACCAGCCAAGCTCCGCGGAGTGCCTTGTTGTCTGCTTTGCCGCAGGCTACACAGAGCACCTCTGACTCTCCCGTACCTGCTGCGTCTCAGCAGCTGGGGCCCAATACGTGTACTCCGTTCCCGACAAGCAATCAGCCGGTCCCTGGGTCGGAAATTGGCTTGGCGGCGGCGATTGCAAGGGAAAGACGGGACGCGTGGGCTGCCCTGGCCAAAGATGCAATTGACAGGGGAGATCAAGAGCTGATAAGTTCGGCTCGAGAACTGGTTTGTCTGGTTGTCTTTAACCCCCAGCCTGGAGGAGGTTTTCAAGCCACAATTAGCACTCTTGACTGGAAGCTGTTATCTCAATTGCAAGCTGCTGTTAGTCAGTTTGGCTTTAAAAGCGAACCAGCTAAGCAAATGCTTGATTGTATTTTTAACACCAGTATCCTCCTCGTTAATGATTGTCTTGGCATAGTTAAATTAATCTTTACCCACCATCAACAATTGCTGTTTAATGATCATTGGCGGATACTTGTTAGTGAGTGTGTGGTAGTTCAAAGACAGCCGGGGGATCCCTTGCATGGTATCACTATTAATGAGCTTATGGGGCTGGGACCTTTTCTTCGTACTGATGCACAAGTTTTAATAGGTCCGGAAAAGTGCCGGGAGGCAATGCAGTTAGTCAGACTCGCGATAGATATGGTAAAGGAACCAGGAGGGATACCAGTGTATATGGGAATTAAGCAAGGCAAAGATGAGACATTTGGCGCTTTTGTTGATAAAGCTGCGGCTGCAATTAAGAGAGCTGGCGTGCCAGAATATTTGCGCAGGGTCCTACTCAGGCAGTGTGTCCTTCAAAATTGTAATTCTGCTACTAGAAACCTACTTAATGCTTTAGGTGCGGATTGGACTGTAGAGGAAGCATTAGAGAGGATGGCTCTTATTCCTACCAGGCAGCAGGCTTTTGTGGCGGATGTACTCAAACAGATAGGAATAGGTTTGCAAGAACAGGCAAAGTCCTCTCAGAGTCAAGTGTTAGCCGCTTTTGCACCTCTTCAAGCGTCAGCTGCGTTTGCAGCATCTAATAAAGAGGGCCGCACGAAATGCTGTCCATGCGAAGGCAAGGGCCGCTTGCGCCGGGAATGCCAAGCACCAACAGAAGTCATCGCTGCATCATCGGTGCTCTTTCCTGCCCCTAACCCGACACCACAGGGAGCCACCGCGGGCGAAGCTAAACCGCCGCGAAGGGAGTGACCCGCAGCGCAAAGCAGAGATGAATTAGCAGAAGGATTCAACAGGACTTTGGACTTATAGTTACGGTAAAGGGATTTTCCATATGGTTTACGGATTAACGGAAATGTGTGAATTCAGTGATTTATGGTAGAATTGCAGTGCTGTGCTACTCCGAACTCGGCACGGGCGCGCCGGAGGCAGCGGCGGGAAGATCAAAAGCCGCCGCCGCAGGAGCCGCCGCGCGGGAGCGGCCGCGCCACCCCGAGAGCGGAGCCGCCGCCGCAGAAACCAAGCCGCGCCGCGCCGGAAGTGAACAAAGAGCGCCGCGGGGGGAGCGACCGGAGCCGCATCGCCCTCATGTGTGAACTGGGGGCCAGATGTCCACGGGCGGCCAGTTGCTGCTTGGGAACAGTGACTGGACATCAGAGAGCAGGTGATGGAGGAGCAATCATGCTGTGCATTGATAGTTTTCGTCCTGCACACTCCTTAGCGGATTCCGACTTCAGAGTGCTTTTTTGAGCGGTAGCGCTTCTCCCTCCGCCCCGTAGCTGGCAGGAGCTACAGTTTAAGATCTAACAGCCGTAATAACTGTGACTCTTGTCAACAAAAGAAAAGATTCCTATTGCAATTAAAAGATTAGTGAAACTAAACAAGCGACACCAAGGACTGTTGCTGTCAGGATGTTTTTCACCTAAGTTAGAGAGATCTTTTGTTCTCCCCAGCACAGACTGTAAAGCAGATCAGTGTAAATGAATGCAGGAGTCATATTTTGGCCGATTTGGCTCGGCATTGGTTATGCTGTCTTGGAAACATCTGTATTACCAGAGACTTTGAACATCAGAAACCCGGATGGCTGGGCCGGTGGAACATTAGACTTTAAAGCTGTGTTTTGAAAAGTTTAAAAATGTTGAGATGTGTTGGATTGATTGTATGAGTGAGATGTTGTGAGTGTGTTTTTGGTATAAAAATGCTATAGCAAACACGTGAAGAAAGTTATTTTAGCTTAATATTTTAGAATCAGGCCTGTAAGTAAGTTATAGTAAATGCTATATTTTATTTCTATAGTAGGTTTTATCTGTTATTAAGTAGTTTAAGTTAAGTTATCCATTAAGTGCCATTAAATGTTAAGGTTAAAATTGTTGAGCTTGTTTTCGGTTGGGTTCGAGGTCTGCTAAGTTTAAATTATATATAGGTTTGAGTTGTGTGAGATTTAAAGAAAATTAAATTTTGTTAAGTATTATTAAGTAAGTTAAGTTAGATTTTGTTAAGTTTGCATTAGATTTAAGTGATTTTACATGACTTACAAATAAGTCTGTTAAGTCAAATATTTTAAGTGCTTTAAATGCATACTACTTTTCACCACTCCAAATTAACAAAGGACTGAGAATTGCCCAGTTGATGCCATTTGAGCCAAATGACTAAAGGATTACAAACTGAAAACTGACTTTGAACATTTCTGGGAAGCTCATGAAAAAAGGTGGATGTGATAAATTCAAGGACAGAAAGAATCATTTTCAGACTTTTTCACCTTCTCTCCAGGTTGCATGAATGAAAACAGTTAACAGCTTTCTTTTCTTAGTCCAATTACCACCTGTTGTGGAGGTAATGTCTCCTCCACAAGAGTTTCTGTGAGGAAAAACTTCACCATTATCTTACCTTGTTGCATTCAAAAAATAGTCAGTAAGATAATAGAAAAAACCTGCAAACTAACCTCCTTTCTTAAAAAGAAAAAACGGGGGAAATGTCGGAGAATGACTTAAAGAAAAGGCCATGAGACATAAAATTGAGAGAAAAGTATAGGGGAAAAGTAAAAGCAGTTTCTAACAGTTCTCAGCCTTCTGATTTCTATAAACAATTAGACTCTCTTTATAAACAATGGAGTTCTCAGATTGTCTGCCCATAACAAGTAGAACACTGTCTCTGGGAAGGCCTGCCATCCTGAGAGCAGATGTAAAAGTTTTGGGAACACTGGTTTCTGTTTTAGTTTCTGGTTTCTGTTTTGGTTTCTGTTTTTAATAAACAATTGTAGGTATTCTAAAACAAAGGGAGTGGTTAGAAGTTTCTCTGTTAGCCTATCATGACATTGGATTACAGAATATTCATGGCGTTCGTTAGCACTGTTATTTAAGGTGATTGATTGATCAATACAGTTGGAGTTCGATGCATTACCAGGATGGTCGTTCTCCCCTTCACTTCAATACCCGGGGTGGAGGGACGCGGACGTGGTCGGCAGGAACAGAGAAGGTTTGCAGGACACCGCACATGCTGGCAGGAAAGAGGGGAGGGTTTTTCCCCAGTTCTCAGACACGGCACGGACACCGACAAGTGGGAACGGAGCCAGATCGGGATTGGGACAGCGCAGGTGTGGGTCACAGGCAGAGAGGACGTTCCCGAGACCGCGCCTGCGCCGAGAGGAGCACAGGGGAGTCGTGGTCAGGGCGGAAGCGCCTGCACTCCCGTGACGGCACAGGCAGAGGCGAGGCATGGTCGAGGTGCAGAGGGTGCCCGAGGTACCGGCCCTGCTCCGGTCCCGCGGCAGCGGGCACGCAGCCAACCCCAACAGCCAGCTTTCATGTGTTTCACTATCTCTTTGTGTGATCATCTACAAGACATGTGTCTCCTCAGAATCTTGTCTTTTTGTTTCTTAACTACTCATATTTTTTAGGTTTCTTTTAAATCCAGGTTGCCAGTTTTGTGGTTTTCTTCAGTTATTATTTCTTCAGTTATTATACAGTACCTCAGCCGAGAATTCAAGAGGTTTGCTGTGTTTGAAGAATTTCTGTCCTGACAGAAGTTTCGGAGGGATTCAATTCTTTAATGGTTTGATTGATCTTTAATCGTAAGGTTTCCAATTCATAACTGCTGTTTTTAAGAGTCTTGTTTTAAAATATATTAAGTAATGTCCATCAATTAGAGTTTGAACTCTGGCCAAGTTCTAGCTCTACTTGTAATGGAATGATTGAGAATCAGCCCAGATGTTTTCTGCAACAAAAAGTATTCAAGTCCTTTTGGCTTGGCAATTTGACCATGTATGATAGCTGAGCCTGATTTCAAAGGGAGTTTGGAGAAACATGAATCCGGACATGAGTTCTCCAGTTCTCTGTTTTTTCAAGGTTCATCAGATGTTGCAGACTCTGGGATGACAGTTCAGTGTTGTAGTGACTGATAATTGTATTATTTCAGATGTGTTATTAGTTATGTGTATTATCTGATTGATTTCTAATTGCTGTTATCTTACATTTCCCTATGCAATATTGCATAGGGACTGAAACAGAACAGATCAATGTTTTATTTTCACATCAGGACCCATTCATCACCTCCAAGATTTTCAGATAATTCTCCAGTCCCTGCGGGGACATGGATTTTTTTGTGTTTTAGCAGGTGCAAAAGTCCAGGTAGACCTCAGTAAATAATGCGAAACTTGATCAAGTGCATGAGAATGCTCACAGGAAGCATGGGCAAGAAAATGCTGACCATTCCACAAGCAAAAAAAAAAAAAGAAAAAAAAAAAGAAGAAGCACAGATGTTGACTGCATGACTGCGCAGAGATTCCAGCCCTTGTGCTTCACCCACAGAAGATTGTAGACTTTACATTTCTTCACAGATGAGAGCCACGTAGTGATACCTACTAGTGTCACTAGAACTTTGCCCAAAAGACAAGACTTTTTAATAATTAGTAAAGACAGAAGCAGCATCCTTAGACTTGTCATTTATCCTTCGATTGTTTCAGCAAATCAGAATGAAGAGCTGACAGACTTAGCCAAAGCTCTTCAACCACTACTGACTGTTCCAGAGAACATCCCAGTAGCCAAAGCTATCGCTTTGCCACCACATGCAGCAGAACAAGTCATGCTAGTGTTTGATCAGCAAGACTTTCCCTCTAGAGACCACGTCCATAGAATTCTCCAGTGTTCGTCATTCAGGAGAAAACTTCAGGCTCATAGAGACTGCTGCACAACCTCAAGAAGATCAATGAAGTCATTGAGGACATAGAACTGCTTCAGCAAAGACTTCCTTCACTCTCAATGATTAGCCACTTGTGATCATTGATCTCAAAAACAGTTTCTTCAGCTTCCTCCTCCATCCAGATGATGCTCCTCCTGTTGCATTCTACGTCCCAAACATCAACAAAGAAAAGCCTCTACAAAAGTACCAACACAACAAGAGCTGCAAAAAGCTTGTGACCATCCTGCAGAAGAGACAAGAATTGAACCTCCTGTTCATGCAACAGAGAAGCCTGTGTGCTGCCTTGAAAGAACAATGTTTTTACGCAGACCATACCGAAGTCGTAAGAGACTCCATAGGCAAACTGAAAGAAAGGCTAGCACAGAGAAAGACTGAGAGAAAAGCCCAGCAAAGACAGTTTGAGTCATAGTTTGACTAGTCCTCATAGCTGACCACCGTTGTTTCCTCCTTATTAGGCCCAGTTGCTATGATACTCCTCACATTGATTTTTAGACCTTGCATTTTAAACAAGTTAGTATTGTTTGTTAAAAACCAGTAAGAAAAAGTTAACATTTTATTTGTTGACCACCAACAGTTGCTTTGAAGCGCGTTAGTTGCAGACATGTTGTATTGTTTTTTACCAGTTGTCAGTTTTGCCATGTATCAGTGTGATAGCCTTTGTATTTTTATAACCTTTACACTTTCTGTGGTTTTAATTAATCATAAAGGGGGGGAGGCAAATCTGGGAGATTAGGGACCGATCAGAAGATCTCGCAATGTTATGGGTAGACAGAACCCCTCCCCTTTACTGTTAAAGTTACTTAGCCCCCCGTTTTGTTGACCGTTAACCGCCATTATATAACCCCGCGTAACCATTAATAAACGCCATTTGCCATCTATCACATTGGTGTCTGTGTGGCCTGAGCAGCAGGGGGATTG
The DNA here is from genome assembly GCF_028551555.1 of Melozone crissalis. NCBI lineage: Eukaryota > Metazoa > Chordata > Aves > Passeriformes > Passerellidae > Melozone > Melozone crissalis. Next base: position 9,874,296 of record NW_026535850.1, on the reverse strand, counting down.
TCACCGTGCCATTCCTGAATCAGGTCATCACGCCTCAAGCGGAGGCAACATGCAAATTAGTGTTAATGAGTCTTATTCTGATGTTTTTGAGATTTGGTGTTGGCGAGGCCTCACAGAACCAAGGACTCAGCTGTGACACAGTGCAAACTCATGGAACAAAGGGTCCATGGTGACACAGCAGAACTCCATGGAACCAAAATCCATTCTGGCACATTGGAGCCACATTGAACCAATGTGATACTGCGGCTCCAAGGAGACCATTGTGACTCTGAGAAACCTCTTGGAAAAAAGGGGCCCATTCTGACACAGCAAGGCCTGGTGGAACCATGTGTCCATTGTGACACTGCAGAACCTCACGGAACCAAGGTGACCGTATTCTACTATGGAACCTCCTGGAACAAAGCGGCCGTGCTGACACTGCAGAACCAAGGAGAGTGCTGCTGGCAGTGTGAGAGCTCATGGAACCAGAAGTCCATTGTGACACAGCAAGGCCCTGTGGAACTAAGGGTCTGTTGTTAAACTGTGTGGCCTCATGGAACCATGAGCCATTGCGACACAGCGTGGCCACACGGAGCCAAGGGGCCACTGTGACACTGCGGATCCAAGGAGACCATTATGACTCAGGAGCTTCATGGAACCAAGAGTCCATTGCTCCACTGTGGGGCCCTGTGGAATCAAGGGGATGATAGTGACATTATGGGGCCTCATGGAACAATGGAGACTGTTCTGACACTTTGGGACCCACTGGAACCAAGGGGCCATTATAGCATGGCAGGGCCTCATGGAATCAAGGGGACTCCAGTGAACACCATGGGTTTCCATGGGATGAAGGTTCCAACAGAACCAAGGAGGTCGTTGTGACACACCAGGGCATCATGGAACCAAAGGTCCATTGTGACACAGCAAGGCCTCATGAAATCATGGAGGCCATTTTTACGCTTTGAGGCCTTGTGAAACCAAAGGGCCATTGTGACACTCTGTGGGATCTCAGCCTCTCAGGGCTGAGATACAGGGTTTAAGATTTCTGTACAGGGGGGTCTAAAGAAGTAAGATGGAGGAATTGGGGCGTGCCCTTCTCCTTCTTCTTCTTCTTCTTGGCCTCCATCTTCTGTGGTGATGTTGGCACTTTGGGATTGGTCCTTACCAAAAGTGCACTGGTTAATAAGGGTAAAGGGTATTGGAAAAAAATGATAAATATTGTATACTTAACTCCGAGTATAAAGATAAGTGGCCGCCCCGGGGACTCTCAGTGAGTGTGTGCCCATGGCTGACTGCTGAGCAGAACTCTGTCAGGCCAAGAGAAAATCTTTTAGATAAGCATTTAATAAACACCGAGACTGAGAAAAGATCTGAAGTCCCTTCTCGTCCTTTGGAGCGCGGGCTGCCCAAGGCCACCTTGGGCCTTCCCAGACCATCTAAACAGCCGAAAATCCAGCAAGTGGCGTCCGCTGCGTGGGCTACCTCTCACCAAACCTTTCGGGGGGGGAAAAAGCCCTGAAGAGCTGAAGAGCTGAAGAGCCAAGAGGACAGCACTGATAACTCCTGAGGAGAGAAGCCTGAAGAAAGAAAGAAGAAAAAAAAAAACGGCCAGGAGAATCTGCAAAAATCAGCAGTCACTGAGAATTCCATCTCTCAGCTTCTGCCGAAGACAGTTCGTAGCAGAGCGGCCTGGACTGGGACCAGAAAGGCGCCTCTGGATCCATCTCTCGTGACCTGCTGGACGGAGATCGGGAGCCTTCAGACCACTCTGACGACAGATTCGGTAAGAAGGCCAAAAATAAGAATATGGGGGCCACACTCTCCCAGGAACAACGGGAAATCTTGTCCGCCTTACAAGGCGTGGCTGAATTATATACAGAAGGGATCCCAAAGAAAGAATTAAAACAGTTATTGTTGTGGGCAAGGCTCAACTACCCCCTTGCAGAAACATGCCTGCTATTCGAAGTGAGGTTTTGGCAAGAAATTAATAGGCATTTATATTTCTTAGCAATGAAAAAAGATGAGACAGCGTTAAAGCTGCTCTCGCCGGCAAGAATTATGCTATAAGGTATTTCAGTGCAGTCAAAAAGACTGGAAAAGCAGCGAAAAACTGTGGCACCCTCAGAGGAGGGGGTGGAGCAAAGCTCCGGGAAAAAATTAGCTCTGGCTTCAAAAAGCCAGGGGGAAAGGGCTCTTGAAAAAAGAGAGCAGGAAATAATATTAAACCCCCCGGTCAAAGAACGCAAGAAACCCCAAAAGCGTCCTGAAACCCCAGAGAGTATAGAGGAGTCAGGAACGGAAGGGGGGGAGCAGGAGGAAGACAAGTGATTGGGGGGAGCGCTTTCTCACGAAGAGCAAGGTGGCAGCATGGGAGCGGCGGTGCAAACGGGCAGCGCGGATGAAAATGAGGAGATGCGTGCGGCAGGCAAAACTCGCAAGAACCCGAAGGGGGGAGTCACATACCAGCGCGGAGGCGGTAAACACGGGCGGCAAATTGGGGGAAGCCGCACAGCTCCAGCGGGCCACCGTAGCGAGACGCAGAAGGCGCGCGGTTGTGACGTCAGACCCGGTGCGGAGGTCGGCCAGAATCGCGGGGCGGGCCGGAATGCCGGCGGGAGGCGGGCTGGACACACCGGAGGGAGGAGTCAACACAGCGTCAGAGGAGGAGGAGACAGAGTCAGGGACAGACGGAGGGGAGGAGGCCTTGGGGGTGGAACAAGGAGGAGAGGGTGACGTCAGCTTGGGAGAGACAGGGAGCGGCTCGGAGAGCACGCATGCGCAGAGAGTGGAGCGCGGGCGGCGGCGGGCCCGATCCCCTGTGACGTCTCGGCGAGGAGGGACCGTGTTAGGGGCCCCACACCCTCTCCAGACTCGGTGCCTCTGGTTGAAACCCTCGGAGTCCCAGTCTCTTCCCTTCAGGGGAAACGCTTTGGTGTTCAAGCCCCATTTTTAGCTGAATTAAAAGCCAAGCAAACACGGTCTCAAATGAGATCGCCGACACAGCAGTCAACCGGAAGAGGAAATGGGGCAGTCGAGCTCACTCCGTCATCTGAGCCAGGGAGGCCGGTGACAGCGCCACCTAGTGGCAGGAGGACAGAAGTGCACAACATGCCGGATCGGTTTGGCGGAGCCACAGCGCCATCTCGTGGCGAGACTTCAACAATGCAGCAATTTTTTCCAACATTATACAAAAAGAAAAGCATTTTAAAGAAGACAATGTTAACACAACAAAGGGATTATCCGTCGACTTCGGGATTTCATGAAGATGATGAAAGCTCAGATGAAGAACAGCTACAAGGAGAAGATGTCATAAGGATCACAGCATCGGAAGGTGTCCCAACATGGATGCTGTCAGCAGCAGAAGCAGCAAAAAGCTTCTTGCATTCATTTGATACAGCAAAAAAGAAATATCAACAGGATCCTCAAGTTTCCTTTTCGGATTTAGGAGCAAGGCCAAAAACCTCAAGGCGAAAAATGAGACACCATGAATCACCGATGACATCCACAACACCATTATTCATGCAAATCCCAATGGAGTCTCAAGAAGAGGAATTTCAAGAGCCGGTGAAGACGATGGATTGGAAGTGAATCAAAAAAGCGTTGGCAAAGGAAAAGCATTTATTCCCGGGATCAGGAGATTTGACAATGCCAGTGACATATGATGCCCAGGGACAGAATCCAAGGTGGGAAAGGATGGGTCATGAGACACTCAAGGACTTAGGGAAGGCGGCTCAAACTTTTGGGCTGAACTCACAATACTTCAAACAGCTACTAAGAGGGACATTTACTATGTATGATCTCACACCATATGATATTCGAAGTATTGTGGCAATGATCCTCACTGACACACAGAATCTTATCTGGGAAAAAAGGTGGAGAAAATATCTTGCTGAGTTGCGGAATAGATATCAAGGTGGGCCAAATGCGAACCTCACAGAAGGGCAATTAGCAGGGGATCCTCCAGATGACAACCCAGGGGAACAAGCAGCGCGGCTTCCACGAAGAGTGTTAAACGACATCAAAGAAGCGGCGCGATTGGCAATCATACAAATTACACCGACAGGAGCTCCGGATGTTCCGTTCTCTTGCATCAGGCAAGGTCCCACAGAGCCATTCATGTCGTTCATCGACCGACTCACGCAAGCCGTGGATCGACAGGTGACGACAGAAGAAGCGAAGAGGCCTCTCTTGGAGAGCTTAGCTTTTGGCAATGCCAACCCGGATTGTCAACGGGTGATTAGCACCATGCCAGGACGGCCATCCTTGGCAGAGATGGTGGAGGCATGCAGCAAGGTGGGGACACCTCAGCACGTCGCAGCGATTGTGAAGAATGAATTAAGAGAGGAATGGGAAGAACAGCTAAAGGAACGCTCAGAAGGGCAATCAGAGGACAAGACATTGGAGAAGATGTTCGAGAAATTACTCCATCAACAGGACAAAAACGTCAACAAGGTTCTTGCGACAATGCAGAAAAAGAACAAACCCCAAGGAGGACAGTGCTACAGATGCGGGGAGTCTGGGCACATGAAAAGGAATTGCCCACAGACACATATACCAACGCCAGCCCAGAAAGCAGAAAGGCCAATTTGTGCACGGTGCAGAAGAGGAAGACACTCTGTGAAAGAATGTTATTCCCAGACAGATGTGGAAGGAAATCCGTTACCGCATCCAGGAAACAAGAAATGCAGCGCGGGAAATCGCCAGCACGCTCAGACACAAGTACTGGCGGTGTCACAAGAACAGACAGGGCAGTCATCAGTGAGCGACAAGCAGATACCCTCAGCAAAACCCTCAGTCGATTCCACAGTGACCCGGACCTCCTCCCACCAGGGGCACAGTGTGCATTGGCAGCTTCAAAACTAGTATGCTTTCTAGATGAAAGTCATGCGGAGATACCAACAGGAATCCGCGGGGATTCATACAAGAAACAAGATTTCTTGATAATTGGACAAGACAAGTGCAGTATTCTTGGACTCATTGTTTATCCAACAGTTGTCTCAGCGGACAAAAATACAGAGTTAACAGTTTTGGCGAGAGTGCTTCGTCCACCATTGACTGTGCCGGAAAATACTGTGGTTGTGAGAGCCTTCGCATTGCCGCCACACGCAGTTGGAGAGGTCATGTCAATCTTCGACAAAGAAGATCTCCCTATGAAAGAGCATGTTGAAGTACATACAACATGGGTGAAGCACATAGGTCGAGACCGACCCACGCTCACGTGCCAATTGACATGTGGGGACAGGACAATATCGATCAGAGGTATGCTCGACACAGGGGCGGATGTAACGGTAATATCGTACATCTTTTGGCCACGCAATTGGAGCTTGGTCGCGCCATTGGGCTCTCTCTCAGGCATCGGGGGAGCATCTCTGTGTCTGCAAAGTGAGAATTCCGTCGTTGTCACGGGACCAGGAGATAAGACGGCGATCATTCATCCTTTTGTCGTCCAAAAGCCAATCACAGTCTGGGGTTGGGACCTTTTGGCACAATGGGGCACGAAGATCGAAGTGGATTTTTAATAGGGGTCACTGCAGCACTCGCCACACTGTAGCTGACATGGAAAACAGATGATCCAGTTTGGGTGGATCAGTGGCCCCTTGAGCGGAAAAAGTTGAGTGCTTTGAAAGACCTGGTCCAAGAACAATTGCAGAAGGGACACATCAAGCCAACAGACAGCCCTTGGAATTCTCCGGTGTTTGTCATCAAGAAAAAGCTATCGGGCAAATGGAGGTTGTTACACGATCTCAGGAAGATCAACGAAGTCATAGAAGACATGGGGCCACTTCAGTTGGGACTTCCATCTGTCTCGATGATTCCCAGAGATTGGCAGCTTGTGGTCATTGACCTCAAGGATTGTTTTTTCAGTATCCCACTCCATCCAGATGATGCTCCGAGATTTGCCTTTTCTGTTCCGAGTATCAACAGGGAAACGCCTCTGCAGCGGTACCATTGGGTCGTCCTTCCACAAGGCCTCAAAAATTCTCCGACGATCTGTCAATGGTACGTGGCACGAGCTTTGGCACCAGCACGGAAGAAATTTCCGAAGGCGAAGATCATTCATTACATGGATGATTTGCTCATTGCAGCATCAACACGACAGGAGCTGCAAGAAGCTCGCGACTGTGTGATCGCAGAACACTCCAGAGCCTTGTGGAGCCAAGGGGACCACAGTGACACTGTGGGGCTCAGTGAAACCAATGGCCTGTGGTGACACTGCAGTGCCTTAGGGAATCATGGAGACCATTGTGACACCGAAGGCATCATTGAACCAAGGGGCCATTGTGACACTACAAGACCTCATGGAAGCAAGGAACCATTGTGACACTATGGAGTGCTGGCAGGCCAAGGGGAAGTTGTCACACTGTGTGGCACTATGGAACCAAGGAGTCCATTGTGACACTACAGGGCCCCATGGAACTAAGGATTCATGGAACAGTGTGGGACCCCATGGGACCAAAGGTCCATTGTGACATTGTGGGGCCTCATGGAATCCTGGGGGCCATGATGACACTTGGAGGCCTCACTGAATCAAGGGGCTTTGCAGGGCCTCATGGAACCAAGGACACCCTTCTGACACTGTGAGTCCCCATGGAACCAAGGGTCCATTGTGACACCATGGAACCAAGGAGACCCCAGTGACACTGCAAGGCCTCATGGAAGCAAGGGACCATTGTGACACTGCAGGGCCCCATGGATCCAAGGGAACAGGTAAGAGCTCTGGTTGGCTTGGCCTGACTGGTCCAACTGCCCTTGGTATGTTGAGGCTCTCTTCTCCTGTACCCCTGAGACACTGGGGCTCTGGACTTTCCTTCAGATAGAAAAGAACTATCCTTCTCATTCAACATCCATGGCTAAAATGGGATTTCCCCTTCAAAATTCTCAATATCCAGGGATTGCTCCCAGATAAAGCTGCCATTACCAAAAAGTCTGTCTGACCTTTACTTCCTGAGAGCTGTCTTTCACTTGCCTTCTAACAGTGTAAGGCTCAGTGCTTTCCTTCATATGGAAAAGAGCCCTCCCTCCTGCACAGGCACCCCTGGCCAAAATGAGTACTTTTCCTCCAAAATTCCCTATATGCAAGGGTTTCACTCAGACAAAAGCTGCCAGAACAGACTGCTCTAGCTGGCCTTGGCCTCTGGTGGTCACCTCTGTTCTGCCCTGAAACACTGTGGCCCTTTCCTTCCCATGGAAAAGAACCATCCTTCTTCAGGTGCCCATGGCCAAAATTGGGATTCCACCTCCAAAAGTCCTATATCCAAAGATTGCTCCTACACAAAAGGTGCCATTACAGACCGGTCTGTCTGGCCTTGGCCTCCTTAGGGCCAGCTCTCATCTGCCTTCCAAACACAGGGGCTCCATGCTTTCCTTCCTATGGAAAAGAACTGGCCTTCTCCTCCAGGCAAAAAGGGCTGAAATTGGGATTCAACATTCAAAGCTTCAAATATCCAAGGATTGCTCCAGGAAAAACTTGCCAGGACAGACAGACAGGCCTGGCTGTGGCCTCTGGTGACTGCAGTTCATCAGCCCCTCAAACACAGGGGCTCTGTGCTTTCCTTTCTGTGGAGATATTGGTGACACTGTGGGGCCTCATGGAACCAACAACATCTTTGTGGCTCTGTTGGGCCGTATGGTCCCACAGGGCCAGTGTGAAGCAGCAGGGCTTTGTGGAACCAAGAGGCCATTGCTGCATTTCAGGGCCTCGTGGAACCAAAGGGCTGCTGTGATCCTGAGAGGCACCGTGGATCCATGGAGATCATTGTGGCATTGCAAGGCCCCATGGAATCATGGAGACCATTGTGACACTGCGGGGCCCCATGGAAGCACAGGGCCATTGTGACACTTGAGAAGCAAGGAGAACATTGGGACACTGCAGATCACTGTGAAACCGAAGAGAACATGGAACAGATCTTGCTGGCTTGGCCAGCCAGGTGACAGGTCCAGCTGATCTTGGAATGTTGAGGGTTGCCTCTTATCAGCCCCTGGAGAACTGGGGCTCCATGCTTTCCTTCCTATGAAAAAGAACCGTTCGTCATTCCAGGTGCCCACAGCTAACATTGACACTCCCTCTGAAAAATTCCCTATATGCAAGGGTTGTCCCAGACAAAACCTGCCAGGACAGAGAACTCTGGCTGGCCTTGGCCTCTGGTGGTCACCTCTCATCTCATGGAAGCCCTGAGGAAAGTATTTGAACAGGTTTGAATGTTGGAACATCAGTGAGTCTCTGTTCCTCTGAAAAACTCAGATGCTCTTCTAATCATATGTGGGGTTTTTTTCTCATTGTGTATTATACATGAAATATTATTTTCAGCTAAAAAAATATTACTCTTACCATTCTACCAGTGTTATCTGGCACAAAATTCCTCCTCTGTTAATGGATCCAGGTCACCTGTATAAGCAAACACAATAAAAAATCCAGCAGGAATTATTTGTGTCTGCTCCCATCTGTCCCATCTCCTCTCAAGCTGGAGGTGCAGCCTCAGCACTTGGGAAGGCTCAAGGGCTCACAAGCTCAGCTCCCACACAGAGAATGTGCACACCCTGGCTGCTCTTCTTGGCCCCTGCACGCTCAGCCAGGCTGAGATGGATACTGATGGTTTCTGGGCCAGGTTCTCGGAGCACAGCCCAGCTCCCTGCAAGTTCTGCCAGCTGCCCTGAGCTCTGGGCAGCACCAAGGGCCTCTCCTCAGCCCAGCCCGGCCGGATCTGCCCCCACAGCTCTGCTCAGGCCAGGCTGCTCTGGGCATTGCCCCACCCAGCGCCTGGCAAGGCCGCAGCAGCAGCTGCAGCTGCCACAGGACGCAGCCCCACCATGGGGGAAGGCGCTTGGCCAAGGCCAAAGGAGGCTCCCTGGCTGCCCTGCTCCCCTCGGGCTGAGGTGCTAAGAGCTCTGCAGCCCCTGCTGCCATCCCATCTGCCCAGGGCAGCACAAGAGCCCTGGCCTTGGGGCCCTCAAGAGCTGCTCCTGCTCCATGCCCAGGGCCCATGCCAAAGCTGGGGCAGCCACAAAGCTGTGCCCATTTCTGTTCATTGCTGCTGTCATGGGGATGGATCGTCAGCCTCTTGGATGTTGCTGATGAATTTTATTACTCCAGAGGCCTCTTCTTTCTTGAGCTCTACAGTTCAGGAATTCACTGAAAAAGGCTCATAAGCATTTGTTCAAAAGGCCCTGGGAATATCTTAAATTTTCAATTCTTCTGTGGTTAATCAGGAGTATTTCAGAAATGTATTCAAATTTTGAGAACAATGTAGACATTCCACTATCATATTTTCTGAAAAATCCCTTTGTCAGGATTTCTTCCCCTGGGAAGCTGAGAAGCATCAGAAAAGAATGAAAACAAATAATTATCTGATTGCTTCTCCTGTGTTTGCTGCTTTGGAATGTGGTCTGGAGATTGTTTAACAACAGGTGCATATTTGATTGGTTTCCTGTGAATTGTTTTTACTTAATGAACAATCATCATCAGCTCTGTCGGACTCTGAGGAATCAGTCATGAGTTTTCATTATCATTCTTGTTAAGCCTTCTGTCTGTATCCTTTCTTATTCTTTAGTATACTTTCAGTATATGTAATGTAATATAATATAATATAATATAATATAATATAATATAATATAATATAATATAATGTATCAGCCTTCTGAGAACATGGAGTCAGATTCTCATCTCCCACCTCATCCTGGGAACCCTCAAAAACTCAAAAAAGACAGAATTGTTTTGCCTGCTTTCGTTTCCTGTTTATAGATTGAATCAGCCATGTCTAATTGATACTGACCACCAGCACCTTCAAATTCAGCCTGAACAGATATGAAAATCAAGGCTGACAAACAATATCCCTTTGTCCCCATCCCCAGCATTTCCCTCATCCAACCCTTGGCACCCCTATGGATCAGGAATGGTGTGGCCAGCAGGAGTAGGGCAGGCATTCTTCCCCTGTGCTTGGCACTGCTTGGGCAGCACCTCGAGTGCTGTTTGTAGTTCTGGGTCCCCCAATTTAGGAAGGACATGGAAGGGCTGGAGCATGTCCAGAGAAGGGCAACAAGGCTGGGGAGGGGTCTGGAACACAAGTCCTGTGAAGAGTGGCTGAGAGAGCTGGGGTTTATCCTGGAGATGAGGAGGCTCAGGGGAGACAAGGCAGTGTCAGGGCACAGGTTGGACTTGATGATCTCCAAGGTCTTTTCCAACCTTGCTGATTCTGTGATTCTCTGAAAGCACCCTTGGAGCAGTTGCAGGATGAGCCCTGGGACTCCTCTTCAGAAGCTCCAGCAGCTCAGGTCCCTCAGCTAGTCCTGCCAGCCCCAAAGCCCATCCTGTCAGTCCTGCAGAGCCTCTGCAGCTCCTCCTCACTGCCCAGAACAGGGAGCCCCAGAGGCAGACACAGCAGCCCAGATGTGCCCCCCTGGCCTGGGGTGCCTCTGGCAAGGGAGCAGCACCAGGCACTACAGGAGCCTGCAGACAATTCCTGCAGCACTTGTAGGATGATCCTGCTGCCCAAGGGACGTTCCCATGGGGCCAAGTCAGGAACTGCAATGGGGAGTGTGGCCAGAGAGGAAAGGGCAAACAGGGATGGGCTGTTTGCAGGGGAAGGAACAGGGGTGGGCAATAGGAAGAAATTTGTACCAGGGAAGAGTAAAGAAAGCAAAGGTGAAACAAAGGAAATGCTATAGGCAGTTTGGGGCTGGCTGCCAGGCAGTCCTGGCTCTGAGTAACAGCATCTGCAGTGGGACGGGAAAGTCCCAGCTGATGGGAACAAACTTTCTGGCTGACTGCAGAGGCCAGGACAAAGCTGAGTGGTTTCCCTGGTGTCCCCCAGCCCTTGCTGGCCCCAGGGGCTGATGGCATTTGTGCTCCCTCAGGTTCATGTCCCCACACCAACAGCATGGGGGTGCTCCCCCTGCTCTGTACAATGCAAATAGGGGCTCCTGAGCCACTGCTGCTGTGTCTGTGCCTGCAAGGATGGGGCACCTGTGTGAGTTGGGGGAGAGGCCAGGGCTGCAGAGGGGGGATGTTGTTGGCAGCTCCATCAGGATGCTCTGGGACGCTGCCCTGGACTGTCCAGTGCACTGGGGATGGATCAGCCCCTGCTCTGCTGCTCCTTCCCATCTGCCCCAGGGCCCTTGCAGAGCCCCAGCCATGCTGTTTGCCCCCAGCCTGCCCAGAGCCAGACTGGGGCTGCTCACGGGGTTTTTCTGTGCTGAGCATTGGCCTGGGCGTGTTTTGAGAGAGCCTGGGCAAGGAGCCTGGAGCCCCCAGGGCCTGGCCAGAGGCATCAGCGCTGCCCCAGCAGTGCCCATGGCCTGTCCCTGCTGCAGCCCCGGCACTGCCACCCCAGGGCTGCGCCCGGCCCCGAGAGCACTCAGGCCCTGCAGCAACACCAGGGCCACCAGGGCAGCAGGGCAGGGCCACAGCAGCAGCACTGGCAACACCAAGTGCTGCTGCTGCTGCTGGGCACAGCTGCTGGGCCAGCACTGATCTGCCCCCAGCTCTGCACACAGACATTGCTGCTGCAGCTCCAGAGAAGGCAACAAAAGGGGGATCTTCAGTGAATACTTTGCTGGGAGATCATTTAGTTCCTTTCATGCCACCGAGAGCGCAGCCTCTGATTGACACAGTCGGTGGCCACAGGGAAGGTGGAGAGAAACAAAATGAGAAATGGCACAAGGAGTGGCTTTTCTTTGTGGACAATATGAAAAAACTAAAACAAAGAAAAAGAACCTCCAAAATGAAACTATCAAAAAGTATCAAAGGTTATTACAAGTGATTTGCAGAAACTGGCTAGCAGTTTAATGTTCCAGAAACCATCCAATCATCAGCGTCCACACTGCAGCCTTGAGCTCCTGATTCCTCAGGCTGTAGATGAGGGGGTTTAGGGCTGGAGGCCCCACTGAGTACAAAACTGACAGGGTCAGATCCAGGGATGGGGAGGAGATCGAGGGGGCCTTCAGGTGAGCAAACATGACAGTGCTGAGGAACAGGGAGAGCACAGCCAGGGGAGGGAGGCAGGTGGAAAAGGCTTTGTGCTGTCCCTGCTCAGAGGGGATCCTCAGCACGGCCCTAAAGATCTGCACATAGGAGAAAACAATGAACACAAACCAGCCAAGTCCTAAACAGGCACAAACTTCAATGAGCCCAAGTTCCCTGTGGTTTTAGTGTGAGCAGTAGACCTTGAGGATCTGAGGGATTTCACAGAAGAACTGGCCCAGGGCATTGGCCTGCCCCAGGGGCAGGGAAAATGTATTGGCTGTGTGCATGAGAGCATGGAGAAAGGCACTGGCCCAGGCAGCTGCTGCCATGTGGGCACAAGCTCTGCTGCCCAGGAGGGTCCCGTAGTGCAGGGGTTTGCAGATGGACACGTAGTGGTCACAGCACATGATGGTCAGGAGGGAAAACTCTGCTGAAATGAAAAAGATAAAACAAATTAGTTGGACTGCACATCCTTTGTAGGAGATGGTGCTGGTGTCCCAGAGGGAATTTCGCATGGCTTTGGGGACAGTGGTGCAGATGAAGCCCAGGTCAGTAAGGGCCAGGTTGATGCCGAATTTTGCCCCAAAAGGCGAGAATAACTGCCTAAGAGACTCAATTTAAGTCAGCATAGACAGGAGGTATTTTATTGCGACATGTCGGAGAAATCACAAAAGGGATTTCTGAGTATCTCGTAACCGAAGCAAGCCTTTTATACAGTTTTGATTATGAAGTTACATCATATCACATGCATAATCATGTTTTTGCATACATATTCATAAGAGGCGTGGTGTGGGCAGAGCGTGGGCGGAGACATCTCTTTTGAGGATCATTTTGGTGGTCGTTCTGGTTGCCTTCATCGTGGGCAGGGGTCACCTGATGAGTCTTCCTCCTTAAACTTTTGAACTCCTACCCTAATATGGCCAATTCCCGGTGTACTTGGCTTGGTCCCATGGCTTGGCAAGGCTCTCAGGGTTAGTTTGACTTTGTTGGCTCTGAACATGCTTAGCCCATCAATTCCCCTATCCCTATCTCTCTTTCCTGTCATTGTGTTCCATGCTTTAACTGATTTATTGCTCTATATGTTTCCTAAGTGCTATGTTCTCTTCGAATGTTTCTCATTCCATGTTTTAACTCATTATTTCTTGAAGGCTATCCGTTTTGGGGCTTCAAGGTTGAGCAGGAAGAAGAACATGGGCATGTGCAGGTGGTGGCCGCAGGCTACGGCGCTGATGATGAGGCCGTTGCCCAGGAGGGCAGCCAGGGAGATGCCCAGCAAGAGGCAGAAGTGCAGGAGCTGCAGCTACCCCGTGCCTGCCAATGGCAGCAGGAGGAAGTGGTTGATGGAGCTGCTGTTGGACATCTGCTGTGGCTGCACTTGGGTACCTGTTCATGGAGAAAAGGACAGTGAAGGATTAGAGGAGATACCTGTAACCAAAATCAAAGCCATTTCCCACACACCCTGCCCTGGAACACACAGAGACACCCTTTTGTGTGCAAGAGTTGCAGAAATTTTTTATCAGCTCCCCCATATCTCTGCTGGTATTCTTGGATATCAGAAACTCTCAGCATTTTTGTGCCCCCAGGGAGAACTAAGCAAGTTCTCTGAGGCCAAGTGATGAGTGGAGAGTGAGGGGAGATGATCTGTTGTTCTGACCTGTTCAGTGTTTCTCTGGACTTGAACCCTTCTCAGGTGGAGGGTGATCACCTTCCCACATTTCCCCTAAAATATGACCAGGCACTGCTGAGAGCAGATGGATCCACCACAGCCCAGCTCCACATTTGTAGCCAAGGACTAACGTCACTCATTCCAACAACCCAGCAGCATTTTCACTGTCACAACACCTCTGCCTTTCCCCATGGATCTTATCACTCAGAGATGATCTAGGACAGGTTTGCAAGCTGGGTTGAAGCTCCCGGCTTGGACTGAAATCTCAGAGGGACTTCCAAGTGTCCTTATGATGGCATTGGATGAAGGAAGATGCAGCTCCTTCCCTGGCTGCACTGACAGCATTGTCCAGAGCCGGGCACTGGCGTCAGCGTCACCCTGAGCCAGCGGTGCCCCCTCCAGAGCCCCCAGGGCCAGACAGCTTCTCCCAGCCCTGTGCTCTGCAGAGGGAACTGGGCCCGGGGCTGCAGAGCTGCCCCACGGCTCTGCTGCAGCTCTGCCTGCACAGGAGGGGCTGCACGCCTTGGAGCCCCAGCCCTGAGGGCAGAGGCTTGGCTGGGGCACAGGAGGGAGGGGGCTTGTTCAGAGGGAGGGGCTGCACTGGAGGGGCTCCTGTGGACATCTCTAAACTCTCCCTGCCACAGCATTGCTGGGTTTTGTTTTCTCTCATTGCCTGATCTTCTCTCTGCTTGCTGGAGATTTTCCTCCTGCAGGGGTTTCCCTCTGCCTGATCTGTCCCTGCAAGCACTCACAGACCTCAAATCTCTGCACTCTCCCTGGCCTGACAGAACCCTGCCTGTTTGCAGGGCACTGGCTGGGGGCAGGTTCTGTTTGCAGCTTGGAGAAAGGACAGCTCAGACTGAGCCTAATGGCTCCAGCAAAGGTGCTGCTGCTGCTGCTGACCATGGACAGAGTGGCTGAAGGCACATTAGGGATCTCCTGTGAACCTACTGGTCACTAAAAGGAACAGTTTGGTTGTCTCAGGCCCCACTTACCAAAATTCATAACTAATAATTAATATTCATCCTTTAATATTTATCCGCCCTCCCTGACACTCTCCAGTAGTAGGAATCTGAGCACAAAGTCTTAGGAAATTGCCTCATTTTTATAAAAATCTATGTCTTGGAATATTCTGTGACTGATCAGAACCCCTCAGTACATCAGAGCTTCATAAGCATTTCACCTCCCCTGCACCAGAAATACCCAGAGTTCTACTCACAGAGTAAGCAGACATTGGGATGTTGCAGCTTTAGGAGATAACTGCAGGAGTTGCAGCTGCATTTTCCTGCAGCCAGAGGTTCCTGTGCCAAGGCTGGCAGTGATTCTGCCCAAGGCACTTCTCAGCCCCTTCCCAGCCCTGCCTGATTGAAGCTCTCTGTGCCTCTGTGCTGTGCCTGGGGTGGCTGCAGGCAGTGCCCCAGCCCTGCTGGGCTGTGCACAGGTGCTGCTCCTGGGCAGAGCTGTCTCTCTGCAGTGCTGCCCTTGCCAGGAGCTGCCTCTGAGCCAGGAGCCCAGGCCAGCTCAGCAGCACAGACACAGCACAAAGACTATAATGAGCCTCTGGAGCTTTGTGCTGATGCCCTGAACATCAGTCCCTGAGAGGGAGCTGAAGAAACCTCTCAAGAACTTCGAGTCAGAATCCAACTCCAAAATCTCTTTGACTTTTAATGGGTCCCACTGAGGGACACAACTGAGAAAGTGTCCCCAGGCCCCAGGCAGAGCAGAGAACTGGAGGCACTGATGACAGCTGGGGACAAAGAGAAGCCAAGTCTTGCTGCCCAGGGGCACAGCAGGGTCTGTGCCACCAAGGGCTGTGAGGAGACACCTTGTCCTGAGGCACTGGGGCCTCCTGGCACAGCCCCATCCAGGCTGGGCACTGTCAGCCCCTTGTCCTGCCCTCAGCATCCCCCCCTAGCTCACATCCCAGCGGCCTCAAGGATCTGCTGGAAGGAGTTCCTGGGGAGCCTTGCTCAGCAATGGCGCTGGGGGCTCCTGAATGCTCCCTGCAGGGACTGCAGGTTTTACAAAGGACTTTGGGTTTTGCTTTGACCTTGCAGTGTCTGAGAGCTTTGTGCAATCATGGCCTCCAATTATCAGCTGTAATTAGTCCATGGAGAGGATTTGTCTGTAACAACCCTCAGTGGGGCTCATTAATGCTTCAAGGTACTTCAGTTATTTTAAGGTACTTGGTGTCTCCCTTTTGATAGAGACTCCGTGAGAGATTTGTGCAATCATGGCCTCAGTTATCTGCTTTAAGGAGTCCCTTGAGAGCGTTGTATTGACACTCAGTGGAACTCATTAATACTTTGAGGTAATAATGGTTTTTAAGGTGCTTTGGAATTTCCTTTCCTCACTGAGGCTTCTGAGAGGTTTTTGTGCCATCTGGCCTCCAATTCTCTCCTCCAAGGAGTCATGAGGACCATGTTTGGGGAGGGACCTCAGTGGGACTCATTCATGCTTTGAGACACTCTGGGATTTTCTTCTGTCTTTGACTCCTGGAAAGATTTGTGCAATCTCCTCTCAGGCCCTGAGATTCAAGGGCTCAGCTCCAAATGCACCATGGGGCTCATTAGAATCAAGCAAGTCCTGACAAACCATGGTTTTGCCTTGAGTTCTCTCTACTGTAGTGCAGTTCACTAGGAAGTTTTTTTTTATTGTTATGGAGAAATATTTCAAAGAGCTTCTAATAAATCCACATTCCTGTTTTAAGGGTGTATGGTTCTATTTAGAGAAGAAATGTTAGCAGCCTTCTGTGACTGATATTGACCCAGGGACTTTCCTAAGGAGCTCTGGCCTGCTCTGAGAAGCTGTGTCTTGAGATCTGACACAGTGTGGAGAGTCTTGCTCCACATTTCCAAACCCCATCCTGTCTCTTCTCACTCACCTGACATCAGCTTAGCTTGGAGAACTGGCTGCTCTCAGGCAAAGAGGGGTTTTTTTCTTTTCTTTTAGCGCTCTAAAACTCCTAAGCTCCCTGTTGAAAACAGACACCCTCCTCAAGTGTGTGCCAAGCCCAAGCTGCCACCAAGACCCCTCCAGAGCTGCCCTGGGCCAGCTGTGAGGATGGGTGGAGGCCCAGAGGCCTAGCATCAGAATCTCAATCCCCCAGTCATGGAGGACTGGTTCTAGATAAGAGGAATAGGCTTTCAGGTTAGGGTGAGATGCTTTCTTCTCATATTGATCTTTGCAGACACATGCTGATTTATGTTACTTTAGGTTACCCCATTGGCCCATTGGCCTAATTACCCTAGTTCAACTCCTATTGCCCACATTTGTTTGGCCCTAGAATGTTCTCTCTCTGTCCCTCCATTTGCCCTAGTTTGCTGTATTCCTCAACCCTTGTTTCCTATTGTCTGACCTGAGATCTGACCCCCTCCTCTGCACCATTTTCCCCCATATCAATTGGACCCTGACCCTCAGCTCCACCCTCACTACCCCATATAAGACCCTGATCCCTCAGCCTACACCCAGTCTTCATCCCTGGACCCTGTTCAGCTGTGTAGCCTGTTCCTGTACCAATAAACCCAGTTTGCTGGAGATCATATGAAGACCCATCCTGCTCATTCTGTCAGCTTTTTAAGGTAGCAGTGAGGTTTTGGGCTTATGAGTGCTGGACGCTCCAAGGGCCTCAGTAGTGCCATGATGCTACACATGGCGCGCGAAGAGGAACCAGATTCCATAAGGTCCCTGTGAGCGTCTCCAGCAGTGATCCTGCCAGCCAGACGTCACTGGAAGCTGTACCCCTTCGGTCAGCCACAACACTGAAGTGAGACTCCAGTTTTATCTAATCTCGCTAAAGACGAAGTTGACAAGCCCCTCAACATCTATGGGACCTGAATCTCTGACAGCCCCATAAGCCCCACTTTGGCTGGAGATTGTGCCTGTGAGACTGAGAGTGAGTGACTGAGTCCAGAGAGCTCCCAGGGGTTTGGGCTTCTAATTTTCTATTCCTGTGGGTGGGCATTCCCTCTTTCACTGGGGGCAGCTATGGGAAATACTCATTCCCAAGCTGAAAAGGATGTTTTTGTTAAGTTTTGAAGAGTTTTAAATTTAGAGGGGAGTTAATTTTCTGAAGGGAGTTTAAAAGGTATTGTTCATGGTTATTTGACGAGCTTCCTGATATCTCTGTTGATTCTATCTATCAGTTATCGTTTTGGGATGCTGTTGGGGATAAGCTTTATATTTTACAAATACAAGGGGTTTTAAAAGTTGAGAAATTTTATCTGTTGTTTCATTCAATTTATAGGATCATTTAACGAATTCATGGTTCCAACCCTTTGCCCTAGTTTATTCAACCCGCCCTCCACGTTCCCAAACCCAGGTTCCCTGAGAACAGGATGGGAGATGGAGCCCGCCTTTAGGCACAGACAAGCCATCTGCTGTCTGCCATCTCCCCTCCTTTTCTGTCCTTTCCTCAGGGTGGCAGTGGCCATGCTGCCTTGAGATATTCCCTCAACCACATTCCTTCATTCCCTAGTTCTAATCCTCCTTCCTATAAATCACAAGATGGCAATACTCCTGTTAGAGAGATCACCATTTTTGATTCCCTCCCACCTTCATCCCCATTTCCCGCCTTTGCTCCAGGTGCCTCCTCTGTGTCGGGTCTCACCTTAATGTTGAATTCCACTGCCGCATTAGTCCCTCCCCTATCATCAGAAAGGTTCTCCCCAATGCGGGCTGCACCTTTCCACTAGCAGTCCAGCCTCTTCCAGTTCCTACATCATTGGAACCGGACATGGGGCCAACTGGAAGGAAGCCATTTTGGCTAACAAAGCCTTCAACGCCAGGCATTGCCGGTCAGCAGAAAGACCTGCACCTCTGCCAGCAGACCTGCCTCCTCTACAGAGGAAAAGAGTGATAGCTTATCTGAGAGTAAGGATGAGCCCAAGGATTCTTGGCAGAAAATGCGGAGAAAAGCTGCAAAGGAGGGGGACTGGGAGGTGGTATCCAAGATTCAGGTGGCACCTGTGCAGTATAAGCTGGGGCCACAACCTATATGGGGATCCATAGGGAATAGATTCCCATTTAGGTTTTGGCCCCTGCTTATAGTGCACAGCTGCGACCTGAATCTTGGATTCCCTACCTCCATCGGGAAATGAAGGACTTAGTAAAGCTTCCAAGGATTATGGGAGGGGTTCTCCCTATTTTAACAATTTGCTGGACATGCCATTACTGCCCACATAATGGTGCCACAAAATTTAAAATGGTGTATGAAAATTATATTGTCACCTGATGAATTTGTTTTCTGGAAAGGAGTTTGGATAAATAAAGTTCATGAGTTACCAAAAGGTTACGTTGAGGAAGAAGGGCGACAACACCTCACAATGGACCACATTACCAGGGAAGGAGACTATACTAGACTGCAGTATCAGGCTGAAGTCATCCCCCAGTCAATACTGGAAGATCTCAAAGGTGCTGCACGGTCCACCCTCCTCCAAACACCTGATGCTTCTACACACCACACTGACTTCACTTACATTCACCAGGGCTCGGATGAGAGCTATATCAAGGTCATAAAGCACCTTATGAAAGCCCTGGAAAAACAGGTAGATGATCAAAAGGTCCAGGATTATCTTATTAGCAAATTAGCTTTCTGTAATGCCAGTATTGACTGCAGAAAGGTTCTTCACAGCCTCCCCCTTGACCCTGAGCCGACCATTGCTCAGATGGTTGATGCTTGCATTTGCCAGGCGATCTCAGACTGTGACTCCAGCCTAACCAAGGCCACCAGCCAGGGTGCAATTGAAATGCTGGTTGCAGCAAATGTGCTTTCCCACAATACAGAATGTAATAAAGGCAGTGGAAACTGTTACAACTGCAGGAAAACTGGACATGTAGCAAAAGACTATAAATACAAGAATACTGTTCTGGTTTTTTACCCAGCCTTCAGTCCCACAGCCATTACCCAAACTGTTCCTGAAGCCAACAGCACTACCAGCCCTCAGGAAACTCCCAGCAGAGCATGAAATGACACTAAATATGAAGTTATTCTTTCTCACCCTTCCATTGGTGAGAGATGTCCTAGGTTACAGTATAAAGATGTATTCTATTCCCATCCTCAAGAGCTGTTGAAACAGGAGGGGCATTGTTTTATTCCTTATCTCCTGTTAATAAACCCATCAATGCCTTTCTGCATGACTCAGAGATAACGCCCTCTAGAAGCCATTTCTGTTTAATGGACCACCTCATGACTCATAGAATGATATCAGCCCATTGTGAGATGCTCCACCCAGGGGGGAAGAGCTAAGCATGCCCCCCTGGATATTATCTGGGGTTTGGGACAAAACAAGCTGCCTTTCCACTGGATTCCCCAGAGCAACAGCTACCTTTTCCACTGGATCTTCAGAGGTAGGCTACACCCTACTACAGGATCGCTGCTCCAACATTACCACATCTGCCACTCCAGGAGGACTGCAGCCACCATTCCAACTGGACTGCTACCAACACCCTGACCAACAGAGTGACAGGTTATATTCTGACTTTATCAGTGTTTTTTGTTTTGTATTATTGCATGATTTTTTTCCTAATAAATTGTATTTCTGACTTTGAGTCTCTCTCTGGTTTTGTTTTCAAACCAGAGCAAATGGAAAAGCCTGAGTGGGTTTCCTGAAAAACAAACCCACCTCAGAAACCACCTGCTCAGTCCAGGCTGCCTGGAATGATGTCACCCTTCTACAAGGGACAGTGTGAGCATAAATGATCTCTGGGAGCTGAGTCTTGCAGCTGAATTCTCTGTCCCTGTCCGTTCCCTGGATCTGTGTTGCAGATGAAGCTACTGGTGCCATCCTCACCTTTTACCTCTCTCTTGAATGCAAACAGATGTTCCGAGGTGTATTAAGCACGATTTTTCAAAGTTGCTACAAAACTTTTGTGTTCCTCATGGAACGAAGGGGCCATTTTGGCACTGAGGAGGTGACGTGGAAGCAAGGAGTTAGTTGTGACCCATGGAAGCAAGGGGCCATGGTGACACAGCTGGGCCACATGGATCCAGTGGTCCATTTTGACACTGTGGATCCAAGGAGACAATGGAGACACCCCCAGAACCTCATGGGAGCAAGGAGTCCATGGTGACCTAGCAGGGCTGCATGGAGCCAATGGTCCATGGTGGCACTGCCCATCCAAGAAGGCCTTTGTGACACTGAAGAACTTCATGATACTAAATATCCATGGTGACACAGCAGGGCATCATGGGAACCAAGGAACCACTGTTGGCAGTGTGGAAACTCATGGAACCTGGAGCCATTGTGGCACTGCAGAACCAACAGAGCTGCTGGACCTTGTCCCCTGGCCCTGCACAGCTCC
This sequence comes from Melozone crissalis, assembly GCF_028551555.1. NCBI lineage: Eukaryota > Metazoa > Chordata > Aves > Passeriformes > Passerellidae > Melozone > Melozone crissalis. The sequence continues at coordinate 9,853,390 of NW_026535850.1, read as the reverse complement.
CTGGGAGGCACGGCAGGAGCAGCACCCTGGGAGCCTCAGGAATGACCCTCTGGGATCCATGGCACACATTCCCAGGGGCGGGAATTCCAGTTCTCAGACAGCGAAAGATGTTTCTGCCCTGGAAGGCAAAGCTCTTAAGAAGGAGACAAAGGCCAAGTGGAGCAAGATCTTACAGTGACATTTCACTGCCAGCCTTCATAGCTTCACCCGTGGTTGTTGTAGCTCCTGGAGTGGGAATTAAATCAGGGCAGGGTCTTTGTTGGGAGCTGCCCTGGGTCAAGAGAGACACTGAGAGAGAAACAGAGCAGGCAAAGAAAGGCAGGAGAGAAAGAAGGGCACAAACGCAATCAGCTGCGAAGGTGGCACTCTGAAAAACAAACTGGAACTGACAAAAAATGAATGGGACAGAAATCAGTAATTATGAAAGTTTTATTTACTATCAAAATGCAGGCCACACATCCAGCCCCACACAATCCCAATCCCACACCCTCAAGTTTGGATGCCACTTCTCCCAATCTCCTTCCAACCCCATCTCACCCTGGACATTGTGGAATCAAGTAGATTTGTCATGGGACTGAGTTTTTCTTAGGTGGGAATAAGGCATTTTGATATGGATTGGTCAATTTTTCGATAAAATTGTGGTGTTTTCAATGGGATTGAATAATTTTGAGGTGACAGACCAATCTATCTGGAATTCTGGAGTGCAAAGATATGGAGAACACTTGCTGAAATCCCCCAAGAACCCACAAATCCTACAGAACAAATGTTCTCAAACCATAAATTCCACCTCAAATACCTGTTAAATGGCGGGACTTTAGACATCCTTGATTAATTACTTTCATTTTAGTCCTATTTCAGGTGTTTTTAAGTGATAAAGACAAATCAGAAGAAAATTAGGGCCAAAAGGATAACCAGCCAGGTGTCCTCCCAACATGGATCACTGGGAATGTCGGTCCTCAGTGTTCTGACCAATGTGGGTCCTCCCATGGGGATGAAGCTGCACCAGTGCACAAAGCTCCCTCTGCAGTTGGGGCACACGCAGGGCTTCCCTTACCAGTGCCTGCGTTGGTGTCGGGTCAAGGTTGAGCTGTGTGAGAAGCTCTTCCCACACTAGGGACACTCGTAGGGCCTCTCCCCGGTGTGGATACATTGGTGCCTAATGAGTTCTGAGCTGCACCTGAAGCCCTTCCCACATTCCTCACACTCGTAGGGCCATTCCCTGGTGCGGATCATGTGGTGGCATATCAGGGTGCTGCTCTGCCTGAAGCTCTTCCCACACTCCAAGCACTTGTAGGCTTCTCCCCATCGCGAAGCTGCTCATGCACCACCAGCTCCGAGCCCTGGCTGAAGCTCTGTCCACCTTCCTGGCCCAGGGTGGGTCTTTCCTCCTCAGAGCACCCTGGGCTGGGTTTGGAGCCCCTCCTCCTGTGGGATCTCCAGGGCTTTTCCTCTCTGTTAGATTCTTGTGCCATGGAGCTGCTCAAAACAGCCTCTTCCATGAGGTTCTGCTGTGGGGATTTTTCCTTCCTGGTCTCCATCCTCAGCTCTTTGTCTGGGGGAGGAAGGACAAAGAGAGCATGAGATGTGCCTCTCTACCAGAGGGAAGGGGAAGGAGACTCCCCAGTGCTTCCCCGGCAGGACGGCATTGGCAGTGGGGTTGTCCTGCAGCCGGGGGCCATGTTGGGCTGGGAGATGGAGGAGGAGAGAGGGGGAAAGGGGCACTGACTTCCTCCTCACCCGCCTAGGGTGTCCTGGGGCATTGTCTCAGCAGGTGTCTGCTAAGGAATGCAGGAGCCTCCCTTGAAATGGAAAATGTAAACAACCTCCTTCCGAACTGTTATAATTTTGAAATTACGGGGCTCTAAGGCAACAGATATGGGAATAGGAATAGCAGTTATTTAGCAGGAAAATTAAAATATAAATGCAATAGTACAAAGAAAAAATACTGACAGATTCAGAATACAACCTGACACCCGATGGGTTACAGTGGCGGTGGCAGTCCCAATAAACGGTGGCTGCAGTCCTCCTGCAGTGACAGGTGTGGTTTTGTAGAAGCAGGGATCCTATAGAACAGTGGGGTTTTCCTCTGAAGATCCAGTGGTGGTGGTGTTGGGCCTGGTCTTCCTCTGGCAATGTGGTGGAAAAGGCTGACTCTGGTCTTCCCGCCCTGTGATTATATCCAGGTAGGAATGCTTGGCTCCTCCCTCTGGGCGGAGATTCTCACAATGGGATGATGGAATTTTATCAGTCCTGCAGTGGCACTCAATGGCCCATTAACAGAAGATATCTCCGAGGAGGGAGGATTGGTTGTGGAAGAGATAAAGAAAACTGCTCAATTAACAGAAGATAACTGCCCCATCAGATAGGAATAGAGTACACCCCCATATCCAACCTAAGACAGCTGGGAAATGCTTTGCAGTATTCTGTGTCTGTGTGTCTGTGTTCATGTGTATTTTACACTCAAAGTCCCCCAAATTTCCAAGAGGTTTTCCCTGGGGTGTTGTCTTGTCCCTGTGTCCATCTGCACCTCCCTGTGTCACTCTGTCACTGTCACCTCCACACATCTCTGAGCCCACTGGCACCTCCCAGGTTTGCACTGAATCCCTCCCTCCTGCCCTCCAGCACCAGCAATGACCACAGCAGGGAGCTCAGAGCAGGAGCAGCCAGGCCAGGGCTAACACCAGGATCAGGAGCACCTGGCAGAGGCAGGAGGAATCCCCCATTCCAGGGGGTGCAAGGGGGGCACCCATGTCCTCTCCCAGCCCCAGGGCTACAGACCAGGGAGAAGATGCCTCAATTGCCTCAGCTGAATTGCTTCCCTCAGCCCTTGGCCCAGGAAGTCTGGCTGGAGCACAACCCCTAGTGAAGAGTTTCCGCAAGGAAGAGAAAAGAAAGGAATTGTTTCTTCCCTTTCCCTCATCCCTGCCCCTTGTGCTGATTTTCTTGGCATCTCTTAGCAAAACCAACAAAAAAGCATCTGGAATGAGGTGTTTCCCAGGGTCAGTTCTAAATAGGAACTAAGGAAGGTTTTCTGCCAGGGAAAAAGTGACAAATGTGGGATTTGTTCAGACAGTTGAAAACATGACAGTTTCTAAGCACTGGAAATCCAGAGACTATAAAAAACAGAGTTTGCAGTAGTACTGGTCCATTGTCCTTCCTCTTCCCACTGCTGATTTGTCACATCCCAACTCCAGAGGAGCAGATTATGGAAAGAAGACTTGCAGGGAGTATTGGAGGCCTAATCCCAGAGACTGGAAGAACGAGTGAAATCAGGAAAAGATTTTCAGTGGTTTTCTTATCATATTGACCACAAATAGCTCTGCAGTCCATATGCAATATCCAGATGAAAAGGCACATTCCTGGTTTTTAATGCCAAATTGCAGTACTTTGGAACATCTTTCTGGATGAGAACAAACCACAGGCCAATAATTGACCCACTTCAGTTCCCAAATCAGAAATCATTCAACTTCTACCAAGTTGTCTTCCTCTGCAGGTGTCCAAGATTGCAAGGCAAGATGGATTCTATTTGCCATCTGTATATGGCAGTTTTCCTTATCTCTTCCACAACCACTCCTTCCTCCGGGGGGGACATCTGATAACAGGCTATTGAATGTCACTGCATGGCTGATAAGAACTACAGCATCCCATTGGGAGATACTCCGCCCAGAGGGAAGAGCCAAGCATTCTAGCCAGATAGAATATGGAGATTCTGGAATAGCAGCACAGTTTCTCCCCTGGATTTCCCAGAGGAACAGCAGCTGCCTCTTCTTCCACTGGATCCTCATAGAAAGACTACACCCTTTTCTACAGGACCCCCTGCTCTAACAGAACCACACCTGACACTCCTGGAGGACTGCAGCCACATTTCCAGTTGGATTGCTACCAACAGGGTGTCAGGTTGTGTTGTGACTCTGCCATAGTTGTTTTCGTTTACTGCATTGTTTATTTTATCTTTTTATTTTCTTCCCTATGAAATAACTGTTATTTCCTGCTCCCATATTTTTTGCCTGAGAGCCCCTTAGTTTAAAATTTATAGCAATTTGGAGGCAGGGGGGTTTACATTCTCCATTTCATGGGAGGCTCCTGCCTTCCTTTTCAGGCACCTGTCTTTCCAAACCAAGACAGCAGGACAGAAGGCACTTTGATTCCTTTTGTCCCAAGTTTCTCCTGAGTTCATGACTTCAGATGAACTGGAATGGTCCCAACAGCACAAAAGCAGCCACAATGAGCAGGATCAAATCCCCAGGTCACCATTAAATGCACTCGATCCACGCCTTCCACAGCCCAGCAGAAATTCCTGCCTCTGCCCCTTGCTCTGGCTCAGCCTGAGGGGCATCGCTCTGGTGTGTGCGGGGCCGGCTCCTGCAGGACACAGCGCTGAGAGCCACTCTGTGTCCCACAGCTTCGGCATCTCAGGCGCCTCTCCACAGCTGCGGGGCTGTGGCACCACTGTTCCATGGCTGTAGTTCCTGTGCCACCACCATTGCATGGCTGTAGTTCCTGTGCCACCACTGTTCCATGGCTGTAGCTCCTGTGCCACCACTGTTCCATGGCTGCAGTTCCTGTGCCACCACCATTCCATGGCTGTAGCTCCTGTGCCACCACTGTTCCATGGCTGTAGCTCCTGTGCCACCACTGTTCTGCCTTTTCCATGCTCACTCCACTGCTGCTCAAAAGCTGTGCTGTGCTGTTTCTGCACGGTTCCTCAGCTCCTGCACAACTGCTCCACTGCTACTCCAACACTGCTCATCTACCACTGTTCCTCTGCTCCTTCTCTGGATTTCTCTTGCTCCCCTGTTGTTCCACGGCTGCTGCTTCTGTTCTAGTGCTGCTGCCACAGCTGTGGTGTCACAGAGAGGGGAACGTTCGGGCAGCAACCACTGTGGTGTCACAGAGACTGGGACAACGGGACTGCCACAGCTCTGGTGTTGTGGAGAGGGGAATGTTGGGGTGGCTGCTGCTGTAGTGTCATAGAAGGTGCAACTGGGGCTGCCACCACTGAGGTTTCACAGAGAGGGGAACATTGTGGCTGCCAGCACAGTGGTATCATACACATGAGAATGCTGGGGCTGCCTCTGCTGTGGAGTCATAGAGAGGAGAACATTGGAGCTGCCTCTGCTGTGGAGTCATAGAGAGGAGAATGTTGGGGCTGCCAAAGCTGCGGTGTCACAGATAGGGGACTCTGGGCCTTCCACTGCTGTGGTGTCACAGAGAGGGGGACTTGGGGCTGCCACAACTATGATGTCACAGAGAGGGAAATGTTGGGGCTGTGCCTCGGAGCTGTGCCGCGGAGGAGCTGTGCCTCGGAGCTGTGTCGCGGAGCTGTGCCGCGGAGCTGTGCCGCGGAGCTGTGCCGCAGAGCTGTGCCGCAGAGCTGTGCCTCGCTCCTGCCTTCCCCGGATCCTGCATCCCTCGCAGCGCCTCTGCCGCCTCCTCAGCAGCCCTGTGGCGCCAACCCGGACCTGCTGCTGGAGTATCCCTAGTTTTCTGAAACCTCGGATTTCCAAATCCCTGAATTTCCAAATCTCCGCATTCCTGAATCCCTGGATTTCCGAACCCTCGGATTTCTGAATCCCTGGATTTCCAAGTCCTCGGATTTTCTGAATTCCTGGATTCCTGAATCCCTGGATTTCTGAATCCCCAGACATCTGAATAATGGATTCTTGAACTCCCGGATTTCTGAATCCTTGGATTCCTGAATTTCTGAACAACCGGATTTCCGAACCCCCTGGATTTCTGAATTTCTGAACCCCGGATTTCTTGAATTCCCAGATTTCCTGAATCCCCGCATTCCCTAGGAGTGTCCCGGGATCCCGAGCGGACTCCGAACCCATCCCGGCCCCTTCCTGGCCCCGGGGCTGCTCCAGAGCTGCCGCTGCTCGCTTTTCCGAATTTTGGCTTTTCTTTTCCCGTATTTTGTCTTTTCCCGTGGATTTTCCATCACTGGGAGGGGACTGGGTGTGGCCGAGGCCGGGATTCCTTCCTTCCTTCCTCCCTTCCTTCCTCATCCTCCGAGATTGTCCCGAATTTGGGATTTTCCTGTTCCTGGCATGGAATTGTGAGTCAGAGAGGAGCAGAGGGTGGAGCTTCCTCAGTTGCTGCTGAGTGGCTGATTATAAGAGGTGTCTGGGGAGCGTGGCAAACAGGAGCGGGCAAACAGGGGTGTGGTGAGTCTCTGGGGAGTATACAAGGCAGTTTGCGCGGCAGTTCGTGCAGGCAGACCCAGCAGCCAGGGTTGCCAGCTTTCTTGCTAGTAAGGAGTGCTCTGTGTTCTTTGAGGTCTTTCTGCTGCCTGGTTGTTTTTGAGGTGTTTGTCAATAATGGTTCCTACATGGTCAAAAGCTGTGGCTGGTATAAGTGACCAAGTTGGGCCCTCCAAAAAGGTTGTGTGTGTACAGACCCATCCGTGCCCAGAGTGTTTGAGCTTATCGGTGGCATCAGGGAGTGTTGTGGAGGAGACCTGCCTGCGCTGTGAACAAGTGAATGACCTCCTTTCACTGGTGGCTGAGCTTACGGAGGAAGTTGAAAGGTGAAGGAGTATTAGGGAAAGTGAAAGGGAAACAGACTGGTGGAGTTCAGCCCTACCATCTTTAAGGGAGGCTTCTGATCAAGAGTCTGAAGACTTATATGCCTCCCGCTCTCAGGCAACAGAAGGGCACCCGGTGGATGAAGAGGAGTGGAAATGGGTCCCCATTCGGGGAGGTAATAATAAAAAGACCTCCCCCTCCCCATCATCCAGCCAGGTACCACTTCAGAATAGGTATGAGATCCTGGATCTAGAGATACAACTAGATGATTTAGGAGCAAATTGTCTGCCCAGTGAACTCCCCAGTTATGATTCACCCGCAAGACGGACCACTACCTGTAGCATCAAGAAGAAAAGAAGGGTAATTGTAGTAGGTGATTCCCTCCTGAAGGGAACTGAGGGCCCCATATGTCGACCAGACCCATCCCACAGGGAAGTCTGTTGCCTCCCTGGGGCCCGGGTACAAAAAAAACCTGAGAGACTTCCTGGGCTGATTCAGCCCTCTGATTATTACCCACTGCTGATACTCCAGGCTGGCGGTGATGAGATTGAGAAGAGGAGTGTCAAGGCAATTAGAAAGGGCTTCAGGGTACTGGGTCAGGTGGTTGATAGGGCAGGAGCGCAGGTAGTGTTCTGCTCAGTCCCTTTGGTGGCGGAGGAAAATGATGAAAGAAACAGAAGAATCCGCATCATCAACAAGTGGCTTAAGGGTTGGTGTCATCGGCAAAATTTTGGATTCTTTGATCATGGGGAAACTTTTACAGCATCTTCTCTGCTGGAACCAGATGGGGTACACCTCTCTGTTAAGGGCAAAAGGTTTTTAGCCCACAAACTGGCAGACCTCATTGACAGAGCTTTAAACTAGGTTTGAAGGGGGAAGGGGAACCAGCTGAGCTATCTGGAAACAGGCCCAAGAATTGCAAGGCTAAGACAGGGATGAAGTCAGTAGCCCAGATGAGGTGCATGTATACCAATGCACGCAGTTTGGGCAACAAACAAGAAGAGCTGGAGGCCATGGTGCAACTGCAGAGCTATGATGTAGTTGCCATCACGGAAACGTGGTGGGATGACTCACATAACTGGAGTACTACACTGGATGGATACAAGCTCTTCAGAAGAGATAGAAAAGGAAGAAGAGGGGGAGGGGTGGCCCTTTATATTAAGCAAACTTTTGATGCCATCGAAATTGAAACTAAGGAAGATAGAGTTGAATGTCTATGGGTAAGATTTAAGGGGAAGGCCAACAAGGCTGACACCATACTGGGAGTCTATTATCGTCCACCTGACCAGGAAGAAGAAGTAGATGACTTATTCTATAAGCAGCTAGGTAATGTTTCAAGATCATCAGCCCTTGTTCTTGTGGGTGACTTCAACCTACCAGACATCTGCTGGGAACTTAATACAGTAATAAAGAGGCAGTCCAGGAAATTCTCAGAATGTATGGAGGACAACTTTTTGTTGCAGCTGGTGGGTGAACCCACCAGGGGAGGGACTATGTTAGATCTGCTGTTTGCAAATAGAGATGGGCTGGTGGGAGATGTGATGGTTGGAGGTCGCTTGGGGCAGAGTGATCACGAAATAATAGAGTTCTCAATATTTGGTGAAGTCAGGAAGAGCACCAGTAAAACTCTTGCATTGGCCTTCCGGAGGGCAGGCTTTGGCCTGTTTAGGAGACTTATTCAGAGCATCCCTTGGGAAGCAGTCCTTAAAAACAAAGGAGTTCAGGAAGGGTGGGCATACCTCAAAATAGAGATCTTGAGGGCACAGGAACAGACTATCCCTGTGTGCCGAAAGATCAGTCAACAGGGTAAACGTCCAGCCTGGCTGGGCAAGGAGGTTTTGGAGGAACTTAAGAATAAAAAGAGGATGTATCAGCGTTGGAAGAAGGGTCAGGTCTCTAAGGAAGTATTCAAGAAGGCTGCTAGAGCATGCAGAAAAAAAATTAGGGAGGCCAAAGCTCAGTTTGAACTTAGAATGGCGACTTCTGTAAAGGATAATAAAAAATGTTTTTATAAATACATTAATGGTAGAAAGAAAGGTAAGACCAGCCTTTGTTCTTTGTTGGACAAAGGAGGGAACTTAGTATCTGCAGATGAGGAAAAGGCAGAAGTGCTTAATGCCTATTTTGCCTCAGTTTTTAGTGGGAAGATGACTTGCCCTCAAGACACCTGCCCGCCTGGGCTGGTTGATGGTGTCAGGGAGCAGAATGGACCCCACATTATCTAAGAGGAGGCTGTCATAGAACTACTGAAATGCTTGGATATTCATAAATCTATGGGACCAGATGGGATCCACCCCAGGGTAATGAGAGAGCTGGCAAATGAGTTTGCAAAACCACTCTCCATCATTTACCAACAGTCATGGCTCACTGGTGAGGTTCCGGATGACTGGAAGCTGGCCAATGTGATACCCATTTACAAAAAAGGTGCAAAGGAGGATCCTGGTAATTATAGACCAGTTAGCCTGACCTCAGTACCTGGCAAAATAATAGAACAGTTTATATTATGTGCCATCACGCAAAATTTACAGGATGGCCAGGGTATCAGACCCAGCCAGCATGGATTTAGGAGGGGTAGATCATGTTTGACCAACCTGGTCACCTTTTATGACCAGGTAACCCACCCAGTGGATGCAGGGAAGGCTGTAGATGTTGTTTACTTGGATTTCAGCAAGGCCTTTGACACTGTCTCCCACAGTGTACTCCTAGACAAACTCGCAGGCCGTGGTTTGGACAGGAGTACTCTTTGCTGGGCTCAGAACTGGCTGGATGGCCGGGCCCAGAGAGTGGTGGTGAATGGTGCTGCATCTAGCTGGCGACAAGTCACCAGTGGTGTCCCCCAGGGGTCTGTGCTGGGGCCAGTTCTGTTTAATATTTTTATTGATGACATGGATGAGGGTTTAGAGTCTTTTATCAGCAAATTTGCAAACGACACTAAGCTGGGAACGTGTGTTGATCTGTTAGAGGGACGTAGGGTTTTGCAGAGGGACTTGGAACGGTTGGATGGATGGGCAGAATCTAATGGGATGAATTTCAATAAGTCCAAGTGCCGAGTCCTGCACTTTGGCCACAATAACCCCCTGCAACGATACAAGCTAGGGATGGTGTGGCTGGACAATGTTCAGGTGGAAAGGGACCTGGGGGTGCTGGTTGACGGTCGGTTGAACATGAGCCAGCAGTGTGCCCAGGTGGCCAAGAAGGCCAATGGCATCCTGGCCAGTATCAGGAACGGTGTGGCCAGCAGGAGCAGGGAGGTCATTCTTCCCCTGTACTCAGCACTGGTGAGGCCTCACCTGGAGTATTGTGTCCAGTTCTGCGCCCCTCACTTTAGGAGGGACGTTGAGATGCTTGAGCGTCTCCAAAGGAGAGCAACGAGGCTGGTGAGGGGCTTGGAGCACAAGCCTTATGAAGAACAACTGAGGGAGCTGGGGTTGTTCAGCCTGGAGAAAAGGAGACTCAGGGGTGACCTTATCACTCTCTTCAACTTCCTGAAGGGTGGCTGTGATGAGCTGGGGGTCTCTTTCTCCGGGCAACAACAGACAAAACAAGAGGACACAATCTCAAGCTGCGCCAAGGGAGATGCAAGCTAGAATTAAGGAGGAAGTATTTTACAGAAAGAGTGGTCAAATACTGGAATCATCTACCCAGGGAGTGGTGAAGTCACCATCCCTCGAAGTGTTTAAAAAAAGACTGGATGTGGCACTTGGTGCCATGGTCTAGTTGAGGTGTTAGAACATGGGTTGGACTCAATGATCTTACAGGTCTCTTCCAGCCTAGAATTTCTGTGATACTGTGATTCTGTGACACTGCTAGGGTTCCACAGATGGGGGATTTCTGGGGCTCCCACCACTGTGGTATCATAGAGAGGGGAATGTTTGGGCTGCCATCCTTGTGGGCTCAAAGACAGGGTAATCTTGAGGCTGCTACCCCTGTGATATCCTACAGAAGTCAATGTTGGAACTGCCAACTCAGTGGTATCACAGAGAGGGGATGTGGGGGAGTCACTACTGTGGTGTTACAGGGGAGCATTTGGGGCTGCCACCCCTGTGGTGTCACTGAGAGGGCAATGTTGGGGTTGCCACTGTGGTGCTCTCATAGAGAGGAGAACGCTGCAGGTGCCACCTCTGTGGTGTCACAGAGAGGGGAATGCTGGGGTTGCAGTTGCTCTGGTGTCATAGACAGGGGAACATTGGTATTGCCACCGCTGTCATGTCACAGACAGGGGAACTTTGAGGTTGCCACCACTGGGATGTCACTGACAGGGCAATGCTCGGTCTTGAAAATCTGTGGTATCATAGAGAGGGGAACGTTGGTGTTGCCACCACTGTTGTGTCACAGATATGGGAACACTGCCAAACCTCCCCTGGTGCTGTGCCCACTCCAGTGCTGCTCCTCTGTGACACTGCAGGGCCTCCTGGGGACATTGTCACATTGTGACAATGGGACCATAGGGGCCCTGTGACACTCCAGGGTCTTGTAGAATCCATGGAACCAAGAGGAGACTGAAACTCTGGGACTTCATGAAACCATACATTGTGATACCTCAGGGCCTCATTCTTTCCAGGAATCCTTGTGACACTGCAGAACTAAATGGAACCAAGGGGACATTGTGACACTGTGGAGTTCATGAAACTGAGGGGATGCTCTGAGACTCTGGTGCCTAAAGATGCTCAGGAACCATTGTGACACTGTGGCTTGTGGAACCAAAGGCATACTGTGACACTGTAGGGTCTCATGGAATCCAGAGGCCCTTGTGACTCAGTGAGGCCAGTTGGAACCAACAATCCATTGGGATCTCCCAGAACCTTGTGGTGTCCAGGGATCCTTGTGACATTGTGGGGCCTCATGGAACCAAAAGGACACTGGGACACTGTGTGATCTCAGGGAACCAAGGGGACTCAGAGACACTGTGGGGCCTCCTGGCTCTCAGTCACTTCTGACACTTGTGTCCATCTACAAGGGGGAAAAACTCAGCAGCTTCAGCCCGTTGATCCAGAATATTCCCATCTCCATGGAGGGTGTACTTGCCAGCTGTGGTGCTTTGTGTTCTCTCTGTGCTCTCTGGGGGAATTGCATCCTACAGGAGACCCCAACCACTCCAGTAGCTGACACCACAGCCCCTCCTGTGGGGTGCGGGCAGAGGCATCTTTCACTCCATTATCCTGCTCAGAGCTCATCCAAGCTAGAATGTTTCCAAGGATGGGGCATTCACTGGCTCTCCACCAAGGCTAATGGTGAAAGCAGGGCACTGGGGGAGACAGCAGGGAGAGCAGACGCTGTGCTGGCTGAACGAGGGAAGAGGATGAGTGCAGAAGGCGCAGCCCACCAGGAGGCCACCAGGCAGAGCTGTGAAGCCTCCCCAGATGAGGGTGACCTGCCCAGGGAGTGCCCTGCTGCCCCTGAGGACTGTGCTGCCACCCTTGGCAGAGGTGTTTACCCAGCAGGGTGTCCCCTGGTCACCCGGGGCCGTGCCGCTGCCCCAGACAGGAGGGCGCTGTCAGCTGAGTGTGCCGTCCCTGGGGTCAGTGGTGGAGGCGCCCCGAGCAGCCTGGCTGTGTTAAATGAGCACCCTGCAACCCCTCCCTGCCCTGCCGTGGCTGCCAAGACTCCTGAAAGCACTGGCTGCTGTGCAGCTGTGCCCTCTGCTGCCCCTTGTTCTCCCCTGCTGGCAGAAACTGCCACAACCGCCCAAGAGAAGCATGGGTTGTCAATGGAGCGCGCTGCTGCTGATCCAGAGGGTGGAGAGATGTCATGCTGCAGAGTCACATTGAACAGGCACTCTGCCACTCTGCTGTGCCCTGCTGCCACAGCTGGGACCCCAGAAGCAGCACTTGGTAGCAGCAGGGAGGCGCTTTGCCCCTGCAGCCGCTGCAAGGCACCCAGCTGCCACCACTGTGAGATGCCTTGCTCCTGCAGGACAGTGCCTGGCCATGGAGCGAGGTTTGCTGCCCCTCCACCAGGCCTGCCATACCAGCTGAGATCTCAGAAGCAGTGCCCGGCCCCTGTGAGATTCCAGCTCCTCTGTGCCATGCTGCTGCCCCTGTAGCCATCTCTGCCTGCGGTGGAACCACCTCTCTGTGCTTTGCTGTGACTGAAAGCGCCCCTACAGCTGTGCCCAGCCACAGCGAGACAGTGCCCGGCCCCAGCGGGAGAGCGCCCTGGCACTGTAAAGGGGTGCCTGGCTGAGGAGCCATTCCTGGCTGCTATGGAGCTGCCTGTGCCTGTTGCCAGGCTTTACCCGGCTGCTGGGAGACTCCCAGCTGCTGTGGAACACCTGGCTACCATCAAGCCGTATCTGTCGCTCCATGTCCTGCTGTCAACTGCTGTGAAATGGTGTCGGCTGAGTGGTTCACATGGGGAAGGTGACCAGGGGGGTCCCCAGGCGGGTGCCCCGCCTTGGCCAGCACCCAGCAGCCAGCTTAGAACTGGTGCAAACCAGGGGAATACGACTTTGTTTAATTAAAACAAAGCATCACAAAGGCCTGAGGTGGGTGTCGATGCAATGTGATTTCTACCCAGTGCTCTGAATGTTAAAGTGAAGAAATTCAATGAAGTGCAGGCAAATGGCAGGTGCGACTATGACTCTCCTAAGGCAGTTTTTGAGAGTATAGTTACAAACTGGGCATTGGTGCAGAGATTGCACCTCCTCATGGTCCTGCTGGATACCCTGGGTAATGTAACGCAATCGATCTCTGCCCCAGAACAGAGGCAGTGGGGAACGTTGGGCGCCACAACTGAAGTGGTTCAGCTGGAGAAAAATGGTCCTTCTCGGACATCCCGGCCAGCTTTCCAGCACCGCTAGCAGTAGGTAGGCACTATCCCAATCTCCGTGGTTCAGGACAGCACCTAAGGTAAACGCTCTGCGCTATGACAGTAGCGGTACCTTGTGGTAGGACGTGGCTTGGCTTATGGCGACAGTCAGCAGAAATAAGAAGAGAGCGCTCTCCAGCTGTGGTGAATCCAGGTTTATTGAATCCCAGGGGAAACCAACAACCGAAGAGGAAGAGGGGGAAGTTGCAACAGCTTATAAGGAGGGAGGGACACAGGGGAGGAGTCAGTCCTTGGAGAAATAGGGTTTCAGAGGGGAGTGGGATAACACAGATTGACTTAGGGAGAACACCAATGGGAATAACTTGAGGGTGGAGCTTTGGCCCCTGAGCCAATCACTCGATGCTCTAGTTAGATGTTTCTAGAGAGTTCCAGAGAGAAGGGTGGGAGCGCCAAGTGACAGACAGGGCACGGGGGAGGGATTTGAGACAGGGTACATTTATCTCCAAGGCAACAGGGGAGGAGCTGAGATAACTGGCAGCACAAGGGAGGGAGGGGAGAACCAGGGCAGAACCATTACAAGATAGGGTGGAACAGAACAGTCCAACTTATACAGACCCAACACAACAGTGAGGGATTGCAGGACTCTTTTGATTCCTAAGTCAACCAAACCAGATCGCCTCAAGGAAATTGCCAACTGGAGACCTATCCCAATCAGTTCCAACCTACTAAGACTGTTCTCCAGGATTTTAACAGCCACACTGACCAAGGCTTGACCCTCAATCCAAGGCAAAGAGGTTTTATAAGAGCAGTGGGATGCTCTGAAAACTGAAACTGAAACTCCTGAAACTCCTGCAAATCATTAGTCACAAAAGGAGAACACAAACCCCTGGGTGTTGTATTTGTGGACATCACCAAGGCTTTTGACACCATAAGCCAGCGGCACATTCTACATGCCCTACGGGAAAGGGAAGCAGATCGCCACATCGTCAATTTGGTGAGCAATATTGTGAAAAATGTTTTTGTGATTTGTGTCAATCTGCAATGGAATCAGCAAATGCTTGTATCTGCTGTGTGGAAAATGGATGCATTCCTTGGGATAGATACAAAGAAGGGTTTTGAAACTTTCTATAGCCAAATAAAGCTTTGAAATAGGGGAAGTATGGTAAAGTAAAGAGATGAGGTAGAAAGATGGCTGATGCTTAGAATAAAATAGAGGAACTTGTTCTAAAGCTAAGGGGACTGCAATGTGACTAGATACTTATGTATAATAAAAAACTTAACAAAATATTGTAGCAGACAGCGGTGAAGGGGCCTCCCTCCAGACGAGCACAAGAAGGACAGGAAGCCAACAACCACCTGGAAAGATGATGAAATTGCTGATTCTAGCTTACTGATATTTACTCATTTGTATTAACCAAGCACAATGGAAAATGCTTTATAAGCTTAAAAACAGTATATATACTTTACTGAATTAGTAAGTAGTGTGTGCCATAAATGGAGCGGTGACTCCTCGGCCACCCAGCGCTGCTTGCCCACCTTCTTTCAAATCAAAGATACAGAAATGAAATTTGCATTGACTATTGAAATTTTATGTATTAGTATGATCTTTGTGACATGCCAGCATTCCCAGTATGGTCCCAGAATAATCCCAGTTACTTTCAAGCACTCCCAGGATGGTGCCAGTTACCTGCAGCTAGATCAACCCAGTCAGTCCCAGGATTATGCCAGTTTCTCCCAGTGTGCTCCTAGTTGCTCCCAGTCACCCCCAGTCCAGGGATGATGTGCATGGTGTGTTCCCAGTCACTCTCAGAAACTCCCAGTGTTAATCCAGTCAGTCCCAGTACAATGCAGGGATGAGCCCACTGTGCTCCCAGTTGCTGCCAGTATGAACCACTTGTGCCCCACATGGTTCCAGTTTCTCCCTTTCACCCTGACTTTTGTTCCAGTCTCTCCCAATATATCCCAGTTCCTTCCAGCATATTCCCAGTCACTCCTGGCATAATCTGAGTTCATCCCAGTGGAAGGCCAGTTGCTTCTAATGACCCCCAGTGTGCACCCAGCATGATCCCAGTTCCTCCCACTTGCTCCTGGCATGATCCCACTTGCTCCCAGTATATCCCATTTGCCTCAACAGGGCCACAATTGCACCCAGCAGGCTCCTACTCAGTCCAAGTATGATCCCACTGTGATCCCATTCACCTCATTGTGATCACAGTCTCCACCAGCAGGAGTCCAGCTGCTCCCAGTATGATCCCAGTATGATGTCAACACAAACCCAGGATAAATCCAGTCAATGCCTATATGATCACAGTATGATCCCAGTACAGCTCACTCCCTCCCAGTGATGAAACTCCTGGAATCCCCCAGCCCTCTTTGCATTCGCCCCTCCCAGATCTCCTGAGTGGATCCCCAAGGGCTGGCAGCACCCAGGCAGGGTCCCCAGCAAGACCCAGTTTGGATGTTCAGGCCCCAGTTTTCCCAGTTTGCCTCTCCTTTGGCCCAGGCTGGGTTCTCTCCGCTCGCAGCGGCTAGGAGCAGCCAAGAGCCCCGCACTGCCCATCCCGACCTGTCCCAGCTCCATCCCCGCTCCTGCCGCAGGCTGCGAGGGCTGTGGGAACAGGCCACCGAGGGTGTGGCTGCTGCTGGGGGAGGAGGAGGGAGGGAATGGAAGAGGAAGATGAGGGACAAAGGAGGATCAGAGAAAGCAGAAGGAACCATGAGGTCAAGCACTCCACGAATTCGCATCCCCACCCATGGGATCTTCACCCCCGCCATCACGCAGATGACCGGTGAGGGGGGGAGCTTGGCTCAGATATCCTGGGGGGTTCCCTGGGCTGGGTTTTTTGAGGGGATGTCTGGAGAATGAAGAAGTCCAAGGCTGTGCGAAAAAGGTCCCTTGAGGGACATTGGAGGGTCCCAGTGGCAACTGCCGGCAGAGGCAGCCTGGAGGAGCAGAGTCTTGTGTCCCCCAGGAGCCCAAAGTCGGCAGCCCAGAGAGGGGGGAGCACCGCCATTGGCAGGAGCCTCAAGAGCCTGGAGAGGGGAAGGAGGGACTCCTGGGATCCCCTGCACTCCAAAGCAGAGAATTAGGAAAGTAGGGACCCTAGGATCCCAAAACCCCCCAGCATCCCTAAATGAGGAGATGGAAAAAGGGGAAACGTTTTGCTTCTTGGGACTTCCTGCAGGGGAGGGCGGGGACCAAGTAGACAGGGGACCCCCAATCCAAGTGTGACCCACACCAACTGGGACAGGGGGCAACCCTGAAACACCAGAGGGGAGAGACCAGGGACAGGCAACTCCTGGGAAGCATTTTCAGGGCTGAACTTGATGTTTGGGAGGTTTTTATGGAGTGCAGATGGCCGGTTACTTCTAGAGATGGACTTGGGCAGAGGGACATTCAATCTCAATCTGTGCTAAACCCTTGTTTTTTCAGAACCAGGATTTTCCATTCCCAATCGTGGTGGCATAGAGGAGAAGGCTGTGAGGAAGATGGAGATGCCTGTCTTAGGTTGCAAGATGTAGCTGGGGGTTTGTCAATTCCCATCTGTTAGAAGTGGGGCAGGTATCATCTCTTAATTGAGCAGTTTTCTTTATCTCTTTTACAACCAATACCCCTTCTGGGAAATATCTTCTCTTATTGAGCCGCTGAGTGTCACTATATGACTGATAAAAATTCCATCATCCCATTGTGAGATGCTCTGCCCAGGGGGAGGAGCCAAGCATTCCTACCTGGATATAAGCTTGGCCTTGGAACTCCACAGCCAGCCTTTCCCAATGGATTCTCACAGAAGCAGCTTTCTTCTCCACAGAATTCCCAGAGGAAGACCAGACCCAACACCACCACCACTGACCTTCAGAGGAAAACTCCACCCTTCTAGAGGATCCCAACAGAACCACATCTGTCACTGCAGGTGCTCTGCAGCCACCATATAATGGGACTGCTACCAGCACCCTGACCCACAAGGTGTAAGGTTATACTCTGATTCGGTTAGTGGGGTTTTTTTGTACAGCTGCATTTGTATTTTTAAATTTTTTCTAGTCAATAACTGTTTTAACTAGTCCCATATTTTTGCCTGAGACCCCCTTAATTTTAAACATATAAAAATTCAGAGGGAGGGGATTAATACTTTCCATTTCAAGGGAGGTTCTTGCCTTCCTTAGCAGACACCTGTCTTTTCAAACTGAGACAATGCCCCCGGACACCCAGGCGGGTGAGGAGGAAGTCAGTGCCCCGTTCCCCCTCTCTCCTGCTCCATCTCCCAGCCCAACACGGCCCCCGGCTGCACAACAACGCCGCTGGCAATGCCTTCCTGCCAGGGATGCACTGGGGGGATCTCCTTCCCCTTTCCCTGTAGCACAGAGGCAAATCCCATCTTGACCTTGCCCTTCTCTCCGCAGGCAAGAAGCTGAGGAGGGAGACCAGGGAGGACAAATCCCCACAGCAGAACCTCGTGGAAGAGGCCACTTTGAGCGGCTCTACTGCACAGGACTCCAACAGCGAGGAAAAGTCCTGGAGATCCGCAGGAGGAGGGGCTCCAAACCCAGGCCGGGGTACTCTGAGGAGGAAAGACCCTCCCTGGGCCAGGAAGGTGGACAGAGCTTCAGCCAGAGCTCGGAGCTGGTGGTACATGAGCAGCTTCACGATGGAGAGAAGCCCTACAAGTGCTTGGAGTGTGGGAAGAGCTTCAGGCAGAGCAGCACCCTGATCTGCCACCACATGATCCACTCTAGGCAATGGCCCTACAAGTGCTTGGAGTGTGTGAAGGGCTTCAGCTGCAGCTCCGCACTCGTCACCCACCAACGCATCCACACTGAGGAGAAACTTTACGAGTGTTCTGAGTGTCAGAAAAGGTTTCACACCAGGTTCCATCTCCTTCTGCCTGAGTGGATTCACACAGAGGGGAAGCCCTTCCGCTGCCCTGACTGCAGGAAGGGCTTCATCCGCAACTCCCAGTTCATCACCCACTGGCGCATCCACACTGGGGAGACGCCCTACGAGTGTCCCAAGTGTGGGAAGAGCTTCACCCAGAGGTCTCACTTGATCAAACACCAACAGAGGCACCAGTAAGGGAAGCCCTGCAAATGCCCCAACTTCAGGAAAAGCTTCTTGTACTGCTCCAGCTTCATCTCCCATTGGACAACCCCCGTTGGCATGAACCCTGGTGATCCATGTTCCCTGTCATCAATGCTGGGAAGACACCAGTCCTTTTTCCTGTCCCTGCCAATGACATGATGTGGGTCCAAGAACATGAGGGTCTGGCCATGGTTGTGTCATTATATTCTCTCCTACATCAGGTTGTTGCTAGGGGTAGGAAAGGGACTGTCTCTCCCTCCCCTGAGGAGAAGGGTGTCCTTTCCAGGCAGGAGTGAATATGTGGCTGGGAAGAGACAGTTGGTGGTGTTGTAGTTTTCCCTGCAAATAGATTTTCTTATCCCTTCTGTTATCAATGTTGTTGCTGTTCCTGTTTATTCCTTATCTGTTTGCTGTTCCCAGTAAATTGTTCTTATCCCACACTGGGATCTTTGTCTTCTGTGCTTTCCATGAGAGGTAGGAGGGCAGCGAATGGCAGTGCAGTTTTAGCAGGAGCAGGAAATAGGGAAATCCCATTCCTATAGTCTGGCCCATCGAGTCCGGAGCATCCCAGCTGGTCCCAGTCCTGGTTGCCATGGCAAGGGCCTTGGGAGTCGGTCCCTGGCTGAGGCTGTGGTGAGTGAGAGTAGAAATTCTCCAGACTAGAAATTCATTTTGATTTAGGTACATCTTTGAAATGTACATGTTTGAAATGTACATCTTTGAGTTAAGTCTGTAGTTTGAAAACATAGCTATTTAGTCTGACTGCCTGTTCTCATAAGAAGCCTAGGCTCAGAGAAACTGCTTCAGTGAAGGACATAGATAAGGGGGGGAGACAGAAAGAGTGCTGTGAGAGCAGGTCAACCTTACCTTGGAATTCTTTCTGATAAAGAAGAACTAGCGGCAAATGTGGAAATGGCGAAATTTGTGAAAATGAATATGTATGAACCTATTGTAAAATTGTATGGATATCTATTTGAGAGGGGCATAAAAAGGGACCTGAAATTCCCAGAAGTACGCATGTCTTTTAAGGAGAGTAATCTCCACATGCATCCAGCGCTGTAATAAACATACCGGCTTTACAACTTTCACAAAATTGTGGAGTTTTGTTTATCTCCACAAAACAGGCACTGGCGAGCCCGGTAGGAGGAATCATCTCTGTCCCCACAGGGGCAGAGAGGCATAGACAGACCTCCAAAGCTCACCCTGGGATTTTCCCAGAGGAGCTCTGCTTGTCTTGGTTTGCCTCCTGCGGAGACAGAAAAGGACCTGCTGGTGTGCGGAGGATACAGTATTTCCTCAAGGGAAAAGAGAGATAGGATGGCTGAATAAGTCACTAAGAGATGTCTGAGTGCTCAGCCTCATTCCTGTGCCTGCAGGCAGACTGGTCGATAGAGCGACTGGGAGACGGGGGTTCACTATCCAATAGAGTGGCTGCTAGCGACCCCGGGCGTGGGCGCCAGAAGCAAGAGCCCCCCTCAGGGTTTGCCACCCCACCTCACCAGGTAAGTGAAAAAACGATCAGAGTAGTTACCGGGACGCCGGCAGGTGGGTCGCCCCACACCACCGAGCGCACGCCTGGCCTCCCACTTATTCTACACCTCTCACGTCTCTTCACAGCACCAGACTAGAGTCAAGCTCAACAGGGTCTTCTTTCCCCGCTGATTCCACCAAGCCCGTTCCCTTTGCTGTGGTTTCACTGGATAGTAGGTAGGGACAGTGGGAATTTCGTTCATCCATTCATGCACTTCACTAATTAGATGACGAGGCATTTGGCTATTTTTCAAACACATATAAATAATATATGTTCCTTTTCTGCGTTAAATAAAGATGGCTCATCCACCTTGGACAAATCTGGTAAATTGGTTCAAATACAGTAAATTGGTCTGAATCAGGTGCTAATTGATGCGTTATGAATTGGCTTGTGGCTTCCTTACGAACCTAGCTACTCTCTAGTTTATTAAAATATAAAAGTGATACAAAATAAAAAACTGCATACAAAAATCAACATATAAAACCAGCAATAAAAATCTACAAAATGTTACAAAGTACAAAAAATGCAAAAATTCACTACCCTGAATCATTTAATCATCTGGCCCTGCTGGTGAACATATGTACAATGTCCACAGATGATAGGAGCGCTTCTGTGGATAAAGTCTTTGCAACCATCGCTTGCCTCGATTTTGAGAGGCCAAGTGTACTCAAAAGTTCAACGTTCCCCTCGTACCATTTCCCCCGCGCTCCAAGGGGAAAGCCCATAAAAACAACGTCCTTTGCATTGGTGAGGCTTCGCACCTCAGTTTCCAAATGTTTTTACATGTTTACTTTCTCTGCAGTGGCTTCTTCCAGACATGTTTTGGAGGCTTCGTATCGTACTGTCGCTTCCACGACAAATGCACGTCCATCCTTAACAAATATCAGATCTGGTTTGTACAGCTTCTTGATGGTTTCCCTTATGTGTGGTTCTTTGAACACTACCCAGTCCCTCTTCTTCACCTCCTCAATAAGCCTTTCACAGATGTGATTGTGCCTCTTGAGTCGAGCATCCTGAGTCACTGGGCAGTAGCTGATGATGTGGGTGTGGGTTTCATTGTCCACATCAAAGTGCCTACAGGGCTTGATGTAATTTTCTTCTCTACCCCGGGAGAGAAATTCTCTCGTGGGGTAGAGGTTGGCCCTAAGTTGTAGTGCAGTGAGGAGTTTCCTGTGAGGTATGCGTCTATAGTATTGGAGCCAATCACTACTAATTTTTTCACCTTTAAAGCTTTTAATTTCATGGCCTTGGGACACTAATTTGGTCCATTTCTGGAATTCTTTTCTCCGCCAGTCACAAGATTTAGGAAATTTAGTTTTCAGGGTCGGTGCTTCCCACTCTGAGGTTGTGTCTGCACTGTTGGATGGTTCATTCACCAGTAGTGCTTCCCAAATTGAGGGTATCTTCTCGCTTTCCCCTCCAGCTTGAATCCACAATTTCTTATACAGTTGTTCCATTTGATCTTTCTCTAGGAACTCCTTCATTGTTTCATCCAAGGACTGCGCAATCCGGTGCAGTCTCCGGGCCTGTACACTGGGGATCAGTCCCGCCAACTTGGTGATGCCCAAACTGCCGTCCTTCGTGCTCAAGTACAAGATGGCATTGCAGGTGCACAGAGGTAGTTGCAACCAGTTCTTGACCGCTGTTCAGATCTTCTGGTCAAGGGCTTCAAGGGCCTTGACCAGAAGATCTTTTCATTTCTGACTGGTCAGCCAGGTAGGTCAGTCGAGGGATGGTGTATAATTTGAGGATATCAAGTTTTTGCAAGGTTTAAGTGGAGCTTGATCAATTCATTTGAGCCAGAATTCTAGTTTTGTGGAGAGGTTGGTTTTTGCTATCCCAGTCCAGGGGTCAAACTGTAGGCCAAGGTATTTCTCATATTCCCCAGGGTTGATCATGTTCAGGGGTGTGCCGTTGATGGTCCATGCAGCGCAGTTATTGAAGGTGTAAGAGTCTTTTGTGAGCTTGATGTAGAAGCCGTGGCGCTTTTCCCCTTGTGTTTTGAGACCGGTGAGATCGCAGAAGGTCTCTAATATCTTGATGTTTGTTTTCCTGTTTTCCCAGGAGTCGCTCAACAAGACCAGATCGTCGGCGAATGCCATTGCAGTTATACCACTCTGTCCTCGGTGGAATCCTTTACCACTCTCTTCCGGCTTGCACAACAGGGGGTCCATTGCCAGGTTAAATAAAAGGGGTGACAGTGGGTCACCCTGCTTTACTCCAACCCGGATCTGGATTTTGTCTGTGCGTGTGTTCATTTTTGTGGTGACATACATACTGAAGTCTTTGTACATATTGTTCATCAGGGCAATGATGTGGGGATCCACTCCCCTCTGCTGCAAAGCATGTATGATGTGATGGTGGCCTATGGTGTCAAAAGCCTTGGTGATGTCCACAAATACAACACCCAGTGGTCTGTGTTCACTTTTGGCAGTCCGAACCATAGTTTGCAGGAGTTTCAGGTTTTCAGAGCATCCTGCTGCTCTAATAAAGCCTCTTTGCCTTGGGTTGAGGGGGCACGCTTTGCTCAGCCTTGCTGTTACAATCCTGGAGAACAGTCTCAACAAGATGGAATTGATTGTGAAAGGCCTCCAGTTATTAATGTCCTTCAAATGTTCCGGTTTTGTAGATTTAGCAATCAAAGCAGTTCTGCAACCCTGACCATGTCTGGGATCTCCCCAGATGTTAACCATAAGTTGAAGAGCTGAGCCATCCGGGAATACCTGGAATCCATCTTTTTGATGTCCCCAAGAGTAATCCCATCTGGACCTGGAGCCAAGCCCTTTCTTATTTCTTGCATATTTCTTTCAATTTCTTTGGTCGTGATTAAGTCTCTGAAGGTGCTGTTGTCTGCCTTCCCATTAAATTCAAATTCCCTGATGCCAGGAAAATTATCAGGTGTTTCCCATCTGGCTTTAAATATCGAGTAAATTTCACTGGGTGATATATCCCAGGACAAACACTCTACATCATCCAAAACAATTTTTACTAGTTTCCCCCTTAAAAGACGGAATAAATGCTGAAAGTGAAGGTAATTACCTTTTTTGATCACTCTGTGTTTCATCCAGTTCTGAAACAGCTTTCTTGGTTGCTTCTCCTGGGTGTCCTTCCCATTTGTTCCACATGTAACATTTCTTATTTGGCTTATTGATTCTAGGCATTCAAAGCAGTCCTGCACTGCCTGATTAATTATTCTGACCATCTCCTGGCCATCCATCAATTACTTGAATGCTCTGGGGAAGTGGCTAATGGCTCCAGCTGAGAAGTGTTCCTTGATTGTCTTTTGGTAATGAGCCTGCAGCTGCCCCACCCTCTGCTGGTTTCTGGTGATGGTTATCCTTATCAGGGTGTCGTCTTAACTTATCCATTGTTTTCCCTCTGGCAGCTGGCCTCCCTGGCAGATGGTTCTCCCCAGGTCCATTGTCCACGGTTGTTGCCTGGGATTGCTGACTCAACCCAGGTTCCATTCCCATGCCCTCAGCTGCTCTCCTGGTGCGATGACTCATCGCAGGTCCTCTGTCAGCTCCATCTGTTGGTTTCCTAGGCAGCAATCTTCTTTTGTCACTAATTTGCTTAGCTGTTTTGGTTGTTATGTGTTCAGCGATAAGTTTATTAATGTTTTTGTTTCCCTGGAACTGTGCCTCCAGTCTTATCAGCAGTTCTTCCTCCTCTTTTGTCCAGCATCTTTTGTGCGCTCCTCGATTTGATGTTTCTTTCACTTGGGAAGCAACGATCCTTTCTTGGTATCTTATCAACAGGTGTGCCAATCTTTTGTGTTGTCCCAGGCCAATTTTGGTTGTGAAGTCTCTGCCGCATATCTCACAGATCCACTCTCCAGCTGGAGCCCTTTCAGTTTCTGGACCCCTGCATTTTGCAAAATGACAAATAACACTATGATAGTTAATATTTTCCTTTCCACACTTGGCACACCAAAAGCAAACCTTCCTTTTCCTGTGCGACTCCTTTAGATGTTCAATCAGGCTTAACACAGAGTTTACCCGGGTACCACAGCAGGGACAAGGTGGATTTTTGTCAGGAACAGTCACCTTCACGATGTTATCTGGTGATTGCCCTCCATGTTCCCCAGGCACTGGAGGCAATGCCTCTGGTGTGCCTTCACTCGCCTCTTTGCCGCTTCCCTCACCAAGCACAAACAGTTCACTGTCTCATGGGAGGCTAGGATCTAAGTCTGAGTTCCCACCGATACCCTGGACTGGCGTACTGGCAGCCCCCAGAGCGCCCCCCCTCCAAAGGACAAAATCCGGATTTCGAGCCATCGAATTAGGACCACATTTATTTAGGTGAGAACAGAGTGGGTGGTCACTCCACTTCGGAGCTCTTTGCCCCTGTCTGCAACCGGGGAGCCAGGTTTCAGGCAATAAGCCACACGGCCTTTACCAAGGAATTTTTTTCATCAAATTTGGTAGGAGTTCATTGGTGTCTTGGCTTGGAAAGACAGGAGTCTGCTAAGGAAGGCAGGAGGCTCCCCTGAAATGGAGAATGCAAACCCTCCCCACCCCTCTGAATTACTATAAATTTTAAATTAAGGGGCTCTCAGGCAAAAATATGGGAGTAAGAAATAACAGTTCTTTAAGGGGGAAAAGAAAAAAAAATTTAAAGGATGAAATAAAGCAATGCAGTACACCAGAACAACACTGACAGAGTCAGAACCTAACCTGACACCCTGTGGGTCAGGGTGTGGGTGACAGTCCACTTGGAAATGTGGCTGCAGACATCCTGAAGTATCAGGTGTGGTTCTGTTGGAGCTAGGGGGATCTGTAGAGAAGGTTGTATTCTTCTTCTGAAGATCCAGTAGGAGTAGAGACAGCCGCTGTTCCTCTGGGGAATCCTGTGGAGAAAGCCGTGCTAGTGTTCCAGAATCTCGGATTATATCTGGGTAGCAATGCTTGGCTCCTCCCTCTGGGCGGAGCATCTCACAATGGGATGGTATAGTTGTTATCAGTCATGCAGTGACATTCAATAGTCTGTTATCATCAGATGTCCCCTCCAGAGGGAGGTGTGAATCATGTGGTCACTCAAAGAGAGAGATAAGGCAAACTGCCCACTTGACAAAGGTAATCTGCCATACAGATGGTAATGGAAAACATCTTGCATGCAATCTTCAACATTATCCACCCCTTTTTCTATTTCCATCTGCACCACAACAAAAAAACCAAAACAAAAAAAAACCCCTTACACACAGTTCTCACTTAAGACTAGGTCTCCCTGTTGTACACAACGGCTTTCTCCATCTTTCTGCACTACCCACCAAGTGTAAACAGTCATTGAGCAAAAACTATTCCACGGATGGGTTTGTCTTTGCCTGAGGTGGGATCAATCCAAACAAGCCTTCCTAAAATACCTTTCACATTTACAACAGGGACTTTATTTCCACCCACTGTGCGCAGGGGTTCAGACTGGGCAGGACCAGCTCAATTTATGGACCCTCTGGTGTTGACCCTCCAGGTGGCTTTTGCTAGGTTCATTTCCCAATTTCTAAAAGTCCCAGCCCCCCACCGAGTGCCTTCAGTGTTGTTTTAAGTAGTCCATTGCACCGTTCAACTTTCGCGGCAGCTGGTGCATGGTAGGGGATATGATATATCCATTCAATACCATGTTCCCTGGCCCAGGTGTTGATAAGGCCATTCTTGAAATGGGTCTCATTTTCTGACTCAATTCTCTCAGGGGTTACATGTACTCCACAGGATTTGCTATTCCAGGCCCAGGATGGTGTTCTGGGCAGTGGCGTGAGGCCCAGGGTAGGTCTCCAAACATGTGGTGGCTTCCACCATGGTCAGCACGTAGCACTTGCCCTGGCGTGTCTGGGGCAGTGTGATGGAGTCAATCTGCCAGGCCTCCCCATACTGGTACTTGGACCACCGCCCACCTTACCAGAGCAGCTTCACTCACTTGGCCTGCTTGATGGTAGCACATGTCTCAGTCATGGATAACCTGTGATATATTGTCCATGGTTAGATCCACCCCTCGTGCCCACTTATAGGTGGCATCTCTGCCCTGATGACCTGAGGCATCATGGGCCCATTGAGCTAGGAACAACTCCCCCTTATGTTTCCAATCTAAGTCTGTCTTTGACACCTCTATCTTTGCTGCCTGATCTACCTGCTCGTTGTTTCGGTGTTCCTCATTAGCCCGACTCTTGGGGACATGAGCATCCACATGGTGGACTTTAACAGACAGCTTCTCTAACCGAGCGGCAATGTCTTTCCACTCCTCAGCAGCCCAGATCGGTTTTCCCCTACGCTGCCAGTTGGCCTTTTTCCACCTTTCCAGCCAGCCCCAAAGAGCATTGGCTACTATCCATGAATCAGTATAAAGATAGAGCTTTGGCCATTTCTCTCTCTCAGCAATGTCCAGGGCCAGCTGAACAGCTTTGAGTTCTGCAAGTTGACTTGATCAACCTTCTCCTTCGGTATCTTGTGCAACCTGTCGGGTGGGGCTCCATACGGCTGCTTTCCACTTCTGGTTCATCCCTATGATGAGACAGGAACCATCAGTGAAAAGAGCATAGTGTGTTTCCTCTGGGGGCAGTTGGTTATATGGAGGAGCTTCTTCAGCACGTGTCACTGATTCTTGATCCTCTTCATCAGTCAGACCAAAGTTCTCACCTTTGGGCCAGTTTGTAATTATCTCCAGAATCCCAGGGCGATTCAGGTTTCCAACACGGGTGCGCTGTGTGATAAGAGCAATCCATTTACTCCAGGTAGCGTCAGTGGCATGGTGGGTGGAAGGAACCTTGCCTTTGAACATCCACCCCAGCACCGGTAGTCGAGGTGCCAGGAGGAGTTGTGCTTCCATGCCAATCACCTCTGAGGCAGCCTGGACTCCTTCACAGGCAGCCAAGATTTCCTTCTCTGTGGGAGTTTAGTTGGCTTCGGACCCTCTGTAGCTTCGACTCCAGAATCCCAGTGGTCGGCCTCGAGTCTCCCCAGGCAGCTTCTGCCAAAGACTCCAGGACAAGCCATGGTTCCCGGCTGCAGAGTAGAGCATGTTCTTCCCCTCTGGTCCTGTCCTGACTGGGCCAAGGGCAACCACATGAGCGATCTCCTGCTTGATCTGGGCAAAGGCTTGTTGCTGTTCAGGACCCCAGTGCAACTCCTTCTTCTTGCAGGTAAAGGGGGCTCACAACCTGGACTGTATTCAGGAATGTGCATTCTCCAAAACCTATGGCACCCAGGAAAGCTTGTGTTTGTATCTTGCTAGTTGGTGGAGATATCGCGGTGATTTTGTTGATGACCTCAGTGGGAATCTGACGCCGTCTGTCTTGCCACTTCACTCCCAGGAACTGGATCTCTCAGGCAGGTCCCTTGACTTTGCTCTTCTTGATAGCAAAGCTGGCTTCTAGCAGAATCCTGATGATCCTTTCTCAAATACTTCCATTGCTGTGTTCCCCTACACAATGATGTCATCCATGTACTGCAGGCGTTCTGGAACCTCACCCTTTTCCAGTGCAGGCTGGATCAGTCCATGGCAGATGGTGGGACTGTGCTTCCACCCCTGGGGCAGTCGGTTCCAGGTATACTGCACTCCCCTCCAGGTGAAAGCAAACTGAGGCCTGCATTCTGCTGCCAGAGGAATGGAGAAAAATGTGTTAGCAATGTCAATGGTGGCGTACCACTTTTCTGCCTTGTACTCCAGCTCGTACTGGAGTTCCAGCATGTCCGGCACAGCAGCGCTCAGTGGTGGAGTCACTTCATTCAAGGCACGATAGTCCACAGTCAATCTCCATTCTCTGCCAGACTTGCGCACAGGCCAAGTGGGGTTGTTGAAGGGTGAGTGGGTCTTGCTGACCACCCCTTGGCTCTCCAGCTCACGGATAATTTTGTGGATGGGGATCATGGCATCTTGATTCATCCGATACTGCCAGCGGTGCACTGTCAAGGTGGCAATTGGTGCTCTTTGCTCTTCAACCTTCAGGAGTCCTACTGCAGATGGGATTTCTGATAGTCCAGGCAAAGTGTTCAACTACTTGATGTTTTCTGCTTCCACAGCAGCTATGCCAAAAGCCCATCTGAGTCCCTTTGAGTCTTTGTAATAACCATTCAGGAGGAAATCTATGCCCAGAATACACGGGACCTCTGGGCCAGTCACAATAGGATGTTTTTTCCACTCTTTCCCAGTCAGGCTCATCTCGGCTTCTAACAGGGTCAATTGCTGTGATCCCCCCGTCAGCCCAGCAATGGAAATAGCTTCTGTCCGCACGTGTCCTGATGGTATTAAGGTACACTGAACAGCAGTATCAACTAAAGCATCGTACTTTTGTGGTTCTGATGTGCCAGGCCATTGGATCCACACCGTCCAGAAAATCCGGTTTTCCCGTGCCTCTCCCTGGCTGGAGGCAGGGCCCCTCTAACCCTGGGTATACATGGTAGAGGTACCTTCCAGGGGATCTGACAGATCATACTCAGCAGCTCGGTCATGGGAGGTTGAGGTTACCTTCACTTTACTGGAGTTCCCTTGATTTGTGTTTCCCTCCTTAAGCTGACGCACCTGTGCTGCCAGGACAGAAGTGGGTTTTCCATCCCACCTTCCCATGTCTTCCCCATGGTCACGCAGAAAAAATCACAGGCCAGCCCGTGGGGTGTACCCCCCGTCTCTCTAGCTGGGGAACATTGGGCTCTGACTCTGGCGCCTGTGACTCACAGTGGTGCAATGTGGGAACTGTTCCTCCTCACCTCTTCCCTCACCACCTCCCTCATCTCCTCTTTGAGGTCCTTAATCACAGCAGAGACATGAGCCTGCATCAGTCCATTGATCATACTTTCATAATTCCTAAGATTGTTGGCCACAGAATCCACTGTCTCTCGGTTTGTGTTGGCATTAATTGTTGCAATAAAGGTGGTGTATTGAGATGGCCCCAGATTTGCCAGGCTCCACAACATTCTCCCTGTGCACCTGACTTTGTCGGGATTATTATCATGCTGTCCATCCCTCCCAAAGAGCACCTCCAATACTGCCATTTCTCTCAGCTGTTGGATCCCATCCTCAAGAGTCTTCCAGCACATTCTATGGTGCTGCTCCTGCGTTCTTTCTCTGTGAACAAACCTCTCTCTGACACTTTGTAAAAGCCACTCCGAGAGGGAAAGGGACCCTGGCTCCCTTACAAAAATCTGATTGATACCTGAGTCCTGGCAAGGGTCCCAAATTCCTTGCCTCACCACTATCCAGCTGCATGCCTCTACGCATAAGGTCCCAGACCCGAAGTAGCCAGGTTGTATAAGTCTCACGTCTCTGTTGTACAATGTCTTTGTGCAGATTACGGAGACTTTTGTACGTCAGGGACTCGGTGATGATTGCAACCTCTGGCTCCCCTGTGGGTTGTGAGGGCCCTCCCCTGTCTGGGTGCTCTGCTTTCATCTTAGATCTCTTTGTTTCTACAGGGGCAATTGCTGCTGGCTGTGTCTGCCTTTGCAATTCAGCTGGAAACCTGGACAGTTGTAACATCTGTGGGTTCCGCTGCTGCACTATTAGACTTCCCCTCTTCAAGGCAGGGAGAGGTTTTCTCACCAGCTGGGGAAGTGTATTTCTTCAGCATCTGGCCCATCTCATGTATCTCCTTCACCAGACCCCCCACCCAATCTGGGTAGTTCACATCTGGGGTGGGCTGTGGGGCAGGGCCAGGCTCTGGGGCAGCAGCATCCCTAGACTCTGGTGGCATGTTAGGTTCTGGGGTAGGTGTCAGGGTGGTTATCCAGGTAAGTCACTCCTTCTCTCTAAATGCTAAATAGAGCAGGCTTATCAGCAACACTAGCCACTGTATGATATAATTAATATTCAGAGTGGAACTGAACCCTTCAAAAACTGGTGGGGCGGACCCAAAGAAATGGCTAAAGGGTTGGGAGAAGATTTTGCCCAGTGTCATTTCCTTACAGCAGGTGCCATTATTAAAGTAACCCCAAAAACATACGGTTAGTGTGTGATAGCTGTGAATCCATGTGCCTGCTGTCCAGAGGAAGTTAAAAATTCATTAATTCCTCACCTTATTCACCCATAAAACAATCCAGATAACAGACACAGTACCCTTGTTTATAGGACCCATGTTTAGATGAGGACCTACAAATGGGAGAAATAGGACTATGATCACATGCCACCCAAACCAGGGCAAGCTGGACCACATGGTGTCACTTAATGACGTTTCTATAGCCACACACAAAAATTAGATTACTCAAGAGCTGTTATTCCCTTTTTTGTTTCTGTGCCCTCGAACCTCACGTTGGGCGCCAAAATCTGTCTGGGTTTGGAAAGACAGGAGTCTGCTAAGGAAGGCAGGAGCCTCCCCTGAAATGGAGAATGTAAACCCTCCCCACCCCTCTGAATTACTATAAATTTTATATTAAGGGGGCTCTCAGGCAAAAATATGGGAGCAGGCACATGGATTTGCTCACACAAATTAATGCTCACACATCAATTTGCTCACCAAATTGATGATGTGGGGATATGCTTCCCTTTCCTGTAGGGCATGTAGATAGTGCTGCTGGCTTTTGGTGTCAAAAGCCTTGGTGATGTCCACAAATACAATACCCAGGGGTTTGTGTTCTCCTTCTGTCAACCGAATTATGATTTGCAGGAGTTTCAGGTTTTCAGAGCATCCCACTGCTCTTATAAAGCCTCTTGGCCTTGGGTTGAGGGGGCAAGCCTTGGTCAGTGTGGCTGTTAGAATGCTGGAGAACAGCCTTAGCAAGATTGGATCTGGATGGGTCTCCAGTTGTTAATGTCCTTTAGGCACTCTGGTTTAGTTGACTTAGGAATCAAAACAGTCCTGCAACCCCTCACCATGTCTGGGATTTTTCCTGATGTTAACCATAAGCTGAAGATCTCCGTGGTCCAGGAGTTCTCTGGGTCCATCTTCTTGATGTCTCTTAGAGTTATCCCAAACTGGGAGCTGAGTTTTTGCTCATCTCCTGCCCATTTTTTTCAATTTCTTTTGCTGTAATTAATTCTCTGAAAGCACCATTGTCGGCTTTCCCATTAGTTTGGAAGTTCCCAAGGCTATCAAGTGTTCTCATATGGCTTTTAAAACTGAAAAATGTTCGATGGGTATGATTTCACAGGACAAACACTGTGTCATTCAGGATCATTTTAGCAAGTTTTCCCCTATCTAGATGGAACAGGTCCTGGACGAAAAGAAAATTACCTTTCTTAACTGCTCTTCTTTTCATCCATTTTTGAAAAGCTCCTGTTGTTCCTTTTTCCTGGGTCCCCATTTTTCCCTTATCTCTGGTTGCTATTCTTACCTGGCTGATTGATTCAAAGCATCAGAAGCATTGCTGTGCTGATTGATTGACTGTTGATTGCATCTCCTGGCCATCTAGGAAGTGCCTGAATGCCTGTGGGAAGGTGTTAATTGTCCCAGCTGATACCATTCACTGAGGGTTCTGAGATAATGGGTCTGCAGCTGCCTCTCCCTCTGGCACTTGCTGTTTCCCAGCTGTTGTTGTCCTTATCAGGGTAGTGACTCATCTTGGGATCTGTTTTCCTTCCAGCAGCTGCTCTCCCAAGCATCTGACTCCTCCCAGGATCTTTGTCCAAGTCCATTCTCAGGCCCTCATGTGGTCTCCTGGTTTGATGACTCATCCCTGTTTCTTTATCAACATCCTCGGCTGGTTTCTTGGGCAGCAATCTCCTTTTGTCCTTGCTTTGTTTAGCTGTTTTGCTTGTGATGAGTGTCCTGCAATGAGTTTATTGATGTTCTTGTTCCCCTCAAACTGAGCCTCCAATCTTATCAGCAGTTCTTCCTCCTCTTTAGTCAAGCATCTTTTGTGGGCTCCTTGGTTGGAAGTCTCTTTTGGGTGGGAAAGCAACCCTTTCCTGATTTCTAATCAATTAATGTGCCAATCTTTTGTGTTGTCCCAGAACAATTATCATCTTGAAGTCCCTGCTGCATTCCTCACATATCCACTCCCTGCCTGGAGCCATTTCTGCTGTTCCCCTGCATTTAGGAAAATGACAATACTATGATAATTACTCTACTCTTTTTAACATTGAGCACACTGAAAGCAAACCCTCCTTTTCCCATGGGTTGCCCTCAGATGTTCAATCAAGCCCAACACACAGTTCACCTGGGTACCACAGCAAGGACAAGGTGGATTTTTTTATCAGGAACAGTCACAGTAAGGATGTCTTCCAGTGTCTGTTCCCTGCAGTTCTCTGTCTGAGCTGGGGATGTCGCCAGCTTGGTGTTGTTCTCCGGCTCAGCAGGTGATGTTTCTGGTGTGCCCTCAGTCTCAAAATTGCTGTTTCTCTTCCCGTTGTCAAGCACAAATGATTCACAATTCCTCAGAAGCAGGTCTTCAGTCCCACACTTGGCCGTGGTGCAAGCTGTTCATAGACCTCAGGCAGCCTGCTCAAACCCTCCCAGCTTGTGGGAAAAGGAACACATTCCAAGTTATTCACTAAAAGCTCTGATCTATAAAACCCCAAGCTCACCAGCGTAGCCAATCCATGGTCTGCCAAAATGGGGGGTTCTGATGGTAAAATGTTTGACACTTGGTCTACCCAGTTTTTAAACAAGAGGTCTACCTGCTTTTTAGAAAATAACGACATCAAATTTCCCTTACAAAATTGAGACAAATTGTCCACATTAAAACCCTAGGACACCAAGGCTACCTAGTCACATTTAGAGGTGTGGTTTTGAAGTGGTTCCCCATTTTATGGATCTGGATAGTAAATTTGCCACAATTTTAGGAGAGGTAGAATAAGAATGAGAGTGGACCCCCAAGGACGTAGCAATCTTTTGCCCACTTTCAAACTCTGATGTTGCAGTGTGATGTTGGAATTAAATCCCAATACTCTGGAGCCAGGTTTTGGGCAAAAAGCCACACAGCTCTTACTGTAAATTTGTTTCAGGAGGATGAAATTTCAACAGGAGGATGTTGAACTGGCCATCCCCACTGCCTCTGTGCTGGGACAGAGATTGACTGGGTTACATTACATAGGGTATCCAGCAGGACCACGAGGAAGTGCAATCTCTGCATCAATGCCCGGTTTTTAACTATACTCTCAAAAACTGCCTTAGGAGAGTGATAGTCGCTACTGCCACTTGCCTGCATTTCATTGAATTTCTTCACTTTGACATTCAGAGCACTGGGCAGAAATCATATTGCATCAACACCCACCTCAGGCCTTTTTTGATGCTTTGTTTTAATTAAACAAAGTCGTATTCCCCTGGTTTGCACCAGTTCTAAGCTGGCTGCTGGGTGCTGGCCAAGGTGGGGCACCCACCTGGGGACCCCCCTGGTCACCTTCCCCATGTGAACCACTCGGCCGACACCTTTTCACAGCAGTTGACAGCAGGACATGGAGCGACAGATACGGCTTGATGGTAGCCAGGTGTTCCACAGCAGCTGGGAGTCTCACAGCAGCCGGGTAAAGCTTGGCAACAGGCACGGGCAGCTCCATAGCAGCCAGGAACAGCTCCTCAGCCAGGCACCCCCTTACAGTGGCAGGGTGCTCTCCCACTGGGGCCAGGCACTGTCTCGCCTGGGCACAGCTGTAGGGGCGCTTTCAGTCACAGCAAAGCACAGAGAGGTGGTTCCACCGCAGGCAGAGATGGCTACAGGGGCAGCAGCATGGCACAGAGGAGCTGGAATCTCACAGGGGCCGGGCACTGCTTCTGAGATCTCAGCTGGTATGGCAGGCCTGGTGGAGGAGCAGCAAACCCCGCTCCATGGCCAGGCACTGTCCTGCAGGAGCAAGGCATCTCACAGTGGTGGCAGCTGGGTGCCTTGCAGCGGCTGCAGGGGCAAAGTGCCTCCCTGCGTCTACCAAGTGCTGCTTCTGGGGTCCCAGCTGTGGCAGCAGGGCACAGCAGAGTGGCAGAGTGCCTGTTCAATGTGACTCTGCAGCATGACATCTCTCCACCCTCTGGATCAGCAGCAGAGTGCTCCATTGACAACCCGCGCTGCTCTTGGGCGGTTGTGGCAGTTTCTGCCAGCAGGGCAGAACAAGGGGCAGCAGAGGGCACAGCTGCACAGCAGCCAGTGCTTTCAGGAGTCTTGGCAGCCACAGCAGGGCAGGGAGGGGTTGCAGGGTGCTCATTTAACACAGCCAGGCTGCTCAGGGCACCTCCAGCACTGACCCCAGGGACGGCAGCCCAGCTGACAGCGCCCTCCCGCCTGGGGCAGCAGCACGGCCCCAGGTGACCAGGGGACATCCTGCTGGGCAAACACCTCTGCCAAGGGTGGCAGCACAGTCCTCAGGGGCAGCAGGGCACACCCTGGGCAGGTCACCCTCATCTGGGGAGGCTCCACAGCTCTGCCTGGTGGCCTCCTGGTGGGCTGCGCCTTCTGCCCTCATCCTCTTCCCTCGCTCACCCAGCACAACGTCTGCTCTCCCTGCTGCCTCCCGCAGAACCCTGCTTTCACTGTTAGCCTTGGTGGAGACCCAGTGAATGCCCCAACTTTCCCGTCTTTGTGACACTGCAGCTGTGGAAGCCCCACGTCCCTCTCTCTCTGACACCACACCAGTGGCTGCCCCAACCTTCCCCTGTCTATGATACCACAGTGGTGGTAGCCCCAAAGTTCTCCCAGTGACACCACCGCTGGGGCAGCTCCAATGTCCCCTTCTCTGTGGCACCACATCAGTGGAAGCCCCAAAGTTCTCCTCTCTGTGACACTGCAGGGGTAGCTGTCCAAAGTTCTATTCTCTATGGCAGCACCACAGTGGCAGTTCGAACATTCCCCTCTCTGTGTCTCCTCAACATTTGCAGCCCCAGTGTTTCCTTGTCAGTAACACCCCAATGGTGGAAACCTCAGTGTTCCCCTCTCGGTGACATGACAGCAGTGGCAATACCAATGTCCCCCTGTCTATGACACCAAAGCAATTGCAACCCCAGCGTTTCCCTCCTTGTGAAACCACAGAGGTGGCAGCCCCAAATACTGTCCTGTCTGTGATACCACAGCAGTGACTCCTCCAGCACACCCCTCTCTGTGATACCACTGCATTGGCAGTCCCAACATTGACTTCTCTGTGGCACCACAGCAGTGGCAGCCCCAACATTCCCCTCTCTGTGACACTACAGCATTGGCAGCCCCAGTGTTCCCCTCTCTGTGACACCACAGCTGTGGCAGCAGCACTAGAACAGAAGCAGCAGACGTGGAACAACAGGGGAGCAGGAGAGGAGCAGAAAAGGAGCAGTGGAACAGTGGGAGATGAGCAGTGTTGGAGCAGCAGTGGAGCAGTGGTGCAGGAGCTGAGGAACCATGCAGAAACAGCACAGCACAGCTTTTGAGCAGCAGTGGAGTGAGCATGGAAAAGGCAGAACAGTGGTGGCACAGGAACTACAGCCATGGAACAGTGGTGGCACAGGAGCTACAGCCATGGAACAGTGGTGACACAGGAATTACAGCCATGGAACAGTGGTGCCACAGCCCCGCAGCTGTGGAGCGGCGCCTGAGATGCTGATGTTTCAGGACACAGAGCAGCTCTCAGCGCTGTGTCCTGCAGGAGCCGGCCCCGCACACACCAGAGCGATGCCCCTCAGGCTGAGCCAGAGCTGGGGCAGAGGCAGGAATTTCTGCTGGGCTGTGGAAGGCGTGGATCGAGTGCATTTAATGGTGACCTGGGGATTTGATCCTGCTCATTGTGGCTGCTTTTGTGCTGTTGGGACCATTCCAGTTCATCTGAAGTCATGAACTCAGGAGAAACTTGGGACAAAAGGAATCAAAGTGCCTTCTGTCCTGCTGTCTTGGTTTGGAAAGACAGGTGCCTGAAAAGGAAGGCAGGAGCCTCCCATGAAATGGAGAATGTGAACCCTCCCCCTCTGAATTGCTATAAATTTTAAACTAAGGGGCTCTCAGGCAAAAAATATGGGAGCAGGAAATAACAGTTATTTCATAGGGAAGAAAATAAAAGGATAAAATAAACGATGCAGTAAATTAAAACATCTATAGCAGAGTCAGAACACAACCTGGCACCCTGTTGGTCAGGGTGCTGGTAGCAATCCAATTGAAAATGGGGCTGCAGTCCTCCAGGAGTGGCAGGTGTGGCTCAGTTGGAGCAGGGCTTCTGTAGAAAAGGTTGTAGTCTTTCTCTGAGGATCCAGTGGAAGAAGAGGCAGCTGCTGTTCCTCTGGGAAATCCAGGGGAGAAGCTGTGCTGCTATTCCAGAATCTCCAGATTCTATCTGGCTAGAATGCTTGGCTCTTCCCTCTGGGCGGAGCATCTCCCAATGGGATGCTGTAGTTCTTATCAGCCATGCAGTGACATTCAATAGCCTGTTATCAGCAGATGTCCCCCCAGGAGGGAGGAGTGATTGTGGAAGAGATAAGGAAAACTGCCATACAGATGGCAAATAGAATCCATCTTGCCTTGCAATCTGGGACACCTGCAGAGGAAGACAACTTGGTAGAAGTTGAATGATTTCTGATTTGGGAACTGAAGTGGGTCAATTATTGGCCTGTGGTTTGTTCTCATCCAGAAAGATGTTCCAAAGTACTGCAATTTGGCATTAAAAACCAGGAACGTGCCTCTTCATCTGGATTTTGTACATGGACTGCAGAGCTATTTGTGGTCAATATGATAAGAAAACAACTGGAAATCTTTTCCTGATTTCACTCTTTCTTCTAGTTTCTGGGATTAGGCCTCCAACACTCCCTGCAAGTCTTCTTTCCATAATCTGCTCCTCTGGAGTTGGGATGTGACAAATCAGCAGTGGGAAGAGGAAGGACAATGGACCATTACAACTGCAAACTCTGGTTTTTATAGTCTCTGGATTTCCAGTGCTTAGAAATTGTCATGTTTTCAACTGTCTGAACAAATCCCACATTTGTCACTTTTTCCCTGACAGAAAATATTCCTTTGGCCCTATTTAGGAACTGACCCTGGGAAACACCTCATTCCAGATGCTGTTTTGTTGGTTTTGCTAAGAGCTGCCAAGAAAATCAGCACAACGGGCAGTGATGAGGGAAAGGGAAGAAACAATTCCTTTCTTTTCTCTTCCTTGCGTAAACTCTTCACTAGAGGTTTGTTCCAGCCAGAGACTTCCTGGGCCAAGGGCTGAGGGAAGCAATCAGCTGAGGCAATTGAGGCATCTTCTCCCTGGTCTGTAGCCCTGGGGCTGGGAGAGGACATGGGTGCCCCCCTTGCACCCCCTGGAATGGGGGATTCCTCCTGCCTCTGCCAGGTGCTCCTGATCCTGGTGTTAGCCCTGGCCTGGCTGCTCCTGCTCTGAGCTCCCTGCTGTGGTCATTGCTGGTGCTGGAGGGCAGGAGGGAGGGATTCAGTGCAAACCTGGGAGGTGCCAGTGGGCTCAGAGATGTGTAGAGGTGACAGTGACAGAGTGACACAGGGAGGTGCAGATGGACACAGGGACAAGACAACACCCCAGGGAAAACCTCTTGGAAATTTGGGGGACTTTGAGTGTAAAATACACATGAACACAGACACAGAGACACACAGAAACACAATACTGCAAAGCATTTCCCAGCTGTCTTAGGTTGGATATGGGGGTGTATTCTATTCCTATCTGATGGGGCAGTTATCTTTTGTTAATTGAGCAGTTTTCTTTATCTCTTCCACAACCCATCCTCCCTCCTCAGAGATATCTTCTGTTAATGGGCCATTGAGTGCCACTGCAGGACTGATAAAATTCCATCATCCCATTGTGAGAATCTCCGCCCAGAGGGAGGAGCCAAGCATTCCTACCTGGATATAATCACAGGGCTGGAAGACCAGAGTCAGCCTTTTCCACCACATTGCCAGAGGAAGACCAGGCCCAACACCACCACCACTGGATCTTCAGAGGAAAACCCCACTGTTCTACAGGATCCTGCTTCTACAAAACCACACCTGTCACTGCAGGCGGACTGTAGCCACCATTTATTGGGACTGCCACCACCACTGTGCCCCACGTGATGTCAGGTCGTATTCTGAATCTGTCAGTGTTTTTTCTTTGTACTATTGCGTTTATATTTTAATTTTCCTGCTATATAACTGTTATTCCTAGTCCCATATCTGTTGCCTTAGAGCCCCAAAATTTCAAAATTTTAACAGTTCAGAAGGAGGTTGTTTACATTTTCCATTTCAAGGGAGGCTCTTGCATTCCTTAGCAGACACCTGTCTATTAAAACCGAAACAATGCCTCAGGACACCCTGGCAGGTGAAGAGGAAGTCAGTGCCCCTTTTCCCCTCTCTCCTGCTCCATCTCTCAGCCCAGCATGGCCCCTGGCTGCAGGACAACCCCACTGCCAATGCCGTCCTGCCAGGGAAGCACTCCGGGGATCTCCTTCCCCTTCCCTGTGACACAGAGGCAAATCTCATCCTCTCTTTGTCCTTCCTCCCCCAGACAAGAAGCTGAGGATGGAGACCAGGAAGGACAAATCTCCAAAACAGAACCTAGTGGAAGAGGCCACTTTGAGCAGCTCCACTGCGCATGAATCCAATGGGGAGGAAAAGTCCCAGAGGTCCCACAGAACGAGTGGCACCAAACCCAGCCCGGGTCTCTCTGAGGAGGAAAGACCCACCCTGGGCCAGGAAGGTGGACAGAGCTTCAGCCAGGGCTCGGAGCTGGTGGTGCATGAGCAGCTTCACGATGGAGAGAAGCCCTACAAGTGCTTGGAGTGTGGGAAGAGCTTCAGGCAGAGCAACACCCTGATCCGCCACCAGATGATCCACACCGGGCAATGGCCCTACGAGTGTGGGGAATGTGGGAAGGGCTTCAGGTGCAGCTCTGAGCTTGTTACCCACAAACGCATCCACACCGGGGAACGGCCCTATGAGTGTTCCAAGTGTCAGAAGAGGTTTCGGATCAGCTCCCATCTCATCCTGCACCAGCGGATTCACACAGAGGAGAGGCCCTTCCGCTGCCCTGACTGTGGGAAGGGCTTCAAGCAAAACTCCCACCTCATCATCCATCAACGCATCCACGCTGGGAAACGGCCCTACGAGTGTCCCCAGTGTGGGAAGAGGTTTCAGACCAGTTCCCATCTCCTTCTGCATGAGCGAATTCATACAGAGGAGAGGCCCTTCCGCTGCCCTGACTGTGGGAAGGGCTTCAAGCAAAACTCCCACCTTGTCACCCACTGGCGCATCCACACTGGGGAGAGGCCCTATGAGTGTCCCGAGTGTGGGAAGAGCTTCACCCGGAGCTCTGCCTTGGCCAAACACCAACGGAGGCACCAGTAAGGGAAGCCCTGCAAATGCTCTAACTGCAGGAAGAGCTTTGTGCACAGCTCCAGCTTCAACCCCCATTGGAGAACCCACGTTGGGAAGAACGCTGGTGCTCCATGCTCCCTGTGATCCTTACTGGCAAGACTCCTTTCCTTTTTCCTGCCCCTGCCAACGACATGATGTGGGATTGAAGAACATAAGGGTCTGGCTGATGCCATGTCATTATTTTCACTCCTGCTTCAGGTCAATGCCAGAGGCAGGAAAGGGACTCTCTCCACTTGAGAGAAGGGTGTCCTTTCCAGGCAGGTGTGAATATTTGGCTGGAAAGAGACAGTCAGTGGTGTTGCAGTTTTCCCTCTAAATAGTTTTTCTGATCCCTTCTGTTACCAGTGTTGTTGCTGTTCCTGTTTGTGTCTTATGTGGGTGCTGTTCCCAATAAATTTTTCTCATCCCACGGTGGGATTTTTGCCTTTTGTGCTTTCCATGGGAGGCGGGAGGGCAGCGAGCGGCAGCATGGTTTTAGCAGGAGCAGAAAACTGGGGAATCCCATTTCTGAACCCCGGCCCCTGCAAACCGAGCATCCCAGCCGGTCCCAGCCCTGGTGGCCATGGCAAGAGCCTTCGGAGCGGGTCCCTGGCTGGGGCTGTGGGAACCTCTTTCCTCCGGTTCCCAGGGACAGGAGTGGAGGGAACAGGTGCAGCTGAGTCGGGGCAGGCTCAGGTTGGATGTCAGGAAAAGGTTTTTGCCCAGAGGCTGCTGGGGCCCTGCCCAGGCTCCCCAGGGAAGGGTTCCAGCTCCAGGGCTCTCTGAGCTCCAGCAGCGTTTGGACAGCGCTGCCAGGCCCAGGCTGGCATTGTTGGGGCGTCATGTGCAGGGCCAGAAGGAGGATCCTGATGGGTCCCTCCCAGCTCAGCCAATTCTGTGGTTCTGGGATCCCATGAGCCTGGGGATGGGACTGCCAATGGTTGCCATGTCAATGGGCTCTGGCTGTAGGCCTGAGCTGGTGTCCATGGTAACCACCCCTGGCATGGGGTCTCCATGGAGCTTCCAAGGGACTGAGCATAGCAACAGGGGCTGGTGATGGTTGCCATGGAAACTGTCCAGAGCAACAGGGTCCTGGTGATGGTTGCCTGCTAAGGGTCAGATTTCTCACAGGCCCTCAGAGAGGTTCCATGGGGACTTTCCAAGAGTCTCCTGGCTGTTCCAGAGCTGGAATGTCACAGGCAGAGACAGGGTGTCCATAGAGACCTCCCAGGACTTTCTGGGAATGATAAGGGGCCCTGTGGTCAGAGGCAGTCACAGCCATTCCATGGTGACATCCCAGGGCACCCTGGGCTGCTCAGGCACTGATTTGTCAGAGGCACTCACGAGGGCTCCACGGTGACATCCCAGGAGTCCCCAGGCTGCCAAAGGGCCAGGATATCCCAGACACTCACAGGGGTTCCTGTCATGGGCAGAGTGGGAGCTTCAGGCAAAAGCTTTGTTTCTTCCTTGGAGAAACTTCTGCTGAGACATGAGGTGGAGAAATGACACCCAGCAGCCACCATGGATCCTCAAACCCCTGCAGGGCCCCTAGACTTCTAAAATTCCTTCTAAAAGAGGAGACTGTGAACAGCCGGATCCAATCCCTGCCCCAGACTTTGTCAAAGGTGTAAAGGATTGGACTGGTGGAATTGAACTTTTACACAATTTGTCCTGCAGGATTAAAGACTGAATACCAGATAAATTTATATAAATACAGCTCTGATTGATTCTGGTCATGATTAGACTGAATGGCTCATTTACACCACAGAGTAAATGAAGAAAAGGGGTTATTGATGTGGTCTATGGTGGTGGTGG
Organism: Melozone crissalis; assembly: GCF_028551555.1. Taxonomy (NCBI): domain Eukaryota; kingdom Metazoa; phylum Chordata; class Aves; order Passeriformes; family Passerellidae; genus Melozone; species Melozone crissalis. Next base: position 9,812,527 of record NW_026535850.1, on the reverse strand, counting down.
ACACAACCTTGTGCCAACGGGCAGGAGCCCTGAGAGCACCAGCACAGACACACAGATACACAGACACAGAGACACACAGACACAGACACAGACACACACACACACATACACACACTCACCCACACACAGAGACACAGAGACACACAGACACATACAGACACACACACAGACAAACACACAAAAATACACACACACACACACACACACACACACACACACACACGCACACAGCAGCAGCTCAGCAGTTCAGACATGGGAGCATCCAGGCATGGAGTTCTATCGAGGGGTTTTTTTTTGGTCAAATGCTTCTGGGGTGCAGGGGTTAAAGATAAAGGAGGGTTTAGGGTATAAATACAGGAAAAGAGGGAGTGGAGGAGATCATCAGGAATCTAAGGGTTTAGGGGTGGTATACAGGGAAAGGGACTCATAGAAAATGCCAGGGTGGATAGGTGAGGACATCAAGTAATGGGAAGACAGGGAAGGGAGAACTCTCTAGAACATGAATATATGAGGTCAATAGGGGTAGGGAAGGCCAAGGGGCCAATGGGGAGGACAGAACTGGGACAAATTACCGTAGTGCTGTAGAGCACCATGGGGGAAGTTTCTTTCCTCACCCTGAGCTATGAGGAATGCCCAGAGTCTAAGGTGCATCTCTCCAGGGCATTGCTGTTGCCCTCCCCCCTGTAGGCTCACAGGCCCCCACAACTCCTCTTTTTTGTTTAATTAGAAGGCTTCCCCTATGGATTTCTGCAAGCACCTTACAAAATAAGGGATAATAACTAACATAACAATAGCTATAAGTCATAATAGTACTAAATTATTAACTCAAAATGGAAATAGTACATAAGATTAGGATACAACTGAAATAATTGGATGAGTAGGACCTAATTAAACAATGTCTTTTTTTGTGGAATGCAAGACCAATAGGAAGTTGTATTGTTCAGGCAGTGTAGAGCTGTTTTCTTTATCAGATTATTGGTTGCATTGATACACCGCATCTTTTGTTTTCTTTTCCATGCTGCTTGTGCTAGTCATCACATCTTTTGGCAAGGCTCGTTATTCTTGTAGGACAGGGACCCCTCTCACAGTCTCTGCATGCCTTGCAACGCTTCGTCTCAGGCATGAATTCCTGCTTTGGGTTCCTCCCTCTTTTGGATTGGACAGGGGCCTCCAGGGTCTGCAATCTTCCTGCCATCTCCCAGTCACTTTCCCTAGCAGCTTGTTCCCACACCCCTGCCCAGTGATCCTCAGGCTTGGTGTTAGAGTCTGTGGAATCACTGTCTTCTGCTGAGGAGGAGGGCCTGCTGGTAGAGGAGCAATGCTCCTGGATAACTGGTGTGGCCCCGGGTCGTGGGCTACTGGCAGCCTAGGTGGCTGCCTTCCAGTCACCATCATGTCCGCTTCCAGCTCTGGTGATGTGGGAGCCAGAAGTGTCATGGCCACCAGGGGTGGAGCCCGGGGTGGAGAAGGCGGAGACCATGAGGGGAGAGGCAGGGCCTGCATTGAGAAGGGTGGCACTGATGAAAAGGGGTGATCCTGATACAGGAGCGGACATTGACGCCATGGGTGGAGGGGAGCGTGTCAAAGGGGAGGAGCCTGATTATGGAGGAGCAGGAAAGGGCAGAGGAGAGGTGGGAAAGTGGCCATTTTGGGGTGCAAGGGTGGGAAAACTGGGATCAGGAGGGGACAAAATGGCAGGGCTGGCAACGTACCGGCACCATTTTGTGGGGTAATGGCCACTGAAGGAGACAAAAGAGCGTATGCAGGAATAGGAGAAAAGTTGAGGGGAAGGTCCAGAGCAGCATGGCCAGTGCTGTCCGGGTAAGGGGTGAGAGGAGACTGGGAGGCGTGAGGGAGACGGCAGCAATCCTGTGCTGAATAGCGACATCCACCTGCTGATTGCTCCTCAGGAAGGGAAAAGGGTTTAGGAGCTTGAGGGGAGATGAAGGGGAAGGGCTTTTGAAGTGGGGACCCAAAACTTTTCCCAAATTTCCCCTGATTTTTAAACTGAATAATAAATAGAACATGAAAGAAGATAAAACTTTTTGCCATAAATGGAATGAAAAAGACAACAAAACTTCTCCACTTTAAAATTCCCCTCCGTTTACAAAATCAATAACTTGATCCCAACATATCCCAAACCTCAAGCGATAAAACTGATTCCTTTGTAACATAAAATATTTGAAAGGAAAATGAACAAAAGCTTTCAAATTCCCCTTTGAAAAATTAATTTCCTGAGCAACTAGGGCTAATGTAACTTGGATATAAATCTCCCATTGTGGAACGAGTTTTGTGCCCATTCTGCAGTCTTTCCACCCACAAGTTAAAATGAGAAAACAAAAGAAAAGGGTGACTCTGACTGAAACATACTCACCAGCAGTGCATCAACAAAGGATCTCGTGGGGGTGTGTCAAGGAAAGCGATCCTCCAGCCCACGACTCTGGGAGGGTTGCAGGTCTCTCTCCTCAGCATGCCCACATAAAACTCAGAGGTTGTCTTAGGCTAGTGGCTGACCCAAAGGCGACTTAGATTACAGCCATGCTGGAGACGCTCTCCAGGGGTACCAGATGAAGGTCCTGTTCGGGCCCCACTGTTGTGGTCTGCGGTGGTGGTAGATGCAACTTCCCTGAGAGCATCTTGCACCAACAGGCAGGAGACACGAGAGCCCCAGCACACACTCACCCACACCCACACACAGACACACACACACACACACACACACACACACAGAGACACACATACACACAGACACACACATGGAGCAGGTCGGCAGTGAAGACATGGGAGGTTCCAGGCATGGAGTTCCAATGTGCTTTATTTCAGGCAACGCTGAAGAGGTCCAGGGCCAAAGACAAAGCCAAAGGTGGGTCTAGGTTATAAATGAGGAAAAGAGAGGGTGGAGAAGAGCATCAGGGATCCAATGGTCTGAGGGCTCACGGGTGGTACACAGGGAAGGGACCAATAGGAAATGCTAGAGTGGATAGCCAGAGACATAAACCAATGGGATTACAGGGAAGGGAGAACTCACCAGAACATGAACATATAAGGGTAAAAGGGGTGGGAAAGGCCAACAGGCCAATAGGGAGGAAAGAATTGGGATAAATTAATATAGTGCTGCAATGTACCATGGGGGAAGCTTCTTTCCTCACCCTGAGCTATGAGGAACGCCCGGAGTCTAAGGTGCATCTCTCCTGGGGATTGCTGTTGACCTCTCCTCAGTAAGCTCACAGGTCTCCAAACACACACTGGAGTTGTCTGGGGCCATTCATCATTTCTCTGCTCTCCAGCACCGATACAGACTCTGGCTACATCCCTGAGCTCCTGCCCATGGCAACCACCCCTGGCAATGGGGCTCCATGGAGCTGCCCTCAGGAAACCCCCAAGAGCTTGGGAGTGCGCCAAAACCACCTCAGAAATGTGAGATACCCCAGCATTTCTTCAAGAACATGGAATATCCAAAAACTCACTCAGTAACGGGCTTCCCTTCCCTTCATCATCCCCAAACTTCGGCTGCCTCATTCTGGACCCCAGCCCACCTTCCCAGTCCCAAACCCAACCCATCCCACCACTCCTGAACATCATGACCCCCTCCCCAAGATGTATTTCCCCCATTTCACACCTCCCAAACCACATCCCACCCATCCTTCCCCACCCGATGCCCATCTTACCCCTCCTGATTTGCATCCCACTTCGCCCAATCTAATTCCATCCCCATTTCACCCCCAGGGGATGTAGAATTGAGGAATTTTGAGGTGGGATTGAGTAGTTTTCAGTAGCATTGAGTGGTTTTGAGCTGACAGATCAATCCCTCTCATCTTTTGGAGTGCCAAGAAATAAAGAAAACCAAACTAAATACCCCCAAAACCCCCCATATCCTCCCAGATATCGCCAAGAATCCAAGTTTCCCTCAAAACACAAGTAAAATGTGAGGCTTTAGATGCCTTTGATGAACTGGGTGGATTTTTACCCTGATTATTTGTGTTATGAAGGGAGGGAGATAAATCAAAAGACACTAAGAGGCAAAGAAGAAACACATATCACTTCCCACTGTGTATCACAAGGAATGTGGGTCACCAGGGCTCTGACCATTGTGGGTCCTCCAATGGGGATGGCGATGGAGCAGTGCATGAAGCTCCACCTGCAGTCAGGGCTCTCGTAAGGCCTCCCTTACTGGTTCCTCCATTGGTGCCGGTTAAAGAATGACCAGTCTGAGAAGCTCTTCCCACAGTGGGGACACTCGTAGGGCCTCTCCCCAGTGTGGATGCACCGGTGGGTGACGAGGGAGGATTTGCGGTTGAAGCCCTTCCCGCAATCAGGGCAGTGGAAGGGCCTCTCATCCGTGTGAATCCGCTCATGCAGGAGGAGATTGGAGCTGCTCTGAAACCTCTTCTGACATGTGGGACACTGGTACGGCCTCTCCTCAGTGTGGATGCCCTGGTGGATGATGAGCTTGGAGTTGTGGTTGAAGCCCTTCCCACAGTCAGGTCAGTGGAAGGGCCTCTCCTTGGTGTGAATCCACTGGTGGTTGACAAGGGCAGAGCTGCAGCTGAAGCCCTTCCCACACTCCCCACACTCAGAAGCCCATTTCCCAGTGTGAATCATCTGGTGGCTGATCAGGGTATTTGCCCTGCCTGAAGATCTTGCCACACTCCAAGCATTTGTAAGACTTCTCCCTATCATGAAGCTGCCCACGGGCCACCAGCTCCGAGCTCTGGCTGAAGCTCTGCCCAGCTTCCTGGCTCAGGGTGGGTCTTTCCTCCTCAGAGCACACTGGGCTAGGCTTGCACACCCTCCTCCTGTGGGATCACTCTGGCTTTTCCTCCCGGTTGGATTCCTGTGCCGTGGAGCTGCTCAAAACAGCCTCTTCTATGAGGTTCTGCCATGGGGATTTTTCCTCCCTGGTCTCCATCCTCAGCTCCTTGTCTGGGGGAGGAAGGACAAAGACAGGATGGGATTTGTCTCCATGTCAGAGGGAAGGGGAAGGAGATCCCCCCAGTGCATCCCCAGCAGGACAGTGTTGACCCCGGGTTTATCCTGCAGCCAGGGGCTGTACTGGGCTGGGAGATGGAGCAGGAGAGAGGGGGAAAGGGGCACTGATTTCCTCCTCACCTGCCCGGGTGTCCCAGAGCATGTTCCTTTTCCTTGCAGCCTCCTCTTCCATCTGGCAAAGTTTTGGGACTGGGAAATTCTGTTTTGCTGGAAAACAACAGATGAGCACATTGTTTTTTGTACTGGTTTGAAGGCAAACCTGGGAAACGGTCTAAGCCAGAATAACTATTTAAAAAGAAAATTAAGATCAAGGCAATGATATAGAAACACTGCCTTAAACTGACAGAGTCAGGATAGAACCTGACACCCTGTTGGTCAGGGTGGTGGCAGCAGTCCTATTAAATGATGGTTGCAGTACTGTTGGAGAGATGAACGTGATTCTGTCAGAGCAGTGATCTTGTAGAAGGGTCTGGTTTTCCTCTGGATGTCCAGTGGTGGTTATGGAGCTCTTGTCCTCTGGCAATCAAGTAGGCAAGCTGCTCCTGGTGTAAGGCTCAGCTTCTATCCAAGTAGGAATGCTTGGATCCTCCCCCTGGGTGGAGCATCCCACATTGGGATGATGGAATTTTATCAGTCCTGCAGTGACACTCAATGGCTCATTCACAGAAAATATCACCCCTGGAGGGCGTTATCAGGGGTGAGTCATGGAAGAGATAAAGAACACTGCCCCGCCTGTTTATAGCAGTTTATGAGGATGAGGATTGGAAAAGTGCATTTGGTTACATCTTACATTGCAACCTGAAACAGTGGGGTAACACCACCCCCCTTACCCAAACTAGCTCAAGTGTAAAACCCCCACCCTGGGAAGGCCACACACACAGGGGACAATGTCACGCTTGCCCTGCTCCAGGGGAGGTCTCTGTCCCTGTCATTCCCTTGCTCTCCCCCCTTTTCTCTTTCTTTCCATGTCTCTCTCTAACTCACATTTACTGTTCAATAAAATCTGCCTTGGATTTGGTCTCGTTATCACCTTAATTGGGGCAGAGGCATCTCTCTAACAATTTTCTTGACCATATTGCCATATTATTTTGGCACAGTGAGTTCAGGGCACTGTTCTCTGACCCCAAGTGCCTTTGAAAACAGCATGATTCCCTCCACTGAGGAGGTTGTGGTTCTTTCTGAAAGACCTCTTGGAAACTTGGACACAGTCCCTCATCCTCCTAGGGAACTTATTGGAGAAACGATGAAGAAAATGGCTGTTCTAGAGGCCAGTGTAAAGAAAATATTTTGTTTTCCTTCCTTGAAAAGTTTGTTAAAATCACTGGAGGAAAGGGAGAAAATGATATCAGCTTGACTGATAAAGTTCATTTACTCCAAGGTAAGGAAAACAGGGCTGCTAAAAGTCCTACAAGAAGCCCAGCTCAAGTAGCTAAATTCCCAAATAACTCCAGCCAGGGGTCTTCAGGAGGATTTTTTTGGAGAGTGTTCGGAGCCGGCAGATCCCGGACTCGAGCCCCGGATATCTCCGGGCTCCCTAAGAGGAGCTTCTTCAGGGGGAGAGGAGCCGCAATCGCCCCTCGGGAGGGTCCTGGGGGGTCCACGTGGGGATGGCCCAGTACCGACGGAGTGGGACATTGGTTTTGGGGATCCCCGTGAGAGCCGGGGCTGTGGAACGGGGGACCCCTGGGGCAGGGAGAGGGGAAGGGGCGATACTGGAGCTGGGGGACCCCCAGCAGCCTGGAGATGAGGCAGGGACGGGACCCCCTGACCCTGACAGGGGCGTGTCCTGGGGTGACTTCATGATGCTCGTACCCCATCGATCTGTTTAGCCCAGAAATGAGTTCTGCACCTTTAAGGCTGGCTCTGAGAGCAAAGGGGAGGAGGAAGAGGATGCAGTTTGTTTTCGGCAACTGTACTCACTCCTCTACATTCCAGGTGCTGGATGGACAGACAGCGGGATGGAGCTCTCCTTTGCTTTTAGTCAGTTTTTAGGCCTCTGAGGCAGAGAAGTTCCCTGGACTGTGGTTTTTCTTTTTCTTTGGAGCTGTTTAAACCTGCTCTGGACTGAACAACCAGAACACCACCGGCAGCTCCCACCTGAGGCCCACCGGGATGGGCCTGGGCCGAGGAGGCATTTCCAGCGCTGGATGGACTGATAAGAGACTGATAAGAGACTGATAAGACACTGATAAAACACTGATAAGACGCTGAGTGCCCAGAGCTACAACCAAAGGAGGGACTTTCGAAGTTTGTCATCTATTTTGGAGCAGCAGGAGGTTTTATTGCTTAATAATGTTCAAATTTTGTGCTGGTGAATGCTTTGCCTTTAAAATAAAGTTTTTTTAGACTTTTCTCCACAGAAATATTTTCCCGAATTGGCTGAGGGTGGGGCTGCTGAATCGGCATTCTAGAGGAAACTCCTTTTGGAGGGTTTCAACCAAATTTGCCCTAATCCAGGGCAGGGTGGTGCAAAGAAGGGGGAACTCCAAGTGGCTGGATTAAGGGGAGGCTGGGACCTTGGGACCCAAGAACCTCCCAGAATCCAAAAGCAGGACCCTGGAGAGGAGGGATCCCCAGGACCCATGGGATCCCCACCAGCCCTGAGATGGGGGACCAACCATAACCCAAGAGGGATGAGACTGGAAATGGGAAACTCCTGGTGGCTTTTTTTTATTCACTCTTGATTTTTGTACATCAGGTGACTTCTAGAAATGGACATGGGTGGGAGGAATCCTCAACCCAAGGCATTCACACCTTGTTTTTCCCCAAACCAGGATTTTCCCCAAACCTTCCCACCGTGACATCCCCCCTGTGCCGCTCTGGGTGAGCTCCATCCCAAACCTGACCCTGATCCTGGTCTCAGTCTTACTCCATGTTTAGACACAGTTCTGCATTTATTCTTATCCCAGTCCCAAACTCATCCATCCCAACCCCAGCCCTAAAGTTAATCCCATGTCTAGCCTTTACCCCAATCCCAGCTCTAATCCAACTCTCAGCCCCAACTCGACCCCCAGCTCCAATTCCATCCCCTTCCTAAATCCTCAGCCCCAAACCAAACCTCAGGTTCAGCCCTTCTGGGGATTTGGGGGTGTCTCTGTCCCTCTCACCCCGATGATGTTTGGGTGGGGTCACAGGAGGGCTGAGAGGGACAGACACCCCCCCAGCCTCCCCAGAAGGTCGGAGACCCCCCTGAGCCCCGAGCACCCTCAGTGGTGAGAGGGACACAGAGTCCCTGGTCTCCAGCCCTGCACAGGCATTGCCTGAGGCCAGAGGGATGGAGACCCCCCGAGCATCCCCCAGGGCAAGGGGACAGAGACCCCCGAGCATTCCCTGGGCTGAGAGGGACAGAGACTGCCCCGAGCACCCCCTGGCACAGGGGTGAGAGGGAAGGAGACCGCCCAGGCATTCCCTGGGGTGAGAATGATGGAGACCCCCTGGGGAATGGCCTGGGGTGAGAGGGACAGAGACACTCCCTGGGGAATGGCCTGGGGTGACAGGGAGACCCCCTGGGGAATGGCCTGGGGTAACAGGGACAGGGACACCCCCTGGGGAATGGCCTGGGGTGACAGGGACAGGAAAAATCCCCCCAAATCCCTCCCAAGCATCCCCCAGTGTGAGAGGCATAGAGACCCCTTGAGCATCCTCTGGGCACTGGACAAAATAGATTTGGCAGAAATCAAACTTGACTCTGCAAAATCACTTTGAAGAATATATGCTCTTCCCACAAGTAACTTGTGATGAAAGTGCAAACAAATCCCAAACATGAATAAACCGAAAATACATGCAGTGATGTGGCACTTCCAATATTCATTGCTTCCTGCACAGCTCCAGCTAAGCTGCTGGCAGGTTCCGATAAAAGGAAAGTGGAAATTTGGCCAAATACAGATTATTAAAAGGAAGGGAAAGCTCTGTGTAGCAGTCACAAAGGTGACAGGGATAAAGAGATAAATGATTCTCACATTTGGTAAAGCCCCCCAAGCCTGGGAATTCAGGACTTCTTCAGAAATTTAGCTACTTGAGCTGGGCTTCTTGTGGGACTTTCAGCTGCCTTGCATTCCTCACCGTGGGGTGAATGAACCTTGTCAGTCTCACTGGTAACATTTGCTCCGTTTCCTCCAGTGATTTTAACAAATTTATAAGGAAAGACAGCAAATTATTTTGTTTACACTGGCCACCCATAAAAGCCATTTTCCTCATCATTTCTCCCATAAAGAAATAAAGCTTTTATAAGCTCCATAAGCTCCTCAGGAGGAAGGAGGGACTGTGTCCAAGTTTCTAAGAGCTCTTCCAGAGAGAACCACAACCTCCTCAGTGGAGGGAATCATGCTGTTTTCAAAGGCACTTGGGGTCAGAGAACAGTGCCCTGAACTCACTGTGCCAAAATAATATGGCAATATGGTCAAGAAAATTGTTAGAGAGATGCCTCTGCCCCAATTAAGGTGATAACGCAACCAAATCCAAAATAGATTTTATTGAACAGTAAATGTGAGTTAGAGAGAGACATGGAAAGAAAGAGAAAAGATGAGTGACAAGGGACAGAGACCTCCCCTGGAGCAGGGCAAGTGTGACATTGTCCCCTGTGTGTGGGGGTTTTACAGCTGAGCCAGTTTGGGTAAGGGGGGTGGTGTTCACCCCCTGAGCAGGGATTACCCCACTGTTTCAGGTTGCAATGTAAGATGTAACCAAATGCATGTTTTCAATCACCATCTCCATAAACTGTTACAAACAGGTGGGACAGTGTTCTTTATCTCTTCCATGACTCACCCCTGATAACGCCCTCCAAGGGAGATATTTTCTGTGAATAGGCCATTGAGTGTCACTGCAGGACTGATAAAATTCCATCCTCCCAATGTGGGATGCTCCACCCAGGGGGAGGATCCAAGCATTCCTACTTGGATATCAGCTGAGCCTTACACCAGGAGCAGCTTGCCTACTTGATTGCCAGAGGACAAGAGCTCCATAACCACCACTGGACATCCAGAGGAAAACCAGACCCTTCTACAAGATCACTGCTCTGACAGAATCATGTCCATCTCTCCAACAGGACTGCAGCCACCATTTAATGGGACTGCTGCCACCACCCTGACCAACAGGGTGTCAGGTTCTATCCTGACTCTGTCAGTTTAGGGCAGTGTTTCTGTATCATTGCCTTGATCTTCATTTTGTTATTAAATTGTAATTCTGGTTTAGATGCTCCCCAGGGTTGCCTTAAACCCAGTGCAAAACTCAATGTACTCATTCCTTGTTTTCCTCCCAAAACAGAATTTCCCATCCCCAAACCTTTGCCAGATGGAAAAGGAAGCTGTGAGGAACAAGCAGGATCCCCGGGACACCCGGGCAGGTGAGGGGGAAATCAGTGCCCTTTTCCCCCTCTCTCCTGCTCCATCTCCCAGCCCAGCACTGCCCCTGGCTGCAGGACAACCCTACTGCCAACCCCATCCTGCCAGGGATGCACTGGGGGGATCTCCTTCCCCTTCCTTCTGACACGGAGCCAAATCCCATCCTCTTCTTGTCTTTCCTCCCCTAGACAAGAAGCTGAGGATTGGGACCAGGGAGGACAAATCCCCACAGCAGAACCTCGTGGAAGAGGCCATTATGAGTTACTCCAGGGCACAGGAATCCAATGGGGAGGAAAATCCCCAGAGATTCCACAGGAAGAGGGGCTCCAAACCCAGCCCAGTGTGCTCTGAGGAGGAAAGACCCTCCCTTAGCCAAGAAGGTGGACAGAGCTTCAGACAGAGCTCAGAGCTGGTGGTCCATGAGCAGCTTCATGATGGAGAGAAGCGCTACAAGTGCTTGGAGTGTTGGAAGAGCTTCAGGCAGAGGAGCAGCCTGATCCGCCACCAACGCATCCACACCGGGGAATGGGCCTACGAGTGTGGGGAGTGTGGGAAGGGCTTCAGCTGCAGGTCAGAACTCATCAGGCACCAACGCATTCACACTGGGGAAAGGCCCTATGAGTGTTCCCAGTCTCAGAAGAGATTTCAGACCAGCTTCAGTCTCCTCCAGCACCAGCAGATTCACACAGAGGAGAGGCCCTTCCGCTGCCTTGAGTGTGGGAAGGGCTTCAAGAACAATTCCAACCTCATCAGGCACCAGCGCATCCACTCTGGGGAGAGGCCCCACAAGTGCCCCACCTGTGGGAAGAGGTTTCTGAGCAGCTCCAGTCTCCTCCTGCACTATCGGATTCACACGGATGAGAGGCCCTTCTGCTGCCCTGACTGCGGGAAGGGATTCAACTGCAACTTCACCCTCATCACCCACCGGTGCATCCACACTGGGGAGAGGCCTTACGAGTGTCCCCAGTGCGGGAAAAGCTTCACCCAGAGCTCTGCCTTGACCAGTCACCAACGGAGACACCGGCAAGGGAAGGCCTCCAATGCCCCAAGTGCAGGAGGATTTTGTGCACTGCCCCAACTCCAATCATTGGAGTATCCATGTTGGGAAGAGCCCTGATGATCCATGCTCCCCATGATCCATGCTGGGAAGACACATGTACCTTTTCCTGTCCCTGCAAATGACATGATGTGGGTTGGAAAAACATGAAGGTCTGGCCATGGCCCTCTCATTACAATCACTCCCACATCAGGTCATTGCCAGGGGCAGGAAATGGACTCTCTCTCTCCCTGAGAAGAAGGGTGAAATTTCCAGGAAGGGGAAATTGTGGCCCGGCAGACCCAGGGAGTTGTGTTGTAGTTTTCCCTGTAAACAGTCCCTTCTGTTATCAATATTGTTTCTGTGTTTGTTTGTTCCTTATCTCGTTGGTGTTCTCAGTAAATTGTTCTTATCTCAGCCTGGAATCTTTGCCTTTTGTGCTTTCCATGGGAGGCGGGAGGGCAGCGAGGGCAGTGAGGGCAGCACGGTTTTAACGGGAGTGGGAAATCGGGGAATCCCATTCCTGAACCTCGGCCCGTGGAAACCGAGCATCCCAGCTGGTCTCAGCCCTGGTGGCCATGGCCACAACCTTGGGAGCAGGTCCCTGGCTGGGGCTGTGGGAACATCTTCCCTCTCGTGCCTAGGGACAGGAGTGGAGGGAACGGCTGCAGCTGAGTCGGGGCAGGCTCAGGTTGGATGTCAGGAAAAGGTTTTTGCCCAGAGGCTGCTGGGGCCCTGCCCAGGCTCCCCAGGGAAGGGTCCCAGCTCCAGGGCTCTCTGAGCTCCAGCAGCGTTTGGACAGCGCTGCCAGGCCCAGGCTGGCATTGTTGGGGTGTCCTGTGCAGGGCCAGCAGTTGGACTGGAGGATCCTGGTGGGTCCCTCCCAGCTCAGCCAATTCTGTGGTTCTGGGATCCCATGAGCCTGGGGATGGAGCTGCAAATGGTTGCCATGTCAATGGGCTCTGGCTGCAGGCCTGAGCTGGTGTCCATGGCAACCACCCCTGGCATGGAGTCTCCATGGAACTGCCAAGGGACTTGTGAAGGTCCACCCGAAATGAATGGGTGACGAATGACTTTTTGGTGCAAAAATAACCAACAAAGGCACAGGGGTTTTGCAGTAACAAATCAACAAAATGCAATTTTATTGATGATAACCACAGCTGAATATGCATTTGGTTAGGGGATCTGGGGAAGAAAAGGGTAGGACAAGGGATAAAGGGAGGAAAGAAGGTCAGGGAACGGGTATAGCTACCAAAACGTTATGTCTTCGGGATCCCGCCACCAAAACTTGCTGGTGCATGCTTTGGGGAGATCTCAAAGGACAGTCGAAACCGAACCCCAAATATACTGTTCTCGGTTGGGGGAAGGGTGGCCAAAGTTAGGTTTCCATGGAGGGGAAAAGAGTAGGAACAGGAGGAGGGGGAGAGGCTATTCCATTGCTTTCATGGCTGAATGCTCGCAGGTACATTTACTCTGGGCAGGTTTTCCCCCCTCCCCGAGTTGGGAGGGGGTACAGTCCCAGTCTCTGGAAGGAGGTTGCCAGGGGGGTGCCAGGGGTGTACCATGGGGGTGCCAATAGGGTGCCAGAGGGGTTCTTGGTTCCTTGATGAGGGGATTCGCATCCCTGTTGGTCCATCACGGTGGTTGAAGGCAGACAAGAGGGGTCTTCTCTTGGAGGGGGGAGCCACCCCAGAGCTCAGTCCAGCCAAGTCAGGAGTTTGGAAGAAAGTCCAGTTCCATTGTTCAGAAAAGGACAGCATGCCCCTTCGAGTACAGCATGGCATGTTCTGCAAACACCACCTGGAAACACATACCTGTAAACACACTGAATAAGCATGAGACTTTCTTTCCCAACTGGCTCAAGTGTTTTTAACTTTTCGGTGGTCTTTTTCTCATGACAATTGTGAGGCAAAAATGAAGGATTTTCAGATGGACTTCCACAGGACCGACCATAGCAACAGGGCGCTGGTGATGGTTGCCATGGAAACTGACCATATCAACAGGGTCTGGTGAGGCTTGCCATGGAAACTGACCATAGCAACAGGGTCCTGGTGATGGTTGCCACAGAAACTGACCATAGCAACAGGGTCCTGGTGATGGTTGCCTGCTAAGGATCGGATTTGTCACAGGCCCTCAGAGGGGTTCCATGGGAACTTTCCAAGAGTCTCCTGGCTGTTCCAGAGCTGGAATGTCCAGGCAGGGACAGGGGCCCCATGGACACCTTCTACGTGTTTCTGAAATGGTAAAGAGCCCTGTGGTCAGAGGCAGTCACAGCCATTCCATGGTGACATCCCAGGGCACCCTGGGCTTCAAAGGCACTCATCTGTCACAGGGACTCACAGGGGCTCCATGGTGACATCCCAGGAGTCCCCAGGCTGCCAAAGAGCCGGGATGTCCCAGACACTCACAGGGGTTCCTGTCATGGGCACAGTGGGAGCTTCAGGCAAAAGCTTTATTTCTTTATTGGAGAAACTTCTGCTGAGACATGAGGTGGAGAAATGACACCCAACAGCCTCCATGGATTCTCAAACCCCTGCAGGGCCCCTAGACTTCTAAATTTCCTTCTAAGAGAGGAGACTGGGAGTGGCTGGATCCAATCCCAGCCCCAGAATTTGTCAAAGGTGTAAAAGATTGAACAGGTGGAATTCGACTAACACAATTTGTCCTGCAGGATTCATGATAGAATACCAGATTAATTTATAGAAGTATGTCTCTGGCTTATTCTGATCATGATCAGATGGAAAGATCACCAGCACAGTTATTTACTCCACAGTTAAGGAGCTATAACAATTATTAGAATATAATGCTCTAGGCAGCAATTTTGAAGTCAGCAGGGCCTTGCTGGAGTTGCTGCAGCCCATTGCAGGCAGAGCCTCCTGCTCCAGCAGGAACTGCCTTTCCTGTGCCATGAGCAGGGCAGGTCCCGCTGCAGGAAAAGCCCCAGGCCAGCCCCAGCACAGGGAAGGGCTCGGGCAAACATATACACACACAAGGGCAGAGTGCCATGCTGGGAGCTGTGCCAGGGAGAGCCTGAGGCACCAAAGGCACCTTGGCAGCAGCAGCTGCTTGCAGGCCATGGCCAGAAGCCTCCCTTGGCAGCCCGGCCTGGTGGCCACCACTGCAGAGCTGCTGCCTCAGGGCTCATTCCTGGCTGGGCTCTGAAAAGCCACTTCTGCCCCAGGAGCCTGACTGGGAAGACATTTGCCCCAGCACCTTGAGGACAAGATATTAATGACAAAACTCTTCATGCCAGCAGAGCCAAGGCAGGGGCAGAGGAAAGGGGAGAGCCAGGCCCAAGGGACAGGGCTGCCATGGTGATGGCTGTGAGGTCACTGCCCCTGCAGCAGCCTGGCTGCCCTCAGCAGACATTCTGGCCAGAAGCGTTGTGAGGGCACCCAGCACATCAGAGAACCCACACTACAGGAATTCTCTCACTGGGGATGAGAGGGTTTCACTGGGTCAGGCTGCACAAAGCTCCTGCTCTTGGACAATTCCTGGGATGGGGCATCCAATTCTCTGGAAAAACAACTGCAGTTTCCTCCCACTTTCATAATTGTAAAATATTTCCTCATTCTAACAAATGTAAATCCACCTTTATTCAGTTTAAACATATTGACCCTTTTCTATCATGGTAAGATTTGGGAGAAAATAACTTTGACCACGATTTTTCCATTTTCACAGACCTTATTTTTTTTTCCAAAAATCTCCCAAGATGGGGTTTGGAGGCCTCATCCCATAACCAGCAAGTAGAGACTGTGTACTGTGGGCTCAGTGGTGTGGAGACTGAGGACAGAACAGGAATAGTCTGGGAGGGATGGATGGGTGGTTTCAGAGAGGCTGGAGCTTTTCTTCATAGAGGATATAGGCATGAGAAGGAAATAATGGCAGCAAGGGCAGCTGGGGAGGTCCAGACTGGACATGAGGAGAAAGGAATTTCCCTGCCAGGGCAGGGCTGTGGTGCAGCACGTCCCCCAGCAGGAGCCTGGAGCAGCCCAAGGCTCTGTGTGGGCAGGCAGAGGCAGGCAGGAGGCAGAGCTGTCAGCAAAGGAAGGGGCTAGCCAGGTGGGGCAGCCAGGGGATGCCGACAGCCTGCAGGGACAGAGGCGCAGGTTTGCTCAGCACCAGAGACACCTTTCCCTCGCTTGTCCCTGCCTGTCATCACTGCCTCCAGTGTTCTACTCTACCTGGAACCTGGGGACACTTTCTCAGTCTTTTGCCTTGAAGGGATTTACGAAAGTACAAGAAACTTCAGTGTTTCCATCTTACATTGAGTTCTTGAGGAATTTTTTGAGCACACTCTGAGGGACTGGGTCTGATGCAAAGAGCACCAAAGCCCCAGAGGGTCATTAAGGTCTTTGTGCTGTGTCTGTGCTGCTGAGCTGGGCTGGGCTCCTGGCCCAGAGGCAGCTCTTGGCAAGGGCAGCGCTGCAGAGAGACAGCTCTGGCCAGGGGCAGCTCCTGTGCACAGCCCAGCAGGGCTGGGGCACTGCCAGGGCCCGTCAGGGACACCAGCAGGGCACAGACAGAGCTCACAGGGGCTCAGCACTGGCAGGGGCTGTGGGATGGCCCAGAGGGGGCTGTGTCACAGCAGCACCTCTGGGGCTGTGTCATAGAGGCACAGAGCAGCTGTGATGTCAGCAAGGGGCTGTGTGACAGCACAGGGGCTGTGTGAGGTCCCTGGGGAGGTCACTCTGCCCCGGCCCCCCTCACAGCTCCCCCCAGAGCAATCCAACCCTGCTCATGCACAGCGGGGTCCCCTGTCCCCCCGGGTCCCCCCAGCCCCGGCCCCACAGCCTCCCCCAGAGGATGTTCCACGAGATCGACCCCAGAGCCTGACATGGGGACGGGGGGCCGGGGCCCTGGGGGTGGCACAGGGGGACAGGGACCCCCCTGGCAGCGTCCCCGTGTCCCCCAGGGCCAGAGCCTGGGCCAGGGCTCCTTCACCCTGCTACCAACAAGGCCTTGAGAGCGCTGAAAACATCCCCAGCAAGGGAGCAGCAAAAATCACATTTAATATTAAGGGACAGCAGCACAAAGTTCCTTGGCAAGAGTCACTCTGCTCCTGACTGGACGCTTCAGACACACCAAGGAAACAAAGCAACAACAAAACCAAACCAAATCCAGGCAATCAAACCAGAAATGCACAGAGAACTGTCCCTGTGTGTGTCTGTGCCAAAAGGACAGTGAGGGCAAGGATAAAAGGAATACGGCCTAAAAGCTTAACAGGACTTAACTGATACTTTAGACTTCAGCATTTAGCAAAAGAACAGCACTTAACACTATTTGACCTAATTTATAATCAATGGCTTAATGATGTAATAGTGGAATAACACTAAAAATTATTCAATTTAGTTTATAATTTATATTAAATTTAACAACAAAAAAAAACTCTTCGGAACATTTAAATTAGCTTGCACCTTATGACTTAACCTCACTTATAGCACTGACTAACTCAGCTATCCAAGGCACTCAAACCCCTTAGAGAGCAGCATTTCTTCCACATTTCCCCAACACAGGCACTCTTGTGTGCACACAGATACAAAGAGTCAGTGCAAGGCACCTGTGAGAAATTCCCCTGAGGGCAGGCAATGCTCACTGTGGATCCTTTGGCATCTCCCCAGCAAAGGGCAAAGGGCTGAGCCTGGAGGAGTGGGGGGATCAGCCCAGGCTCTGTGGTTGTTCAGGATCCCCGAGCGCAGCAAACAGGAGAGTTCCCGGCTGAGAGAGGCCCCACTCAGAGGGAGTTGCCGGCCCAGGAGAGCTCCAAGGGCTCCTTTTGGAGCGCTGTTTGCAGGGCCCCAAGAGAGGGGCTTCAGTCCCAGCAATGGTTCATCCTGGCCGCACTTGGCACCCACAGCTTTCTTTGGCAGGGTGAGAACAGGGATCTTGTGCCACTGAGGGAACAAAAACAGTTCCCAGGGCTGCTGCTAAAGGAACCAGGAGCTAGTTGGGCATCAGCAGTGCCTGGAGCAGACAGTGTTTGTGATGAGCTGAAGAGGAGCTGAGCCCAGGGGCTGTTGGCCAACGTCGAGGCCCAAGGAGCATTTCTCAGCTGGCAGGGCGGCCTGAAAAGGGCAGGGGGGATAATTCACCCTCTTAGTGAGCTCCCAGTCACTCCCAGTATTTCCGTGTCTGTGCTCCAAGTGCTGCTCCCAGCCCTGATCCGTGGGGATGGGAATGTCCCGCTCCCTTGCTGGGGCAGGGTCACACCTGAGCCAGGTGTGCAGGGCAGGACCTTGCCCTGACCCCAAGCACTGTCCCAGCTGCAGGATCTGCTTCCCATCGGCCTCTTCCTCCTGCAGCCCCAGCCGAGCTCGGTGCTGAACAAAGGGGCTGGGCCAGGGCCATCCCCCAGCAGGGGCTGCTCACCCCCTCTGCCCCCTCCCTAAATTCCCTCTGGGGCAGCAGAGCTGGGGCAGGAGCCCTGAGGGGAGGACAAGGGGGTGACACCAGCATGGGGGGTCACACACGGCCCCGGGGTATCCCCCCTCACTCCCACGGTGCCAGGAACACAAACCCCTCCATGGAGCCCCTGTCCCCCAGCAGCACCTTGTGCGCAGGGTCTGGGGGCAGCTCTGGGGGTCTGGGGGGTCACAGCTGCCCTGAAACCCCCTCCCAGCCCCACAGCCACTCCAGCTCCATCAAACCACCCCACAGATCCCTGCTGTCCCCCACACCCCGAACCACTCTGTGCAATAGAAATGGCCCCAAGATCCATCAAAACTCTTTCCCACCTCTCCCTAGACCCACCCAAGTTCTCTCCAAGCAACACCGCCCTTCCACAACTCCCAAAACTCTCCCACAGACCCCTCCAAAGCTGCCTTAACCCCCTCCCAGCACCACAAATGTAGCCAAGAGCCACCAAAACCCCTTCCAATCCTCTCAGGATCCCCTAAATTCCTTCCCAACCCCCCGTGGCTCTGACCAGGAGAGGTTTGTGGACAGGAACATCCACAGCTGGGAGCAGCTCAGGCACTCCAGCAGCGTTTTAGGCTCTTCCATCCCTTTGGGCTCTTCCCAGAGGCTTAGGGATGTTAGAGGGAGGACTGCCGAGAGGGATGAGGGATGTCAAGAGTGGGATTTTGGGGACAGGCTGTTTCTCCTGCCTGACTCCATTTCTAGAAGTCACCAGGTGTTTGATGTCCATAAAAGCCTCCAGACCACCAGGATTCAGCCACCCTCAGAAAAACCCAAACCACCAAGATTCAGCAAAAAACCCCAAACCTCCAAGATTCAGCAAAAAAACCCCAAACCACCAAGATTCAGCAAAAAAACCGAAACCACCAAGATTCAGCAAGAAAACACCCACCACGGAGTTCCCCTATCTGGTCTCTCCACTTTGGGGTTCAGAGGCTCCCTCCTGTCTGGGCTCCTGCAGCCCCAGTGTGTATTGGTGTCCCCTCTCTCTGGGCTGCTGAGGCTCCTGGCAATGCCAGAGGTTCCTTCCCCAGGTGGGGTCAGAGGGGCTCCAGGGGTGCCACCTGTGCAGGGTCCCCGTTTCAGAGTCTGGGGTACCCAAGGGTGAGAAACACTGTCAGACATCTTCTCATAAAAATCCTTTCTTTAGGATTTTTCCTTCTGGGAAGCTCAGGCCCCAGAAAAAGAATGTAAACAATGGTTATCTGCTGCTGTGAAATGCAACAGGTGCACCTGTGATTGGCCCATGTTGGATGTGTACAATTAAGGGCCAATCAAAGACCGAGCTCTCTCTGGGACAGAATCAGAGAGAGCTCCTTTTTTTATTCATTCCTTTTCTATTCTTAGCTTAGCTAGCTTCTGAGAACTTTCCTTCTATTCCCTTTAGCATAGTAATAATGTAATATCTATCATAACCTAATAAATCAAGCCTTCTGAACACGAGGTCAACATTCTCGTCTCTCTCTTTACCCTGAAGACCCTTGCAAGCCCTGTAACAATTGGTGAACCCTGACTGAGCAGGACAAAAACCATCAACTGGTGAGACCCCAGAGGAGCATATTGCTGCACTGGGTAAACCCCAAATGTGTGGCATTGATGGTTGCTTCACAAGTGACCACAGAAGTGGATTCTAGCCAGGAGCTGAAGAACTGAAGATCCTGATTTGGACAGAGTTCACAGCCAAGGCTGACCACAAAGAGAACCTTCTGAAAAGCTTCCAGGAAGGTGTTTGGACAGCCTAGCAGCACCATGCAGCTGGCCAGAGCATGCTGGACTCTTTCAAAAGGTACTGTTGGCTTTTCCCTTTCTGAAGATGCAGCCATTTGTAGTTTGTGGCTGCTGATATGGAGGACTTCCCCCATAGAGGATGAGGTTCTTTTCTCTCCTTCAGAGGAGAAAGTTATTGCCCTCTGGCAAAAATGGGGTGAAGAGGACGGAATTCTCCTGTTGGAGACAGATTTCTATGGGTTTTTTTGATGGGCAAAGCTTTTTGGGTTCGTTACAAATGTGCTCTATGCCTTTGATGTTTTCGTATGGGTAGGCATGGATTCCATTTTCCAATTCGTTTGGGACCGTGGTGTGGGACGCCCCCGCATTTACCCAGTCTTCTGTGTACTCTTTTCTATTTTGAAACGGCGAGCAACTGTTTTTCCCTGGATTGCTAACTGCAAGGGACAAGCTCCATTTCCCTCGTCTCCAGCAGGAGAAGACCCTTTGGGGGATGATTTGCTGCTTTCCAGCCCCCCTGCCACCCTGCCAGGGGGGTGAAATTCCGCCGGGAGCCGAAGAAGTTTTTTTTTAACTGCGTCTTTGGAGCATGCTCAGTTGGAGCAGTCTTTCCCCCTGCCTTCTCTCTCTCCGGGGGGTGAAGAATGGGCGGCACTGCCCCTGGCAGCCCTGCAGGCCCCGCCCCGGCCAGCGCCACGAGCACCACCCCAGCCAGCGCTATGAGCGCCTCCCAGACCCTCCCTGCGGCCGCCTCCCTGGGCACTCCCGCCCGCGCCTCCGCCAGCTTCCCCGCCTGAGCCTGAGAGCTCAGAAACACCACTCCCTGTGGCTGTGCTGATGTTGCTAAGCAACAGCGATCCTTCGCCACTGCCCCTCCCGGCTGTTCCGCCGCTGCCCATGCCAGCCCTGCCACCTCCCGTGCATACTCCGCTGGCTTCTGCAACTGCATCTCTGCAGCTGACCCCAGAGCCAGCGGCAGAAGATGCTGCCGACCCCGTGCCGTGCCTGCTGCCGCTCTCAGAGCCCAGCGACACAGCAGCGGCGTGTTCCTGCGCATCCCCACCACCTCAAGCTGAGCCAGAGCCTGTTTGGGATGATGCTGAAGACGGCGTTGAACCCGTGGGACACTCGGAGCAGTCTGCGGCAGCTCCTGCATCCAGCGCGGCTTCCCCACCGAGTTTTTTGGGTTGTCCCGGGGCTGCCCCTGCGGGGGAAGCTGGGACAGGGGAAGAGGGCGTCAGTCTCTCCTTCCGGGGAGGAGGGGGTGCTTGCCAGCTGGCTGTGGGTGCAGCCTGTCTGCCTGTGCTCAAAATCAGCATTCTCGGTGGGTTTGGGGGTGTTTGGTCAGCTGCTGCCCCTTGGAGGTTGCCATCGCTGCCGCCCCTTTTGTGCCCCAGCGGCGAGGGGCAGGTGGGTCCCGAAAGTTCTGCCTTTGGTCCCCAGCCCAGAGGGGGTGGTGCCGTGAGGCAGATGGGAGACACACCTGTTGCATTTACATTGCAGAGGCAGAGGGCAGAGCGGGAAGCGATCATGGCTTGCTTGCTGTGGGGAACAAACATTCCTAGACCCGAGATGAGGGTCCTTGGGGCTGCTTCTATACTTCTGCTGCTGGCATGTCTTGGTGATTTAGGGGAAAAGAAGCATCTCACCACCCGTTCTGCCATTGTACTGGCAGCAGAGTGCAGGCCTGTGGCAAGTCAGAGCCTGCCTTGTGGATTGGGCTTGGGCTGTTGGGCTCGGGTCTCTGGGCCGGCGCCACCTCCTGGCCTCCTGATGGGTTTGGGGGTTTTGCTTTCCCCTACTGGTCCTGGCCCGCCTTTTTGTGGGCTGGATCTGGGGTTTCTCGTCCGTCCGTATGGGCCAGGGCCCCCCAGGGCCTTTCTCTGGCTGGTCTGCTGATGCTGCTCTTTTCGATCACAAAAAAAAAAAAAAAAAAAAAAAATTAAAGGAGTTGAATAGCTGGCAGCAGCTCTGAAACATTGAAGGGCCAAAAATTAGCTCCAGCCAAGTTGTTCAATAAATAAAGGGCAGTGGCAAGACATCAAGACATTCCAGAAGTTGTCTCAAATTGTTTGAAATTATTTTGTGACTGTCAATGGACTTTTCATAATTATTGATGGACTTTTGATAACTATTGATGGACTTTTCTGCAGCAAACCTGTTTCAGGACCAAAAAGGGACTTTCAGATATGTCAAAGAGGAACATCTTCAGTCCATGGACTTTTTCCTGAAACTCAGCTGTTTGGACTTGAACTTTCTTTGCATTGTTTTTGCATTTTCTTATATTGTAAGATTGTTTTAGTAATTTGATAGAATTGTGTGTTCTACAGGTGAAGAAATTCCCTGTTCATTCCACACCAGCACTTGACTGAGATTTGGATCGGCAACAGATAACCTGTCAAGTGTTTGTTCTTTCCTCTGCATGTGCACAGCAGAGAAAATTACAAACATTTTTCTTTTTAATTTAATAGACTTTAAAAGGTGAAATGTCACAGACATCTTTTCATAAAAATCCTTTCTTTAGGATTTTTTCTCCCTTCTGAGAAGCTGTGGCCTCAGCAACAAATGTAAACAATGGTTATCTGCTGCTGTGGAATGTAACAGGTGGGTCCGTGATTGGTCTCCTGTGGATGTTTGGATTTACTGACCACTCACGGCAGAGCTCTTCTTGCTTTCTGCCTGGACACAGAACTTTGTTATTCATTCCTTTTCTATTCTTAGCTTAGCTAGCTTTCTGAGAACTTTCTCTCTATTCTTTGTAGTATAGTCATAATGTAATATATATCATAAAATAATAAATCAAGCCTTCTGAACATGAGGTCAACATTCTTGTCTCTCTCTTCACCCTGAAAACCCTTGCTGTCGGATTTTCGGCTGTTTAGATGGTCTGGAAAGGCCCGAGGTGGCCTTGGGCAGCCCGCGCTCCAAAGGACGAGAAGGTACTTCAGATCTTTTCTCGGTCTCGGTGTTTATTAATTGCTTATCTAAAAGATTTTCTCTTGGCCTGACAGAGTTCTGCTCAGCAGTCAGCCATGGGCACACACTGAGAGTCCCCGGGGCGGCCAGTTATCTTTATACTCGGAGTTACGTATACAATATTTATCATTTTTCTCCAATACCCTCTACCCTTATTAACCAGTGCACTTTTGGTAAGGACCAATCCCAAAGTGCCAACATCACCACAGAAGATGGAGGCCAAGAAGAAGAGGAAGAAGGAGAAGGGCACGCCCCAATTCCTCCATCTTACTTCTTTAGACCCCCTTGTACAGAAATCTTAAACCCTGTATCTCACACTCCAATTAACTTATCCCTTCACCATTCACCCCGGTGAAATCCTCCTATCCTCATACTGATGTCGTCTCCCATGTGGGATCAAAGTCTAGCCACCAGACATTTCTGGCATCACTCCAGGACTCCCGAGCCCCCCCAGGGGTGGTCTTGGTCACCCTGCACCCTAGTCCTGAGAGGCTGAGATCCCACACCTTGCAAGCTGTGTAACACCCTAATGCTGCAGCAGATGTCAGTGCTTCCTCTAATTTTAGGAAGGCTTCTTTCTGTGGTTTGCCCCAGGCGAATGGCTGCGTCTTCTGAACTTCATACAGGGGTTTTGCAATCAGTCCATAGTCCATGATCCACAAGCGACACCATCCTGCCATCCCGAGGAAGACTCGCAGATCATGTAAATTCTGGGACTCTGGAATAGCACAAATAGCTTGGATACGGTTAGTACCTAATTTTCGTTGCCCTTGAGAAATTTAAATCTCAGTGGTTACCTTTATACAGGTTGCTTTTTCTTCTGTAGCTATTAGTATATCATCAACATACTGCAACAGTAAGTATTGGTCTCTTGGTACTTGCCCATTTTTGGTCCAAATCTCCACTTCCTTTGCCAGTTAGTTTCCAAATAGGGTTGGCGAGTGCTTGTCGTGTCCAGGTGAGCTGGGTCTTTCTTCCGTTCCCTGGGTTTTTCCACTCAAAGACAAACAGTTTCCTACTTTCTTTATCAAAGGGTATGCAGAGAAAGGCATCTCTTAAAGGAATTACAGTAAACCACTTATATATCCCCTTTACGGATGTTAGCAATGTGTGAGAATTTGTTACCACTGGATAAATGTCCTTTTTATTTATTGCTCTCAAATCCTGCACTAACCTATATTCACCTATTTGGTTTCTTTACTGGAAATATTGGCGGATTAAATTCTATTGTATATTTGTGGTGAGTTCTTGAACCTGTTCCACAGGTTCAGCTAGTTATATTCTCCTAACACCATGGCTTTGGCAGCATTTCCCTGTTGGAACTGATTGTCCTGGTGAAACAATTCTGGACAATCTCACTTCCAATGTCCCACCCCCTTGCAATATGCACATTGATTCAGGCTTAACCCCTGGGTAACTGGTCTCCTACCCTGATCATTCCTGTTACGTCCCCTGAAATTTGGGCTCCCTTTCCCTTGTATTACTGCCAAAAGATTCTGCTGCTCCTTTTTACTAACTTCTCTTTCGCGATTGTTATATACCTTCCAGGCTACCTCAAGTAGCTTATCCAAATTCCTTAATTCTTCCCCTTCTAATTTTTGCAATTTGCTACGAATGTCATCCTGTGATTGGCCCAAGAATATGAGAGCGAGCTGAACCTTTGCTTGTTCTGTGTCCATTTGAAGATCTCTATATTTCCTTGCCACCTCCTTATGCCTCTCCAAAAACGCAGTGGGAGATACCTTCTTTTCCTGTCGAACCTCATATAGTTTGGACCAATTTATAGTTTTGGGCACAGCGTTCTGAACTCGTATTTGGATCCACTCTTGATATTTCCGTAATTTCCTCATATCGCAAAATAAATTAGGGTCTCAATTTGGATCCTCAATTGGGAAATTCGCATCTAAATTCCCTGTTACTAGTCCATTTCTAATATCCTCCCTTGCCTTCTGTTTGGCGGCCTTAAGTACCATTTCTTTTTCAGTAGAATCCATCAGAGTATCTAATATTACTTGTATGTCATCCCAGTCAGGATTTTGAGTTTTCATAACCATTTTTACTACTTGTGCCATTTTATCAGGATTTTCTCTATAAGTTCCGGCTGACTGTTTCCAAATGACTAAGTCTGCTGGGGAAAAAGGCACTTTTACAAATACTGGCCCTTCCACTCCTACACCTTGTTGCAAGGGGGCAATCACAGTCCATTTTTGCTTGCTTATGCCTTTTCTATTCACAACTGGGGCAAGCTTTGACCGACTCCGGGTTCTGTGGGCTATTGGGGTCACTGATTCATTACCGTTGCTATCTTTTTCACTTGCATACCTCTCCTCTTTCCCCTTTCTATCGCAGTTAAGTTTTGCTCATCTTCTGAGGAAGAGGGATCAGGTGATGATGGGAGAGGAGGATAAAGAGGGAAAGGTGTAGTAGACAAGACAGGTTCAGGACTAGGTGGGTTAGGAGCAGGCAGTGGGATAGGGACAGATGCAAGAGGTGAAATAGGTGGGATAGGGTTAGGTTCTCTTGTTCCTATTGGAGCTACTTGTAAATCAATATCTGTATAATTTTCCCTGCTCAGGCTTTCTTTTAATGCCAAGTGTTCTAAACAATGTTCCTCACAAACCCCACACTTTGCAGATGTTTTAATCACTAAGAATCCACATTCATCCTGCCATTCTGGCTTTCCCCGTAAATAGAAAAATAGATCAACATATGGGACTTCATCCCATTTTCCTTCTTGTTTACAAAACAACATTAACTGCAAAATAGTGTTATATTGCAGAGTACCGTATTTTGGCCATTTTTCACTGTTCTCCAAGGCATATTCTGGCCACCATGAATTACAATAATCAATCAACTTAGTTTTACATAGTTCTTCCCCAAAATTACCCTGTTTCCAATGTGCTAATAAGCACCCAAAAGGAGAAGTTTGCGGCATAGGGGTGTTACTGCCCAAAAGCCCTTTAAGTTTCTCCATTTCAAATATACCACAAACTGCCGAACCCGCAACGCTTTCGCGATTGTCTTATGGAATGGCGCCTAGGCTTGTACCACCAGGAATTCCTTTAGCCCAACCAAGCATAGCTTTGCTGTGTCTTATTTGGCATGCATCCAAAACACAACCAAAGTAAAAAAAAAGCCCCTTACCTTTCTCCTGGGGACGTTGTGAGCGGCAGGAGTGGTTGCGGCCGATGGGCTCCCTGAGAATCCCTCGGTGCTGGCTGGAGCATGATCGAGTCGCGAACTCGCTCAGCAGCACTCACAAGGGCCCATCTGGGTCACCAAAATGTTAGCGTTCAAAACCGCATAATCACAGAACGATTATATGCGGTGCTTTTTGTTAAGAGCTCTGGATGCCAGGGGTATATTCAACCCAAATCTGACTCCGACCATACATCTGAAATGATCATGTTTTTATACTCTATCGTTATATAACTTTCATGTTAATTATTAAACTTATATCGTTCTATTCTATACATAGATTTAGCCCCCCTCTGAATTTCAAGCATAGTTTCTCATTATTCTTCTTATGGTTATATAATAATTATATTTAATTACTGAACAATCTAACAATTATATAATTTATCAGTTGATCTAGGAAAACACAAAGCTTAACATTTTACATTCTATCTTTAACTTTTTCCAGGGCCCCACTATCAAGTGCAAGGCACCTGTAAGCAATAGCCCTGTGGGCAGGCAATGCTCACTGCTGATGCTTTGGCATCTCCCCAGCAAAGGGCAAAGGGTTTGAAGCAAAGTGAAAATTTTCCAGGATAGAAATCCATTTTAATTTAGGTGATATGTACATTTTTGTGTTGAGTCTGTGGTTAGAAATAGTAGTTATTCAGCCAGACTGCAAAGCCTCAGCTCTGTGAAGTTACTTCAGCGAAGGACAGAGATAAAGGGGAGGAGACAGAAGATGATAGAGAGAGACAGGGACTGCTGTAAGGGCAAGTCAGCCTGACCTCGGAATTCTTTCTGCTAAAAAGGAACTAGTGGTAAAAGTCACACGAAACCCATAAAAATGAATATGTATGAACCTATTGTGAAACTGTATGCATATGTATTTGAGAGGGGGATAAAAGGAGATCTGAAGTTCTCAGAGGTACGCATGCCTTTGAGGAGTTTTCTCCGCATGTGTCTGGTGCTGTAATAAACATACCGAGCTTTAGAACTTTTATAAAGTTGTGAGGTTTCTTCTTTTCTCCACAAAACTGGTTGAGCCTGGAGGAGTGGGGGGATTGGCCCAGGCTCTGTGGTTGTTCAGGATCCCCGAGTGCAGCAAACAGGAGAGTTCCGGGCTCGGAGAGGCCCCACTCAGAGGGAGTCGCTGGCCCAGAAGATCTTCAAGAGCTCCTTTTGCAGCACTGTTTGCAGGGCCCCAAGAGAGGGGCTTCAGTCCCAGCAATGGTTCATCCTGGCCGCACTTGGCACAAACAGCTTTCTTTGGCAGGGTGAGAACAGGGATCTTGTGCCACTGAAGGAACAAAAACAGTTCCCAGGGCTGCTGCTAAAGGAACCAGGAGCTGGTTGGGCAGCAGCAGTGCCTGGAGCAGACAGTGTTTGTGATGAGCTGAAGAGGAGCTGAGCCCAGGGGCTGTTGGCCAATGCCGAGGCCCAAGGAGCATTTCTCAGCTGGCAGGGCGGCCTGAAAAGGGGAGGGGGGAATGTAGCAGCACAGGGCCATGGAACCAAGAGACCATTGTGACACTGTGGGGCCCTGTGAGACCAAGGGACCATTGTGACACTGTGGGGCTCTGTAAGACCAAGGGGCCATTGTGACACTGTGAGGCCCTGTGACACCAAGGGACCACTGTGACACTGTGGGGCCTCATGGAATCATGGAGACCATGGTGACATTGCTGGGCCTCATGTAACCAAGAGGACTGTACTGACACTGGGTGGCTCTATGGAATGTAGGGGTCATTGTGACACTAAAAGGCCCCATCAAACCAAGGGGCCATTGTGACACCATGAGGCCTCATGGAACCATGGAGACCATTCTGACACTTTGGGGTGTCATGGAACCAAGGGGCCAATGTGACACTGCAAGACTCCATGGAACCAAAGGTCCATTGTTATATTGCAAGGCCTCATGGAACCATGCAAAGACAATTAAGACATTCTATAGCCTCATGGAACCAAGGGGCCATTGTGACACTGAGGGGCATGAAATCACAGAGACCATTGTGACACTCAGGGGACTCATGGAATCATGGAGACCATTGTGACACAGTGAGGCCTCATGGAATAAGCAAAGCATTGTGACACTGTGAGGCCTCATGGAACCAGTGAGACCATTGTGACCCTGGGAGGACCACTGTGACATTGTGGGGCCTCATGAAACCAAGAGGCCTTTGTGACACTGCAGGGCTGCATGGAACCAAAGATCCATTGTGACACTGCAGGGCCTGATGCCATCTGTGGTCCATTGTGACACTGGACATCCAAAGGAGACCATTGTGACACTGCAGGGCTACATGGAACCAAAGCTCTAGGGTGACACAGAGTGGCCTCCTGTCATCAATGGTCCATTGTGACACTGTGGAGCCAGAGGAGACCATTGTGACACAGCAAAGCCCCAGGGCCCAAAGGTCCATTGTGACATTGCAGAGCTCATGGAACAGAGGAGTCATGTCACATTGTGGGGCCTGAGGAACTACGGAGACCATTGTGACACTGCAAGGGCTCATGGAATCCTTGGGACCATTGTGACACTGCAGGGCCCTATGACACCTAGGGGCCACTGTGACATTGTGGGACCCCATTGAACCCAGGGGCCAGTGTGACACTGCAGGTCTTCTTGCAATCAAGGGGCCATAGTGACACTGCTGGAACCCATGGAATCAAGTCACCATTATGTCACTGTGGGGCCCCATGGATCCAAGGCACCACTGTGACACTATGGAGCCCCATAAAACTAAGGGAACACAGAACAGGTCTGGCTGGTTTGGCCTCCCATGGACTGCCTGACTGGTCCAAGTGACCTTTGCATGTTGAAGGTCACTTCTCATCTGCTGCTGAAACACTGGGGTTCTGTGCTTTCCTTCCCAATGGAAAAGAACTGTCCTTCTGCTCCAGGCACCTATGGCCAGAATTGGGATTTCACCTCCAAAGTTCCTGATAACCAGGGATTCTTCCAATAGGAATATTGCCAGGACAAGTCTGGCTGGCCGTACTTTCACAATGGTCACCTCTCATCTGTCCCCAAAACACTGCAGAAGGCTCCATGTTCTCTTTCCCATGGGAAAGAACTGTCCTGCTTCTCCAGGTGCCCATGGCCAAATTTGGGATTCCACCTCCAAAATTCCCTAAATACAAAATCTGCCATTACTGACAAGTCTAGCTGGCCTTGGCCTACTGGGGCTCTCACCTGCCTTCCAAACCTTGGGGCTCTGTGCTTTCCTTCCTATGAAAAAGAACTGTCCTTCTCAGCCAGGTGCCCATGGCCACAATTGGGATTTCACCTCCAACATTGCCTGTTGTGACACACTGGAGGAGATTGTTGGCTCTAAACATTTTGTGTGGGGGGGAAGAAGGGGTAGGTCCAGCCTTGCCCTGCCCTGTCAGCCAACCCAGCACTGCCCTGCCCTGTGACCCCAATCCCCCCAGGGTGTCTCCAGTGGGTTTACGGTTTCTACCTGAACTGTGGCACACTGAACCCCCATCACCGCCGTCCCACCCTGGGCACTGAGGCTCTCTTGGCTCTACTCAGTGCTGCTGCTGTACTTGGGGCACCCTAAACCCTGGTAGGCACCCGTGTCCCCCCACTGCAGGGATTGTGCGTGACTCACACTGCCCCGATCCTCCTTGTACCCGGAGCTTCGTTCGGGGTTTGCATGCCAACTCACCAATTCTTCTGCCACTCTCAGCACGCCCTGAGGGCACCTGCCAAGCCTTAAAGGGGAAGGCCGACCTGTGCTGGTTTGACCGGGAAATGGGAATTCTGGGATGCTGTGGTCAAACCAATGGGTGCTCAGATTTTAATATTGGCACCTGATGTAGCCAGTGAGGTTTGGACACACCTCTGAGAACACACAGGGTTTAAAAACCAGAGCTGTGCCCCTGAGAAGCTTTCTTGGGACTTTGAGGGAAAGAGGTCGGATCTCCCTCCCCTATTCAGCTGCTGCTACTGGGCGGGGAAGGGGCAGCCCTGTGGTAGGCCTGGGTCTGGACAGAGATGGGAAGTGAAGAGGCCCTTGAGGATGGAAGGATAGAGGAGCACCAAGAGACATCGGGCAGCCATCCCCCCCGCCCCTCACCAGAAGAGAGAGAGGGAGAGCCAGCAACTGAATGTGATAGCAGCCGGCCCAGGAGGAGAAGGGGGAGAGTGTGGCAAGAAGGTGCCCGGCAGGGCAGCGTGGGAGTTCCAGAGCTCTGGGACAGGCAGAGACTGAAATTTTTAACCCTTTTCCTGCATGACAGAAACCTTGCAAATGCTGATCCTCCTGGAGCTGAATGAGAAAAGGGATAAGAGATGAGATAAGAGGGAAGGGGCCACTAGGGAAGTGCAGAAGACTCTTGAGGTGGGGGGAGAGATGACGGAGTAGCCTTTTGGCTGGACTTTTCTTGTGTGGCCATAGATGGAACCATTTTTTTTCCTGTGACACAGAGACTGCATTTAGGGGGAGGCAGTGCCTCAGAACCAGGAGGGTTCAGTGTGGGTACCCCTCGGCCCCAGGGGGTGAAAAAACTGGGGGGGGACAGATGTCCCGAAGGAGAGACTGTGCCTTTTTTGGAGTGAGACAAGGCATCCTTGAAAGACAACCCTAGAAGCAGCTCTGGTCCATGCACAGTGGTGAGAGCACTGGGCGTGGAAGGAAGATGTCACGATGGCAAAAGGATTTTCCGGGCGGTGCTGAGTGACATGGAAGCACACGAGGTTTCAACATGTTTCCAGGGGAAGCCTATGGTGCAAGAAGGACTCCTCTCCTCTTCATGGACTGAAGTTTGACTATTCTAAAGGGTGGTGCTGGACAGAGAGTTGGTGATTCGGGAGAATGTATGGCATTGGGAAATTTGATAGAGGGGAGGAGGAAAATGCTTTTGTAAGGTTTTCATTTTCCTTATGTTTTTTTTTTCTTCTTTTCTTGTAGTTTAGTTAATAAAGTTTTCTTTATTTCTAAGCAGGAGCCTGCTTTTCTTATTCCTGGTCACATCTCACAGCAGACACCAGGGAGAGGGTATTCTCATGGAGGCACTGGCATTGTGCCAGGGTCAAACCATGACACGACCCCTTGTGTGCCACTCACATTTCTATTTCTCCGCACACCCAGAGGGGGGGGCCCACTTCATTCCCCTGGGAGGTGTCTCACTCACTAAGGCTTCTCTTGCTTCCCTCCGTTTGTGGCCGGTCCCCTCGCAGGAGTCTGAACCACGGTACTCAGAGGCCCACAGCTGCTTCGGGGCTCCAGGCTGCCAGGCCCCATCTCACACACACTTCTTTTGCTTGCCTCCTACTTGTGCCACCACCTTTACTCACCAATGATCCTCCACACTGTTTGATCCTAGGCTGCTGCCCACCGTTCCAGACAGGGCCAGATATCCCGGAGGCCCTCAATCCTCTTTGGGTGTGGCCTGTCCAAGACCAGTCCCCA
Source organism: Melozone crissalis (assembly GCF_028551555.1). Lineage (NCBI taxonomy): Eukaryota > Metazoa > Chordata > Aves > Passeriformes > Passerellidae > Melozone > Melozone crissalis. The sequence continues at coordinate 9,781,448 of NW_026535850.1, read as the reverse complement.
AGACTGTTATGAATGGCATGTGACCAGCTCTTTAGTGATTTGAACTTTACTGGAAACAGTCTAGGTAGGGGACCCATGGGGGTGTGTGCACACCACCGCTCCTCCCGAGACGGTGAGGAGGAGGAGGAGGTCAGCTCCACCATCCAGCAGAGCTGGGTCTTCTTTCCTCATGAGAGTCTCTGAGTAGACACCTGTTGGTTTCAGGTTCATAATCTTTTACTGCTCTTGGCCCACTCTGGTTAGGGTGACGAAAGGAAGAAGTTCTGACCAGGGCCTTTGATATTGTCTGATGTTCTCTCTGTTTAGAGGCGTTATTTTGATTCTTTATTTGCATGGTGGTTCGTTGTGGGATCTCAGCACATCAGGACTGATGTGCAGAGTCACCGAGATAACCCCTGGGGGGCTCGGAGGTCCTGGAATGTTGCCAGAAGTGTCTGGTGGCTGGACTTTGATCCTGCACAGGACACGACACCTGTATGAGGATGGGAGGATCTCGCTGGGATAAATGGTGAAGGGATAGGTTAATTAAAGTGTGAAACACAGGTTTTAGAATTTTGGTACAGGGGGGTCTAGAGAAGTAAGATGGAGGAATTGGGGCGTGTCCTGTCCTTCTTCTTCTTCTTCTTGGCCTCCATCTTCTGTGGTGGTGGTGGCACTTTGGGATTGGTTCTTACTAAAAATGCACTTGTCAATAAGGGTGAAAGGTATTGGGGAAAATCGGTAAATATCTTATACGTAGTTTTGGGTATAAAGATAAGTGACCGCCCCGAGGGCTCGCAGTGTGCTCATGGCTGGCGTGCTGTGCAGACCTCTGTCGGGCCGAGAGAAAATCTTGTAGATAAAAACTAATAAACACTGAAGACCGAGAAAAAACCTGAAGACTCTTTTCATCCTTTGGAGCGCGGGCTGTCCAAGGCCATCCCGAGCCTTTCCAGACCATCAAAAACAGCCGAGAACGGGACAGTTCGTTGTTCTAGGGGTTTTTGTTATGTAATCCTTTTCTGCTAAGTCTTATGGGAGTTTCATATTTGCTTATTAGGTGACGTAATCATCTTCTTTATGGTCTCGGTTGGTTCGCCATTTAAGATCAGAGTGGGAGCAGCAGGGGCAATACCCAATGGTAAGGGGATTTACATAATTATAAAACCTTTGACAAACAATTAATAATGAGTTTTACATAACTATAAAACATTAAACAAACAATCTAGAACTATCATTGGAACTTTATATCTACTCCTTTTCAATGTATTCTCTACAACACTGTGGGAAGTTGTGGAACCAAGGGGATCATTGTGGCACTGTTGGGGCCCATGGAACTGTCACCGATATGTTTCATAAAAATCCTTTCTTTAGGATTTTTCCCCTTCTGGGAAGCTGAGGCCCCAGAAAGAGAATGTAAACAATTGTTATCTGCTGCTCTGGAATGTAACAGGTGCACTTGTGATTGGTCCATGTTGCTTGTGTACAATTAAGGGCCAATCAAAGACAAGCTGAGCTCCGTTGTTATTGATTCCTTTTCTATTCTTAGCTTAGCAGCTTCTGAACTTTTCTCTCTATTCCTATTAGTATAGTCATAATGTAATACATATCATAAATTAATAAATCAAGCCTTCTGATCATGAAGCAAGATTCTTGTCTATCTCTTCACCCCTGAAGACCCATGCAAAGCCATGTAACATGGAACCAAGGGGCCAGTGTGGAAACAAGAGGCCATTGTGAGCCTGTGGGGCGTAACAGCCCAAAACACTGAAATGCTGGAGATGACCAAAGGCTCCTTTACTTGAGTTTGGTGCACAGGATAAACACCAGCCAGATATTCTCAAGAGGTCGAAATGATATAAAATTTTACTGGGAAAGTATAAAAAACCAAGAAACTTTGGAAGAGGATTTAATGCAACATCCAATTATACATAAAACACTCATCATAGCAGTAACTTCATTAACCTAGCTCATTTGACCTAGAAATCATTGAACACGTAAGCTATTGAGGTACCTAAAAATGTTCCATATAAAGAGCATCAGAAGAAGAAGAAAGAGAGAGAGACAGAAAGACAGAAACTCTATAGAAAGCCACGCATATGACTATCAGTTCCTAGGGTTCCAGCGCAGGTGAGACACAAATCCCAGGAGAAGGCAGAGTCCATACCAGGGGCTGACCTTGTGCTCCATGTTTTTAAGCTGCCGGGCCTTTGTGGGCCTCCCCCAGGTGGGATTTCTGATCACTCGGGCAATCAGGGCTGGGTTAGCACTGTCCCTACTTTGTGACTGATTGACAGCTTGTCCCATGGTATGTCAGGACATTGATCTCATCCAGCCTCTGACAGTGATCATGGTGACACCAGAGAACCTCATGGAGCCATGGGTCAGTTGTGACCAGGTGGGTCCAAGGACACCATGGTGACACTGGGGAACCTCATGGAACCATGGGTCACTTGGGACCAGGTGGGTCCAAGGACACCACAGTGACACTGCAGAACCTCATGGAACCATGGGTCACTTAGACCAGGTGGGTTCAAGGACAGCACGGTGACACTGGGGAACCTCATGGGAACAAGTGGCCATTGTGACACTGTGAATCCCCATGGAACCAAGGGAACATTGAACAGGCTGATGCCTTCAGTTTTAGCTATCATATTTCCCGATTCTGTATTACATTAATCTGTAACTCTGGACTTCATACAGAGTGTTAGCAAGTTCTCTTCACAGTGTAGTCAGACAAAACAATCCTTTTCCAGCCCCAGAACCGGACATTGTTGTAGCTTCAGGCCCAAAAAGTGCAAACAACAGTGAATTGAGGAAAGCAAACCGGGATGATGGGACTGCATAACCTGAGGCTGTAACTGGACAATTAACCCCAATATTTAAATGGACCAAACCTTAGAAAAGTGTGAAAACTCCTGACCAGTCATCCATTTTGAGTGTAGCCACCGCTGGGCTCTTGTCCTGCTCAAGGTGAATCCTTTGAAGGGCTTTTAATAAATCCCTGCTTTATTCCTTTAATTCTACCCAGCCTCTGCTCCAGGGAGCCTCTCCCGGCATCAATCTGATCAGTGTCCAGAGAGCAAAGGATTGCTCAGGAAGTCTCCCTCCCCCTTGGACAGTCCCATCTGACCAGGGCAAAAATCCTGTGAGGAGGAGAACATTATCTTGGGCCCTGGAAGGTGTCTTCTACCTTTGCTTCGCACTTCCTTTTCTTGGACATTTGTGATATCTTCTTTGAGGAACTGAGACTCATGGAGTTGGCACCAAATCTCCCATGGGACTCCTCAGAGTGCACAAAACCCAAAGGAACTGCACCTCTACCAGAATTATCTTAAAGAATTAATTTTGTCAGGAGTGGAATTAATGAAAAAGATTTCAATGAGCAATTACCTCAAATGATTTTTTCCCATTTTCAAGATTTTCTCTCATTAGTTTTCTTTCCATAAGAGGCAATATAACATTAATTTATAATTGATGTTGAAGCAGGCTGTTCCCTAAGTGTCCTGGTTTAGGGCAAATTTGTTAAAGAATCTGCAAAGGAGGGCCCCTCCAGAAAGCAAACCCACACAGCCCCTCCCCTCCCAACTGGTTCGGGAAAAATTCCTCAGAGAGAAGTGGAAAGAACCTGTTTATTTGACAGACACAGCATCCCCCAGCACACAAAATGAACAATACCAGATGACACCGCTCTGAGAAAGATGACAAAATCAGAAAGTCTCTTTCAGGGGTGGTTGCTCTGTTCTCAGTCCCTCCGGCGCTGGGGCAGCTGCTGCAGCCAAACGGTGCAAACCCTCAGTGTTCCCAGGTCCCAGTCCAGAGCAGGTTCGAGATGGTCACAGAAACAGGAGAGGAGAAACAGTCCAGGAAGGAATTTGGACTGTTTAGCTAAACTAGCTAATAAGCAGAGCACAAAGCAGAGCAGAAGCAAGAGCAGAAAAGAGAGCAAGAAAAGCAGCAAGCTGAAAGCAAGAAGCCAAAACAGCCCTAAGTACTGCCCGTCTCTGTGTCCCTGATAAGAGAAACCCAAACAAAACTTCCACTCTTCAGAGCCGGTCTTAAAGGCACAGAACATATGAATGGGGATACAAGCATCATAACGTCACCCCAGGACATCCCACCCCTTATCCCCATATCATCAACATACTACAACACATCATGCATTATTCATACAAAATTTCCATCTGTTCCCCCAAAATTACAAGCAATACCCATCATGCCTTCATCACATCCCCACACTGGACCACTGAATCCAGGCCCTATATTACAGAGCTGCAGGATTCCCCCTTTTCACTTTAGTCACTTAAAGCTCCATCTATCACTTGCTCAGACCTTCGACACTTACACATTTTCTTCTCCATCTTCTACTTGCCCAGACCTTCAACTTTTACACATTTCCTTCTATCTCATGTATGTATGGTTTAATGTACAGACAATGGCAGTAACATCCAATGAACAGTGATATTGCACATCATTCTTACCCCACAATCAGATCTCCGTGAGGTACACATCGTGTTGTTCCATCTCTTTGCATTATCCACCACGTGCAACCTGGTCCCTGAGCAAAGACAACCCCACGAATGGGTTTGTCTGTACTCGAGGCAGAATTGATCCACACAGTCTTCCCTAACAAACTTCTGATATGTACCACTGGGACTTTGTCTCCTTCTATTATATTCAGGGACTCAGACTGGGCAGGACCTGCTCAGTTGGTGGAACCTCGGGTGTTAACTAACCAGGTGGCCTTTGCTAAATGCTGCTCCCAATTTTTGAAAGATCCCCCACCCAAAGCTTTTAACTGGGTTTTTAGTAGTCCATTGTACTTCACTTTTCCTGCAGCTGGTGCATGGTAGGGGATATGGTACACCCACTAAATGCCATGTTCCCTAGCCCAGGTGTTGATAAGACTGTTCTTGAAATGAGTCCCGTTGTCGGACTCGATCCTCTCAGGGGTGCCATGTCTCCACAGAACTTGCTTTTCAAGGCCCAGGATGGTGTTCCGGGCTGTAGCATGAAACACAGGGTAGGTTTCCAACCATCCAGTGGTGGCTTCCACCATGGTCAGCACGTAGCGCTTGCCCTGGTGTGTCTGGGGCAGTGTGATGTAGTCAATCTGCCAGGCCGCCCCATACTTGTACTTGGACCACCGCCCACTGTACCATAGGGGCTTCACTTGCTTGGCCTGCTTGATGGCAGCACACGTCTCACAGTCATGGATAACCTGAGAAATACTGTCCATGGTTAGATCCACCCCTCGAGCTCGTGCCCACTTATAGGTGGCATCTCTGCCCTGGTGGCCTGAGTCATCATGGGCCCATCTAGCTAGGAATAACTCTCCCTTATGTTCCCAATCTTGGTCTATTTTGGACACCCCTATCTTTGCAGCTTGGTCTACCTGCTCATTGTTTGGGGCTCCTCATTGGCCCTACCCTTGGGTACATGGGCATCTAAATGGCGGACTTTCACAGGTAGCCTCCCTACCCTGGTAGCAATGTCCTTCCACTCATCAGCAGCCCAGATCGGTTTCCCTCTACGTTGCCAGTTGGCCTTTTTCCACCTCTCCAGCCATCCCCACAGAGCATTGGCTACCATCCATGAATCAGTGTAGAGGTAGAGCTTTGGCCACTTCTCTCTCTCAGCAATGTCCAGGGCCAGTTGAACAGCTTTGAATTCAGCAAGTTGGCTTGATCCACCTTCTCCCTCGGTAAGCTTGTGCAACCTGTTGTGTGGGGCTCCATACGGCTTCTTTCCACTTCCGTTTCATCCCTACGATGCAACAGGAACCATCAGTGAAAAGACCGTAGCATGTTTCCTCTGGTGGCAGTTGGTTATAGGGAGGAGCCTCTTCACCACGTGTCACTGGTTCTTGTTCCTCTTCATCTGTGACACCAAAATTCTCACCTTCGGGCCAATTTGTAATGACCTCCAAAATCCCAGGGCGATTCAGTTTACCTATACAGGACCACTGAGTGATAAGAGCAATCCACTTGCTCCATGTAGCACTGGTGGCACGGTGAGTGGAAGGAACCTTGCCTTTGAACATCCACCCCAGCACCGGTAGTCGGGGTGCCAGGAGGAGTTGTGCTTCAGTGCCTATTACCTCCAAGGCAGCCTGGACTCCTTCATAGGCATCCAGGATTTCTTTCTCTGTTGGAGTGTAGTTGGCTTCAGACCCTCTGTAGCTTCGACTCCAAAATCCCAGTGGTTGACCCCGAGTCTCCTCAGGCACCTTCTGCCAAAGGCTCCAGGACAAGCCATAGTTCCCGGCTGCAGAGTAGAGCATGTTCTTTACCTCTGGTCCTGTCCTGACCGGGCCAAGGGCTACTGCATGAGCAATCTCCTGCTTGATCTGGACAAAGGCTTGTTGCTGCTCAGGGCCCCAGTGGAAATTGTTCTTCTTGCGGGTGACCAGGTAAAGAGGGCTCACGATCTGACTGTACTCAGGAATATGCATCCTCCAAAAAGCTATTGCACCCAAGAAAGCTTGTCTCTTTCTTATTGGTGGGTGGAGACATTGCTGTGATCTTGTTGATGACATCTGTAGGAATCTGACGCCGTCCATCTTGCCACTTCACTCCCAGGAATTGAATCTCACAAGCTGGTCCCTTTACTTTGCTCTTTTTAATGGTGAAACCAGCTCCCAGGAGGATCTGGATGATTTCCTTCCCTTTCTCAAACACTTCCGCAGCTGTGTTCCCCCACACAATGATGTCATCAATATACTGCAGATGTTCTGGAGCCTCACCCCTTTCTAGTGCTGTCTGGATCAGTCCATGGCAGATGGTGGGGCTGTGCTTCCATCCCTGGGGCAGTCAGTTCCAGGTGTACTGCACTCCCCTCCATGTGAAAGCAAACTGAGGCCTGCATTCTGCTGCCAGAGGAATGGAGAAAAATGCATTGGCAATGTCTATAGTGGCATACCACTTTGCTGCCTTGGACTCAAGTTCGTACTGGAGCTCTAATATGTCTGGCACAGCAGCACTCAGTGGTGGAGTCACTTCATTCAATGCACGGTAGTCCACTGTCCATCTCCATTCTCTTTCAGATTTTTGCACAGGCCAAATGGGGCTGTTGAAGGGTGAGTGGGTCTTGCTGACCACCCCTTGGCTCTCCAGCTCTCAGATCATCTTATGGATGGGGATCACAGCATCTGGAGTGGTCCTATACTGTCGTTGATGCACTATGGAAGTGGCAATTGGCACTCGTTGCTCTTCTCCCGTCAGGCATCCTACGGCAGATGGATTCTCAGACAACCTAGGTAAGGTGTTCAATTGCTGGATGCCCTCTGTCTCTACAGCAGCTATTCCAAATGCCCATCTGAGTCCTTTTGGGTCTTTGAAGTACCCACTTCAAAGGTAGTCTATGCCCAAAATACATGGGGCCTCTGGGCCAGTCACAATAGGATGCTTCTTCCACTCATTTCCCGTTAGGCTCACATCAGTCTCCACCAAAGTGAAATCCTGGGATCCCCCTGTCACACCAGCAATAGAAACAGACTCTGTCCCCACATGTCTTGATGGGATTAATGTGCATTGCGCACCAGTATTGACCAAAGCTTTGTACTCTTGTGGTTCCAATGTGCCAGGCCAACGAATCCACACAGACCAGAAAGCACGATTTTCCCTGGCCTCTACCTGGCTAGAGGCAGGGCCCCTCTAAGCCTGGTTATCCTTCTTTCCCTGGACATATGTTCTGGATGTTCCTTTGAGGGGATCAGACATGTCATCATCATCATACCTGGCTGTTCGGCTACGGGCAACTGGAGCTGCTTTTCTTCGGGTGGCTTCCTTCAGTTCACGCACCCCTCGTGCCAGAACAGCAGTAGGTTTCCTATCCCACCTTCTCATGTTTCCCCCACAATCACACAGGTAAAAACCACAGCTCAGCTCATGGGGTGTACCTTCTCTCACCATCTGGGAAACGTCTGCCTTGGAGACCAGAACCTCGGATCTGTACTGCTGAAATTTGGAGAAGGTCTTCTTTAATCTCCTCTCTAAGCTTCTTATGGTTCTCCTCTATCTTATCCTCTAAGTTCTGCAGACGTGTTTCTACCGCTGCGATTCTGGCATGTGTCGGGCCATGTACAGCATCTGCATATGCTCGGAGCTTCCTTGCCATGTCAAGCACAGTCTCATCCCTCTCATCCCTCTTCATGATGGCTAAGGCAGAAGCATATTCGTGTGGCCCAAGTCGTACAAGTTTTCGCCACATCACAGACGTGCATGGTACTAAGTCTGGGTTCCTAGTTGTTACATCATCTGAGAAGATAATCTCTGCCACTGCCATTTCTCTCAGGTGTTGGATCCCTTGCTCTACGATCTTCCACTGAATTTGTTGCATATAGAGATCATCTGCACACAGGTATCTTCATGCAACACTGTCCAAGACTCATGCTCAGAGGCTGTGTGGATTAGCCCCCGTCATCATTTCTTGGTCAATGACAGGATCCTGTGACAGGGATCCCAAATGCCTGGCTTCAGTGCTATCCAGAATTGTAGCCTCGCCTGCAGCATCCCAGAGACGGACCAGCCAACTAATTATGGATTCATCGGGTCGTCGTATGTAATCCTTCCGTAAGCCACGAAGGTCCTTCAGGAAATAAGACTCAATATTTGCATCTGATCTTGCACCTGCTGCTTTGACTCCTGATTTTATGTCAGGAGGCATTGAGGTTCCTTCTCCTTCACCATCATCATCATCATCATCCACTGGTTGATTGGTCTTGTCCGTGCATTTCCCACTTCTGGTGCTGGTAGCAACAGCCATGGGTTTAGATGCTGGCTTCGAGCCTGGAGTGTTAGCTGCAGCCTGAGTCACCGGGACAGCTGCTGATTTATTTCCCTGCCCCCCGCCTCTGTCTGCTGCCCAACAGTATCTAGCAGTATGCGATAAGCATATGCCAGGGACCAGCACACTGCAATGACCTTCCTCTCCTTAGGCTCATCCTGGTACTTCTCTTTCAGATGTTTGCCCACCTCAGCTGGGTTCTGAATTTGTTCATGGGGAAAATCCCAGACTAAAGGGTCAGAGAATTCCCTCAGGATTTGGCCCATATCCTCCCATTTTCCACACCATTTAGGATTTTCCACACCAGGGTCTACTCCTGAGTCAGGGGTCTCATCAGCCCATCTAGAAATCTCAGCCCTCATTCTAGAGAAGCAGCAGGCTGTATAGAGGAAGGTTACCAGATTGAATACCAGAAAGATGGTTTCTTTAACATTGAGGGGAAACTGAACATCCTTCACTAGTGATGCAACTGATTCATAGGAGAAGAAGGAAAGCAGAGGCTGAAAAACCTCATTCCCTCCTGCTCCTCCTCCAACAAACTGTATACATAACCATAGCCATGAACCATTCGTACCTGGAGCAGACCCTAGCATGTTTATAAACTTCTTGCACATCATTGCCACCAAGCCCAGCAGGATAGCTACTCTGGTCACTGCCCCTCTGATGTAAAAACTACATATTAGGGACAATACTAAAGCTATTTCTGGGTAAGAAAATAAACCTAGGGACCAGAGAGGTATTAAAATCTCAAAAAACCCTAGGGACCAGAAATGCATGCAAGCCATCATCCCAATAGACATTATGAATTAAAAAACATCGCTATTAGCTGATTTAAACGAACACAGAGTAATAGCAACCAAAGTGCAGTCAAAACAGGGTTTTTCCACTCTCTCGAGCCCTCAGGATGGGCATCAATATTTTGTCCTGGTTTAGGGCAAATTTATTAAAGAATCTGCAAAGGAGGGCCCCTCCAGACAGCAAACGCACATGGCCCCTCCCCCCGCAACTGGTTCGGGAAAAATTCCTCAGAGAGAAGTGGAAAGAACCTGTTTATTTGACAGACAAAGCACCCCCCAGCACACAAAATGAACAATACCAGATGACACCGCTCTGAGAAAGATGACAAAATCAGAAAGTCTCTTTCTGGGGTTGTTGCTCTGTTCTCAGTCCCTCCGGCGCTGGGGCAGCTGCTGCAGCCAAACGGTGCAAACCCTCAGTGTTCCCAGGTCCCAGTCCAGAGCAGGTTCGAGATGGTCACAGAAACAGGAGAGGAGAAACAGTCCAGGAAGGAATTTGGACTGTTTAGCTAAACTAGCTAATAAGCAGAGGCCAAAGCAGAGCAGAAGCAAGAGCAGAAAAGAGAGCAAGAAAAGCAGCAAGCTGAAAGCAAGAAGCCAAAACAGCCCTAAGTACTGCCCGTCTCTGTGTCCCTGATAAGAGAAACCCAAACAAAACTTCCACTCTTCAGAGCCGGTCTTAAAGGCACAGAACATATGAATGGGGATACAAGCATCATAACGTCACCCCAGGACACTAGGGAAGTCTTGACTGATAGGAAAGGTCTTCCTTGAGGTCAGACACTGCCTCTATGGATAAAACTTTGCTTCTCACATTTTCAATACCACCATTTCTCTCGTGGGCCTCCAGGCACCTGCATCTCTTTTCACTTTCTAGAAGGCAGTGAGCTGCATCTCAGCTGCTTTTATTTTTTGGGACAGTAATGATGTTTTCTGTGGTGGTGAAACAGCAGCCAAAGGCCAAAAAACTGAATCCTGACCTGAGCCGACAGAAGCCATGAGAAAGCTGACAACTCTTAGTGAGAACAGAGTTGTGGAGCAGTGAAAAACAACTTGTTTTTCCTCAGAAAGAGCTCTAGGACTGTGGAAAACAACCTACTTTCCTTGAAAAAGAGCTATAGGACTGTGATAAACACTAGCCACCTGTATAAACTGTTTTTCCACTCTTAGATAGAAAAATGAATACTATCTCTCACAAACAACTTTTACTGCACGTACACACCAGGGGTTTGAGTGACCAATCAATACAGGGTAACAACTTGTTGCTGACCAACTGGGGATAGACAGGGGATGCTCTTAAAAAATCCTATAAAAAGGCTTAGAAAAAGACCCTATAAAAATAGCACAGGATTGATCCTTTCTTTTTGCACCATAAAACGTGTGCTGCATCCCTCTTTATCAAGTGCTGTTGCAGTGCCCTTTTATTTCATAGTTTTTTGGATGGTCTGTTCCAGTTCACCCCCTGTATGTTGTACTTCCCCAAGATTATTCCCAGGTTATATCCCTCCCCTTTTACCCTTCAATCATTATAATCCCCATTTTATATTCCCATGCCTTCCCTATCCATCCCTGTAAACTCTGCCCCTGTTCTGGACCCTTCCCTGTCAGTCTCCCATAAACCCCTTCCCTGCAGGTTCCGCCTCTCGGGAATTCCTCTCATGTGTGACGCCCCATTGGCCCATGTGACCTGCACTCTCCACCCCCTTATCCCCATTGGTCCCTGAGATGTATTCCCCTCCTTTTGCTCCTCCCTCCCTGATTTCCTATTGGCTCAGTGATCGTGCTCACTCGCAGTTCTAGTGCTGTATAAAATCCTGAGCACACTGGTGGTTGAGGCTCTTTGGTGCCTGTTCCCTTTGACAAATAAAGCTTCCTCAGAATCTCACACCAAAGGCCTCCCTCTCCTCTTTAGTCTGCTCCCTGATGCTGACACCATTCCAGCTGTGAAGCAGGTGGCTCCAAGGTTCAGCTTTCCCTGTTTCAGGGGAAGCTGTTCCCCACTCATGGCACCGCAGTGCCCCAGAGCCAGCTATGGACTCCAGTGCGGTGTCAGCTCAGGGCTCCTGCTGGGCTGAGTCTGCCCTCAGGCAGGGCTCAGCTCCCTCACAGCATCTCCGTGTCACCTTGGAGCCCCGTGGAGAAGACACCTCTGTGCCCTCTGCCCAGAATTTCACTGCCAGGACAGCAGGAATGCAACCCAAACCTGCCTTCAACCTGCTTTGGTGGGGAACTCCTGCACCAGGGGCTTTCTGGCCATTCTGCTGCTCACGGCCAAGACATTTTCCCTGCCCCTCTGCCAGGGCAATGCCCTGTGCCAGTTCTACTGTGAGGCTTCCTTGGGGCAGTGCCGTCAGTGGTTCCTTCAGTACTGGAACTGGAGTCAGCGAACACGACTGAGCCCTGGTGAGCTCTCAGGATGGCCAGGGACAACTGATCCACCTGGCCCACCCCAAAATTCACCCAAGTCCTGCTGGAGCCGATGGACCCAGCGGCCAAGAACAACCCCAGAGGCAGGTAGAACCACTCGCCCTTTTCTAGGACACCGCGGTGGCTCTACCCCACTGTGGCCAGGCATTACAGGTGACTGTGTAGGGCCCCTCACCCAGGAAACCCCAGAGCCCCACAGTGCCCCATAGACAGGTAGACCCAGCAGCCCCATCCCACCAGGGAACCAAATTTCAAGACCAATAAATAATTTCAACATACTTTTGACATAGGAAGATTTTTTTTTGGCATTTAAATTCTTTTGAGTAAATCAAGAATTTTGGGAGTGTTATATTGTATTTGCAGGGATGCCCGACGAAGGCAGGAATGATGCATTTAACTTCATGTCCTCAGAAGGGTAATTTATTACTTTATAATACTATTCTTTAGTAAAGAATACTATACTATACTAAAGAATAGAGAAAGGATTCTTAGTGAACGTTCAAAAAATAATAATGAAAACTCCTGACTCTTTCCAGAGTCTCGACACAGCTTGGCCATAATTGGCCAATGAGTCAAAATAACTCACACCAGAATCCAATCAAACAAATCACCTGTGGGTAAACAATCTCCAAACACATTCTGCACATGAGCATAACATAGGAGAATCAAATGAGATAAGAATTGTTTTCCTTTTTCTCTGAGGCTTCTTAGCTTCCCAGGAGAAGAATCCTGGGCGGAGGGATTTTTCCAGAGAATGTGAATGCCACAGTGTTTGAGATGAGTAATGAGATGGTTGGCTCTCCCAATTAAAGGGTGAATGTGCTAAGTGTGTTAAGAGAAGTTGTACAGATGTATAGTTGTGTTACTGCAATATGTCGCACCCCCCAGCATTGTTATCCTGATGTGATCTTGGTAGTCCAGGCATTTGGGGAGGGGCAGATTGTTCCTAAGAGGCATGGCTTAGCACCACCTGTCCTCCAATCCAGTTCCAAGAAAGCAGTCTACACCAATGGACAACGACCAAGAGTCAACAGACAGCCTTTGGGAGGAGCTGGGGCTGCCTGTTGACCAGGAAGGATATATAAGGGAGAGCAGCCATTGTGTGGATGAGCCAGCCATGTGGTTACCAGTCACGAAGTGGGGGAGGCTCCCAGTACTGTAATTTTTCCCTTATTTAGTCCTCTTCTTGAATTTTTGTTAAACTTTTAATAAACCTTTCAAAATTTTGAGAAGTGAACAGTCATTTCTCACAGGGAGAAAAAGTTTTAAAAGAAAGCTTTTTTTTTTTAGTTTATTTTTTTTCTTTTAAAGACAGGCCATTCCTACCACACTCACAGTGAACCAAAGCCTTTCTCACCACCTGGACACCCACCCACCTACTCAACCCACTCCCCCTGGACTCTGCACAACTCCCAACACACCATTTGTCTGGGGGAAAGCACAGACTGTGTCAAGGCAGCAGAGCCCAGACCTGACCTGACTTGCCTGGACCACTGGAAAGGAGGAAATCCAGACCCACGGACACACACACAGACACAGAGCAAAGTTTTGCTCAAAGGGTTTATTGATTCTTGATGATTGATTATTCAGGAGAAATGGCCCAGGGCCCAAAGGGATCAGGGGTTCCTCTATGGATGATCATCTCTTTATGCCACTGGAGAGGAAAAAGGACACTGGTCTTTCCAGTGCTAAAAGACAAACCCCAGAAGGTGACCTCTGGAGCCTACTGGGGCATGGATGGGCTTTGTCCCCAGCCCTGTCCCTGCAGGCACGGCTCACCTAGGCATCCAGAGAGGCAGCCAGGCGCTTCTGCCGCAGGAGAGCCCACAGCTCTTTAGCCACAGGGGGCTGGGGACAAAGGCAGCATTAGAGACACACCGGGGGCACTGGGCTGCACTGGGAGGCAGGGGAGAGCAGGGGGGCCTTGGGGAAGGGGCTGTGGCAGCAATGGGGTGCAGGAGCTGCTGTGCTGCTGCCCGGAAGCGCTGGGCTCCTGGCCAAGAGGCACAGCTGGGGCAGGGGCTGCGTCCTGGCTCATCCAGGGGGTCCTGGGGTGACAGGGATGGGAATGTAGCAGGGCCCTGGGCAAAGGCTTCCCTGGGGAGGATCCCTGGGGAAGGGCATTGTCTGGGCTGTCAGGAGGGGTGCACTGGGCTGTGCTGGGACAGACTGGGATGGCCTGGGCTGTGGTGGCCACACAAGGGAAGGGTCTGACACTGGCAGAACTCGTGGTACCCACCAGAGGCGTCTCCAGGACCGCAACCTTGTCTAAATCCAACTGCAGAGAGACCAGGAGACCTCTCTGGTCACTGGGATGTCCCTGGTGCCAGCAAGGGATGGGGGGACACCACTGCCCCCCAGTTCCCTGAGGGGATGCCCTCCAATGCCAGCAGCCTGCTCACCTCCCGGAGATCATCTTGGGTTCCTTCCAGGAGTGCCTGGAAAGGAGAACAAAGGCTGGGTCTGGACTGGACCTTGTGGGGCTAGGGGGACACATGGAGCAGGGAGCAGGATGCAGGCAGAGGGATGGGAATTCAGGGCCTCCAAGGAGATCTGTTTGAGGTGAGGGGAGACCCAAAGACACTGATCTGGGGTCAATTGAGGGCCCAGGGGACAGGGCTGAGGGTGTGGAAGGAGCAGGGTGTGAGGTACAGGGGAGGAGGAAGGAATTGAGGTGTAGGGACATGGGTGGGCAAGGGAGGGGCTTGGTGGGGACAGAAGAATGAGGATGGGTGGGGACAAAACCAACGAGACTGGGAGATGCTGTGGGAGTGGGGGTGAGTCAGGGAGTTATACAGGGGGACCCCTGTGCAGTGGCCAGGAAGAAAGGCAAAGGATTGATGGGGGTCATGGAAGGAAAGGCCTCAGGAATGGTCAGTGGGAGGGCACCTGGGGACCCTGAATGGGACACAGAGGAGGGACCAAAAGGGTGGGATGGGAGGCCAGAAAGGGCAGGATGTGAGGAGAGGATTTGGCTGGTGCCTCACCTTGGCCTGTGCTGGGAGGCACAGCAGGATGGAGAAGAGCAGGGCCACACTGAGCGCAGCCACATTCATCTTCCTGTGTCTCTGGGCAGCTCTGCCTGAGGCTGCAGCAGGTGAGGAGCACCTTTATCCCTGCCGGGACTCCTCCCTTCACCCTTCCTGCCAGCCCTCAGGCCAAAGCCCAGCCTGGCACAGCCCCCCGCCCTAGCCACAAGCCCAGCCCTGGCACAGAGTCCATCCCACCCCACGTGTGGCACGGATCCAGCCCCCTCTCCCGGCATCCCTCCAGCTTCCTGCACGGGGCAGCTGGCCCTGGAAGGGCCCAGGCACCTGGGGGGCCAAGGGGGGCAGGCAGGGAGACAGAGGCACCTGGGGACCCTGTGGGGACAACCCCCACTCCAACACAATCCATCTTCCAACAGCCCCCAGTGCCAGATCCCCCATCTCCTGCTGCCCGTCCCCTCCCAGAGCTTTCCCTGTGGGACACCCCAGAGCTGAGCCCGGCCCCAAACCCAACATGTTTGGGAGAACAAGGGGAACAAGGGACATGTGATCAGGTGACTGATTGGCATCTCAGACACTGCAGACACTGGGGAGCACTGGGCAATGCTGATCACCTGCAGACAAGGCTGAGGGCTGGGGAATGGCTCAGGAGTGAAGATTCCCACATCCACACAACCCAATATCCCTTTCGCTGTAGATGCCAAACCCAACCAAGCTCCATGCCAAGAGCACTGTCCAGAGGGGAATATACCCTGCTGTGCCCCTCATCCTGTCACACATGCAGCCATGGAGCCCTCCCAGAGCACCTGGGCCATGGCCCTGGCTCTGGGCCCAGGCCAGCACTGGCCCTGAGCAGGATGTGCCCATCCCAGGCTCATGGGGAAGTGGGCACCTGTCCCCAGGCAGCCACTCAGAGCTAATTGGGGTAACAGAGGTTCCCTGTGAGGAGGAGGGATCTTGGTGCTCTGCCAGCATCTCTGACAAGCCCTGTTTGCCCAGGCCCTGAGGCACCAGGACGACATTCAGACATCTTGGGCTTCCAGGAAGGAAAATCCACATTGAAGTGGTTCCTGAGAGCTGTCTGTGGCTGTGATTCCTGTTTGACATTCCAGGGCAACAGTGAAGGGTTCTGCACATTTCTTTCCCCAGGGACAATGTGGATCCATCAGAGAAGTGTTATTGACCAGCTGGGAAAACATTTCAGGCCACTGCCTTGACTGTTTGCTCTGGAACTCACCCAAGGAGGAAGATTTTCCTTGGGGGTTTTGCTGCTTTGTGTCCTTGGAGGAGACCAGAGTGTCCTCCTGGGGGATTCTTGACCCGATGGACAAGAGCTGTGACATCATTGGTGGGCTGAGGTCACCTTGGAGAGAAATTGAGGAAGTGTCTACAGGGCCCTAAATAGTGAATGAATGGATGAAGGAGATTCTCACTGTCCTGACCCACTATCCAGCAAAACCACAGCCAAGGGAAGAGGCCTGGTGGAATGAGGGGGAAAGCAGACCTTGTTGAGCCTGGTGCACACTGGGCAGTGTGGGGTGATCCCCTGCTGGTGTTCCAGCTGTCAGTGCAGTCCCACTTCTCTGATGGACTGGATCCTTAAGAAACAAAAGAAGTGATCAAGCTCAGGGGAGGAGGGGGTCTGGTCACACTTCTCTTCTCTGGGAGTTTCTCTCCGAGGGGGGACATTCCATGAGAATTGGGATGCGGTAAAGGACAGGGCTGAGGGCAGCTGCTCCCTCTCTCTCTGGGCTTCGGTGGAGGACGCTGGGAGCTGCTGCTTGGGAAAAGGAATTGGTTGCTGTGGGTGGCCAGAGCAGCTTCCCCAGGGAGGTGCTGTCAGGTGCCTGCAGCACCGAAAGTGTCTCCACTTGGGACTGCCTTGACAACTCCCCCAGCCCAGCAGACCCTGAGCCCAGATGGTGCAATCAAAGCCTCACCAGAGGGATGAGAGGACTCCTCACAGAGCAGATCCAGCCGGGTTTATTAAGGGAAAATCCCAGGGTCCAGGTGAAGTGAGGGTGAAGAGGGAAACAGGAGCAAGCAGGAGCACAACCTCTGCTGAAGGGAACCAGAGGTGAAGAGCCAGAAGCAGGGCTGGGGCCAGGGTATATAACTGGAGGAAGGCAGGAGGGGTCAGGGTACAAATGATCCAATGGAGAAGGGAGCCGGGGCTGGAGATATAGTAGGGTGACACAGGATGCACCAATGGGGGAGCAGCAATTTTTTTGGAAAAAAAAGACAAAACACAGCAATTTCCTGGTGCCAAGAGTGTCACCACCCAGGCCTGGTATTTGATGGCACCGCCAATGCCCAGATCTGGACATTTCCCTGTGCCACCACAGCCCGAGTGCAGCAATTTGCTGGCAAAGAAAGCCAAACCAGACAAATACCTGGCGCCTACACCAGCCCAATCTTGTGTTTGCTGACACCGCCAGTGCCCAGATCTGGAATTTTTCAGATGCCTGCACAGCATAATTCCAGCAGTTTGCTGGCACAGAAAGTTGGCAATTTCTCAGTGTCATTTGGCAATTTCTCAGTGTCAGCACATTCCCTGCCAAGATCTGGTGTGCACTGGTGTTGAAGATTGCAATGCAAAATGTTTTCCATTACCATCTGTATGGCAGATTACCTTTGTCAAGTGGGCAGTTTGCTTTATCTCTCTCTTTGAGTGACCACATTCACATCTCCCTCGGGAGGGGACATCTGCTGATAACAGACTATTGAATGTCACTGCATGACTGATAAGAACTATAACATCCCATTGTGAGATGCTCCACCCAGAGGGAGGAGCCAAGCATTGCTACCCAGATAAAATCCGAGATTCTGGAACACTAGCACGGCTTTCTCCACGGGATTCCCCAGAGGAACAGCAGCTGTCACTTCTCCCACTGGGTCTTCAGAGGAAGAATACATCCTTCTCTACAGATGCCCCCCGCTCCAGCAGAACCACACCTGACACTTCAGGAGGGCTGCAGCCACATTTCCAATTGGACTGCCACCAACACCCTGACCTGTGGGGTGTCTGATTGGGTTCTGACTCTGTCAGTGTTGTTCTAGTGTACTGCATTGTTTATTTTATCCTTTTTTTTTTCTTTTCCCTATTAAAGAACTGTTATTTCCTGCTCCCATATTTTTGCATGAGAGCCCCTTAATTTAAAATTTATAGCAATTCGGAGGGGTGGGGAGGGTTTACATTCTCCATTTCAGGGGAGGCTCCTGCCTTCCTTAGAGGACTCCTGTCTTTCCAAACCAAGACAAAAACCTTTGACTGGGCAGGATCTTTTGGATCCATTGTCCCTCAAACAGGTCAACAGGTGACCCTGTTGTAATGCCAAGTCTCACATTCTTCTCTTGGTTTATTTATATTTTATTTATTTATCTATTTATTTTCTTTTCATCATCAAAAAATATATACAATTAAAAATATGTCATCAAATTTTAAAGATACAATCAAAACACATTAATTCAAAACTACATCTAAAGATCAGAACATATGTACATCTGTAACTATGAAGCCTAATGCATCAATCCTATTCTTCAAACACTCTTCATACAGGCGGCAGCTTCTTCTTGAGCTTGGAGGAAAGAGAGCTCTTCTGGACGGGAGAGGAGGACTTTGTGGGTGAGGGAACATGGGAAGAGTCCGGAGAAAACTCCTCGGTAAGACTGTAACCAGCCAGATCTGCAAAATGGAGACACAAAGTTTAACAGAGAGGCAAAGTTTAACAGAGGCCACCATGTAAACCTAAAGCATCTGAAGCTCCATATTTCCTGGGACACATTTCCTCCAAACTTCTAAACAGCTGCACAGGGAAACATGCTCCTGCTGGCAGACACTTGAGGCAGGCCAGGGCACAACCCTGAGCCACTTCCCCAGAGCTACCACAGGCACAGCCTGGCCTCTGGGCCACCCTGGGACAGCAGGGAGCCCAGAGCCCTGTGCTCTACAGGAATGGCTCAGCTGCACATGCACCCTCCTGCTCCTCTGCCTGCCCCACAGCTCAGCAGCCCCACAGCTCCAGGGGCACTGGCAGCAGCACAGCTCAGTGCAAGGGCACATGCAGGGCACAGCTGTTCCCTGGCAATGTGCACAGCCTCTCTGGGCTGCCACAAGACCCTTCCTCCCAGCAGAGATTGGCCCAGCTCCCCCGTCACCTCTGTGTGAGGCTGAGCCATGATTGCCCTTCACCTTGTCCTCAGTCTGGAGCTGCTTCAGGCCACCCATGCCATGACTAGGAAGGGCAATGGAGAGAGTGGGGGCAGATGCACACCCTTCCTTAGGATTTCGTCATTTTTGGCACAGCTAAAAAGGCAAATCCAGAGGTGTCCAACTCAGCACTTCCTCAGCTTTCTGGAGAGCATATCACCTTCAACAGCCCAGCATTTTGGAGAGGTTTTCCCGCACACGTGGAGGCTTGCTGGCAGCACATTTCTTCAGCTGGGTGCCCATCACCTTGTAGAGGGCAGAGGCAAGCTTGGTGGCCACGGTGCGGACGTTGGCGCTCCGCACAGGCAGCACCTTGTTCCCTAGGAAGGACCAGAGCACAGGCAGGGCGTCGCGCTGGACGACTTCAGGGCTCCTAGCATGAACCTCCTGCACAAGCACTGCCGGGACAGAGACACAGCTCCTTACCCACCAGCCTCCATGCAAACAAGGATCTACCTCTGCTTCTGCTTCTTGCCAGCCTCTCTGGCCAAGATCAGCAATATAGCGCCCAGACCCCTTGATCCAGAAATGGGCAATGCAGCTGATCATCCTGGAAACAGAAGCACCAACCCCTCAGGAATAATTTCTCCAACCAGAGCCCTTGTCCCTGTAGCAGACTTCCTACCTTCACTAAATTATTTCACAATCTCTGCATGAACAATGAATGAAATGTCCAATTGCCTTTGATTTCCATTAAGAAGTTGTCTAAACCAACACTGAAGATTTGGAAATGTACCATAGAGAGGAAATTGAGAGATTTCTAATAAAAGGGATGATTCCATTTTTGTAACTTTGATGCCAAGTGCCAAATGTCTAATCTGGCTCTTCCCTGTGCTCAGTGACACACAGCAAAGGGCAGGATTAGAACACACCTTAAAACTCCAGCCCACCAGAGATGGCTGCTGCCTGACAGCTGGATGAGAAACATCAGTGACCAGCTGGTGTCTTTGGCAGAATGCTTTTGGGGCTTCCAACAAAGAGCTGTTTCAAACCTCAGGGTGTCTTAGACAATTACCCAGACCCCATTGCCTTGGCATTTGGCCATCTCCACATTTTAATGCCACTTCCCCTCCCAATGTTAATGGCATTTTTTCTTATAATGTCCACTCAAATAGGGGCATAGAGAAAGAAAAATGCTACACAGGGGACTGAAATGTAACCAAAACATGAGTGTTTTCTCATATTGTCTCTGAAATCTCTCTGCTCATTTTCTGAACTGAACTGTATCAAACACGGACAAATGTTTACTAGCAACAGGCTCCTTGTAACAGGCAGATTTGGCTAAGAGATGAAAACCTGAAATGCTCTGGAGACCATTCTTATTTTCTAATCGGACAAAATGTTATTCAGCAGCAATTTAATATTCTTTGGTGGAAGAAACTTCATTTTCTCTATGCTGTTAATCCACCAGCAGACATCAACATTGAAAGAGCTCCTGCAAGTGCCCAAAACCAATTCTTCTAAGCAAGAAAAGGTTATGGTACCCATTTTAAAATGGGAATTCATTTGAATTTAAATGCAATTAAAGACATCAGTGACTACTGAATGTGAGGAACAGCTGTCCGGTCCTGCTAAATCTCAGAGAGAACATCTGCCTTTTCTAAAGTAGTCCTAATTTATGGTTAATTCCTTTATTTGAAAAAGAGATCAAAAGAACTGCTAAACTAAATGCCCTATTGCTGGAGATCTATATTTTTCAAATGCTCTTTAAAGGGCCTTTGACATTCCCAATCGCTGAACATGCCCTTTTGAGATTCCTAATGAAGACACAAAGTGTATTAAACCTTGCATTCAAAGATGTTGGCATAATTAGCAGTGGATTTAGCCCCAGTTAAAGCAAGGCTATCAATCATCTTCTCTACTATATATTGAGATTATCATTTTTCCATTCCTTGGCTCTTGCTAACACAGCAAGCTCCTCCGAGGAATCAATTATCAGCTGCATTTGCAGCATTTTGGACAGCGCTGACACAGGCAGACACTGTTTGCACACCCTGAAAGGCTCAGTCCAAGGCCACTCTGACAGCACAGGCAGGGAGCCTCAGCACTCTGCTTCTGTCCCTGTGCCCCAAGAGGCTGCCTTGCACTAAACCCGTGCCTCTGATACCTCTGTTGAGTTTTGACCCAAGCTGTGACCCCCAGGCTCTGCACAGTTCAGTCTCAAAACTTTCCAAGAGAAAAAAAAGAATTCTGTGAGAACAAAACAAACTGATGCCCTGAAACAGCATTTGCCACCATTTCGCCTCAAAGGTCACAGATGTCCCTGAGCTCCCCAGAGAGGAGCCAGCTGGGGCATTTTTAGCCCTCCCTTTGCTGGAGGTGGTTCTGAGATGCCCCAGTGAGAGCTCAGCCCCAGGCCGAGCGCTGCCCCCATCTCAGATGCTGCCCAGCTCTGCAGCAGCCAGGGAAAACCTGCCAAACCCACCTGCCTTGGCTATGGGGCAGCAGGGACAAGCTCAGCACCTCCTGATTTGGAGGAGCTGCTCTGCTGTCTGCTCACAGGCATTCCCTGTAAATACTCCCTGGGAAGAGCTCTTGGCTCAGAAGGGGAGGCCATACCTGTGATACGCTCGGTGACATCCAGCAGGGCTTGGCCACTCAGGTGATTCCATTGGTAGCTGAACTCTTTCAGCAGTGACACTTTATCTACAAGTGAAACACATGTTTCTGCTCACTTTTCTCAGGTCATAGGAGAAAGGGCAGGGCCAACCCCATTTTATAAAATCAAGCACATTTCTGCAGATGTTTGAATCCTATTCTTCTTTCCTTCCAGCATACTTGGCAGGGTTTTAAATTCCAGAAGAAAAGCTCTCCTTTCACATTTGTAAATCCAAACATGTCTGCTGTACCAGGAGCTGTGTTAAAACATTTCACATCAGAGACCTCAAGAGTTCAGTCACATGGAAGCAGTGAAAAGGTTTTGCATCCCAGAGCAAAAAGGAAGAGCCCCATACTTGGGTCACAGAAAGGCACAGAGTCAGACAGTTCCTGAGATCACAGAGCAGCTGGGGAGGAGAAAGTGGAAACTCCCCTTGAAGACCTGCCTCTTCAACACTCCTTTTTTCAGTCATATTCCCCCAGTACGGAATTTTCAGAGCTGACATAAATGTGTGTGGCAAAGGAATTTAGAGCAGCCCTTGCCTATGTAGTTAATTGCTCTGGCCATCTTGCCCCATGCAAAACAACAAGTGGAACAAGGCATCATTGACAGCTGGGTTTATACCTCTTTGCTCTAAAGAAATGAACTTGGTGAATCACAAGTTCCCCCTTGAAAATAGAAGACAAAGAAGAAAAGTGGAAAATAGGCAGCTAATGCCTCTAATGTGGAGCCTCCCAGGTGGCTGCTCTGCAGAAGCTCTGGTGGGTCAGCGTCCCTTCATGCCAACAGCAAAGCTGTTCATTTGGGAAGTCAGGTGGTGCCCAAGCAAACTCCACAACTCCCTTTGCCTCTGAACTGTAGCAAAGCTGCAGTCCAGGACCTGCTCTTCAGACAAGCAGCACAGAGCCAAGGGCTCCTGGGACTGTTGGGGAATGCTGATCCCACTCCAGCCTGTTGGGGATGGTGCATAAGGACTGCACCTGCACAGCCTCTGGTGGGTGTCAGCTGGAGTGTTCCACAGACAAGAGCAGCTGTCAAGGCACTCAGCGCTCTCTTGTGCAGGAGAGACAGAGACGAAGTTGAGGAGAGTCGCCGCCAGGGCTCAGCCTTACCCAAAGGAGCAATGGATTCTTCCAGTGCTTTCACAGCTGCCCCACGAACCCTGGGATCCTTTGAGTTCAGGTTCTTTGTTATTCCCTCCACCAAACCAATGATCACCGGGTTCAAGGCATCTTTCAGGGCCCCTGTGATTTCAGCCAGCACATCCAGCGCCCTCTGCTTCACTTTCTTGTGGCTGTCAGATATTCTCAGGACAAAATATTCAAAAATCTGTGAAGAGAACAAGCAACGTGAAAGTTGGATTCAAATGTCCTGGTTTGAAGAGTGGATGTAGCAGTCAGCAATGTCAAAGATGAAAGTGATTCTTTCTGTCAGGTCAGCACTCGCTTGCATAATTTCACTGTTTTCCTGTGGGCCACTCACTGGAATGGTGGCACAACCTCATGCTGGTTGAAAGATTTTCTTCTGTTTTTAAGAGGTTTGGCTGGGGACAGAATAGTTCCTATGCTATTTCTCTCCATCCATAAATCATTAAATTAATTCCATTTATTAATGCTAAAGAGTACCTTTGCTTTGAATGGAAGCAGATGTTTACAATGCCCGGTTTTCTATACAGTTGCCTCAAGTACTGAGGGCAATTATGATTTTGCCAAAACTATGGCTGGAGGAGATCTAAGTTTTCTTTTGTTTGTTTCTGAGCCAGTGTCTGGAGAAGTGCAGGGCTATGATCAACTCTTCCAGGATCTGGACCATTTCTCTAAGTAACAAGTAGACTTCTGAAATGTCATGTGCTGTACAGCTCTCATTAGAGCAGGTTCAGTCCCTTGACAGCCTCATTATCAGGCACCTTTTCCTGGAAAAAGGGAAAAAGCAGCTACTGGGAGCGGAAGGCAGAGATGAGTCCTTAGCTGTTTTCCTCCTTTTCCAAAGAGAAAAACAGACCCCCAAGAAGGGTGAGCACTGTCTTTACAAAGAGGAATAGGAACAAGAAGGGAAATGAGTAGCCAGAGCTGTGCCCGTGTAAGACAAGATGGAGTATATAGAAGTATTCTTAAAAAAGCAACTGGGTTTAAACCAACCCAGCCTGATACTTCTCTTCCCTATGCAAACCTATGTTTGGTCTAGAGAACAATTGCCATGCTTTCAGGGGCTGGATTCCCTTCACTTCACCCAACTGGGAGTAGGAGAGAGCAGCAGTTACACCAGCAGAAAATTCTGCCATCATCTGATGAACAGCATCAATAAGCACCTGCCAGACAAATACAGCTGGACTGAAATAACTTGTCCTGAAGCCTGGACCTGAATTAAATTTTTTCTGGGTAAGAGGGACCAGCGTGTGACAAACAGCCAGGATGGAGTGCCAAGACACACTGAATTAACTTTGCTGCTACAGGCTTAGGAAAGGAGCTAAAGGAAAGGAGCATTGAAGATACCCTACATACTTGAACAATGTTAGTGGAGATGAGCTGGGGGCTGGTTTTGCACAGGTCTAGGAGGAGTTCCACTCCTTCCATCCTTGTCTGAAACCCCTTGACTTCCAGGAGATGGTAAAGCTTCTGGAGCAGCTCCGTTTCTTCCACAGCTGGAGGTGACGTGACCTGGGCTTTTGCACAGTGTAGGAGGTGTCCATCAGAGGTAGGTTTCACCCTGGAAAATAAAACCAAATGAGGACCTGTTGGTGATAATTATCGTAGCATGGCACCCCCGTTGAGGAAATAATTAGCATTGACTCCATGATTCCAGAAGGCTGATCAATTGCTATGCCATGCCATGCCATGCCATGCCATGCCTCATTGCCCTTACAGACAGTCTGATACAGACAGACCAGACTGGCCAATTGAATCCAAAACACCATCACCAGTGGCCAATTAAGAAATTAGCCTTTGGTAAATAAATCTCCATATCACATTCCACATGTTCACAACAACAGGTGCAGCAAGTGAAGATAGAATTGTTTCTCATTCTTTTCTCTGGTCTTCTAACATCCTTCCCCAGGACAATGCCTGGCAAAGTTGTGCCTGCTGCTCTCTATGGAGAGAGCTGCAGCCACAGACAATACCTTCAAGTTAATTGTGAGCAAAACATCTTGAGCAGTTTTCCTAATCATGTGATTTCAAGTTGGAAAATCATGAGGCTCTGAAGAACAACGTGGACTTCATGATAATCATTATGGCAGACAATCTGCAAGTAACATTCTTGCCAGTGCTCGCTCAGGAAAACCAAGGATGAGATGCATCTGATCTATCTTCAGATGGCTGCCAGGGCACACAGGTCACATTGCTTTGTGGAGAAAGAGAGACACTACTTCCAAGTTTAAATGCCTCCTCATATGGGACATGTGTGTCTAGGAATAAGGGAACTCATCACTCTGGAGAAGTGTCTCTACAACCAGGCATGACAATCTGGAAAAGTAGCTCAGATGCATCTGAACAGATAAACAGGGCCATAGTTGAAGGATTCAGAAAATCAGTAACAGATAAAAACAAAAGCCAGACATCCCAGAACTACGCTCCCATTTCATTTGCTTCCCTGGAGACTAGATGCACAGCTTAACAACCCCACTGGGAACAATTCTCCTGATCAACCTGTCTCTTCCATGAGCACAGGAAGATGGTAGCTATGCTACTGAGGCATGTGGTCACTTTCCTGCCACTGCTGAGCAGGACAGAGCTAAATAAATCCCCTCTGCTCTCAGAGGAGAACAGGTACAAGTAGCTCTGCAACTGCGATGAAGAGACAGCAAGGAGCAATTCCTGTCTTAAATGCTGATTGCAGCACAGGGGGAAATAAACCAAACATGCTGTCCATCAAGCAAATTACATGAAGAACAGGAATATCAAGGCAAAAAGTCCACATTCAGACACCTGTTGACTGAAGTTGTTCAGGAATTGCCTTGCTACTTACTACTCAAACTTGGTACTGTTTGAGGGAAAGAAAACCATGATTCAGCCAGGCCAAACCTCACAGATGAGAACTCCACCTTTGTGGAATGGCATCTTGCTTCCAGACTGAGATTTCTCATCAAAACACCTATCTGAAAATGACTCCACTCAGATGAAAAAAAGCCCTTTTTTATAGGGGCCTGAGTAAATATATGTATGGCAGTAAAAGATCTCTGTATTGTATAAGTGACCCTGCCCTGATTCTAGTTATTGTAAGTGGGCTGCAGCTGTGATGTCCTTAATTGGGCAGCAGCAGCTGCAGCCCGTGGAGGTAGCTAGGATAAAAGGGGCGGGGGGGGGGGGGGGGGGGTTGGTGTTCAGGGAGAGTTGGAGAGGAGCCCTGATTGAGAAGCAACAACACTTCTGTGAAGAGCTGCTGTGAGAAAACCACCCTGAAGGTATGAGACTCTGGAAATATGATATACAACAATATGAATACAACATCTAGTGACCCTGACGTGATGAAGATCTGCAGCCATAAGAAAACACCGAGAGAAGGTATGGGACCCCCCCGACATGATAGAAGATAGGACAGCCAAGAGCTGTGGCAGCCTGAGAGCTGGGACAGATATGTGTATTGTAACTACTGTAATTGTTAAAAGAAAAGGGGGAAATATAGGGGTCTGAGTAAATATATGTATGGCAGTAAAAGATCTCTGTATTGTATAAGTGACCCTGCCCTGATTCTAGTTATTGTAAGTTGGCTGCAGCTATGATGTCCTTAATTGGGCAGCAGCTGCAGCCCATGGAGGTAGCTAGGATAAAAGGGGGTGAGGCATTCAGGGAGGGCTGGAGAGGAGTCCTGACTGAGAAGCAACAACACCACTGCTGTGAAGAGCTGCTGTGAGAAAACCACCCAGAAGGTATGAGACTCTTGAAATATGATATACAACAATGTGATTACAACACTGTTTGAATTTACTTGTGCCAAGTCAGGCAGCAGAAACTTGGCCCTCTCCCAGCCTCCACAGCACTGCCCTTGCCACTGCACTGGATCGTCTGAGCTGCAACCAATGGGTGTCTTTTTGTCTCTCCATTTTTGTGGAAACCCCTCCAGAGAAGTTGTGTTCAGCACAATGCAAAAGTAGACATTTTTTATCCTAGAGCATATCCTAGAGTAGGGAAAGGAAACAATCTGTGGCATTGGTCATCTCTGCCAGAAAGTTTTTCCTGAGGAAGAGACATGTAAAGCTTGTCATGTGCTTTGTCACATCTAAGAAAAGTGCTCAGTACCGTTTGCAAGAAGACAATGTGGCCTGGGGCTTCTTTGAGCCATCGTTCCTCTCCTTCACCGGCTCCTTGACAGATGGGCCTTCAGCCTTCTGGTTTTCCATCCCCTACAAAGACATAGAGAAACCTCATCAATCTTTAGAATATAAAACAGGAAATTCCCTGTTTAAAACACAAGTTAGAACCAGGACCACTGCTACCAAGGCTTAGGGAAACATTTCCTAACTTACAGATGGAAACCGACCAGAGATTCAGTGATGCCAAGTCTTTGTTTTCAATAGCCCAAGGCAGGTTATGGGTGCTACCAGACTGAGCAGCAGTCTAAAATCCCAAATTCCTTAGTCTTGAGCATAAATGGGAATAATGCAAACTGGTAGGCAACAAGTGTTTGTAAAGGAATCAACAGAAAAAATTGGACTCTTTTGGGGGTTGGCCCATTGTGTTGCAAGTCGATTTGGTTCAACACTCACTCTCCTTGCTCCTGCACAAAGGCAGGCTCCCTTCTATAATGTCAATAACAAAATATAAAATCCTCCCCCAAACAAACAAAGGATTTCCCACTGGATGCTGCTGAATTCACCAAGCTTCTTCCAGCTCCACAGGGCTTGACAGCAGGGCAGTATTCCCAAACGACAGACAGTCATTGTAGTAATTAGGGTTGACTTGGACATCTTTCGTAAATTTGGGAATTTTCTTGGTACTACTACTTCCAGTGTACTTTGCAAAGACTCTGTTATCTTCAGAAGCACAATTCTCACTTAATTGCTTTACAGGGGGCAGAGTAGAGAGAGCATGGTGGGGGCTTACGCTTAAATGTAAACCCATTTTCTCCTCTTTCCCTTTCCTCTTTGTGACCGATATTGAAAATATTCAAAACCCCACTTTTCCCTAATAATATCAGTTCCTTTGTGGTCTGCAGATGAACAGGCTGAGGATTAACAGCTCATTCCCAGGAGCAAAATGATTCAGCAGAAGAGGAATTAGCTAAAGACAGATTGGGTATCTTTGATTTCATATTAGCAGAGGCAATACTTGCACAAAGGAGACATTTCTCCTGCCAAGCCCTTACTTTCTTCTGAATTCTTGTCAGAATATCTTCCAGATCACAGGGGGGAAGAGATCGTTCCAAAAGCATTTTAAATTGTTGATGATTGAGCAACATCTTCACCATCTCCTGTCCATAATGCCTAAGGAAGGAAGACAGGAAGGAAGGAAACAAAAGAAAAGTGAACAAGCAAAGGAAGAGTTTTAACAGAAGAGGCTGATACCTTAAACTCATCAGGTGCAATCCTTGCATGAGAAGGCATTACCTACTCAGCAAAGAGGGAAATTTACCTCACTTGACACTGCACAGTGCTGTCAGCTGAACACAAAAGGCAAGAGGAAAATGTGGGGCAAGAGAAAAATACCATTTCACTCTGAAACTGTGGGTGTGCTTCTGTGGCATCAAAGGATCCCAGGGAACAAGCAAAACACATCTGCTTTGTTGTCAAAGCTTATTAGCAGTGTCTTGCTGCCATTGCACAATAATTTGCCTTTCTTTAACTGGCAGGGAAGCCAGGACAAAACACCTCATGCATCCTCTTGATTATTCTATACTATGTGTATGCACAGGGGCAGCTAGTTGCTCTTGGCAGCTATTAATGGCAATTTCATCATCAAAGGTAGGGGATTTGTGTGGTTTGGGTTGATTTTGCTACTAGGAAACCACAGTTTTCTTCAAGAAGAAATGTGGAGCTCACTGAGCCACAGATAACAGCATTCTAGAAATCTGCAGAACAGGTTTAGAAAGACTGAATATGTTGGCTAAAGACCCCTGAAATATTTCTAGGAAAGTCTGAAGTTAATGAGAAATGCATGTTTGGGATGCTTCAGTGATGAACATTAGCCAACATTTTGGCTTTTTCTTGTCCACCTAAGGCCAAACAAAAGTGTTGGACTGGCAGATCTGAGATCTTTTGATCTCAGTAAAGAATCCTTCAAGCCACAGGGAAAAGTTGGCAATGTTCCTTTTTGCTGGCCAACCTCAGGTTTCCCAGTAGAGCCATTTGCCCAGGCAACCCAGAGCAGTGGTCACAGTACCAAGGCTGACAGAGCTCAAGAAGAGTTTGGACAATGCTCTCAAGCACATGGAGTGACTCTTGGGGTCACTGCACATGGCCAGGAGATTGACTTGATGACCCTGATGGGTCCCTTCCAACTCAGCATATTCCATGATTCTGTGAGCCTTATTCACACTGTGAGGTAACTTCATATTCCCTTTAGTTTCCACTCTTGTGTGGTTTCACCTTTATAGCCAGACACAAAACGGTTTTCCTGTTTTAGGAGGTGAAATGAAGATCATTACCTTGTGTCCTTGTGACAGTCCTGAGCAAGCTTCCCTGCCACATGTGGCAGCCTCTCAGCCCTGGGTGTGCCTGCGAGCTTGGTGACTCCAATCCTCTCCATCAGGGACAGGAGGAGTTGGGCTGCACACTTGCGCACAGGGGCGGGGCAGCTGCTGGGGAGGAGAGAGCAAACCCTGGGCACAGGGACAAGGAGCAGCAGCAGCACCGGCCTTGGCCAGAGCCTGCTCCCTGTCCTTGCTGGGGGAAGGAGCCTGGGCTCTCCCTGCACCTTTGGACACCTGCACAAGGTTCTGGCCTCAGCTAAACACAAAGTTAGCATTGTACACAAGGCCTGCCTGCATGGAGGAGGGAGAATTCAGTCTCCCTGCACTGTCTGATACTCAATTTCTTTCACAGTATTTACTCTGAGAAAGATTAAAGAAATAGATGACATATGAATAATTTAGAAATTAAGAACAATTGATGCTGACCCATCAGAGGGCACCCACTACACAGAGCTGCAGCAGGATTGAGGCTCTTTCCAGCCATTTATCCCCAAATCTGCAGAACTTTGGAAAACAACAAATGCAGGGAAAACACGTTGTGGGCCGTGAAGTTGCAGAATATCCAGCAATGCAGCCTGTTTCTTCTGTGGGCCTTGGCAATGGATCCATCTGAATGTTTTACCCTATTGCAAAGCTGAGGAAAGGGTGGCAGGCAGTTTAGCCGGGCTGTCCTGTTCTAGAGAGTGTCTCTTGGCAACTATCAGGCCCAGCACCAACATTTAAGGCAGCATTTGCTTCAACTGTCCCATGGCAGTCAGCCTGTGAAGGTGCCTTTAAAGTGATTCATGATCTCAAGGCTAACATGAAACATCAGTTTGAATAGAAAGTAGAGCTCTAAGGCCAGGACAGTCATACAAGAGTCCTTTGGCAGGAGCTGCACCTGCTGTGCAGGCTGTGCCACACCCAGCAGATTGTCCCCCATGTGCTCCATGCCCCAGCAAGGACCCTCCTCATTTCTCAAGTTAATGGCATCATGAGGAGACATGGTTTTCCCAGGGTCTCTGTGGTTAGCGCTGTGAAATACCAAACACTGCTCACAGCTGCAATTGCTACTGTCCCTCTGCCCACAAAAGCACAAGGCTCTATCCTTTGCCTTTGCAGGCACTTTCACTTCCCCACCGATCACCACATCTAGGAAAATCTGACAGACTGGGAGAACTCCAGGAAGCAGCAGGAAGCTGAGTCAGAGGAGCTTTAGTTTGGATATCAGGAAAAAGGGTTTTTCACCCAGAGGGTGGTTAGGCACTGGAACAGGCTCCCCAGGGCAGTGGTCACAGCACCAAGCCTGACAGGGTTGAAGAAGCATTTGGACAACAATCTCAGGCACTTGGTGTGACCCTTGGGCTGTTCGGTGCAAGGCCAGGAGTTGGACTTGATGATCCTGATGGGCCCCTTTCAACTCCCCATATTCTACAGTTCTGTGATTCTGAGAACTAATAGGCTGCAGGAGGGCAGAAATAGGTGACAAGAGGAAAGAAGTGAGGCTGGTTGGAGAATCAAGTCACTGAGTTCACAGAAGATGCAGGATACAGGACCCTTCCCTCCCACCATTCCCATTCTCTGTCTCATCCCTTCTGCCTCCCCCACACACTAAGGTGAAGAATATCACTAAAAGAAAAAAACCTACTTGACTCCCATGTCCATGAGAGCAGTCATTGCTCGTGCAGGAGTCACATTCTCCACCATGATCCCCAGGGTCTGACTGGCTGCTTTCTGAACAAATTCTGGGGAGCTGGACACCATCTGGAGAAGGACCTGAGCAACCTCATCCACCTCAGAGTCCATGTCCTTCTTCAAGGTCACAGAGAGCTCTCCCAGAGTGACAATGGCAGAGTAGGACACCTTGGAACGGAGGTTGGTCACCTGGGGAAGTCATGAGGGGAAACATAGGAATCACCTTGAAAAGAAAACCAGTTGCCTTCAACAGAAATCCCAGGAAATGATAACACTTCCCATTGTGTCCAGAGGAACATACAAGTACAGGAAGAGCAGGAGAGTACAAGCACAGAAAGGCACTTACTCTGGCACCAATTTCTGGCCTGAGACCTGCTCACTGCAGGCCTAAAAAAAAAATTTCATTCAGTGTTCTACTTAACCCTTCTAAAATGTCCACAGCTTTGATTTTAGGCCCTTTTACTAGAAAATTAAAGCAAGGGCTGCTTTCAAATCATAAAGGCACAAGTGATAAAGATAAATGAGTCAGGTGCTCCTGTTCCAAAAAGCAACACCAGCAGCTGAAGCACTCAGCCAGGAAACAGAAAACACAGGCTCAGGTCTACAGAATAATTTGCAGTGTTGAATTACAGCTTGGGAAGAGATTGGGACTCTGGCAAATAATGTCATTAGTGTCTAATTTTCTGCATTTGCACATTGCATTATAAAGGCACCACACTCAAAGATGAGTGTCAGATACCTGACCTGCCAGTAAATACAGCTGCATGTGCCCACAGATCCTTCAGACAGCTGACAGACACTAGAAATCTCAGGTCTAAAACCAGAAACGAAGGCAGACCCTGAGCACACATGGACATGAGCAAGCACATACCCACTCTACACACTGTGTATGAAGTATGGGGGACAATTCAGAACAATGTTCTCACCTCGCTGGTAACTGCCAAGCAAATCTCATGAAGTCTACAAAGCAGGACCTCTGAATGGGACCCAGCCAGGTGTTTGATGGTGAGGAGTCCCTTCTCCTTCAGCTCCCTGAAAGAGAGAAGATTGATTTTTCTCTCCACCAAGGCAGTACCCTCTGAAATTACCAGGCTGGCAGCTCAGTTGAACAATGGGAGGTGCTTTTCAAGGAGAGCTTAATGAAATCATGGAACGTGTTACCCCAGGATGCTGTGGCTGTCAAAAGCATTCACAAACCCAAGAGGCAAAGAGAGGGGTTTCAGAGTGGCCATTTAAGAAGACAGCCTTTCTGAAACCTCTGGCACATGAGGCCCCTCTGTCACTGCTTCCTAGAAGCTGTGAGACCGGCCCATGCTGCTGTTTGTTGTCACCTCCCTGTACCTGTCCCTGAGATACAGTTGCATGGGGCTGTTATTGGGGCATTTTCCTTCTTTGTCAGCCCCAGCAGGCATTCAGCAGGGAGAGTCTGCACTGGCTCTCTGGAGCTGAGTTTCCAATCTATGATCTCGGCCTCTCTGTCACCCACTCCACTCCACTCCACTCCACTCCACTCCACTCCACCTCACACATTCCCCAAAAATGCAGCAGGATGTCCCAGGAGATTCCACCCCTGGGCAAGAACTGTTGAAACTCTGGCTTTTCCCAAAAACCCCTACCTAAAACAACCCCCCCAACAGCAACAGGTTATTTAAAAGGTGCAAACAACTCTGTCTCTGAGCACTTGCTTTGTGCAGGCCCTCAGCTACAGGAAGGTGTGTGAGGCATCAAGGCTGCAGCCCAGGGCTGGTGACAGATCCCACGGGCACCCCTGAGTGTCATCCGGAGCCCCCACACCTGCAGAAGCTCTCTGCACCTCACAGGGCACCAAAGAGAAACGGGGAAGAGAAAGCAGAAGAGAAAGGGCAAAGCAAAGGTGACTGCACAAGGAGATGCATCGTGGCAGATTTTTCATGCTTATCCCAGTGGGAATGGAGTCCTTAACCCTGTGTGAATTAAGCATCCACCAGGGAGTGATCAAAAAGACATCAAAAAGAAAACCAATATCACCTAACATTTGTAGGCTTATCACCTTTGGGCCTCCTTCTGCCTCTGTATAATTTTGGGACACACTGGGAGTAATGACAAAATATCTCAGGCCCACATGAAGCAGTGTGACGGAAAAAGTTGATTTCCAAAAAAGCAAGATTCCTAGAGGATTTTCTTTCTTTTTCCTTCTCTTCTGCCATGAGCCTCTCAGGAGTAATGGTAGGCTGAGGGACTTGAAAGCACAACTCAGTCCATTTCTCAGAAAAAGGAACTCCCTGGAGCTGCTTCTGGGACTGCCATGCAGGAGGTCACAGGGAGACCCTGTCACCTGCCATTGCTGTCAGCAGTGGGAGCAGAGAGAAATCTTACTCAGTCCCACTGGGCCAGTGGCCCAAGGCACCCAAATCTCCACACTCAAAACTTCTGCCATCCTGCTTCTGCCTTCAGCCAGCAAATCATCTCCTTCCAGAGCTTTCTCCCTTCCCTCAAGGTTTCCTTTGCAGCTCCATGGAGCAGCAGGCAAAGCGAGGAAACAGCACGGGCCTGCTGCAGCACTGCTGCAGAGCAAGGCCAAGAAAAGGCTGCTCTCCAGTCTTCATCCTCTCCCTGCTCTGGAGTGGTTTCCCCAGTGCCCTTTGGCTCTCTGGGCTCTTAGGGCTCCAAGGCACAAGCAAGACATGCTTCTGACCAACCTTAACTCTGAGAGGGACACAGAGGGAGCGGGGCCTTTCTTACCAGTTATTCCTGCCCAGCAAGGAGAGTGCCTCCTGCAAGGACTGCTGTGGGTCTGAAGAGGCTCTGTCCTTCTGCCCATGCCCACAGAGCAGCTCCTCTCGGCGCTTGGCACCAGGGGCCGTCTGCGAGGTCACTGTGAGGAGAGGGTCAGCCATGGGCGCTGCAGCCCCGGGCAAGGCCCACCATGCAGCAGCCTCAGCCCCATCTCCCAGCCAGGGCTCCGTGTGGCACAAACTGGCACTGGCTCAGAGCCTTCCCTGCTCTCTGGCTCCTGGGGCTCCTTGCTTGCTCCCAGCCTCCCCCAGCCAGGCCCAGCTCCAGGCTGAAGCTGACAATTGCCCCTGCAGTGCCAGCTCCCGAGTGCCACAGGTGCCACGGCCAGTGGCAGTTCCTGCGGCCGCAGAGCTCCCGCTCCCTGCGAGGCAGCGCTGACCAGCAGCACCGGCTGCCCACGAGGGAACCCCTCAGGTGCCCCTCTTGTCTCAGCGCCCTGCTTGCCCCCAGCCCTGAGGACAGGGGCACTCTGCAACTCCCTGGGGAGAGCCCTGCAGCTGCCTGGAGACAGCACCAAGCCAAGAGTGAACAACCCAGCCCTGCTGGCCCCGGCTCAATCCCCCTGGAGCAGCTGCCAGGGAACAGCCACACCTGACCCTTCCCACCTGAGAGCGCCTCTGTTCCCATTGACTGCGAATATTCTAGACAGAGGCAGCTGAGTGCACACACATTTTAGCCTGCTATTGGGAAGGGAGTACTTTATGGATTTTGTTCTTTCCAAGCATCATGAACCTTTTTCAGAGGTACACACTGCCTGTATTTCAAGGATGCTGAGGCGAAATTTATTTGCCATCTAATGGATGTGTTTGCAAACTCAGCAGTTTCTAAGCTTTCTCTTGTGTAAAAATGGAATTTCCAGACTAGACAGTTGATAAAAAAGCCTTCCAAACGCACTCTGAGGATAAAAATGTGCAAATACAGATCCACATTGTTGGCAGATGCATTCGCTTGTTAATCAGTTGACCTGGGTTTGCCTTAATTGAATTTTTTGGTAAGGAAAAAAATTTTAGAAGGTATGAGAAAAATCTGATGATAAATGCATTCCTTGTGAAACCCATTTGTCATCAAAAGCACTGTCAATCAAAAATTTCATGTCATGCACTCAAAAGCTCACTTTCTAATGTGTAGATGAAAACATTTGAGATGTTTAAAATGATGGAGTATAAATATTGCACAGAATCTAGATGAACAGCTCTGGACTCTGTAGGGTTTTTATGCTACCTTGCATGTTCTCACAAAGTATGGAGGAATGATAACTTCAAAATATATTGAGAAGGGAGCTAATCTAGATGTCACTGAGGTACCCCAGCCACTGACACCAGTGATGTAGACACACACATCTAGATTCACTGTGAATGGAGAGCCACGTCAGGCTAGTTCTGGTCAATTCTGAACATGGAAGTAGCATCACTAGAGAAGAGCATTCAACTATCACTCCTAGCTCCCTTCTTCTTATCTCACCCTACTTGGGATCACAGCACAAGCTGTGCTACCCACAAGGCTACCCACAAAGGAGGGACAAGAGCCACTAGGGACTCTCTGCTGTCTATTTGCTGCAGGCAGCAAACAGCCTGGGAGCAGCAGGCAGCCCCTCCTGGCTGCCATCTGCTGCACAGGGGTGCTGTATTTGCTGGCTGACACAGGAGGCACTGCTTGTTCCCTCTTGGCACTGCAGGCTGTGGGGTGGCGGCAGCGAGGAGCCATCGGGCACTTCTGGGAACAGCAGCAGCACAACTGCACCAAGCCCCTGACTGCCCTGCAGAGACAGCCCTTGCTGGAGAGCAGAACAGCTGGCTGCAGAACTGGACAGCAGCACAGGCACAGGGCCCAGATGGTGAGTGAACAACTGATCGTGGTGGTTCTCATAGGAGCACAGTGAGCACAGCAGCAGACTGCCCTGCAGCTCATCCCTGCAGTCCCAGCTGCCTCCTGGCACCAGTGCTGTAGTTTGGACTCTCAGGCTGGGCAAAAGCCAGAGATTAGGCCTTTACCACGACTTTATTCAGTTCAGCTTTCCAATGGATCTCTAAGAACCAACTGCTCCAGTACTTCCAAGCTGGAGTAACTCAAAAGTATATTTGCTGTTCACTCTCAGGACAGACTATGGAGCCAAGATCCCAGCAGTGCTGGCTGAGGCAGGAGGCAGTTTGTGCTCCTTGTGCAAGGAAAAACCCAAGTGGGAAAAGCTGCCATGGAGCAGGCTTACCTGAGGAGCTGCATGGGAAGCTGCCATCCCCATGGATGATGGGTGTACTGGGCAGTATGGGCACATTGTCCTGCTTCCTCAAGACCTTCTCCTTCAAGGCACTACCAGGGTGTTTTCTCTGCCCTCTAGAAGCTGTGCCATCAACAGCTGGTAGGCTAAAGGCTGCAGGGACCAAAGAGGAGCTTGTAGGAGAGTGCTGGACAGGTGATGATGGAAAGGACCAGAAAACTTGCTGGAGCTGGGTAACATCTGCTTGTTACCCCAAAGAACTTCAAGTATAATAACGAAATACCACTTTATACCAAGTACAACACTAACATGGGACAATGATCACAGAATCTTAGTAGAGTTTGGGTAGGAAGGCACCTTTAAGCATCATCTAGTCCAACCCCTGTGAGCAGAGACATCTTCATCCTGATCAGGTTCCTCAGAGCCCCATGTAAGCTGGCCTTGAACACCTTCCAGGATGGACCAACAGCTTCTCTGGGATAACCTTCCAGGTTTTCATCCCCTTCATTATAAAAAAAAAATCTACCTTATTCTAGCTTAAAACCAAATTGCAGTGATGCTTCCCCTAAGAAACAAGGAAACCCAGTATTGCTTTGCTTTTGTTCTCCTGTTCCAGAGGCTGGCAGGGGCAGTTGCCAAAAGAAAGTGCAGATAACTCTGCATGCTGCCCTCGGGCTGAGTGCTGCTTCCTCAGGGCCCTGCTGCCGCCCTTGGGCAGCGCTCACAGCCCTGCAGGCAGAGCCCCTCAGCCAGGATCCAGTCAGGAATGCTGCTGCTCCTGGGGCTGCAACATTAGTCCTGGCTGGGGCTTCAGCACAGCCCTACAGTGCCAGCTCCTCAGCAGGGAGTGGCAGGAGAAGGATCTCTGGTGTTTTCATTAGAAGGAGCTGAATTTTGTTTCTTCCAGGTTACAGCCTGGTTGAAAAGCATTCTTTTGGACTCCCCTTCCCTGGAAGCTGCTCTCCAGGAGAGTCTGAAACCTTAGTGTACTTTGCAAGACAGAATCTTCTACTCTGAAGGACTTTAGAGGTAAAGGGGGGAAGCTGATATTCTGTTACTGACTCAGTGGGGCCATGGGCAAGACACTTCATGCCTCTGTATTTTTCTTTGGGAAACAGAATTAAATCCCAAGCAAGCTTCCACTCAGATGCAAGCTGAACAGCTCCCCAGTCTGATTGCAACACTATGCAAAGGGCAAGCAAGTGGTGGAAAAGGACCACCACAAGTGTAGGCACCACTTACTTGCTTCAGCTGCATCCCCAAGCTCAACTGTCTCAGGAACAGGCTGCAAGAATGTTTTCCTTTGTCTCCTTTTCTTCATCTCTCTCTCCAAAAGCTCTGCGTCCTTCTGCCCCAAGTTCTTTTGAGCCAACATGTACAAAGCAGCACGGATCTGGGGGCAACGGAAATACATCATAGACTGTAAGCAGAGACACACAAACCACACACAACATCTCATCAGGAGCACAGAGTCCACAGAGTGCCATAGGCTTCAATGCAGCTCCATCCACATTCCAATAGTTTCAGAGGAATGTCTCCTGTCCTCACCTTGGCAATTACACACAGTGAGGCGGAACACTTCAGAGCCACAACCTTACACTGCTGCAACTGCAACCAATGTCAGGAAGCCCTGCTTGAAGCATGAAAGTCATAGGAGTGCTCCAAGGCAGAGGAAGAGCTGACATGGCCAGGGAGCAGGCAGTTCAGTTCCTACAGACCATGGCAGGAGAATAAAAACCATGTGCAATACCCCGCAAGGAGGGCTAATGAGCTGTTGCTTAACACTCATGGCCAGGAATTGCAGCTGTTTCTCACTTCCTGGCTTCTGAAGGACTCAGCTCTGAAGGACTCTGAAGGACTTGGTCTCTGAGACCAGGAGACCAAAAGGAGGAGTCATGTGAAAACAAGTTACAGAAGCATTGATGTTCATGAGCAGAAAACTTGAGAATGAGAGGCTGTGAGATACAGACACAAAGGTAACCAGGAAAAATCAACCTCTACCATTTGATTTTGCAGCCTTGCTTGCACCCAACATTAGAATCTTAGCTTCTCTGCTTCCAAGGATGCACTTTGCCCACGTTCACTGATGTGTAGCTTGCTCTGTCATTCAGAACTTCTCTAAAACAGCCTTTGCACATAAAAAATGCTTCAGGCATGACTAGCACCATCTCCAAACCAGAGACCTTGGCACCACTGGAAATAGCCAAGCAGTGGTTCTGTAGCTGTCCAATATATTCCCAAGTGAATCCCCATTCCCCTAGAGTGGAAGATGATGATTTTCAGTGACATTTTGGGCCAAGCACTAAACAGCCACTGGAAAGGAAGTCTGCTCATCCGTGTTCTTATCCCTTACCTTTCCAAAGGCGTCCCTCAGCTCTTTGTCCCTTGTAAGACCAGGACTGGTGGAATGATCTGTCTCCTTGGCCTGGCTCAGTGGGAGGCCTGGGAATGGAAGCAAAGGTTCCTGTAAACCTCTGACAGACTTCAAGCCCCCAAAAACACAATGCTAGGCAACAGCCAAGACAGGTTCCGGAGTGCAGAGCTCTCAAGACACAGAGACTGGGACTGAGAGCAGCAAGGTACAGTGCCTAGACCCTCTCCCAGGGGATGGACTACTGGCAGCAGACATGACATGACTCTGTTGGCCAGCAGACTGAAACCTGCTGCATGATGAAGGGCCCAGCCCCTGCATGCTGGAAAGCCTCTCTGTGTGATAGAGAAGGGCAGAGGAGGAGATTGCCCTTGACATAGATTCTTATCTGCCCTTATTCATGCTGATTGCAGTAAACATCATCTTTCCGGTTCCTGAAAGAAGCCCCAGGTTCTAATACCTGGATGCATTTAGATCATCATTGTCTTCTCTTTGTTGGAATATTTCATAGGACATTCAAAGAAAATCCAAGCATTGCAGGAGTGCAGGAGTGTTAGCCAAGTGTGAACTGTGTTCTTGACACTAGATATTTCATTTTCCCCAAGGATTTTCATTCTAAACTGTATGAGATTGGGCCACTTTCAGGCCAGGATGACTAAAGGCTGATTTTCTAGTTGCAATTCTATACAACAACTTCACAGAGGATAAATTAAGTGGCAATGCAGTAGAAAAAAAGCAATGTCTTAAATCAGGATTTTTTGCCCCTGCAGAATGGTCAGCATAATAATAAAAAAGGAGACTTAGATAGCGGCTCTGTGAAAGGAGGGCCTTGGAAGGTAAATGCATTTGGGATGTTGGCAGGGAAACTACAGATCCCAAGTAACCTCCTTGGGACCACTGCTGTCAGTCAGGCCAGCAAAAGGGACACACAAAATGTAACAGAAGCGGAGATGCAATCTAAAGCATCTGAAGCTCCATAATTCCTGGGACACATTTCCTGAAAACTTCTAAACAGCTGCACAGGGAAACATGCTCCTGCTGGCAGACACTTGAGGCAGGCCAGGGCACATCCCTGAGCCACCTCCCCAGAGCTAGCACAGGCACAGCCTGGCCTCTGGGCTGCCCTGGGACAGCAGGGAGCCCAGAGCCCTGTGCTCTCCAGGAATGGCTCAGCTGCACATGCACCCTCCTCCTCCTCTGCCTGCCCCACAGCTCAGCAGCCCTACAGCTCCAGGGGCACTGGCAGCAGCACAGCTCATTGCAGGGGCACATGCAGGGCACAGCTGTTCCCTGGCAATGTGCACAGCCTCTCTGGGCTGCCACAAGACCCTTCCTCCTGCCAGCCAACAGCCCAGCTCCCCCTGCCCTCTGTCCTTGTCCTCCCTGCAGTGTCCCTGGGGTCGGCGCTGCTCCACGGCTCTGCCGGGGCTCCTGGGCCAAGGCCCCTGAGCCTCCCGCGAGCCCCGATTTCCATTCCCAAGGCCGGGCTCTGGCACAGGAGGCTCCAAGCCCAACAGCTCAGCCCATTTCCTTGGCAATAGAGGCATCCCAGCTCCTGTCTTGAACCCAGAGCTCTTTCCCTTCTTCCTCTGGGTTTTTGCTGTAGGCTCAGAAGCAGCTGACATTCAGGTACAAGAGAAGAAGTGAGTTAATTGAACTCATGCCTTTACAATCAACCCATCTAATGGGTGAGGAATTCAAAGCGTATTTTAGTTACTGAGAAGATTGCTTGGTTTTTTATTTTTCATGAAACAAGCATCAGTTCAATTTCTCTGAACAATATGGAGCTGGCAAGCCAAAAGAGAAGGGCTCTACTAGTTCATGTGATGCCTGTCGCCTGCCCACTACTACAGGATCCCTTTCCTTCCAAACAGTTGGGAATTCACAGTGCTCTCTAGAATCTGACACTGGCAAGGAAGTCATTGTTTTCAAAAGTAATTTTCAAGGCCTTTGTTTCTGTAGGTCCCACTCAATTCCAGGTGGGGTATTGCATTTTTGGGATTTTTATATTACTCTTTACAACAAAAGAAGTGCTGGGACACAAACAATAGCACCACGTTTCAGATAAAAAAGAAGCTTTGCTTTCTGCATTAGATGTGCCCAGTATTCTGTGAGCCTGTATTGGTAGGGAACAAAGTGCTCATCCCAAAGTTCCACTTTTGCTCTACTTACTTGTTCCAGGGGTTTATTCCCTGCTGTCTTTTCAGCAGAGACACCCAAACACAACATAAACATGACCTGCCTCAAAACATTTCTGATCTTGGCTAATACTGTCAATTCAAAATATTCCTAATGGAAATAGCAGAGGATAGGTAATTTTGAAATACTCTCCAACAAAGCAGTTAGAATTAAGAGAACTAGTTCTTTACATGGCTGCACAGAGAATAAAATCATATGGCAGCCAAGCAGGATGAGTGTCTTAAACCCGGATTCCTTCACCCTGTAGAATGCAGTGGTCAGTAATAAAAGTGAGACAGGTAATGTTTAATGAGATAGGTCATTTCTAGTCCAGAATTGATCCAGCAAAAATGCCACCTTACTTACTGAGCAATACTATTTTCTAGTGCATTAAGCATTTCAGCTTCATATCAGCAATGAAGGAGTCATTCCAAAGGGGGGCCGTAGCCAGGATTTGGCAGAACTAACCCCGACCCCCAAAGGGACCAGGGGATCTGATCCCTTGTTCTGCATCAGCAGAATTATTTCTCCAAGTCTCATCTCTCCTATCATTACACACCCAGAGATGGCAAAGGAACAACAACAGTGTCATTGAGGCTTTCAACTTGAAAGCATTGCCTGACCCAGATGCACCAGAGACTGCATTTTGTCTGGCACAATTCCACTTGTCAGGGATCAGGCAAGGCAGGGACAGGGACAAGGCAGAAGGCATCTCCTGCCCCAGCCTCAGCCTGCAACACTGACACAGGCAGAGAGAGCTGGGAAGAGATTTGTCATTGTGAACCTGCCATAGGTGGCTTTGGGCTTGTTCTGCCACAGGATGACAAACTCACACCCTGCATAGGATGTATCCATTTGGAAGGCTCTTTCTCCTTCACTGGCAAATTCAAAAGAACTTTCTATCATAGCAAGTTTCCCTATTTCTGCCAATACAAAACCAGGCAATGTCCATGAATCCCCTTCACATCTCAAAGGGTTCCGCTCAGAAAGTGCCCCAAGGAAAGGTTTTCTGCTTCAAAAGCAGGAGGAAGGAGGGGGAACTTCTCTCATTTCATGCTAAATGCCTTCTTTCCCCTGCTAATTGGGACACTAAAAAGGCTGCCGGGAGATAAAAAGAATGAGCAGCATGGAGAGGAAGGTATCCTCTTCCAGCGCTGCATCCCTATGGCCCCCAGGTACCACTCAAAACTTCACACTGGAGGAATTTTCACTGGGCCACCAGAGAACGCTCCCAGTGACTGGCCTCTGGGAGAGTCCACTGAGCCCACCAATGAATTGAAATGAATTTAAGGAAATTTTGAGAAGAATTGGTTTTAACCAAGCTTTCCAAATGTCACCTCTGAGTCAAGAATGCAATGGTCATTTTAGGACAGACATGCCCTGTACCTACCTGCAGGTTCAGAATTCTCTTTGCTTCTGCAGCTGGGTCTTGGCCTGGAGAAAATGGAGGACAAAAGAACATGTGAGGAGGTAGAAAGAAAAGGGAGGGAAAGGAAGCAAAACTTCTGAACATGGTCACTGTGATGAAGGGGGAAATTAAACACACAAACCCAACAAGATGCAAAGCTGATTCATTGTCCTTAAGTTTGCCATTGCTGGAGTCACACAGAGGTGGCCAAGCTCCAGCTAAAACACAGCAATAATTCTTCAACCTGCATCAGAATTCCCCAGTTCTGCTGCCTCTCCTTTTGGAGCCAAGTGGCTCCTACAGCCTTTCTGAAGCAGCAAGAGCTGCTGAGCTGAATCATGACTCTAAATGGAGGGCAGCTACTTTTGTACAGCTGCCAAAGCTTGACTTTGCCTGCTTGTGCCTTACCCTGGTGACATCCTCGTGCCACATGTGGTCAGAGCACTGCTGTCTCCTGAGAATGATATTACACCTGCAGGCTCTTTCAAGAAAACAAAGCCTGGTTTCCAACTCAGATGCTAGGGAAGGATGTGCAGATCACACCTTAAAAGCCACTGAAGATTCACAATTGGCATGATACTTCTGTGACTCCCTCTTTATTGTTAGCTCTTGCATAAGGGTAATAGCTACATTTTCTCTTGCATATCCAAGCCAATATTTTTCCATCAGGTACAGTCCTGTGCCTCTTCTATAGCACCTTTCCCTCTTTGATCTTAAGCCCAGATCAAAACATTAAACATCAATCGGATTATACATCAGATTTTACATCTATACTGCAACATTTATCTGGCATCTCATGTCACTGTGAAGCCCCAGGAACAGTGAAGTTACACCTGATGTTTACAGAAGCAGCACTTGAATTTGCAGACACCTCTCGAGTAGCCAAAATTTTCCCAAGCATATTCTCATGGTTGCCAAATTTGACAGTCAAGGATATCAGCATTCAAAGACCTGCAGGACCCATCCCATGCAGTAGAGTTCCCAAATGTCACCACAACAATTACAGAGGAATTCAATAGCCAAAGTCCAGCAGAGGACCCATCTTGAGGTGCTTTAAAGCCCTGCCTCCTCTTCCCCACCACCACCTTTGCTCTTGGGACATTGGTGTTGCCTTTGACATTGCGCTGGATCATCATAGATGGCCAAAATGGAGAATACACAGAGGTTTGCCAAAATACATGGGACACCTGACTGGGCAAAATAACCCCACAAGATGCGAAGAGAGAGCTGAACAGCACACTGCAGCAGCAGACACCTTGGCTTACCTCATCTCCTGGGACTCCTGGAATTCCAGCTGGGGAGAGCTTGGCAGGGACCCTGCAGCAGTGCCCACAGGGGGACTCACTGCCCTGCCTATGGGGGGGATCAAAGGTGGTCCCAGCAACCCCTTCTTCATATCCCCACCACTGGAATACAGCAAGGAAGTCTGGAAAGAGTAGAACACAGTGATCAGATCAAGAATCCAGCCTTGCCTCCATTCATGCCTCAGGACATTTAGCCATGCATTTAACTGGGATCTGGCAGGAAAAGTCAAACTGGTCATCCAGCTTGGCCCAGGATGGGGAAGGGAACACGATGTGGTGAGGGAGAAACCATGTCCCACATTTGCCACCTCTGCCCTCGTGCTCACTCCTCTGCAAGTGTGGCTGCATTCCCAGCTGGCATTCACACGTTTGACGTCAAGATGTTCTGGTGGGCCACTGCCTCCACTGCCCTTTTGGATGGCATGGCAGTGGCTTTAGATCACTGTTCTCTCCCTGCCCCTAAGGCGTCTCACAGCCAGAGCTGATCTCCAGCCATGTCCCCACAAAGCCATTCTGCAGGATGTCAAAACCTGCTTTTCTCAAGCCCCTCATTTTTTCTGCTGCTGCCCTTCTCTCCTACACTTCCCCAGCAGCCTTTGAGCCCAGGTGCTGCTGAGCTCTCAGCATGCTGGCTGCTCTCCAGCTCCCACACATCCATCAGCTCAGGCTCCCTGGCACTGAGCAAGTTCAGCAGAGCTCCCTGCCCTGCTGCTCTCTGCAAGCTCTCTGCCTGCCCAAGTTGCTCCAGGGCCCCCCATGCCATGGCCAGGAATGGGGCTGGAGGCAGCAGGGGCACGTGCACACTCATCCTTAGTATCCCATCATTTCTGGCCCAGCTAAAGAGACAAACCAGGACCTGTTCAAACTTCACTGAAAGGGTCAGTTCTTTTCAGGGAAAAGTTCTCCGAGCTCTGCCAACAGCACAGAAACTGAACATTTGCCACACAGGACTTTGCTTGGTCTCCTTACCTTCCATCCTTTTCCCTCTGAACTCAGCTCCTGTTTTTTTCTCCTCTCCTCATCCCAGCCAGCGCCATTTTTCCCATTCTCCTGCTCTCCTCTGCATGTTGGGCTTGGCTTGGTAGGAGGAGAGCTCTCCTGGATGGGAGGCAATGGCTTGGAGGGACTTTCCAGGAAAAACCTCTTGGCAAGAGGGCAGCCAGTCAGGCCTGCAAAGTGGAGACACAAAATACAACACAGGCCACAATGCAAACCTAAAGCATCTGAAGCTCCATATTTCATGGGACATACTTCCTGCAAACTTCTAAACAGCTGCACAGGGAAACATGCTCCTGCTGGCGGACACTGAGGCAGGCCAGGGCAAAACCCTGAGCCACTTCCCAGCTAGCACAGGCACAGCCTGGCCT
The DNA here is from genome assembly GCF_028551555.1 of Melozone crissalis. Taxonomy (NCBI): domain Eukaryota; kingdom Metazoa; phylum Chordata; class Aves; order Passeriformes; family Passerellidae; genus Melozone; species Melozone crissalis. The sequence goes on along the minus strand of NW_026535850.1, from coordinate 9,736,747 downwards.
CTGGGCTGCCCTGGGACAGCAGGAAGCCCAAAGCCCTGTGCTCTCCAGGAATGGCTCAGCTCCACATGCACCCTCCTGCTCCTCTGCCTGCCCCACAGCTCAGCAGCCCTACAGCTCCAGGGGCACTGGCAGCAGCACAGCTCATTGCAGGGGCACATGCAGGGCACAGCTGTTCCCTGGCAACGTGCACAGCCTCTCTGGGCTGCCACAAGACCCTTCCTCCCAGCAGAGATTGGCCCAGCTCCCCCGTCACCTCTGTGTGAGGCTGAGCCATGCTCACAAGGGAAGAAGCGAGTTAGGTGAATGCCCACCTTTATCATCAACACATCTAATGGGTGTGGTACTCAAGGGGAATAATTATTAATTATTAATTATTGGGAAAATTGTTTTTGTTTTATTTCTCATGGAACTAGCCTGCATTTAATTCCTCTTAGCAGTATTGAGTTAGCAAGTTTGAAGGGAAAGGTGGAAGGCTCCGATGATAAAAGGGGAAAAAAGATTCCTTATTGAGGGTGGCCTGTGAATCCACAGGAAAAACCCTCACAGTTGTGATGTTATTTCTGCAAACCACAAAGACCTCTCAGCAAGCAGGTAGGCTTTATTGGCGTATCTGTAGCACCGTAATCCCACCCTCAGGCTCAGACCCTATCAGCAAGCAGAGGAAGAATGGGAAATTTATCTGTAGTCAGACCCAACATTGATGGCAAAGAAAACAACAGAATTTGCATCTCACGACCATGTCCAACCTGTGGTCAGTTACGGCCACAGTCCTGTCCTGGCTGACAGTACGAGTGATTTGGCTACTGTCAAAAATGAGAAAGCAGAGTAAACTAATGATAGAATGCTGTGATGCCTCAGGGCATCTGTAGAAGTCCATCCGAAAATCCTTCATTTTTTGCCTCACAATTGTCATGAAAAGACTACCAAAGGGTAAAACTGTTGAGCCAGTTGGGAAAGAAAGTCTCCTGCTTATCTAGTGTGCTCACAAGTGATGCTTGCAGAACACGCCATGCTGTACTCGAAGGGGGAATGCTGCCCTTTTCTGGACAATTGAACTGGACTTTCTTCCAAACTCCTGAGCTGGCTGGACTGAGCTCTGGGGTGGCCCCCCCCCGCTCCATGAGAAGACCCCTCTTGCCTGTCTTCAACCACCATGATGGACCAACAGAGATGCGAATCCCCTTGGCAAGGAACCAAGAACCCCTCTGGCACCCTATTGGCACCCCCATGGCACCCCCATGGCATCCCCATGGCAACCTCCTTCCAGAGACTGGGGTGAGCATTCGGCCATGAAAACAATGGACTTCTCCCCTCCATAGAAACTTAATTTCAGCCACCCTTCCCCCAACCAAGAACAGTATATATATTGGGGTTCGGTCCAACTGTCCTTTGAGTACTCCCCAAGACGTGTACCAGCGAGTTTCAGCGGCGGGACCCCGAAGACATCACGTTTTGGTAGCTATACCCCATTCCCTGACCTTCTTTCCTCCCTTTTTTCCTTCTCTTACCCTTCTCTTTCCCGGATCCCTTAACCAAACGCATATTTAGCTGTGGTTATAATCAATAAAATTGCACCTTGTTGATTTGTTACTGCAAAACCCCTGTGCCTTTGTTGGTTATTTTTGCACCCAAAAATCATTCGTCACCCATTCATTTCGGGCGGACCTTCACATAATTGGCATCACGGACAGGATTCCAGTAGACAGAGGGATTTGCAGGCAAATCCCATGCTAAATTGAGTGCTCTGTCTCCGGAATTGGCACAAAAGATCTCTCAGTGCAAAACAGGGGTAACTGTTACTGTCACTACTGTTGCTGACTCTGATACCAGCACTGACACCGACACTGATACTTCTCCTGATCCTGATATTGATGCTGTTACTGATATTGATATTGATATTGATACTGTTGTTGTTGTATTTGAGTTGAATCTGAACCTGTTACTGTTGTATTTGAGCTGAATTTGAACCTGTTACTGTTGTTACTGCTGTATTTGTGTGCCTGGACTGTCTAAAAAGGAAGGGACAGACCTGAAGAAATTAAGCTGTGCCTTTTAGACAGATATTGTCCCTTCACCTACACAGGGGAGTGAGGGGCGGCCCAGCGAAGGCTGAGTGGCTTTTTCCCTGTTCTAGGTTTTGGTCCCCTCACAAAGCAAAACATTTGTGTGTGTGTGTGTTCATGTGAGTGTGTATCTGTACTGTCTGGGAAGGAAGAGACAAATTTGAAGCAACCTCACAGAGCCTCCCAGACTGATTCTGTCTCTTCAACTACCCAGGGAAGCAAGGGGACAGTGAAAAGGCTGTGTGATTTGTGTAACTTAAGTTAACTCCCTGGTGTAGCTTTGGTCCCCTCACAAAATGACTAAAAACTTCAGTGCAAAAGGTAAAGCTGAATTTTATGCTCTGCTTGCTAAATACAATGCCACACCTTCTCCGGGGGGAGAAGAATGGGCAAGCTGCAATTGGTTTAACTTAGAAAATGTTATTGATAGAATATCTTCTATGCAACATGAATCAAAATTCAAACTGGGCACAAATAAAACCATCCTCTGCTCAGTCTTGGGCGCCTGCCTAACAGCAGCCATAGAAACTCGCTTTAAGCGAAAAAGTGAGGAAAATGCTATCATAGACTCCCTCCAAAACCTAGTTGAAGTTTTGCAAAAACAATTGGATGAAGAAAGAAATGTAAATAACTTGTTACGGGCTGCCCTGAGAGAGGAACATGTTAAAAATTCACAGAACGCTGATTCCTCAAAAGAAACAGAGGAGAAAGAAAGTCCTTGCATTAATCAAAATTGCCCTTAAAAAGAATTAGCCCTGATGGAAAACTGCGGGAAACACTGCTGTAACAACATAAAACCTCTAAGTAAAACAGAATGCAACTATATCCATAATGAGGATCTTAACCCGCACAAAACCACTAAAGAAATCCCATACACTGCTACTGAATTTACAAAACTTGCAAAGCAGTATGGGCTTCTCCCCCAAAAATCTGAAACAGAACACATTTGTCAAGTGTCTCTCACTGGGGGAGATCAGATTCTCTTGTCAGAACAAGAAGCCGGTGGGTGCTGGGGACATGGAGTGTTCTTAACAACAGCGGACAGACGCATCCCATGGTGCCTAACTCAGCACACTGCTCATTGGGCTGAGGGGCTTAACCCCTTGGGTAAAAGAGACCCTTTGGTCGGTACGCCCGACCAACTCCTGGAAAACATTCACAAAGCCAGCTGCCAATTGATTCATGAAAATAAATTAATTCCTGGTTTTGAATCACCAATGAAATCACCTGTAAAGCCTGAAATTATGACCTCTTTAACTCAAGGGCTTCCAGGAACACTTAAACCTACAGCAATTCTCCTTCAGAAAACCATAGTAGCTATGTCTCCTACAGAAAGACCAGATAAACTTCTTAGTAACCAGAATGACCCTTTTGTTCCCCTTTATGACTTGCTGAGGAAAAGAATAAAATGGGATTGGACTTCTTCTCAGAAGGAAACATTGCAATTGCTGATTCTTGAAGTGACAGCTCATCAGGCACTGGACCCTATCAATCCTAAAGACCCCTTTCAGGTGGAGTGGGGATTTGCCTCCTCGCAACTTTCAGTAAACATTTGGCAGCAAGGTCCCGAGGGTCTGACAAAGCCTATTGGTTTTTATTCCTGTGGTTTCAAAGATGCTGAGAAAAGGTACACTTCCTGGGAAGGGGTGTTTGTGGTTGGCTTGGCTCCCAGGGAGGTGGAGGAGAACTGGGCAATCCAAGAAACTGGGAGCTTGGGTAGCAGCCAAAATAAACCTGCCTCTGTGACTAAAGCAACCCCTCCTCTCTCCCCCACTTCTGCTAACAGAGAGGAACAGGACAATGCCCAGGTTGGGGAACTGTTAACTGTTTGGAGCATTTTCCAAAGTGAGGGACAGAATTGCTTTCTTGTCTGTATTAACACCAAGTCCTATGCTATGTTTATATTTGGGTTGCTCCAGGCTGATGCTTTTAAAAGAACTACAGGAGATAATACTGTTAAAGCAATGCAGGGATGGTTTGGGATTTTCCTAAACCCACAGGAAATTCAATCTGGTAATGTTTCTCACTTTACTGTCAAAAGTGTGCAGGATAGGGCAGAAGGTGAAAAGATTAAATGGACTTCTCATACCTTTTACTATAGATGGGAGGTAAATGAGTGTTCCAAAATCACTGCTTTTTGCCCAACAGCTCCAAGCATAATTCCTTCACTACAGAGACCAGATGATTTCAAGAGCCCAGGACCTTACCCTGGACAACCTGCTTTTGGTGGACCCCCTGCTGCTGCAGGGGAAGTACCACTGCTGTTCAAAACCTCTCTGAATATTCCATTGTTCTAACCTTTTCTGCCTCTTCGTGGCAGAGTCTGTTGTGTTTACTTTTTCAGAAGAACTCCGAGGGACATGAAGACCTGATAAACCATGATAACACTAGTGATGGACAATAGAAATAATGTTTTCCCTTCCCCTTATGGTAACGCCAGGTGATGATATTACACATGACATATAAATTAATTGAACTTGAATAAATTGGCTGTCACAATTAGAGATTTGACCAAATTACAGCAACTACTGCAGTCATTCTTATTGGCTTTTGCGAACACACCAGTGGCTGCTATCAAACATAGTACCAAACTGGGAGAAGGTAAATGTAAATGATCACAAATTGATAATTGATGCACTTTGTGCTACACAAAACAATACTACTTTGGCTCTCAGCTGTATGCAGGCACAATTATGGATGCAGTCAGTTGCTGCCTCAATTATAAGAGAAGGTGAAGAAGGCACTTTTCCCACTGAAATTTGGAAAAAAATTTGGGACAGTGCCACTGACTTTGAAAGAGAATTCCAATCCTGGTGGAACCTGGTGAACTTGACCTATGATCCCATTTTAAATACAGCCACAGTTTTTGTGTTAACCATACGCAATGCCTCAGTACATTTGACTTTCCCTGTTATAGCATTAGAACTGAATTACGATGGAGCTATTCTCTATCTTTCCGAACATAGAGAATGGGCCTGTCAAATTGGTGAGAAATAGCAAACTGTTAATTTGGAATCTTGTATTGCCCGAGAACAACAAGAGTTCATCTGTGAAAGCAATGCAATCATAGTTCAAGACATTTGCTTAGACACAGAGCAAAATATCTGTCATTTTGAGATTTGTCCTAATGAGGCTTCTGAAACAGTTCTTATATACATAGGCAATAGATGTGCATGTTGTAGAATTATTTGTGATTTTGTGCTCATATAAAATGTTATAGTAGATACTAAAAATCATTCAAATTTTTGTGCTTGTAACTTTACTAAGATTTCAGGATGTGATTTTTTTCTTGTGAAGCTCCAGTCACTTCTCACTAACTATTGCAATGTAACTACACACTGATTCACAAGCTGATGCCTACTCCTATTGAGATGAATCTTACTTTGGTAAGACAACTGCTGCTCCATCAGAACTTGGTTGAAATCCTGGAGAAAATCAAGGAAAGCAAACAGAAGACCCTGGTGACTGTTCATCACAATGTAAGATAGATGCACCGTGTCATGGAAAGAGTGAAGAAAGATGCTGAGCACAAGTGGTGGGATACTCTTTTGGGTGGTCTCCTTCTGCCACAGGTGTCTTGAACAGTGTGTGTCATCCCATTGTTATCCTTTTGATTTTAATTCTGTTTGATGTTATTTTATCAGCAATCCTAGTCGTTATGAATTAGAAGGTGGTGAAACAGCTGACAAGATTGACGTGTATAGTTAATGCACACAATTTGGCTGATGTCCCCTGCACTGTGGAAATCCCCAAGACATTTGACACAAAGCAATTTTGAATCATGCATATGTGTTTTAGAGTAATCCTGAGTACCCTTTTATGATTTTGTGAAAATTATTTTTGATTTTTAGTGAATTGTTTTAGAAAATTATTTTAAAGTTAATGCTTATATTATGATTTGTTTATTGCTTTTGCTTTTGATTATTTGTGATCTGTTTTAACCATTTTTTGAAATTGTTATAAAAATAATATTGTTTTAATTAATCAACCATTTGTGAAAATTGTTATGATAATCAATATTAATTATGTTTGTTTATTGTCTCCTTTTTCCCCTTTCTTTTTCCTATCCTTTCTTTTCCTCCTTTTCTCTTTTCTCTCTCTCTGTCATACTGTCTCTACTTTTCCGGATATGCTACCGATGTATGGCAAGACTGATCAGCGACACTCCAGAGCCCTGCTGAAGAAGATCCCTTCAAGACAATTGTGAGTCACGGGGTCGTGTGAGATTCTGTCCTAATTTTCCCTCATCTGCCTCACGATCATCCTTGGGAGCCCACTGAAGAGAAGACCCCCCGTCTATATCTGGCTCTGAAGGAGAAAAGTCACATGCCACGGGCCCTGAGACCTGAAAGCTCAGTGTTGTGTTTGCTGTATGCTAAGAAGAGGGCACCATGCCCCGTTTGCAACAATAGCAGCTTTGGAAGCTGTCCCACCTCTCGGCCTGGTTGGACTTCTCCTGAGTTCCAGGTGGTCTCCCACAGAAGACCCTCATCTCTTTTACAACCACCGTGACAGACAGACGGAAATGTGAGAAGCTTTTCCATCAAGGACTGAGACATGAAACTCCTAACAGGTCCCTCTGCTCCTTCCAAGGACTGGGACTGAAACTCCCAGCCCGGGGGAGGTGTGTGGGAGAGGCAAGCTGACAAAAGCGAGATGTTTGCCTGCAGATTGTGACCACTGGAGCAAGAAAACAATGGCTCTCATTTACTGCTAAGAACACAGACTACCTGTTACATCTATCAAGCTCATTTACTGCTGGGAACATACACTACCTGTTATATCTGTTCCCTATTGTATCTGTTCCCCCCCCCCCCTCACAATTTTCAGTAATAAAAACCTCTGAGTTAGCTAGAGCCTTTGAGATCTCCCCAGTGTAGCAGGCGGACCCTCGGCTGGACTGCACCAAAGGACTTCGTCTCTGCGTTGGTAGCTATATCCCCCCCCCCCTCTCTCTCTCTCTCTCTCTTTCTCTCTCTTTTCCTTTCCCTTAATCCCTCTGTCGCATTTTTGCTGTAGTTATTTCAATAAAACTGCCTTTGTTTTGATTATCACTGCAAACCCCCTTATACCGTGTTGGTTTTTGCACTCTGAGATCATTCCTACGAACCATCAGGTCATCTGTCCACTAGGACAGACCCTGACAGCATCCTTGTAGGATCATCTGTAGCTGCCAGCCACCTGCTCTGACAGAGTCAGCACTGACCACCATGGACCAGTTTTCTCTGAAACCTGGGGGGATTTTTTTCCATTTGGCTCTGGCCTTCCAGCTCCTTTCTATCCTCACCTTTTCCTTCAGCTGTCTTTCCTTTTCCAGTAAAATCCATGTTTGAACCCGTGCTTCTGCCTCGCAGAAGTGTCTGGGTTTGACTTTGGGAACGCTCTCAGAGCAGTGAGCGCCGGGAGCTCGGTCCCAGCCTTTGAACAAGGCCGGGTGACTCCAATTGCTGGCACTCGGCACAGAGAGGGAGAGCCAGACGCGTCTGCTGCCACTGGGGCCGTGTCCAGCACAACCTGCACCAGCCCAGCGTGGGGCTGCCCCTTTGTGACACGCTCACCATGGTTCTCTCGTTTCCATGGCTTCAGAACCCCACCCCAACTCCATCTCCTTCCATTCCCTTGCCAAGGGCAGCCAACCCTAAGCCCAGCTGGGCCAGGCCTGAGCGTTTCACATTGTCTAGGTGTTATGAATATGAACGAGGCCAAACTTTCTCCAGAGAAAGAAGTTCTCGTTTACTAAAATAGCTACAAGGAACAGAGTACCCAGGATGAGCCAAGGCACCCACACAGCGAGCCAAAAACAAAACAGTGCGCTAACCCCAAGTGCACTGGGTTCTCCCCCAAAAAAACAAGTATCCAAAAAGAAGAACCCTGACCCAACCGAACTCCCCCCATTTATAGCTCCTTTTGAATCCAGGATTGGTCAATTTTGGATCTGCATGACGACTTGTCCATTTCCAGGCTTCTCATTGGTCTTTAACGCCGTTCATTCTGGACCAATCGTTTCTGCAGACCTTCAAATGATTGGTCACATCTTCCATCCAATCCATCTTCGACCTTGCCTTGCCCCACCAGACCACTGTTCCACCAAACCCTGGGCCCTTCTCCTAACACATTCTAATAAGCCCCCCCCCCCCTTTTAACATAATACAATTAATATAACATAATAAATACAATATAATTGAACTGCACCCTTATTTAACTTAACTTTTACCTATAACATAAGAAGGAGACCCTTTCCAAAGCTACTTTTCAGGGCCTTTATTTCTGTAATACCTACTCAGTTCTGGGTTGCAGCTTGTTGGTGTGGTATTTTGTTTAACTCTCTTCACATCAAACAAAGTGGTGGGACACAAACAATGGCACTGGGCTCTCAGGACTCTAGCTGGTCAGAAGACCCCAAGATAAGTTAGAAAGTCTCTTTTCCCAGCCAGGTTGAAGAAGGAGTCAGAGCTCTTCATTTCTTGGTCTCCAGGTTGTTTCTTGTATCCTATCTATAAACTTCTTTCTCCTGACCTGCCGAGGTCCGCTCAGCAAGAATGTCAGAGGCACTCTGCCTGCCTCTGAGGCGGTGTTATCTTTTTTTACTAAAAACTATGTTTACAATGTTTACAATTACTTTCCAATACCTATCATCTATGTTAGACAGTTTTCTACTCTAACCCAATCTAAAAGTGCCAACATCACAGCTGAAGATTGAGGCTAGGTAGAAGGAAAAAGGACAAGGCCCACCCAAATTCCTCCATCTTGGGACCCCAAGCCCTCATTCTAAAGGCTTCAAAAATGTATTTTTCACCCCGTGACAAGCTAACTATTATTCTACTGAAAATTTCATGGCTTGTGATTCTTCATATAAGGTTGGTAATCGTTTTTTCCAAGAGCTAAATCAAAGGCACAGGGGCTCTGTGCCAAGGTCTCTGAGCCCTCTGGGCAGGGGCTCAAGTCCTCCAGGGCAGCCAGAGGAATTTCCTGGGTTCTGACACCCAGTAGTGGAAGTAAAAGCAGCTTTGCACTCCCCAGTAAATGACCCCAAAATCAGTTGGCTGAGAGCTGTAGGAAACAAATTGACCTTTCAAATGTTCCTCTTTTGCTTTGCTTCATTGTTCCTTGGGGTTTATTTCTCTTTCTTTATTGCACAGACACCCAAACCCAACAGAAACATGATCTGCCTCAAAACATTTCTGATCCTGGCAGTTCCTGAAAATTCCAAATTTTCCTAATGGAAATGGCAAGGGGCAGTCATTCTGAAATACTCCCCAACAGAGCAGATAAAACTAATCATGATTGATTTGGCAGAACTAAGTCCAATCTATGGGACCCCTGGGGCTGATCCCTTTTTTCTCCATCTGCAAAATTATTTCTTCAAGTCTCATCTCCCCTATCTATTCAAAGAAGCTTTGTACTCTGCATTAGATACCCCCAGTGTTCAGTGGGCCAATATGATCAGTGTATCTGTAGGGTGTAAATTGGCCATGCAGAGTTCTCCTTTGTTGTTCAAGGGGTTTATTCCCACTTTCTTTCCTGCAGACACACCCAAACCCAACATTGCAACACAAAGCAATTCTCATTTGGACTGTCCTGAGAATTCAAACCTATACTCAGAGCGTTTCCCTGTCCCCAGCGACAGGATCCAAGGCTGGGCTCTCACCTGCATGGAATGAAGAAGAGCTGCTGCCCTTGCCAGCAGGTCCCGGGTCTCGCCATCAGGGCTTTGAATGCAGCTTTTGTACACACTCTGCCTCTCTGAGCCCAGCAGCATTCCCGGGCATCAGCAATGCTGCTGCAGGCCAACACCCTCCAGGCACAGCTGCAGCAAGGAGATTGCAACAAGGCCTGGCTGCAGGAGTCTCCAGCCTGCAGCAGCTCTTCACCTGCGGCGGAATCATCTTGCGCTGCCATGGGGGAGCAAAGGGGTTAGGGGCTCTTTGCAGATGAGGGTCTCCTCCATGTGCTGCTGCTCACTGGGCTGATACAGCTGCTGGTGCTCTCCTCCACAGCTGTACCAGGAGCCTGTCTGGGAAAATAACACTGCCAGTGCCAGTGCCAGCAACCCATCCCTGCCATGGCCCTGCCCACAGGGCGTCCTGCCCACCAAACTGCTCCAGTCAGGTGATGTCAGACACCATCAAAATACATTCAAACAATGCATTTTCCACACTCTGGCATGATCATGGCCATACAGGCCACATGCTGGAGGCAGACTGCTGTTGGCAGAATGGGGGAAGCCCCAGCAGCTGCTCTCCCCAGGCTGGATGGCCATGGCAGCAGAGGCAAGTCTCTCACCATGCCCTCTGCTGTGGGACCCAGTGCTTTGGACATGTTCCCACTGAACTCAGGCTGCTGCTACAGCAGCTCCATGCCTTCATACATTTGATAACAAACACTAGGAACGACACACAGGACTGTCCCAAGAGCTACAAAAAAAAAATGGGGTGGGGGAGGGGACAAGTGAGTTAGAATAGCTCATTCCTTTTTAATACAAGCAGGGATTTAAGCAGGGATACTGGGCTAATCATACTGGGGGCTGGTTTGTAAGCCTTGTCTCTAGCAATTCCCACCAATCTGCAAGCATTTTTCACTACAAAGGAGTAGATAAGATTTTACAGCACATGCATGAGCAAGTCTGAGCCAGAACTCAAAGTACAAGACAAATAGTCCCAAATCAGCCACCCATGGGGAAAGGAAGAAGAAAAGCAGATGAAGCAAGTGCCATTGTGGCTGAATTGCCTGCATTTATCCCATGGTCAAACCTTTCTGAATAAAAGCACCTCAGTTCAAACACACAGCTTAAGATCAAGGAATTCAAGTGTTTTGAGAGCATTAAAAGCCTGATTTTTATTACTTTCAAGGAACGGTAGATGCTAAATTCCTTAAAAACACAAATGTGGGTCTATTTGGGACTGCATCCTTCAAAAGCAGGAATGGAGGTTTAGAGTTGCAGAACTGTTTCCATTGGAAAAGACCTTTAAGATCATTGAGTCCTCCCAATAACCTGAGACCACTAACACTACCAAGGCCACCACTAAAGCATATCCCAGGAAATGTCATGGGATGGGACATCCTTCTTGTCTTCTTTGCCTCCCAGGAGCCCCTTGGAAAGCAAAATGCCCACACAGGCTTTATCTGACTCCTTCCCAGCCAGCCTTTCCCTCACTCCTGGCTCTCATTTGCTCCACAGGCTTCACCAGCTTGCTCAGCTCAGAGGAGCTGTCAGAGGAGAAAACGCTGCCTGGTGTGGGGCTGTCTCATCTTGATTCCATCTGCCCCACTCCCTCCCCCATCAAAGAGACCAAAGGATCCCCCAACCCCGTGGTTTTGCACCAGATCCTGGGCACATTCCCTCCTGCGCTCCTTGGTGGCCCCGGGGAGGCTCCAGAGCCCTCCCTGTGTGTGGGACAGCTGCTGCAGCACCGCTGCGCCTGCGTGCGAGCAGCACCCGAGGGGCAGCTGTGCCAGTTCAGAGTCTGAAACGGAATCCTCAGTGCACACAAATGACAACTGGCATTTCAGGGCTGGTAGGAGAAGCTGCTCGCTGCCCTTTGTAGCCATGGCCATTGGAAGAATTGCCCCTGTCCAGGAAGCTCTCAGGTGCAAGAGAGGAGCAAAAGCCAAGTGTTTCTGAGGTGCTAGCTGCCAGTGCCTCAGGTTTTTCTTCCCAGTTCTAAGGGGTTTGGACTGTTTTTACCATTTCAACACTTTCTGTGCATCCCTGTGAGCGAGTAAGCACCACACCCTCTCCCTCAAAGTCTTGAGGTACTGCCAAAGCAGAACTTGTTCATGCTCTTTTCTCCTGGTGATTTTATAATCCCGTGCAGACTCTGATAGCAAAGCAGTGCTGTAGAGAAAAGATTGGAATCCTGGGGCACTTTCTGGGTGGGTGTTTGAATCTGCTTTTCTAGTCCTTGGGCTGAGCAGGGTGAGGCCGACGCCTGGGCCCCTTCAGCTGGCGCCGGGGAGCCCCCGGGGAAGCGGCGAAGGCCGGCCCTGAGGGCGGCACAGGGGGCATTTGCCCCGAGCGGGCGGGCGGGCAGGCGAGCGGCGGGGAAAGGCGCCCTGGGCACAAGGGCAGGCACGAGGGCCCCGGCTCTCTGCAGTGCGGGCGGCCCAGCGCCAATCGCTGCTCCTGGAGCCGCTGCCAGGGCCGTGTCTCCTCCCCACCGCTGACCCTGCACCTGCAGCGCTGCTTCCGGCTCTGCCGGGCTCCCCGGCACGGACAGCAAGGACATGGACACGCTGCAGTAGGGGCCCAGCAGGGACACCCAGATGGTGCCAGGGCTGCAGCTCCTCTCCTGCAAGGAAAGGCTGACACAGCTCGGCTTCTTCAGCCTGGCAAAAAGACTCAGACTTGACCGAGCTGTGGCCTTCCAGTACCTGAGGGCAACCTACAAGAAAGCTGGACGGGGACTTTCTATGAGGGCAGGCAAGGACAGGACAAGGGAGAATGAATCCAAATGGAAAGAGAGTAGGTTTAGGTAAAGATTCAGAAAAAAGACCCTCCTAGAACAGTTTGCCCAGAGAAGGTGTGGATTTTGAGAAGAGGAAATCAGGAGAAGAGTGAGAGGGAAAGAGAGATCCACAGTTGGCCTTGGATCCAGGATGGGTCCATTTGCCATGGATCCATCATCAGGGGGGAGGAGCTGAGTTAGAAATGGGCTCCCTGAGCCTGGATCACCTCCCAGTGCCCAGACAGCTGCAGAGCAGAGGGGGCTGAGCCCCACTGAGCCCAGGCTGTTCAGCCAGAGGAAGCAGCCTTGGCCAGCAGCTGCTGCTCTCCCTGGGTGGGAGTTGTCACCTTGCAGCTCTCAGTCTGTGGAATAGAACACAGTGCTGAGTTTCAGAAGGGGAGCACTTGGGCAACAAAGCCCTGTGCTCCTGGGCCAGGGAGTTTGGGAATTGCCAAACTCTGTATGAGCTTTGTGCCTGCACTGAATGGATTTCAAAGCTCCTCTAGGTGCATGGGAAGGAAACCATATAATCACAGTATGTTAAGGATGGAATGGACGTTAAAGATCATCTAGCGCCAAGGCCACTGCCATGGGCAAGGACACCTCCCCCTAGAGCAGGTAGCTCCAAGCCCTATCCAGCCTGGCTTGCAACACTTGAAGGGCTGGAACCTCCACAACTTCCCTGGGGAACCTGCTCCAGTGCCTCACCACGCTCACAGGAAAAATTTCTTCCCTAATATCTAACCTAAATTTCCTTTCTTTCTATTTCTACCCATTACTCCTTGACCTGTCACTACAGGCACCAGAGATGTTTTAAACTCAGCAAACTGGTGGCTCAAATGGGAAAGCAGCCCAAGGAATGGGTTAGAAATTAGAAGTCAGCCCCAAGGGATTTCTCCTGAGGGAAGAGAAGGGTGCATATCTTCTCCTGCAGCATCAGGAGCTGGTTGCATCCAGCTCAGAGTCAGGGACTAACACTGAGGCAGCCTGGAAAATGCAGTGGCACAGAGGGAATGATTGTACTGCAATGGACATCTCTCCCCAGGCTGTGAGAGCAGGCTGCCCCTGGAGCTCAGAGGGGAAGGCCAAGGACCCTTGGTTGAACTCAGCTCTCAGAGTCTGAGCCTCGGGAACATTTTTGTCAACACCCCCCATGTCTGTGAGGTGAGCAGCAGGGCTTGGGATGGATCCTGATGGCTCCTGAGGCAGCAGCAAGCCTGGTGCAGCTGTGGAATTGCTGCCAGCCTGGGCATTTGTGAGCAGGGAATATTTGATGGACTGCTCAAATCTGGGGGGTCACAAAGGTGTGTCTGTTGTTCCTGAAGGCCCACTCCCTGCTTTTGGGCAGCCTTCCTTAGGGATCAGATGGGAGGCTTCCTGCAAAACAACCCCTTGGCCCATGAAACCAGCACTGGCTCCAAAAGCTGCATGTTCAGAGGCTTTTGTGGCAGTGCCAGACACAAGGCACCTTTGGACTGGGCTCTGCAGAAGCAGCTGCAACAAACTGGCTGCCTTTGAGCTTCAGCCTGCTGCCAACAGCTCCCAACAAAGTGTCCCTGCTTATTCCTGCAATCACAGGAAAGCCTTGGGAGTTCTCTCCCTTGCTGACCAGTCCCTCACCACACTTCAGCCTTGCTGCATCTCTGGCTCTAGAAAGAGAAAAGTGTTCCTGGGAATAAAGCAAAGGATTTTTCTACCTATTTGCCTCCCCCCAGTAGTGTCAAGCTTGCAAAAACTTCATGAGGCACTGCATCATGCCAGACACTTTTAAAAGCTTGGCTGGAGAAGAGAAAGACACCCTGAGTTTTCTTACCAAAAGATGGTGCTGTCTGTACATTTTGATGTTGATGCCTCATTCTCAATGGATTGTTTTCATGGTATGGGAGAAGGTGAATGAGTAGATGGTGCTGTTGGAGCTGTGCTCAGTGGGGCAGCAGCAGCTCTGGGGATCCCTACGCAGCTGGGATCTCTGCGTAGATCCCTACGCAGCTGCAATCAGCCCACGTTGCTCTCAGGGCCAGCTCTCCATGAGCTTGGTGCTGCTGAGCAGAGGGGCACTGCTCTGTGTCCATGGGATAAACCCAGGGTGACTGCAGTTCTGTGGAGTTGCCACTGCTCTGCATGAAAACCCAAAGGCAGAACTTGTCCTGTTGTATCTTTGGACTTCTGCCATTCAGCAGCACAAAGCATCTTCTGCCTTTGCTGGGTGCTCATTGCATCATTGGACAATAACTCACAAGAAGGGAAGATTCCACATGTATTTCCATTTTGCTCTCTTGCTGCTGCAGGTGAAACTGATGAACCAAGGAGCTCTTGATGCTCCCTTCACCTGTCTCCCTTCAGCTACTAACATGGGCTTGTGCTTCAAGTTTTTCCCCGAGGAGGGCATCATTGCAGCAGGTGGGAGCCAGAGTGTGCAGGTCTCCTTCAGTGCCACCGAGCTGGGGAGCTTTGAGGAGGAGTTCCAGTTCAGTGTGGCTGGATCTCCTGTGCCTGCCATGCTGACCATCAAGTGAGGACCCTGGGAGCTGGGTCAGCACATCTTGGCTGTCTCTGGGACATCCCCCACCTACCTCCTTTTGGGCTGGAGCAGAGAAAAAAGGTGTTTCCTGAGGTGTGAATCTCTGCTCTGCTGCTGGCATTGCTTTAGTGTGAGGCTGCCTGCTGCCCTGCCTGGTGCCTGGGAGCTGGAATGACTCCTCCCTGCAGGGATCTCCCTGTGCCTTGGGCCATGGCAGGCAGTGGGATGGATCAGCTTTGGGCAGCAGCTGCTCTGGGATGTCCCACCTGAACACCCAGCAAGGCCACCAGGGCTTTGCAGATGGGCCAGCCTGGGTGATTCTGCAGCAGCAGTGTTGCAGACATTTTTTCATAGAAATCCTTTCTTTGGGATTTGTTCATCTTCTGGGAAGCTGAGGCCCCAGAAGAAGAATGTAAACAATTGTTATTGGCTGGTGTGGAATGTAACAGGTGCAGCGGTGATTGGGCTTCTGTGAGTGTTTGGATTTGCTAACCACTCACAGAAGAGTTTGTCCTTGCTTTCTGCTGGACACAGAACTTTGTTATTCATTCTTTTCTATTCTATTCTTAGCTTAGCAGCCTCTGCAACTTCTCTCCATATTCTTTTTAGGATAGTTATAATGTATTATATATCATATATCAATAAATCCAGCCTTCTGATCATCAACCAAGATTCTCGTCCACTTCTCTCACCTATGAAGACCTAATCAGGTCGCTGTAATACAGCAGCAGTGTTTGTAAAAACTTATGTGAATAATCCCTGCTAGATGGGCAGCAGCAGCCTCAGCTAAGCTCTGCCAGCCATGCTGTGGGGACAAGCTATGCCCCCAGCTCCTGTGCATAGAGGGCTCTGGTGCCTCCTTTGCACAGCCAGCAAAGGGCTGATGGTGGAGTCAGGAACTGTGCAGCAGGAACTGTGCCAAGGACTTGGGCACCATCCCATGGGCTCTTGCCATGGCAAGAGACAATCCTGGCCCAGCCAAAGGGAGAAGGGCGGATCATAGGGGAGGCAGAGCTCAGTGCTCAGCACCACAGCAGCGTGAGGCCTTGTCCCTGCCAGCCTGAGCCATGTGCTGCCAGGATAATGCAGTGGAAGCAGGAGAGCTGATGCTGGCTGCTCTGCAGTTTTGGAGCTGGGCTGCTGCCCTTGGGAGGCACTGGCTCAAGGCAGTAAAGCAATGAAAGCAATCTGCACTGGATTATACCAATGAGATAAGGGAGATGGATAAAGAAGAACAAGGAAGTTATTCCTTAGCAAGAGAAAAGTGGTGAGCATGTGTGCCCATAGTGGAGAAACAATGATGCTGGCTCTGTTTTTGGAGGAAAAGTGCTGCTTTTTTCTTTTGGAAATCAAGAGGGAACCTTTCACCGTCAAAGAATTGATTCTCCTCTGTCCCTCCCCCAAAGTGGTCATGGGGTGTTTCTGCATAAGCAGCTTTCTCCTTGAGCAAGGGCAGGTGTCTCTTGTTGAGATGTGCAGAGCAGAGCCAGGGGCAGTCCTGTAAGTACAACACAAGGCCCAGGGGTCACTGCTCCTTGATTTTGAACCAAAAGGCAGAGTGGGCATTGATGGGCATCAACCATGAAATCAACTGGTGAGTGTTGCGCAGCTTCAAGCGCTGATTTCAGTGTATGTTGGTGACTTTTGGAGTGTGTCTGCTGAGTTCAAGGACAGGTGAGGTGCTTTGCTGGATTCAGGACAGCCAAGTTTGGTTGTTGAAGCTCTTGCTCTTGGCTGTGCCAGCTGGTGCACTGCTGACAAGCTGGTCCTTTCCTCTAGGATCCATCTGTGCCCTGGGTAGAACTGTTGCTGCTCTTTTCAGAGGATGTTTGGGAATGCCCTGGATTCGTGTCTCAGAACTGTGTCTGTAATGATTGTGTGGGTCAAACTCTCCTGAGAAAGCTCCTCCATGGGAACAGCAGTTCCAGCTCAGAAGGAGCAAAGCAGGGAAGCTGTGGCTGGAAGGGCTGCTTACAGAAGTTTGTGGGGACACCTTGATGTCCATGCCATTGCAGATGGGGAAACTGAGGCACGGAGCCATGTCTGGGTGTGTGTTCAGGGTCCTTCATGGGACCCCCAGCACCCTGGGGGCTTCTCCTGCCTGTCCTGTGCCCAGAGCCCATCAGGGGCTGTTGGCTGAGGGTGCCTGAGCCCAGGTTTTGTGCCCCCGAGCCACAACAGCCGGAACACTGCAATGCCTTTAACTGAGCCATTGTCTGCTCTGTCCTCGGCCTCCAGGGGCAGCGTCACTGCACCGAGTTTACACTTCGACCTCGCTGAGCTTGACTTCGGGGACATCTCCTTTGGTGAGTGTTCCCTGGGCTGGGACACACCCTCAGGGATCTGTGCCTTCCAACAGAAAAGCATCCCTCACTCCTGCTCTGCCCCAGCAGCCTCTTCAGGCTGTGAACTGCAGGGCTGCTGCTGCTGCCTCAGGGGGCATTTTTCCATTGTGAGATCCAATGGAAGCAAGGAATAGAAAGGCAGTATTTTCTGGTGTCTCTGTGCTGCTTTAAAAGACAGATGTCTGCCAAGGAAGGTGGGAATCTTCCTGCAATGGAAAGATGAGCCCCTTCCCTCCAAATGATTATCCCTTTGAAATGACAGGGCTCCCAGGCCAAACTATGGGAAAAGGAATAACAGTTCTTTGCTAGACTATCTCAGGAGAGCACAAACAAGAAGGCAAGAACAGACGTTTGCCAGGGGCCAAGTCTCGTTTTTCCGCTTTGGTGGAGTTGTGGTCACAGCAGGAGGAGCTGTGGGCTCTGGCAGGGCAGGGATCCCCTCCCAGCCAGTGCGGGAAGGGAAGGGAAGGGAAGGGAAGGGAAGGGAAGGGAAGGGAAGGGAAGGGAAGGGAAGGGAAGGGGGAAATGCTCCTTTTGCAAAGCCCCAAAGGGCAGGGGGATGTGGGCAGTGCCCAGCAGCAGCAGCAGCAGCGGGGCAGGCAGGCAGGGTCAGTGCCAGCGGTGAGCTGCAGCCAGGGCAGTCCCGGGTCAAGCACAAACCTCCTGCAGCAGCAGCGGCCGAGCTGCGATCCCCGAGCGGGAGGAAGGGAAGCTCCGCTCCCTGCCCAGCCTCAGCTCCCACTGCACAGCCGCCCACGGCATCACGCCACAACTCCCAAAAACCCCCAAGGGAAAAGCCCAGCTCAGGGCCAAAACTCCCCAAAACCCCCAGAACCCCTATCCCCCTTCCCAGACTGGAGCAACAGTTCACTGCCAAGGGCAACATTTGCTGCCAAGCCTAAACCCAGAACAATGAAGTTCATGAACTTCTGAAGGAAACTCATTGCCTTTCCTGAGCTGCTTCTGCCCCAGCCTGAATCACCACAGAGGCACTTGTCAAGTTGCCTTTTGAAGAAATGAAACAAGAAAGGCAAAAGGTGGAAATATGGTTCTGAAGCAGGAGATTGATCCTGCTGAATGTGATTTCATTCCTAAGGTCTCTTCAGCTGAAGGCAGCTGTTGTAGCTTTGCTTCTTTGATTACTGTTGACTGTTGTCTGCATGTTCTGGCCTCAGTCTCAGTTGAGGTTTTGACATCTGGATTTGTCCTTTTTATGTCTCTCTTGCCTCCCTGCTGGAGTCCCTGCTGGAGCTGGCAGTGGTCACTTGGATGGGCACAGAGAAGCTCTGGGCTGCACCTGCAGTTGTTTTTTCTCCCCATCTGTGTCCCAGATGCTCTTGGTGAGCGGGCCTGGGGAGAAGTCTCCTCCCCACAGAGCTGGCCAGCCCAGCCAGATGTGCACTGCAGAGCAGGCTGTGGCTGATCTGTGGGCTCTGCAGGACATCCCCACCATGAGTGGCTGCATCTCTGGCTTTCCAGGATGGAAAGCAAATCTAAGAGCTAAAGTGGGGTAAACCCTTGCAGGCAGCAATCCCAGTGAGCAGCATGGCTGTGATGTCCCCGTCTGTTGGGTGAGGTGGGACCTGGTTCTTAATTGCTAATCTCAAAGCAAGGCTTGGCTGTGCCCCCAGTTGAGTGGGCTCTGAGCTGTCACGTGCTCAGTCTGTTTGGCCCAAAGCAAGAGATGCCTTAAGGGTCCTGCAGAGACAAGCTGCATTAGGGTGCTTTGCATCACGTTCTAGTTCCTGATTCCATCCTCACTTTCATTGGCTGTAGCTTCTTCTCAATGACAACTCACTGTTTATATATCTTGAAAGTGGTAGGAGTGTTGGCAGGCTGACCAGGGAATTTTGCAGCTTGAATTCTCAAACGAAATGCTGGGTCTGGATGCACACTCATCGCTGAGAGAGAACTGGTGCTGGTTTGGGACAGGTGAGGGAGCTGCTCCCCATCACAAAGAGAGAAGCTTGCAGTGTTCAGCAGGGCTAGGAGTGGGCATTTTCAAGGCTGCAGTCTGGAATCAGTGTCAAAGGGAACTAAGTGACAATTAATTCCTCCTGCAGCTTCTGGGTGAGCTGTAGTTCAGATAATAAAGAGCTCAACTCCAATATCCCTTTGATCCTGCCAGAATATTCCCCCCAGGATCATGCCCTGATGGGTGTCTGAATGGAAATTTGTGTCCTTGCCCAGGCTTTCCCTACACGCAGCACTGCCGCCTCACCAACAGTTCCCCGGTGCCCCTGACGTTCCAGCTCCGCATGTCGGACGATGGCACACAGCCGGCTGTGGACAGCGTGGATCAGATCCACAGGGACACTGACCCGGCCTGGAGGAAGGAAATCCATTTCTATGTGGAGCCCAGGGAGTTCATCATGAATCCCAGCCAAGTCACCATCCTCCCCCAGGGACACCAGGACATTGAGGTACGGCAAGAGCCCGGCCACAGCCGCTGCAGCATCAGGGCTGGAGCTGCCCTGCAGGGTGGGAGGGCTTTAGCTCTGGTGCCAGCTTGGAGCATCCTGGCACTGAGAGATCTGCACTGCTGGGAGGCCTCTGCTAGCTGGCTTACTCGGGATGTTCCTCAAGGAGCACTGTTTGGTTTCCAGAATCATATGCTGAGCTCACAGACCTTATGGTCAAGGCCTGAAGCCATTGTTGTGTTTTTGAGAGTGATTGATTTGATTGCAAGGGGGCAGAGCAAGGATGAGGGCAGAAGGTGGCTGTTAGAGAAATGTTATTGTATAAAGCAGTTAGCTTTTCTTCTTTGTCTCATTTTCCCCCTCCTGGAGAGCAGAATGAATTGTGTTCACTGCAGGAAGCTCCAGTGGAGACGAAAAACTCTGCAGCCATGTGTAGCAGTTCAAATTTATTTTATTGATTCCTTGTTCTGTTGTACCCCATGTTCTCCCTGAGCTGGTTTACCCCTGGGTTTTACCCTCCCTCAAAGCTGTTCCTCATGCCATTCCCTTCCCCTTGGTCTAGCTGTTTCCCTGCCTGTCAAACCCAGCCCCTTTTGTTCCCCAACCTTCTTTGCCAATTTAACCTGGAGCCAATCCCTGTCTGCAACACCCCTTTGGAATTCCCCTATTCCTGGAGGCCCCATTGGCCCATGTGAGCCATCCTCCCCACCCTCCTACCCAAAGTGGCCCTAGGCACTTGATGTAATCCCCTCAGTGCTACCCTGAGGATTTCCTGTTATGAACAAAAATTCTGTTAATTTTTTTTGTGAGAAAAGGTTACAAAAATCAGCTGAGATCACTGTTGCTGCCGAAGTTCTGCTTGTTGTGTTATGGTAATTACGGGTCGTTGTTGTTAATAGTTGTTTTTGTATCAGTAAAAGCCCTGGCTGGGGCGAGTTAATGGCCTTTCTCGGAGACAGTGAAGGGTGGGGTACCTCCTGAACAGTGAGGAGAAGAGACTTTGGAGGGGAGGGATATGCAAAATACTCCAAGGACCAGCATGCTGTGTGGACACCCTACTTCAAACGTGCTGGGAGAACCCCAAAAACAACGAGCCACCTAAGAGTTGAGAGATTGGAGTGATGTCTGGATGAGAGGAGCGGAGTGCTGGGCCTGCAGAGATGCGGAACACCTTCGGAGTCCCTCTTGCCCTGAGCATGGGAGTTGTCCCAGGTGCTGAGGGCCGGCTAAGACAGCCAGCAAAAAATAACAACAAGGGGTCTTGATGCCCTAAAGGGTCCCACGAGGACCGGACCCCCAGCTCTGCCCCTAGAGGACAAAGCTGCGCATATCCTTATCCCCTGAGTCGCCCTGGGAGAGACGGCGGGAGACTGCAGCCCCACCGAGCTACCCAATCCTGAGCTGATCACTTATAATAAAGGCATTAAAAAGGAGAAGAAGTCTCCTTGCCCTGTTTATTTCAGCTGGGGCGCTCGTCCGGAATAGCCATGCCGAAAGAGGACAACAGGACTGGCCATCTTGGACCTCCAGGACAGCTAGCTACCAGGGCTGTTGTAGTGTGTTCATTAAGTTCATTTAATTCCTCCCCCATTTTATGTATCTGTTCCCCCCCCCATTTTGTGTAAAATGGTTCTGCCCTCCTCAGTTTTCCCGCCACAGCCCTGCCAGTTATATTGTCAATCTGTTAGGTTATATAATTCCTCCTTCCCTTTTTCCCTTATATGTATGCTTTTTCTCCTCCCTGGGCCAAGTCAATCACCCCCCACTCCACCTAGTATTCTAGAAGCTTCTCCTCTTTGGGGGTTGTGGTTGGCTGTGGTCCCGGGACCCCTCCCATACCTGGTACCTATTGGGCTCTCCACTATGTCATCTGTGTTAAGTTCATCCCCTCTTTTCCCCCCATTGGTCTTCTGTAAACCCCTCCCAGGTCCACTCCTTCCCTTTAAAACCCGTAAGCACCCTTTGTTCTTGGTCATTCGCTGGGACATCGTGGGCTTCTCAATAAGGCAAGTTTAGCCCCCCCCAGCAAGTGTCCAGCTCCTTCATTCTTGTCGTTTAGCAGCGATCCAGTCCGCAACCAGCACAGCCCGAGGCCTTACGACGCCGAGGGGTGCTGGCAGGTTATGCAGCGAGGTGTCGGCCTTAACCTCAGCTAGCCGGACTTTGACCTTCTCTGCTCTAGAAGGCTAAATACACGTCGCTGCAGTTTGACGTCCAACGTGGGAGCCATTTCTGGACCGCTGGACGACTGAACGCCAGGTCCCCGGAACCCGTGGATCCGATTATAAATTCCTCTGGCCGTCAGACTATCTCCGGTGGCAGCAGACCCCATTCTAGGGGTGGCGCTCCCAGGGGATTCGAAGCCGTAACTCCCCGCACCTGAGGAGGGCTTCGAGACAAGAAACCATCTGCCTGAACTTTTCGTTTGCACTGCTGCTGGGTTGGGTGAGCCCCGGACTCTGTGGTTACCCTCCCCTGCCTTTTTAATTTTCCCTGGGAGCCCTCCCTGCACTGGGGAGCGCTCCCGATCCTTCTTCCCTTGGGGACTGGTTCCCGGGTGCTGCTCGCGGCCGGGGGAAATTCACACTCTCTCGGTGCGGGGCGGGGGGAGAGCTCGTGGCGCTGGGGGCCGCGGTCTGCCATTTTTTGCGTTCCGCGGGAAGCCCCGGCAGGCGCCGCCTGCCGCGTCACGCGGCGAAGCCCTCTGCCGCTTTTCGCGCGCCCGGTGTCCCTGCTCGGCGGTGCCGGGGCCAGTTCCGAGCTCTCGGTGCGGCGCAGAACGGCTGCCGCGGGTTTTTTCAGTGCGGGGCGGTTTTTCCGTGCGTTTCGCCACGGCGGGACCCCCCCCCCCCCGCCCCCTTCACCGCTTTTCGCGCGCCTTTTCGCCGCGTGGCGCAGGGGGCCCCGATGCCTGCCACGTCGCGCGGCTCTCGGCTCTGCGGGGGGGCTGCATTCCACGGCAGGGGAGCCTTTGTGTCTGCCCCGGCTTGGCAGAGCGTGTCCCAGCTCCCTGCTGCTGCTGCCCGGGAATTTTAAAAGCAGTATACACAGCTGCATTGTCTCTCTCTGCGGCGTGTTTTGCTGTCTTTTGGAATTCGTGCCAGTGGGCGCGGGGAAGCTCTGCCTTCTCTCTGTCAGGGGGGGTCCTCTTGGCGCGGGGTGTTCTTCTGGGGACAGTCCTCACCCCTATCGTTTTTTGTTTTCCCTTTCCTGTGGGGTCTGCTTTCCCAGACTTGGGGCCAGGTCCTACCACCTAAATTCCTTTCTTTCCCCTCAGTGAACCCTCAGACTTGAGGACAGTGGAGGGAGCAGGGGCCGACAGCGTGTGCTTCATTGTTTTAGTTTGCATTTTTCTCGGGCGGGTGGAGTGTTCCATCGTGGGTGCTTGCTCCTCCTGAAGTCGCCTTGTCTAGGGTGCTTTAGGAGCAGGATCATGGGTGCAGGTCTGAGCAAATCCCAGAAAGGAGTTTTTTATATTATTAAAGGTTTGTTGCTTGGGGGAGGGTTTGCTGCCCTCAAGAAAGAATTGACGTTATTGTTTAAGTGGACTTTTTCTCATTTTCCTGAGGTCATCCCGGAACTTGTAAAGGAGCCACAGTTTTGGGCAGCCATTGTGGCAAAATTAGATAGTGAAGTCAATTCTGGGGAGACTCATTTATCTACTGTGGCGTATTGGGCGGGCAAAGTGCTAACCACACTGCGCCCACCCGGGAATTTGAGGAAAAGCCCATCTCGTTTTAGTTTGCTCCCCAGTTCTCCCGGTTCATGTGTTCCTACTCCCCATTCCTCTCCCTCTTCCCTGCGGCAGGAGCCCTCTCGAGGGATCCTCAAGGCCAGTAAGAAGCAGGGGGTCCACCCTGCCACTGCTCCCTCGAGACCAGCTCGGCCTCCCCCTCCGAAGAGCCCTGGCCAAGCTCTTCGGAGCTCTCTTCCTGATCCCCCTGTTCCTCCTATCCCCAAGTCCCCGGTTGTAAACTACAAAGTTGTAAGGTTTACTGAAGTTCCTGAAGATGGCTCCCAAGGAGCCCAAAATGGTGGAGACCGCATGGTCTTTCCCGCCTTTGCCCCTTCTTCTACCCCAAATTCCTTTCTCCCTAAACCCAACCCCTTCCTTTCCCCTGACCTGCTGTCTTTTCCCATACCTCCACCCTCGGTTCCTCCTTCAGTTCCACCCCCTTCTCCGCCCATGGTTCCTCCCTCCTTTGACTCCGACTCCTCCCATGTCCCACCTCCTTATTCCACTCCGCCTCCTAACTCCACCTTGGAGGTGGAGAAAAATGAGTCACCACACCCCTGCTGGTGCCCGTCCCAGAGACCAAGCCCCGCCTCAACCTCCTCCAATTCCGGTTCCCACGCTTCGTGTTCTAGGGGGGGGGGGGGGAGGGGGGGGGGGGAGTGGAGGACCGGAAGCCGGGGCAAGTGCCTTTATTGGAAGCCGCCCTGGTTACATACCACCTCAGCAGGGAGGGGAGTGCTCAGGCCCAATGGGTGCCTATCACCCAGGCCAGGATCAAGGAACTGTGCAAGGCCCAGAGGGAGTACTCCCGGGAATCTGAATATTTCCGGGGGCTCCTTCGGCCGGCTCTTGCACAGGGAGATCTGATGCCCGCGGACCTGAGGGCTCTCTTCTCCAGCCTTTTAGGCCCCGATGGAATTCAGGGTCTGGGTGGGAGAGTGGAGGAGGGAGATTGTGGAGGTTCTCCCAATACTTTGGGGGAATCCCTCCACATCTCACGACACCGAGGGCTTGGTGATCTCGGAAGAGCATCTAGTGGGCACCGGGCAGTGGGCAAGTGGGGCAGCTCAGGCTAAGGCATTGTTTACTATACAGCTGGTTGAAACAGGGAAGGCTGCAGAACGCGCTTTTTACAAGCTAGCTACAACCACCTCCCAAGTGGAAGAAGATGAGATCAGGCAGGGCGCGCAGGAACCTTACCTGGCGTTCATGGAAAGGTTATACAGATTCGTCGAGGCGCAGGTTCTGGGGGAGAGGGAGGAGATGTTAAGGTAGATGGCCTACTACAACGCTAACACCGCGTGTAGGCGGGCCATCCAATCTCCCCCTCGAAACCCCCAGCCCACGGTTGAGCAAATGATAGAAGTGTGCGCCAGGGAGGTTCCACTACAAGATCCAAAAGCGCACCCTAAGAGTGCATCCGTAGCCTTCGCAGAGTCCCTAACGCCTGAAGACCTGGAAGCCGAAGCTGCCGCCGCCGCCGGGCCAATGACACCAGGGTCCGGCAGAAGAACAGTGGCGACTCACCCTTGCCACCTTTGTGGGAAGGTGGGACACTGGATGCCTCAGTGTCCCATGAGGCAAGATTACATGGAATACAGGAGGAAGAGGGAGGAAAAAGAACGAGAACAAAAAAACTAGAATCAGAGCGCAGCCCCTCCCTGCACCAAGATAGAAATGTGGCGGGTGATGTAACATCTAGCAGGGAGGGAGGAGAAAAGGGAAACCCGTCATTCACGTTACTGGACTTGTCTTATTTCTTATCTATACCTGATGTGACATTTAACAACCGTGGTTTACAGCCTCAACCTGCGCTTAACACCTTGTCCTCTGCTTCCCCATACAGGCTGCAGCTCACTAGGGGCATACACCTCCCCAATAGTGATTTACAGCTGATGTCTGTCGACCTCCAACATCTGGGTCGATGGAGGAGTTTAGGATGCTGCAGGTGGACTGTCGTCGGAGATACTAAGCACACGCCGCGAGACCTTTACATCGTCCCAGGGTTGGTCACTACGGACTGGGACCATTTCGTGGTAGGGCTGTACTGGTCCGACCCCCACTCTTCCTCCCCAAGGGACAGATCATCGCCCAGGCCATTCCATTTCCTGACAAGAACCATTGGAAGAAGACATCGGGGGACTCCTCACCTCCAACGGTGGCCTGGGCGCAAGTAGTGGGGAGGAAGAAGCCTCGCCTGACATGTCAACTCTCGTTGGGCAGGGACGACAAAATCGTCAGGGGTCTTTTGGACACAGGGGCAGATGTGACGATCATTCCCTCTCGGGAGTGGCCGTCACATTGGGACTTGCAAAATGCAGCTGGCGCAATTCAAGGTGTAGGAGGGTTCAAAGTGGCTAAACAATCAAGGGGCTTTGTACAAATTACAGGGCCAGACGGGCAATTGGCTTCGGTGCGCCCATTTGTTTTGGATTACACCGAGCCTCTCTGGGGGAGAGACCTTCTAGCCCAGTGGGGAGCCAAAATTGACCTTCCAAAGGCTCCCCAGGTTTTTCGGGCAGTGGCCACTGAAGAGCGCCGGACCTGGAAGCTGGATTGGCTGTCTGATGAACCAGTACAGGTCAAACAGTGGCCACTTAACAAACAAAAATTAAAGGCGCTCCACGAGCTCGTTCAGGAGCAGCTACTAAAGGGCAATATCAAGGAGACCATGTCTCTGTGGAGTTCTCCCATATTTGTCATCAAAAAGCCCCATAAGGACAAGTGGCAGCTCCTGACCGACCTCCGCCAAATTAATGAGAGAATTGTAGATATGGGGTCTCTCCAACCAGGGATGCCATCCCCTGCAATGCTCCCCCGAAATTGGAATTTGGCCGTGATTGACATAAAGGACTGCTTCTTCCAAATTCCTTTACACCCAGATGATGCCCCGCATTTTGCCTTCATGGTTCCTTCCATCAGTCGTGAGTCCCCGGACATGTGCTACCACTGGAGATGCCTTCCACAGGGAATGAAAAACTCCCCTGTGATTTGCCAGTGGTACGTCGCTTCTCTGCTGTCCCCAGTACGTACAGCCCTCGGGGATGCCGTTATTTTACATCATTATATGGACGACATCCTCGTGTGTGCAGCCAATGCCAGTTTGCTTGCCCATGCGCTTGACCTGACAACCAAGGCGTTGGTTGCTGCAGGGTTCGAGCTCCAGCAGGACAAGATTCAACGGATGCCCCCTTGGAGGTACCTGGGCCTTGAAATTACAAAGCGGATCATTGTGCTGCAAAAATGGGCTATAAGGACGAAAGTCCAGACCCTAGCGGATGTTCACCAACTGTGTGGGTTCTTAAATTGGGTGAGACCCTGGCTGGGCATTCCCACCGAAGACCTGGCCCCCCTTTTCAATTTGTTGAAAGGGGGAGATGGGCTTAGTTCCCCTAGGGCTCTCACCCCAGAGGCTCAGGTAGCTCTGGAGAAGATCCAAAAAGCTATTTTGGCCAGGCAGGCCCACCGCTACCATCCGGGCCTGCCATTCAAATTCATCATACTGGGAAAGTTGCCACACCTCCATGGCATAATCCATCAGTGGGATGAGACTGTGAAGGACCAAGGCTGGGGAGATAAGCTCTTAATCATAGAGTGGGTCTTCCTCAGCCACCATCGGTCCAAAAGAATGAAAAGGCCACAGGAGCTGGTAGCTGAACTGATCCTCAAAGCAAGATCGAGGATCAGAAAGTTGGCAGGATGCGATTTCGAATGCATTTACATGCCAATTGAATTGGTATTGGGCCAATTAAAAATGAAAACGTTCATTGAACTGCTGCAAACTAATGAGAACCTTCCGTTTGCGTTGGATAGCTACACTGGGCAGATTGCAGTAAATCGGCCGGGCCACAAATTATTTAATTTGGAATTTAAATTATCACTAAAGAAGGTCCAAAGTAAGGAGCCTCTGGATGCAGTGACAGTTTTTACAGACGCGTCTGGAGCATCCCACAAGTCAGTGATGACTTGGAAGGATCCTCAGACTCAGCAGTGGGAGACAGATGTTGCTGTTGTGGAGGGTTCTCCACAAATTGCTGAGTTAGACGCAGTAGTCAGGGCATTCCAGAGGTTCCCAGGACCTTTCAATTTGGTAACAGATTCTGCATACGTTGCCGGTGTAGTGTCCAGAGCTCAATTAGCAGTTCTGCAGGAGGTCTCTAACCAAAAATTATTTGAATTACTTACTAGGCTCGTCGATTTGGTCTCCCACCGCGAGCATCCGTTTTTCGTAATGCATGTGAGATCGCACACAGAGCTGCCTGGGTTCATTGCTGAGGGCAACCGTCGTGCCGATTCCCTGGCCGCGGCTGCAGTTGCGATGGGCCCGCTCCCAGATGTGTTCGGCCAGGCTAAGATCAGCCACCAGCTGTTCCACCAGAACGTGCCTGGCCTGGTCCGGCAATTCCATCTGACCCAGGACCAGGCCAAGGCGATCGTAGCCACATGTCCCCAATGCCAGCGTGACCAGATGCCCACCATTGCCTTAGGGGCTAATCCCAGGGGCTTGGTGAGCTGCGAGGTGTGGCAAATAAATGTAACACACATCCCTTCTTTCGGTCGATTGTGTTACGTCCATGTCTCAGTGGATACCTTCTCCGGTGCTATCTATGCCTCTGCCCACACAGGTGAGAAGGCTGCGGATGTCCAGAAGCACCTGCTTCTGGCATTCGCTGTCTTGGGCATCCCTATGACCATCAAAACTGACAATGGCCCAGCATACACGTCCAAGGAACTGCGGAGCTTCCTGCAACAATGGCGAATAATGCATAAGACAGGCATCCCCTATTCCCTGACAGGCCAAGCCATGGTGGAGAGGGCCCACCAGAGCCTGAAGAAGACCTTAGCTCGGCAGCAAGCTGCTGTGAAGGTGGAGACCCCCCACATCCGGTTGTCGAGAGCACTTTACACTCTCAACTTCCTTAATTGCTCTTTCGACAACCCCAACCCTCCAGTGGTCCGACACTTCGGCAGTCACCAGCAGCTGCAGCCTAAAGCCAGGCCGCCGGTCCTTATCAAGGATCCGGAGACCTGGCGGACGGAGGGACCCTTTGACCTAGTGACCTGGGGGAGGGGATACGCTTGCGTGTCCATGCCCTCAGGCCCCTGCTGGATACCATCCAAATGGGTCAGGCCCTTCGTCCCGAAGCAGAGGACGCAGAAAGAGGCTGTGTCACAGGTTCAGGTGGCGTTCTGGCAGCAACGGAGAAAACCCTCCCAAACACCATCAGTTTTCTCAGATGTTCAGTTGCTCCCCAATGCTGAGACCCCTCCTCCTACCCCTCTCCTCACTGAACTACCTCTGGTTTATGAATCCCGACCTTCCTCCCCCATTTCCTCTCCTTCTTCCGAACTTGATTTATTATTTGGGGCAGAACCATCTGTTTAAGTATTTTGTGTCTAACTGTTCCCTTTTTGTCTTTTAGTACATTCCCCCAACTCACTTTTGATTTTCACCCCCCTGATTCACGAGCTAGTCCAGAGAAAACTGACAGCACCACGCGCCACTGTCCCTTGCAACGAGCCCATGGAAAGGAGCGACCCCTCTCCTTCAACCTCTCTTCGGAGGCAAGCCGCAGAGGAGGAGGGGGCTACCGCTCCAACATCCAGCTACTCATGGGCCGATGGACTATGTTCAGAAGACGAAGGCACTTATCAAAACCAGCCGCGAGTCACAGCCTTTTAAGTTATTTCACTTGGACTTCTAAGTTTTACATGGACTTTTCCGTTCCTTTTATTTTTATTTGGTAAAAAACGGGGAGATGTTGTAGTGTGTTCATTAAGTTCATTTAATTCCTCCCCCATTTTATGTATCTGTTCCCCCCCCCATTTTGTGTAAAATGGTTCTGCCCTCCTCAGTTTTCCCGCCACAGCCCTGCCAGTTATATTGTCAATCTGTTAGGTTATATAATTCCTCCTTCCCTTTTTCCCTTATATGTATGCTTTTTCTCCTCCCTGGGCCAAGTCAATCACCCCCCACTCCACCTAGTATTCTAGAAGCTTCTCCTCTTTGGGGGTTGTGGTTGGCTGTGGTCCCGGGACCCCTCCCATACCTGGTACCTATTGGGCTCTCCACTATGTCATCTGTGTTAAGTTCATCCCCTCTTTTCCCCCCATTGGTCTTCTGTAAACCCCTCCCGGGTCCACTCCTTCCCTTTAAAACCCGTAAGCACCCTTTGTTCTTGGTCATTCGCTGGGACATCGTGGGCTTCTCAATAAAGCAAGTTTAGCCCCCCCCAGCAAATGTCCAGCTCCTTCATTCTCGTCGTTTAGCAGCGATCCAGTCTGCAACCAGCACAGCCCGAGGCCTTACGATGCCGAGGGGTGCTGGCAGGTTATGCAGCGAGGTGTCGGCCTTAACCTCAGCTAGCCGGACTCTGACCTTCTCTGCTCTAGAAGGCTAAATACACGTCGCTGCACAGGATCAGAGGGATCAGCTCAGGACCAGCGATGCAGAGGAGCATCGGAGCACCAGACTGGTGAGAAATCCGGTGGCGGGAGTGGGAGACGTGCACATGTGTGTATGAGTGAGACGAGGGCCAGCAGCCGGACCTTCAAAGTGAGAGCGGAGCCCTTAGTACCGCGTTTCTGAACTTTTGCGAGAAAGCCGGCCGGGAACTGGGGAAAGCGAGTGGAATTAGCGTGAGTGAGTCGTCTCCTAAGGGGGAAAAAAAAGGCACCCTCCCCGCCTCCGGGCGTGCAGAGGGAATAGTTGTATGAGTGGCACGCACCCAATGTAAGTCCTGACAGAGGGAAGTCAGGCAGATTTGTAAGTCCCGAGAAGGATTCGGGTAGGATTTGTAAGTCCCGAGAAGGATTCGGGTAAGCTCAAGCCCTGCAGGCAAAGTAAGTCCTGACAAAGGAGTCAGGCACAAACCCCAGCGAAGGAGGCTGCGGTTTGCTTTTAAGTCCTGATACGGTGAAGCCTGAGAATTGGCAGGTTAGGCAAACTAAAAATCAGGCAGTTGTTTTTCCTGACTGAGGGAGTCAGGCACGACCCAGATTCTTAGGCCGAGGTTTCGTGTGTTCAAGTCCCGACAGATGTAAGACCTGACACTGGAAAGTTGGACAATCAAGAGATCGGGCAGTTGTTTCAGTATAAAGTCCTGAGCATCAGGCAGAAATATGAAGTTCGGTGGAGGAGGCTGAAGCTCCTCAAAGAAGGTTTTTTTTGAAAATTACCGGTCAGTAGAGGTACCTTTGGAACTTTTTACTGTTGAGACCTGAAAAATGGGAGAGTATAATAGTAAAAAGACTGGCAAGAGACTGAGGTATATACATCCCAATAGTCCCTTAGGAGAACTGTTAGTAAAATAGGACTCTATGGAGGCCACAGAGGGATTAGATAAAGTGAAAATGATCCATTATTGTGTAGAAGTCTGGCCGGAATTAGAGGTGCAAGGAGGATGACCTTGGTGTGGGACAAAGGATAAGTGGATATGCCAACAACTGAGTCATTATCTGACAGCTCAAGGAGATACTGATGCTGAGCAATTACTGTATGTATCTTGCTGGTTAAAGAATGCTATTGGGGATGAAGTGGTGTGAATTTGTAAGGTACAGAGGAAGGTTGAGGGGAATGAAGGAGGGGATGATAGGACTAGTAAAAGATGGGACCCCCTGGATTATTTGCCTTCTTCTGCCCCTCCACCTTATAATCCTCTTCTTCAAACACCTCAAATGGCAGGTCTGGTTCTTCCCCCAGCTGCCATCTCATTACCACCTGCTCAAATTCCTCCTTCTACCTCTTCAGCTTCCCCTATGATAAACCCAGTATCCCCTCCAGTAACCACTCCCTCACCACCCTCAGCTCCTCCAGTTCCCTCTGCATCACCACAAGTGCCTACTCCACCTGCTGCATTCTCCACCCCTTCTCCAGCTCCACTTAATATCCACTCAGGCTCTTCTGCCCCTCCTATTGCTGTCCCTTTACCTCCTCCTAGTTGGGACACAAATGCCTCCTTGCCCAGTAAACAGCTATCAGCAAATACACCTGCTGATGGGCAGAACGTTCAGGGTAACCCAGATATCCCTCAAAGTAGTTTGGCATCTGAAGATGGGCCGTACTGTAGTACCAGATCCAAGACCTCCAAGGCAGAGAGACTGTTTCCCCTCAGAGAGGTTCCTATGGGAGGAGTAGTGGGAGGTGTTAGCTTTGTGAATGCTCCCCTAACTGCTTCTGAGGTGAGAGGATTCAAGAAAGAGTTGGGGCATTTAGTTGAGGACCCAGTGGGCATAGCCAACCAAGCGGATCAATTTCTAGGTCCAAATATCTACAGTTGGGGGGAGATGAATTCCGTCTTGAATATATTATTTTCCCCAGAAGAGGTCCAGATGATTAGGGCGGCTGGCATAAGAATATGGGAGAAAGATAACAGTCCAGGACCCCAGGTGCCATCAGGTGAACAGAAATCGCCACTAATGGATCCCAGCTGGAACCCTAACCAGGAGGAGGGGAGGAAGGCCATGATGGAATATAGATCTTTGATCATACAGGGGATTAAAGAGTCAGTTCCCAAAGGAACTTATACTCAATTGGCATTTGAGGGTGCTCAAGAGAAGGATGAAGCTCCTGCTTCCTGGCGTAACCGCCTAAAGCGGAACTTCCAGTTGTACTCTAGAATAAACCCAGACACCCTAGAAGGTCAAATGCTACTAAAAGTCCAATTTGTTACCAAATCTTGGCCTGATATAAGGAGAAAACTGGAAAAGATGGAAGATTGGCAAGAGAAGGACATAAATGAGTTATTAAGAGAGGCATTGAAGGTGTATTTAAGGAGGGAGGAAGAAAAAGCAAAGGCCAAGGCTAAGATCATGGTTGCTGTAGCTAGAGAAAGTGCAGGGTGGGCAGGTCCATCACCAGGAGGAGGCAAGGATAGGCCTCTTTTACTGTTAGGTACAAGAGGGATGGAGAGACCTCAAGTCCCTTTGAGAGAACGACATTGCTATTACTGTGGAGAGTCAGGACACGTCAGGAGGTTTTGTAGAAAGCTCAGTCTTGATGCGGCAATAGCCAGGGAACAAGATAATTTAGGGAAGATCCTTACAGGTGACGATTAGAGGGTCAGGGGCTTTACACTTTAGGGGACCCGATGCAACATCTAGAAGAGCCCTTGGTAAACTTTGAAGTGGGACCCCTAAATGAAGAATTTGAATTTTTGAGTAGCTACAGGAGCAGATAAGTCTTGTCTAAACAAAGTAACATCTGAAGTTAGACAAAAACAGCTAGGTAGAAAGGATATCCAATACCACAGAAACTGGCCAGTAACACTAAACTTGTAATAAGTGATGTGAAAGTAAAAGGTACCTTATTGTTGTCTTGTTGTGTGTGTGGGAGTGAGTCACAAGCAAAGTCGGCCTCAACTTCCCAGGCACGTGGAAAGGGGGCAGTGGAAGTGTGTGTGTGACCTGCAAACCAGGCTTGTGTCCCCCAGACGGGTGGGGGGCAAGGGTCAAAGTGTGTGTGTGTGTGACCTGCAAACCAGACTAGTGCTCCCCAGATGGGTGAGGGAGCCGTAGCTGTAAGAGCATGAGTGACACGCAGACAGCCTCACAGGTGAATGTGCACCAGAGGCAACCAGAGTCAGGGCCCTTCAAGAGGCCCAGAGATACTGAGACCTGTGGGCCAACCCCAAGGTGAGGGGGGGCTACAGGGACCCGTGATTTTCTAGGAATAATGATCCAGTTTGTGTCTTGAGGGTGTGAAGGAATGTGTGAAAGTGAACGAGAAATAATGTAGACGAATTAAAGTAGAGGTAATGTAGATTGTGCGTTATAAGTTTTACCATGTCTCCTTAGAGGGAAGTGCATTGTGTAGAAGAATAGTGTGAGAAAAAATAAAAATTTAAGTGTAAGGGGTTGAAAGATTTACGCTGTAAGTGAAAGTAAGAAACAGAAGCAAGAGATAAATAGATAAGATCTTGAAAAATAGAACAGAAAACCAGTGAATTAAATACACAGAAAAAATAGGAGAATAAAAGCACTCTGGGAGTTAAGTTAGCTAACAGAAATACAACTCCTTGCAAAATACAGAGTATGCAGAAGTTGATGAGAGAAACATGCAAGCTATGGAAAAAGAGAAATTACCAATAACATTAAACAGAGAAACTGAGTTTTGATAAAATCATAAAAGAGCAGACCATTAATGCCTGTGTTTGAAAGCCCGTTTCAGGTACTCTTCCTCACTAATTTGACTGTGCAGACCAAAAGAAAAAGGTTGGACCCACATCACTCTCACCCCCTGGCATTGGACCAGGATTCAACATCAGCTTTCTTCCTCTGGCATTCTGGCACTGGACTGGACTCCACCCTATTCTCCTTTTGGCATTGGGCCAGAGTCCCAGTTTTTCCCTCTGGCATTGGGCCAGAGTCCACACCACTCTCACCTCCGGGCACTGGATAAGGATACAACCACATCACAAGCTAAATCACCTGAGTATACTGTGATAAAAGGACCAAAAGATTTAAAGTTGACGCTCAGAAGGAAGAGTCAAAAAGACTGAACTGTATGGGAAAATTGGTATCAGAGCTCTAACATTGCTTAAAAAGTTTCAAGACGGTTCTGTGTAAACTATGTTGGTTAAAAGTTTAAGACTGTAAATAAGTAATTCTAGTTAAGTTCCCCAATTTAATTCTAAAGACTCCAGGTTAATCCTCTACAGAGCACTCTCCTAGGAGAAACCAAAATTGGTAGGGAACAGACCAAGAGAGGTTTAACCAGAGAAGCGGGTAGAAGAGACTCTAAAGAGCTTGGAAGCTTCTTCTACTGAGAAATTCCCCAAGAGGCAAGGCCGGGTGGGCAGGCTGTGCAAGATGACCCATACTGGACTCTTGGGAAGGGTAGTAATGATGGCTCTGATTGCTGGTGGTGCTCCGGGCAGCCCAGGAGAGCCGTGCAGTGAGTGCTACCAACTCCTCTATGAGGAGGAAGAAGTGAGCTCCTGGTCTAGAGTCCACATCAGTTCTAACCCAAATTGTGTTAACCTCTCCCAACTGGTCCTTTATCAGAAAAATAAGAGAATGTATTGGATAGCACACAATACTGCCACTTTTAGGCAGCCACTCCTAGGAGAGTGCCCTATAGGGGAAGCCTGGTTGTGCTTTGAATGTGATGCTGCAGAAACAAGCTCAGTAGATCTAGTAAAAAGAAAAGAAATGGTAAAAATGGTAAGAAAAATGGTTTGTATCAAGTTTTTAGCAGTGAAGTATTTAGCTACCCAGTGGATCCCAAGAGATCCAAACAAATTAGAGTCTGTTTTAAAAAAAAGAGACAAATGTACTCACCATGAATTTTATGAATGTTATGAGTGTACTGAAAAAGATATAAACCCCTTTTGGAAAATGAAAGAACTATGTAAATGTAGGGAATGCCCAATAGAAGCTGAAAACACCTTTCAGGGGAGCTCTAAACCCCTAGGTTTGATCTCTGATACCACAGCACACACCAAATTGTCAGGAGACTGGTCTGGCAGCTGCACCGCTAGAATGATAAAACAATTTTCTTCTAGTTGCCCAAAGAAACTGGATCAAGTTTAGGAGTTCCTATATATAATGATTTGGGAGAAATTAAACAGAACAAGCCAAGTGAAATAGAAATTGAGGAAATTCAAAATTGTAAAAGACAAGTTCAGACTCCAATATCTATGTTGAACAAAGTCACCAGGCTCCAGGCAGTATTAAAAATAAAGAATGCAATTATTAGGAACGTTTCAAATGAAATCAAAAGATTAGCATGTGTAAATAATCAAGAACAAACTCCTACACTTGATTCCAGTTGGTGGGAGAACCTAGAGATTTTCAAAAAGGATGTATGGGAAAAAGTGGTTTTTCTCATTGTGTGTATACTTGGAGGATTGCTCTTTTTACTATGCTTATTTATCTGTTTCATTAAAATAGTATTTGCTGTGCAGACTAACCTGAAGAAACCAAGGAAAGGAACAAGGTTAAGCAACAGTGATTACCAAAGTGCTCAAGAAATTTATAGTCAATTCAAAAAATTAAATATGAAGCTCAAAAATTCTAAGTTGATGCGAGCTTAAAATTTAAGCTCGATCAAAGAAAAAGAGGGGGGACTATTATGAACAAAAATTCTGCCAATTTTTTTCTGTGAGAAAAAGGTTACCACTGTTGCTGCTGGGGTGCTGCTTGTGTTATGGTAATTGCGGGTTGCTGTTGTTAATAGTTGTTTTTGTATCAGTAAAAGCCCTGGCTGGGGCGAGTTAATGGCCCTTCTCTGAGACAGTGAAGGGTGGGGACATCCTGAACAATGAGGAGAAGAGACTTGAGGGGAGGGATGTGCAAAATAACTCCAAGGACCAGCATGCCATGAGAAGCTACTGCTTCTAGCTTGCTAAAAAAGACCCCAAAAACAACGAGCCACCTAAGAGTTGAGAGATTGGAGTGATGTCTGGATGTCAGGAATGGAGTGCTGAGCCTGCAGACATGCTGAACACCTTCAGAATCCCTCTCACTCTGAGCGTGGAGTCGTCCCAAAACCGGGAGCAGACAGAGCAAGGTGGCGAACAGTAACATCGGAAGGGGTCACCACACCCTAAAGGCTCCCACGAGGACCGGACCCCCAGTTCTGCCCCTAGTGGACATAGCTGCGCATATCCTCCTCCTCTGAATCGCCCTGGGAGACACAACGGGAGACTGCAGCCCTGCCAAGCTGCCCAATCCTGAGCTGATCACTTTTAATAAAGGCATTAAAAGCCCTGTTTATTTCATGAGTGACAGGTGCAAATTACAAAATGAAAGGGCCTACAGAAATTTAAAATTTTCTAATTTTAGAAAAACATAGTATTAGCATCAGATTCCAAGGGCTTAGAGATATAGGAGCAGCAAGGAAATGCTCCCAGAAATGTTTTCTAGCCTGAAGAGACAAGCTAGCCACAGGAACAAGAGAGAGGCACTTCTTTTAAAATGTGTGAATTACTGAATGCAAGGGCCATTGGCCCTTTCAGCTTCTGTTTTTAACAAAAAGTAAGCTATTAACTTGTGTTTATGAAGACTTTAGTTGGACTTCAATGTTTTTGAGACAGCTTCTGAGCAAAATACAAAGAAACTACATTACATATTAGTAAATGCAGCATTTAGAATAACAACTACATAGTCCTATATCATAGTTAAATGTTCAGTTCTTCATAAATTGTGATCAAGTCCATGAAATGCAGTACCTAATCCAGTTAAATCCCACCTACACCTCAGATTTGCTTGTGTAACTAATATTTTCCACTCCACTCCCTATCCCTTCTCTCACCACAGTCCTCAAGCCCTCAGCCAGGCACAAGCCAACTTCTCACCTCAACTGCTGCTAGCAATTACCAAGCACCTGTTGGTAATTACCTGAGCACCTGTCCCACCTACAGCAGCTGTAGGTCCCTGGCTGCTGGGAGAACAGGTCTGAAGTGCAGACCCAAATACCACCACCCCCCCCCACCAAAAAATAATAAAAATAAAACTTTTCTAAATAATTTGAGACTAGTAAAAGATCAGGACGTGGAGGGACTTGTTTATCCCCTTTAGGCCAATCAAGAAAAAATTTATAGCCTTCTCTGGAAAGGGAAGACTGGGGGGTTTTTCTTGAAGCAGAAGCATGTTTTATCAGCCCAGTTTCCTTCCTCATTTGTTCCTGCTCCCCAGGAGGCCATTCACTAGGCATATATATAAATATCTATGTCTGAAAACACATCTACATGAGTGCATGACTTACACTGGTGCAATTTAAAGCATAGTTTTTATTGTACAAAAATGCAAAAATCTGTTCTAGAAGAGGCACATCTTGTGGAGCTGTAAGGACCCTGACAGCACATCTGCTACCAAAACAACAATTCCTGCTCTGCAGTGGCTTAAGCGGGCTGAGATGGAAGTGTTTCTTCATCAATGCATAAACCACAACAAAGCAGTGGTGACAAGCCTTTTTTCCAAGTCTGACTGAAGGTTTGGGAAGCAGGTCTGCCTGCAGAGGGCACACAGAAGCATGACACATTTCCCTACTGTGCACCTACAATTTCTACACCATCATATCACTACTTGGTCACTGAGCAAGCTGACAGTGTATGACAGGTTATCTGTCCTGCATAGAAAGTCACAGAGAGATGAAGAGAGGAAGAAAACATGGAAGATGACAATGCAAAAGTAGTTGAAGAAATGTGGCAAGGATGAACATGAAGGGACAGAAATAAGAAGAGACCATACCCTTGAACTGTAAAGTCCTGTCAGGAAACTGCAAGTACTTGCATATATGAGTTCACCACCTGGACTTGCATGCTTCTCCACATTTCCATTATTTCAAAAATTGTGCTTCCTGGAAAAGCTGCCAGGTCTCCAGTACCAGTTCTAGCTCCCTTCCAGCAGTCTGCATCTGAGCAGGGAGTTGAAAATAGATCAGGGATTACCTTTTACGCTGTAAGCATTCAAGACAGCCAAAGAACTTTGAAGAAAAAGGCCATACTGAGTGCCCAGGACAAAGAGAACTTAAGAAACTGGAAGAAGGAAGTATTGATTGAGGGTCACAGTTATGTTGAGGTTCAGCCTTTCAAAGGTTTGTTGCTTTTCTCTGAAAACTGCCGGTGAGAAAGCCTAGGCAGAAAAGGGAAGGAGAAGCTATGTAAACAAACCCATAGCTGTACCCAAGGACAGAAGCAGATTTCTTCTTCACCAGGCTGAAGAGAGTGGTTTTATTATTCGAAAAACAAAAGCCAAACTACCCCAAGTCAAATATATATTCTCCCACTACATTTAGACATTACAACAATAAAAATGCACTATAAAACTACTGCAGTACATTACTCAGTTAGGAACAATAAACAGGGACCATGTTAATAGTATCCATATCTATCTTTGGAAAGATGAGCAATTACAATCTGCATCCCAGCTCATGCTCAGTATTTACTACAATCTCAAATAACAATTAAGTCAAACACAACAGATGACTGATGTTCCTACCTTCTGCTTTCCAAACAGAGTTTTAAAAGATAGTTTATTGCAAAATCAGTCTCAAGTATGTTCAAGGCCTTGGGAGCTCTCTAAGCTAAATTAGCAACAGAAATAAAAACTATATCTTGATAACAAAGTTATAAAGATCACAACTTTAACATCCCACATATAGAATCCATTTTAATATTTGTGTAAAGCCAGTATTATAATATTAAAATTTGTATATACCATTCTATTTGTAATATTGCTGAAAGAAGGCACACTTTTCTAAATCCCTACTGGCTTTGGTAACTGCTAAAGGTAATGTAGATTGGGCTGTACTACTGTTTACTCAACTTTCAGTTGCACAGAAATCTTGGATACTTTAGTGCATACATCTGTAATTCTGACATTTTCTGAAATTAAAGCGAGAGGAGAAATGGGCTAAATTCAGGTACCTAAAGTTACGTATCAAGATTTGCAGACGTAAATCAAATACACAAGGAAAGCTTTTCATCTGCACTTTTCAATTATCCTAATTACATTTTCAGCTAACCCCTTGACTCACCTCAGGCACATCCCCAATGCCCTCCCTCCCAGCAGCTCAGAGCTGCATTGCACTGCGCTTGCTGTGCGCCAGAGAGCACAAAGCAGGCTGGCCTGGTGGGCCTGAATATTTCTGCCAAACACTTTGCATCTCATGCCTTTGCTCTGGCTCAGTGCAGAACTGCAGGACTGCAGGTGCTTCCTCCCAGAGCTGCGTGAGGCCCTGGCTGCTGCAGATGTGCCCTGCCAAGCTGTCCCTGCCTCACGCTGGCCTCACTTCCCCTGGCACAAGTGCCGGGCCTGAAGGAGGCTGCCCTGTGCTCCAGCCTGCCAAGCAGCCCGGCTCCCTGCCCCGGTGCCCAGAGTGCTGCACACACTGCTGGCCTTTGCCAGGAGTTGCAGGGCAGCCAGCAGAAGAGGAGGAATCCTCAGCCAGCCCAGCAGCCCGCGGCTGCCCTTGGCCTTTCTCTGCTCCTGGGCATACTCCAGATGGCCAATGCCTCCAGGCCGGGCTGTGCCCAGCACGGCTGCGCTTCCCCTCGGGAGCAGCCAGCTGCCACCTAGGCTCTGAGAGCGGAGGATTCGCCCGCTCCCAGGAAGAGGCACCCAGGGCCCGGCTGCTGCCTCTTGCAGCTCCAAGGGCCTCCTTCCAGCCTGCCTCTGCCGGGGCTCAGGCTGCTCCGGCCTCTGCCGGGGCTCTGCTGGGGCTCCAGCCCGGGCAAGGCCGGGCCCACTCTCACCTCACAGGCGCTGACAGCTCTGCACCACAGGAGACCTTCCCGAGCATTACATCTAGGGATACAAATCCAAGTGGCAGGAACCCCAATGCTCTCCAGTCACAGCTGAAGGCCTGCATCTGTGCAAGATGTTTGGGCTGCTCCGTTCTTCCTTTGGTTTTGCCTTCAAATGCCATTGCTCTTTCTGCCTCAACTAGAAGTGTCACAGATGTACCAAAATGGGCCAGTGTGCTGGCCAAAGGCAGTGTGCTCTGGAGATGATGAATGAAGAGTCTTCCCAGCTTTCAAAGCACATTGCAAAAAACAACAATCCCTTCTTTTTAAATTTTAACAGTTTAGTAGCAATAAAATGGTTATTAAGATAGTAATAGAAGTTAGAATAATAAGAATTTGGACAATCAGAGTTAGAACAGTAAAGGACAATAAAAACAAAGACATACGGACAGTCCTGGTGCCCCCTGGGCAATTATGCCCTGAAAGCACACATGCTAACAAAGGATTAGCCCTTAAAAGCAATAGCCTGTTGCATATTCATGTATCTCATACATGATGCATAAATTCTTTTCAAACAAAGGGTGTTCTCTGCTTATTGTCAAGTTCTCCCCCTTAATCCTGTTGGCTCCTCAAAGTCGGGAAGGAGGTGGAAGAAAGTTCGTCTTTTCCAATAAGGATGCAAGAATTCTTCCCTTGGGGCTTTTGGTGTCCTGTTGCTGTCATCTCTGGGCAAAGAATTTCTTGATTACCCCATCCCTTTCTTGAGCTAGTTTAAAAAGTATCTTACGTCGCATAGCTCCTGTTTTACATAATGTTATAACCTAAAACTATATTTACCACTGAAATAATTACCAGTATAGCTGGACGGGACGTACATGAGCTTGTCTGGCCTTTGCTGCTTGACCAAATAGTGGCAACTGTGGAATTTTACCCCAGAGACACTTTTGGCTAGCTGGATGCTGCAGCTGGGCGCTTGGAGGCAAGTCCAGGCATGCAGGAGTTGGTGGAGAAGCTTTAAGGCAAGGTGAAGGAAAGGAGTCGGTTCTGATGGAGGGTTTCGATGCAGAGCTTCATTCCTGGCCCACAGGCCTCTGGATCCAGCAACGGCTCCAGAACTCCCAACCGCATGGTTTGCTTGCCCTTTTACCCAGGGCAGAGGGGCAGGGAAGGAACACCAACCGGGTACAGGGGCGGGGAAGTCTCAAGGGACAGAGGACACCTGGATGGCCCAATGTCCTTCCAGGAGGGGAGGACATCTTTTGAATTCTGCCAATCACTCAACGCCCCTCTGGAATGCCAGGATTGACAGACAGCGCTCAACGGGGGTCAGGGTGTGGAAAGGAGGGATGATTGACACACCTGGCAGGGAATTATCAGGGAGGAACCTGGGGTATCTGAGGCAAACCATGACACCACGCCACAACATAGCACACTACTTAAAAAAATACAGTACTACTAAGACAACATAACACATATAGTATATTAATTTTATATATACATATATACATATATATATAAAAATTTTAATATCTCTGAAGAACCTATCCTGTAATATGTACTTTTTACAACACCAAAGAAGCCATTGCACCTTTAAGAGACAGCTGACAACTCAGAAGGAAATGCTCAGCTTGTTCACAGGGTGAGAAAGAAAGGATTCTTCCAGATGAGTTAAAGTTTCAGAAACTTTATTTATTTAAAATCCTACTCTATAATCCTGTAGGGTGATATTTACAGAAAAACGGACAGGCACTAAATGAACCAGCCTAAGCTTCTGGAGCTAACTAAACTAACTAACCTTCTAGGACTAAGTCAGGTTTTTAATAAAGCTGCATTCAACTTTGTGGACAAAAAGGTGATGTTGCGAGCAGAAAGAAGAAGCAGAAGAGTTGCTGACAGACAAAGGGGCAGCAACCCAAATAAAATGACCCTTACAGCATCTACCAATTAGATTAAGAAAAAGATGCAACCAAACAATGCACGACTACAGAAAGCTATAGGATAGGAACTAATTATAAACTATGTTTAGAAGCACAATAAATGGCTTCTCCTTGATTCACATTAAATTGTGCAGAGTATTTTTTCTTTTCTCCACATAGCCCTACTCTAAATCCTACTCTACAGTCCTACTCTACAATCCTACTCTAAGATGGCTATGGAGAAAATGGTCCTGATATGATTATAGCACTGTTTGCTTCTCCGTCCTCCTCTTCACCGAGATGATGAGTGGTGCCAGGGTGGCTGTAGCCTCGGCTGATGTTACAAATGGATGCTGTTCACAAAAAAACCCCAAAAAACTAATACAAAAACAAAAACGAAAACAAACAGAAACAAAAAACCCAAAACCAAAACAAAACAAATAAACCAAAAACAAACAACAAACCAAACAACAAAAAGACAAAGAACAGTGAACAGTGAGCCATTACTTTCCAAGCTCAGTGCTTCACAGGCTCAATTGGGATTGCTCTGGGTCCTGAAAAGACCCAGAAAGAGGAGCAGTGGGACCATCTGCTACCCAGCAGTCATGTGCAGGACCCTGCCATCATAGGCAAACCTGGCCCAGAATCCCACTCATCCATTTATTCAGGTTTCTTTATCTTGTTGGGATTTTTGCCCTGCCAGTGCTCTAGAAATGGTGCTTTCTGTCCCTGGGTTATCTTGCTTTCAGCAAATTCCAATGACTCACACAGGTCCCTGCTTTTGAAAGACAGGCACTGTGCTAATTCCCATAGGGACGGAAAGCAGTGTCTACCTTTCCATGCCCTGCCCCTCGTGTGCTGGATGGCACCTTCCTTCCCAGCAGGGCCAGCCCAGTGGCACTGGGCCCTGCAGTTCCCTCTCTGCCACACAACCTGGCAGTAACCCTGGCACAGTTCCCGTCTGCTTGAGCGTGCCAGGCAGCAGATGGGGCTGGGACAAGTCCCTCCCAGCTGTCCCTGTTTGCGTGGCAGAAACCTCTAAGCGTGGGCTGGGGGGCACAAACCAGGGCCCCTCAGAGTGAGCCCCCCACAGCCCCTCCTGCCCACAGCCAAATCTCTGACTGCTCAGCTGGGACTGGCTTCCTTGGGTTCCTCCACCACCATTTCATGTCTCTGTACCCTGCATTGCTCTACTTCAATTCTTTTGCCATTAGATAAAACTGAACACTCCACAAAATTACAAAAGAGGGTGACAGAAACAGTCAGAGGACAGAGCGCCTCTCCTCTCAGGAAATGCAGAGGGAGCTGGAGTTATTCAGTTTTGTGAAGAACAGGCCCCAGGGAGACTTTATTGCCACTTTCTAAGACTTCAGAGTGGCTTTGAAGAAAGTGGGGGACATCTTTTTTAACAGGGTCAGTTACAATAGGATATGGACAAATATTTTAAAACACAAAGGGCATCTAATCAGAGTAGGTCTAAGGAAGAACTTGTTTACTCAGAGCGTGGTGCCACCCTGGCACAGCTTGCCCCAAGAGCTTGTAGGTGCCCCATCCCTGCAACCATTCCAGCTCGGGTGGCAAAGGGCTCTGAGCAACCTGATCTCTTTAAAGATGTCCCTGCTCATTGCAGGACACTTGCACCAGAGGACCTTTACAGGGCCCTGCCAGCCCAGCCCAGTCTAGGATTCCTCACTGTTTTCATTTGAAGAGCACCAAGAATGGAGGTGAGAAGGAAGGGGGCTCATCTGATGCCTTGGGCTTGAGTGGAGGAGGAGCCCATCCC
Organism: Melozone crissalis; assembly: GCF_028551555.1. NCBI lineage: Eukaryota > Metazoa > Chordata > Aves > Passeriformes > Passerellidae > Melozone > Melozone crissalis. The sequence continues at coordinate 9,693,328 of NW_026535850.1, read as the reverse complement.
TCAGAGCCTGTTTCACCTGCAGCCCCTTCACATTTTACCTGCAGGAGCTCCTTGGCAGACCAGCACCGCGCCTCGTCTCTCTCCAGGCAGCAGCTCAGGAATTCACGCAGGCAAGATGAAAATAGGTTGGTCTGCTGCAGCTTTTGTCTTCCTCCTGTGGCTATCAGGGGTTGAGGCTGGGGGGGGGAAAAGGAGACACCAGGCTCCACCTGCTTCTTTCCCATCTGTCACTGCTCTCCCAGATCCCATTGATTAAGCTCCACTCTGCAGTGGCAGTTTCTGCCCTGGCAGAGACCCAGAGATGACTTTCCTTTACCAACCAAAAACCCAAACTCCGATGCAGCCACAGCTTTCCCACCATCCTGCAGATCTTGCCTTGGCAGCTGATTTCATTGACTGACCTAGTTAGTGGAAACTACATCAGCACAAGCACATTTCCTTCCCTGAGGATTCACACCAGCTTGAGAGGCTTTTTGGAAGAAGGACTTTGCTATACTGACTCTACTGTATCCAAGGGTTAGTACATGAAAAGTATCTCTGCAGTGCTTCTTGTCCGTTAAGCACAGCTGCCATAAAAGAAAACAAATCAAGCTTTTTGCTTTGTTCTTGAAAACAATGGGAATTGGAAGCAAAGAAAGGAAATCCACCAGGTCTTCCTCAGGTAAGGAAACAAACATTGGGAATCTCATCTTCAACACAGACACATTAAGATGCATGCACAAATGTACTGGGATGAAAAGGCCTGCTTGGACACACAGGAGCCACCTGCAGCTCTGTCTCTTAGCAGTCTGAAAATTTCTGCTTTCCTTACATGGAAAAGAAAAACTTTTCATGGTCAAATCAGGAGAAGTTCCATCCCTACGGTCACCCTCGACTCCTTTGGCTACTCAAGTCAATGCATGAATGGTAGGCCCATCCCAGAAAGTGCCAGGCAACAAATGGGAGGTTTTGGCAGGCTCTCCACATCACCAGGCTCTAGCTTGGTGATGTGCACAATGTGCCTTGGGCTAGGAGAGAAACATGGTCACTGAGTGTTTCAACAGCACTGCACAAGAAGCAGAAGAGACTCTGTGGCCTTTACACCCTCATGCCCAGGTTTCAGGCATGTTTCCCAGTGAGGAGAAACTGCACAGGGGTTAAGTTCCTCTCTAAAAACCAGTGCCTTAGCAACTTTCTTGTGTTTGGGCTTCTTTTCTTCATTTCTGGAAATGGAACACCAGTTCCGAGAGGCTTGCCTTGTGGTTTTAGGGGCATCTTCACAGACAGACAAGTGGGAACAACTTGAAACCCAAAGCAAATGTTGCCTGAGAAGAGCTGGGGAGTATTTGCCTGTGGTGAGGCTTGAGCTGTCTGGAAATTCCCTTCCGTGATGTGCAGAAACATGCAGCTGCTCCCCAGAACTCAGTCCCTCTGGGCACGCAGGCCTCTGGAAACACCCGAGGATTCCAGCCTTTCTCCTGCTCAAGAGCATCTAACCTAAGCTGAGCTCCAATTTCTACAGCAAGGCCAAGGATGCTCACTTCCATGCAGCTGACAGTGTCCATGGAGCTCAGCAGGTCTTTCTGATACTACTCAGGCCAAGGAATTACAGTGTAGATTGGCAAGACATTGGCTGATCATTATCCAGTGTGGTTCATGTGGAACCAAGCTCTAACATGCTGACAAGTCAGAGGGAGATAGTTCATTCTGCTTTTGCAAGATGGTATTTAGAAACATTAGACACTGACTTGGAACTATTCAAACCTCAACTTGCAGAATCCATCTCAAATAGAGAAAAATAACAATGGCAAGAGGCCTTGGAGTCTCCATAAAAATGCCCACCACTCTAATGATAACTGTGTGCTAATGGCACTGAAGTAGATGGTGACCAAAGAGACTTTGCTATTATCCTCTTTAACCCAAAGGAGAATTTCAAAGCCAGAAATGGCAATGCACTCCCCTTTTGTACAAATAATTTATGTGGCTTTCTGTCCTTTTCCCACATCACCAGAGGTGACAAAGAGGGTTTTATCCTGACTCTCAGCTGAGCTCAGCCACTGGCCATGGTGGGGAGCTGGAGTCCTCCCTGTCATTAGAACTGTGCAGGCCAGGGATGGCCCTGCTCCTGTGGTAAAGAAACACAGCACCGGTGTCAACTGCCCGTGTTGGATCCCAGCCCAGACACCTGCCTGCAAGCTCATCAACTTGTTAAAGTACCAAGAAACAGCCAAGGGTTTGGCAAACAATTCTAACTGCAGTTGGAGAAAAACACATCCTAAACTTATCCAGGCCACCCACATACGTGACTGAACAATGTACAGATGACTTGAAAGCCTGAAAGTTTTGAAGACTCACAGGATTTGGAAAAGATGCTACAGAATGGAAGAGAAGAGCTGTGTTTAAAAAATGAAAAAGCAAGCAGAACTGCTTGAGCATTGGTTTGGCAGTAGGTTTTTTTCTCTTTTTCTTTTTTGTTTACTTTTCTTTTTCCTTTTTTTCTTATGTTTTCTATAAAATTGAAACTGGGAAGGTCTAACCTCCATTGCTCAGGATGTTTATCACATGTCTACCCTCTCCACTGACAAATTCTTGTCCTTCAGAAAGAGAGTTCCAACATTGTTCAAAAAACAAGTGAGAAATGTCAGGCATGGCTGGAGGCCAAAATGGCAGGTTTCTGAACTGCCACTTTCCTTTCTGATACAACCAAAGCTACAGCAGATGCTGATGTGTTGCAGGGGCATTTTTAGAAGGGGACCTTGGTAGAAGTGATGCCAGCAGATGGCAATGGGATTTTGTCCAATGGCACACAGAACATGGGACAGGTGAGAAAGACAGTGGGATCAGTGAGTATTTGCACCTTACCAAGACAGGAGTTGCATTCCAGGAAGGAACTTCTCGTTCCACCATTTCGATGCCCACGATTCCCAAAGACCATATGTCCACTTTGGGGCCACATGGTTGACCTGTCACCACTTCAGGCGCCAGCCAGCCAGCAGCGCCGGCCACAGAGCTCCGTCTGCCCTGCTCAGGGCTGAGCTGAGCAAAGAGGCCAAAGTCAGCTGTGGAGAAAACAACAAACCATGAAAGCCAGCTCCAATTAGGAAACCAAGCAAAAGAATTTCCCACTCTCAGGCTAAGAATGTGCTGTTGAATCTCCTGGAGAACTGTCCACACTCGATTTCCTTGGGACTTTAGCCAAGGGAGTATGGAATTGGCCACTTCCAAAAAAACCCAAGTTTCTTAACACTGCTCACAGCAGTGGACTTTTTGCCACTGAAGCTTTAGATTGTAGTTCCCTCTGTCTGGAAGGGACACACACAGAGCAAGGCCACTTGACTGCTTGTGGTTCCTTATACCTCTGTGCACGTTGCAACTGTGCCCTCGGCTCGCAGCAGGGGTCCCTGCACTGCCACCAGCACCATTTTTGGGGAGCTGGCAGTCACTCCAAGCAGCCCCACACCCACATCCCTGGAACGCTGCACCTGACCAAGAATATACTGACCCAGCTTGACAGAACCGTCAGTTCTGAGAAGGATGTTTCTGCTCTTCACATCTTGGTGGATGACGTGGTTTGAATGAAGAAAATGCAGTCCTTGCAGGCACTGAGAGAGAAAACAGAAAGAGGAGGGCAAAAATGAGTGATGTGATTTCATCACACAAGAAAGGAAACAAAGAACCTAAAAGATTCCCCCTCCAGGGGAATGGGGAGTAATGGCAGAGCAGTAATGGCCACTGAGAGGAAGAGTTTGCTGCTCCAACACTTGCAGAGCAGGACCTTTCTGAGGAAAGGCACGTCAGCTTTTGAAAGAGTAACAGCATCTGCTCTTGTAGGCTGTCCCCTGCCAACCATCCAGGATGACTCCTGCTGCAGTGGACGTGCTTTTTCCTTGCAGAGGACAAAGGAGGGGTTTTGAAAGGAAAAGTCCCTCCCTTTGGTGTGAAGCAGATCACTTTTGGGTGGGAGGCTGCATGACAAAGATTTTCTTGCTGGCCTCGGCACAGGCGTGGAAGTATCACACCAGTCATTTTCCGGAAGCAAAGAACATTTTGGCTGCACTACTATCCTTTACAGCTGAGGACTGTGAGAGATGAGTCTTTTTTCTTTGCTGGTCATTTCAAATCCTGCCACCAGCCCCTTTGCTTTTACAGGTAAGGAATGCAGTGAAGACAGACTCCAGGAAAACATTTAGAGAGGCAAGGTGGAGAACAGCAAATACAAATACAAGAGACAGAGTGAGAATAAAACAGCAGAAGATAAGAGTACTGGCACTGAGTACAGAGAGAGAAGGGGCACTGGCAGGCCTTTCACTTGAGATGCTTTTACTTGCCCATAGAATAGCAGCAACACAGAAACAAAGCTTGGCACGGGAAATCACTCCAGCTCTGAGCCCCTGTTTCCCAGACTATCCTGCCCAAGCCCTTGGAAACACAGATGGGATTGCTGACCTCCCGACTGATGGCTGCCATCTCATCTTCCGACAGGTAGGTCTGGCTGATGACATTGCTCAGAGTGCCTCCATCCATGTACTCCATAACCAGGGACAGTTCCTCACCCACAAGGTAGCTGAAAGAAGGAAACAAGGGCTTGGAGATGAATGTACATGGCTAGGTTGCTGTTTGGAAAAGACAGGTTGATTCTTCTTTTCACGTCCCTTTGAGACAAAGACAAAATAAAGGAATAGATATTCCCTCTTGGCTGTGCATTGTTTGCCATCTGTGCAGTCTCAAGGAGAAAGGCACAGCTGTGAAAAAGGAGATGTCTTAGATGGGCAGCAAGCAAAATGTGCAGTTTGGTAACAGCCCAGATAAAAAACCTGTCATGCATGGTGTTTCTGGAAAAAAGCACCTAGTCTTCCTGGCATGCATAGCCATGGAAAACAGTGGCAACAATCCAAGGGAAATCCTTGTTAGTTTACCTGGACGTAAGAAGACACTTGAAAAAAATCAAGCTGCAAAACCAAGTGGTGTCTGTGAATATAGAGATCATTGATTTAGTAAGACACGACTCATCTGGGTTTTTGAACAATTTTCAAATACCATGTGCCAGTGAAGACTCATGCAGACAAAATGCAATCTCTTCCCATCCACTGGAGATGAAAAGAGCAATAATTATTGGCCAATAATTACAGCTCTATTTTCTGCCAGTGACCAAAGTGGGATTTTACCTTGCATGTTTGCAGTACATGAACAAACATTCATGAGACAAAAGCACAACTCACCTGTCTAAACAGTTGACCAGGTTGGGATTTCTGTTCACCTTCATGACCATGAGTTCGTTGACTTTTAGTTCCTTCTTCCTCAGTCCTTGAAGCTGTATTTTCTTTATGGCCACCTAAAATGACATTGAAAATCAGTAACTTGAGAGGTTGGTGGCACAAGACCACAAGGCATGTGGAGCGAGTGATTTTGCAATGACACAGCTGAGCTGTGCCAAACTGCCTTGTGATTAGGCACTGCAGTAATTAGGAACTGACATTCCAACAGCCCATTTCTCTGCTGCCTTGGGAGCCAGTTACAGGACACGTGGGGGCACTGACATTTTGCCTTGACCACGTGGTAACAATGGTGTCTCAGTTACCACCCACAAACCTCTGACCACACTCTCTGCTGCTTTGTTTGGGACTCAGAAGAAGTAATCCATGCCTCAATACTCTGTGGATACATCTTGGGCTATGGGCAGGGCTTAGGGCTTTCAGGGACGCCTTGCGGATCTCTCCCTCGTGCAGTTCCCAAGTGCAGCACTGCAGGTGGCTAAAGAACTACCAGTAACTTTCAGATGGATTTGCTGGCAGCCAGAATCGAGAATTCAGGACTCTGAAGCTGTAGCCCCATAGAGCAGTGAGGCGCTCGAAGGCACCACCTTTGTTTTAGCAATGGAGAGCAAGTGAGCGCGTCCTTCTCTGAAAGGAACCGCTGCCCTCCGTGCCTTCCTTCCGGCAGCTGAGGAGGACAAAGTCCCAAATGTGTTTTGTGGGCTGGCACCAGTCTGTGCTTCTTGTGCCTTTTCAGCACAGCTCTGCCCAAAGCTGCAGCCACAGCTCACACCAGAGGGGAAAGCCCTCGAGTGCAGCAGAGTCTGCAGGTGCTGTTGACATTTACCTCTCCTCCTGTGGCAGTGTCGAGTGCTTTACAAACATCTCCAAAAGTCCTAGAAACAAAACAGCAGAGAAAGGAGAAGCCATTTAGACCTTGCAATGAAAGCCAGCCCACACAGGAGATCTGTGCTGTCAATGCCTAAGACCTTCAGGACACTGGAAGCATGGAGATGTCTTTGACAATGCCTTCTGAGCACGCTTAGAAATTCTGATCAGCACTGACAATCTAAGCCCAGTGCCTGAACACATTTGCAGCTTGTCTGACTTCACACTTGATACCTATTCCATCAGCAAAACACCTGATGCATAGTTTTGTAAAATTAACATTGCTTGGACTCACTCACTGCCAATATTTTCCAGTTCAATGTATTTTAGAATAGGATTTTCCATCTTCACCATTCTCCCTGAAGGAAACAAAATGCAAGATGTTCACTTTAAAGCAGAGATCCCACCTTCTAGGAGATACAAAAGGCAGCCCCACTGTCTGGGGCTATGAGCCCTCCCTTTGTGGACAGCTGGCTAACAACAACAGGAACAGGAACTGGAACAACAAGAAAAGAACAGCAGGCCCACAGCACAAGTGGCTGGCACAGAGACCGATTTCTAGCATCCTTTGAATTGAGAGCCCTCTTGACAGCAGACACACAGGGAAGCACCAGGAGATACATTCAGAGGAGACTGAGACTAGAAGAGAATACCTAGAAAGGCAAGTTTGTCATCTAGAAACATTAAGGAGAGCTGGAACTAACAGTGCCTTTGTTTTCTTGGGAATAAACACTGTGAGATTTAGAAAAGGTTTCCTCCTTGCTAAGATTAAATGCACCTGGACATCTAGAATCAATTCTTCTGGACAGATGCCAAGTTCAGAACAGGAGGAATATTGCCAAGTGCTCCCATCTTTTCCACCTTGCAGGAGTTTGCCAGAAAAATGCCTCTGCGTTTGTAAACCAGAGCAGCTCATGCTAGAACCAATCCCCACGGGGCTTTCAGCATCAGGACCCTCACCCTTTATGAGCAGGCTGAGCTCAAAGACGGCCTTGCCCGTGCCCCGTGTGAAGAAGCGCGCCGCATCTCTTCACCCTGACAGCGCGGATCAGTCGCTCCCATTGCACTCGCCCTCTCAGCACCACACAAGTCCCCATCTTCCCAACTCGGCACGGCGGGCACAGGCACAGAGGACAGCAGTGCACCTCAGGCACCCCTGTGACACAGAGAGCTGCCCAGAGGAGATGCTCACCCTCTTGTGAGTCCAGGCCGTGCAAGCCAGAAGCCGGCCCAGAGAAGGGGCTGCTGCCTCAGGCAGCTCCGCGCTGCAGCAGCCGAGCAGCAGCGGGACCCTCCCAGCTAAGGAAGGCTCCAGCCTCTGCATTCCCACCAGCCGTCAGGGGCAGGGCAGCGACCACAACAAGGCTGGCAAAGCCCAAGCATGAGCACTGACAGGCACTGATGGGAAGAAGCTAGAGTGAGCCTGAGCCCCGGACAAGCTGTTGCCCCCATTCAGGACACAACAGGATGGGCTTTGAGATCAGCCACACCAAGGCGCAGATCAGTGCCCTTTTTGTCCCAAATGGTGATGGTAGACACAGAATCCACTGGGCTCTCTTCTCAACCCTACCAGATCTTATCTGAGAGCACAGCAGTGGCAGCTGTTAAGGGCAAGAAGCAGATTCATGGGGTTGTGCTGCAGAATCACAAAGGGCTTGTTGTGTTCTCCTAGAGACTGATCTCAGCAGGGTTTCTGCCAGTGGCTAGGACTCAAGCAGTCACAGCCTTCTGCTGATCCAGGAACAATCCCTGCTTCTGCCTTCGGCAGAGAGGGAAGCCCAGGCAAACTCCAGCCAGTCTAAGCTGCCCTCACAGGCAGCAGGAACACCCAGAGCTCTCTCTTGCTGTCTCAGAGCAATGCCAGCACTTCTGTGACACTAAACTGAGGAGAACCCTTTGGTACAGCTATGCTGACACGTGCACACAACACATTGTCCCTCAGATAAGAAAGATACCAGACGTACTCTGCTGCTCCAGGGAGTCACCCGCCATCTCCTGTTGCTGAGCAGCAGCTGGGTCAGCACGGGAGGTGAACCAAGGGCTCAGGCTCCACTTCTTCAGCTGGGGAGCAAAGGCTCCTTGGGACGGCACTGCTGCTTTTGCAGCAGCTTCAGTGTCAGAGCTGGTGTAGATCTGAGACAAGAAATGAGTTGATGTCAGGAAGGTGTGGCAGAGATTGCCCTGAAATGCAAGAGAGATTGCCATTTGAAATGCAAGCCCTTAGGAAGCTGCTGTCAGCCACATGCAGAGCTCTTCAACTGGATTGCTTTGGATGTCTACTTGTGAAACCAAATGTTCAAAACCAAAGGCTGGTTTTACTCGAGTTCATAGCCAGTTTCTTGTTCTAAAGGATGACTGCAGCAACGACCGCTCCACTTCCTCCCAAAGACTCCTTTCCCCCTCCTAGGTCTGCAGATACATTTGCAGCTCCTCATTCTAATGTTCTACCTCCCGCCATGAAATTCTCTTTTTCTGCACCTTCCTTGAGACGTGCTCATCCTGCAGCATCTCTGGATGGTTCAGTTCCTGGGCCTCATGCCAGCCTCGGGGCTCTTGGTTGCCCGTCATTTGCTGGAACTCTGTGCAGGCTGCCAGGTAGGATGGCGACACTTCCACCTCAAGTCAAACAGAACAAAGCAGTCAGAGACTACAGCTTGTCCCCGTCAGCCAGGAGTCATCGACTGGGAAGAAAGGAAAGAAAAGGACAGGAGCAGATTATTCACAAGGGATACAGACAGCTTGTAGCTCGTATTCCAAATCTACGTGAGTGACCATGTTCACCTGCAAATACACCTCAAGAAACAAGGTCACCTGGAAGAAGCCAGAAGGAGTTCATTCGGATGACTGCTGGATAAATGGCCAAAGGAGTAATGCCACTGTCTAGAGCATCAGCTGAGATCCAGCAGAGCAGGAAGTGTCCTTGAGAGCAGCTCTGACAGAGGCCTTATCAGGATGGCACTCAGAGGCATCACCCACCCCCTGCTGCTCTGCACTGGAAAGGCAAGGAGGGCAGAAACCACCCCTTGGGTGACTACAGTGCCTATTGCTAATTCACTCACTTGCTTTTCTAGAACCTTTTGCTCCTGAAGGAGGCGATTCATTTTCTCTTTGATGATTTTAATTTTTTTGTCTAGCCTCATCTTCCTTACCTTGGTCCTAGCCTCAGTTTCATACAGCTGTGCCTGCATCTGTTTGTCAATTTTCTGTAAACAACAATGGAAAGGACTCTCTTTCATGAGTGGAGTGGCTGCCATTCCTTCATTCGCCTGTTTTTGTTGATTGCCACTCTGCATAGGGAGATTCTTGTCCTCTTGGATGTCTTCATTCCTCCTCTTCGCTGCCATGATGGCACTCTGAGCTTCAGGCAGCTCTGCTTGTGGCTCTGCCTTGATGTTCTGTACACACAAAAGCAGAGCAAGTGACTGAGAGCTGCCATCAAGCTCAGCTTTTCCCTCTTTTAGCCTCAAAATCACATGTATTCAGCCCCTTCTTTCTGCTTCCCTTCCCAGCTCTGTTTCCACTGTCACCATCCTGTCCTGGTGCTGATCTCTGCAGATTCCAAGGCTCTGTGCTTCCATTGCCTGTGGGACTCCTGGCCTCCTCAGTCCCAGGAGCTCTGGTTTATGCCCCTCTTCCTGCCCTTCCCTCTGTCCCCTGGCCAGTCATGCTTACCTGGCCATTCTCCTGTGGCTCTTCCACCTGCTGCCTGAGCTGCTCTTCCTGCTCTCGGGCAGGGAACAGCTCTCCCTGAGTCTGGCATGGCATCTCAGATGAGGCAGTGTGCTCCTGCTGTTTCTCTAGAAGCACCTGCACAGAAAGCAAGAGAAGATGGGTTTGAACTTCCCATATGCCCTTTGTGGGCCAAGACTCAAAGACTGCTGGGCTCACACGTTCCCAAAGCACTGTGCTGCTGCTCTCCTGGGTCGTTCTCTGCCCGAGGGGAGGCACAGATTCCAAAGTGACCCTAGCCCTACAATCTGGGGCCATCTGGGACTGAAGCTCCAACAGCCTCTCAGGCAGCTGACAGGGAAGGTGTGGCATTTCTCAAGGGTCTGGTGAGAGCCTCCCTCTGCTTCTGCCATGGCCTGTTTGTCTTTCAGTAGTGACTGACACCCCGGCCTGTCCCACAGCTCCATCCTGGCTCTGCAGGTGGCTTCCTGGGTGAGCTCATTCCTTGTGAGAGACACTTCTGGAGTTCACCTTCTCTTCGGGCCTGCACCAACATTCCTCCTTCCTGACATCCACACTCTTGTTAGAAAACCGGGTCATTCAGGAGATAAGGATGCATGCAAAGATCTCTGATGGAAGTCAGAGAACCTCTACGGCCACCTCACTACATGGAGGAGGACCAAGGTGTTTCTTCTCCCTCTTTTGTCAACTGAGAATTCTGACCAGCACTAACAGAGTTTCTCATAAGCGAATGCACTTACACAGCCCTGGGGATGCCAATGAAGGAAACCATGTGTCATGTAATGCATGTATGAGCAAAGTCACCAGACCCCAGCTACAGCATGGGATAGTTCCACTCCCTCAGGACATGCAAAAATTTAAAGGATAAAAAGAAGGCTTCAGGGCACAAGAGGCTGGAGTAGGAAAACATGAGGGGAAAAAGCAACCATCTCTGGAGGGGAAAACATCTCTGCCTGCTCACGATCAGTCAATGGAACTTGTCTCTACTCCTCTCCTGAAGGTGTTAGTATTCAAAAACACATAATCACGGAGCGATTATATGCGGTGCTTTTTATTAAGGGCACTGGGAATCGGGGTATATTCAACCCAAATCTGACTCCGACCATACATCCGAAATGATCATGTTTTATACTCTATCGTTACATAACTTTCATGTTAATTATAAAAACTTATATTGTTCTATTGTATACATAAATTTTGCCCCCTCTGAATTTCCAACATAGTTTCTCACTCTCCTTCTTATTGTTATATAATAATTACATTTAATTACTAAACAATCATCACATCTAACAATTATATAATTTATCATACTGCTTACGCAGGTGCAGTTGATCTGGGAAAGCACAAAGCCTAACATTTTAGATTCTATCTTTAACTTTTTCCAGGGTTCCACTATCATTCTCCCCCTTTGAAAGCATTTTCACTTCACTATAGGTGTAAATGTTTTCACTTTATACAGTCCTTTGTTCCTCAGTTCATACTTGGTTCTTCAAATCCAGGGTTGATGTAAACGTTGTCGTGGATGCTGTTACCAAGTGGAGAACCAGAAGATGGTGGGCATGGATCTCATGTTAGTGCCTTTATAATCCTCTGGTTCCAGGATGTTTTCTTCTGTATCTCTCCCTTTAAGATGCTGTAAACTAACCAAATTCCTAAGAATACAATTAGTAAGATTATCACACTCTCAATGATAGATTTGATCCATGAACTCACATTCCACCCTAATCCTTTAAAGATTTTTCCTAACCAGCTTGTAGCCAAATCCTTTTTCTCTTCTTCTGCTTCATGATCTATTTGTTTCAACTGATTGATGTCATATTCTACATCTGCAGTTACATTTGGGATATGAATGCAGCAATGATCAACTTGTCCCTTTAACAATCCACATACTCCATGCTCTTTCAGGAGTAACATATCTAGGGCCAATGGATTTTGTAAAGTCATTTTTGTGGTGGCTTGTAATTGTATATTTAATTCTTTAATTCCTTCCCGGGTGACTCTTGCCAGTCTACCTACCTGACCTGTAAGTTTGTACAGCATCTCTCTGCTCTTATAGTTTGCTATAGGACCAAGCAATGACTCTAGGGCCCATCCAAATTTCACTCCACTAGAGGGTTCTTGCCAAGTGTCATCTGGATTTTCATTGTCTAGAACTTCTCGTCTTGCTCTTATCTGCAGAAGTTCATGTTTTCCATTAAATGGGGACTTTTTCCAAATTGGACATAAGGTTGGGAGGCCTAAAGTAATCTCCTTTACTTTCCCGTCTACAGGCAGATGTGTTGTCCAGGTACCATCACTTGCTGCCCATACAAATTGTCCTGGACCTCGGATTGTAATCCTGGTACACCCTATAATTACTTTATAATTCACTCTGCCTTGTTTATGTTTGATCCCTCTGCAAGCACAACCAATTTGTAGGGCTATTGCCAGGGGTGGCATCTGTTTTATCTCTTCATCATCTGAAGTGCAGTCGTAAGTTTTATTACATGCCCACCAACTTACTTTGTCTGCCCTCGTTCTGCTACTAGTGTCAGTGTTCGTTATTGCTGGATCTGTTTCATTCTCGGGGCCTTCCCACTTAATACACCAAGGGCTGTTTGCCATATATTGGAATCTTTGAAGAATACTCACAGACCATGCACTGTCCCAAGGTTCTATCTGATCTTTCTTATCCTTGGCCTCACATTCCCATACCAGAGTTGTTTCTGTAACTTGCCTCGATTCGGGTACCAGTTTATATGTAATTGTTTTGTTCTTTTGTATTTCAGGTAGTTTTGATGTTATGATTCCCCAATTTACTGGGTGTCCTGCTGCCTTTGGTATTGGCAGACAGGCAGTTATTCGGCTGGTGTTTTGCATTTTGGCAAAATCTTTGACTAATCCGATCATTACATTCTCAGCCCGAACTGCATTAGAAACCTTTATCACCTGTGTTTCCGTTTGTACCTCTCTCTTCATTCTAGAATGAAGAATGGTTAGTTGATCATTTTGCATTCCACACCCCAAAGATATTAATAACCATAACGTTAGCACAATTACTGATAGCATTCTGAAAGCAATTAAACACATCTTATCTGCAGCCTTTGTTCATTCCAGAGTTTATACAGTCTGTGATCCAGGATGGACTTTCTTCACTCGGGTATAGTGGATCCAGGGTTCCACGCCGGCTACTTTGACTGCTGTAAAGGTGGTCAGTAGTACCTGATGGGGTCTACTCTACTTTTCTTTCAGCAGTTCCTCATTCCAGTTCTTGATGTACACCTCGTCTCCTGGATGTATGTTAGGGACTGGGTTCTCGAGAGTCACTGGTCTATTCCACACTAGGATACTCCAGAGCCGAGCTAAAGTTTTCCCAAGAGACAGAACATAATGATACACTTCCTGCTTTCCTGTGACATGTACATTAGGGTTAGGCTCAGGAGATTCATATGGTTTCCCATACAATATCTCATAAGGACTGACTGACATCCCACTCCTAGGCTTTATCCGAATCCTCAACAGTGCTATTGGCAAAGCCTGGGGCCACTGCAATTTGGCTTCTTGGCATATTTTACTGATTTGCCTTTTTAGTGTCTGATTCATCCTCTCTACCTGTCCACTTGACTGGGGTCTCCACGGTGTGTGGAGGTCCCAATTTATCCCCAGCAATCTACTTACCTCTCTTACTACTGTAGCTGTGAAATGGGGTCCCCTATCTGGTGATACCCCTAGGGGTACCCCAAACCTGGGAATAATCTCCTGTAGTAACCACTTAAGTGTTTCCTTTGCTTGGTTCGTGCGACAGGGAAGGGCTTCTGGCCACCCAGAGAATGTGTCAACCCCCACTAACAGGTATTTGTATCCTCGAGTTCTTGGTAGCTCTACAAAATCTACCTGCCAATAGTCTCCTGGCTCTATTCCTATCTGAATTCTTCCTAGCTGTGCCTGTCGCCTGGCCACTGGGTTGTTTTTCAAGCAGATATCACATTTCGACATTACTGATTTTGCCATTGTTAACATCCGTACTGAAATTAAACTCTGCTTTAGCAATTTTACCAATGCCTCTGCTCCCCAGTGACATTCGTTATGTTTAATTTGTAGAACTTCTCTCATTATCAAGGGGGGTACCACTATTTGTCCTTGTGCACTTACATACCATCCCTCTGAATTCTTTTGTGCATTTAGCAAATGTGCCAGTCTCTCATCTTCTACTGAATATTTTGGTTTTGGAGGCAAATTGAATTGGGATACATTAAGCTTCAAAGGTATCAATGCCATTGTTGTTTGTACCTCTCGAGAAACCTGTCAGGCTGCCCAGTCTGCCTTTCGATTTCCCTCACAGATTTTGGAGTTTCCTGATTGGTGTGCTTTGCAGTGTATGATTGTCACTTGTTCAGGTTTTTGTACTGCCTTTATCAATTGCAGGACTGCATCCTGATGTTTAATGTGCATACCCCGAGAAGATAACAGTCCTCTTTCTTTCCACAGTGCTCCGTGTACATGCACCACTCCAAAAGCATATTTTGAGTCAGTCCAGATAGTTACCTTTTTCCCTTCACTTAATTCTAGTGCTCTGGTTAAAGCAACCAGTTCTGCCTTCTGGACAGATGTATTTGGTGGTAATGCCTTTGCCTCCACTGCTGTATTGACTGTTGTTACCACATATCCAGCGTATCTGGTTCCGTTTTCCACGAAGCTGTTCCCATCTGTAAACAGCTCCCACTCCGGCTGCTCTAGTGGGACGTCTTTCAGGTCTTCTCTTGCTGAATAGGTGTACTCTATTGTGGGATCTCAGCACATCAGTCCTGATGTGCAGAGTCACCGAGATAACCCTTGGAGGGCTCAGAGGTCCTGGAATGTTGCCAGAAGTGTCTGGTGGCTGGACTTTGATCCTGCACAGGAGACGACACCTGTATGAGGACGGGAGGATGTCACAGGGATAAATGGTGAAGGGATAGGTTAATTAGAGTGTGAAACATAGGTTTTAGAATTTCGGTACAGGGGGGTCTAGAGAAACAAGACGGAGGAATTAGGGCGTGTCCTGTCCTTCTTCTTCTTCTTCTTGGCCTCCATCTTCTGTGGTGGTGGTGGCACTTTGGGATTGGTTCTTACTAAAAGTGCACTTGTCAATAAGGGTGAAAGGTATTGGGGAAAATAGGTAAATATCTTATACGTAGTTTTGGGTATAAAGATAAGTGACCGCGCCCCAAGGGCTCTCAGTGTGCTCATGGCTGACGTGCTGTGCGGACCTCTGTCGGGCCGAGAGAAAATCTTGTAGATAAAAACTAATAAACACTGAAGACCGAGAAAAAATCTGAAGACTCTTTTCGTCCTTTGGAGCGCGGGCTGTCCCAAGGCCATCCCGAGCCTTTCCTGGCCATCAAAAACAGCCGAGGATGGGACAACTGACATCTGCTGTGTGGGCTACTCCCACTAAGGGGGGGTATCAGCCCTGAAGAGCCGAGAGGACAGCTCCGGACTTGGACGGATTCCCAGGAGAACACTGATAACTCCTGGGAAGACAAGCCAGCAGAAAAAAAAAAATGGCTGAGAGAGTCTGAAAAAGACAGCAGTCACTGAGAATTACATCTCTCAGCTTCTGCCGAAGAAAGTTCGTACAGAGCAGCCTGGATCGGAACCAGAAAGGCGCCTCTGGACCCACCTCTTGTGACCTGCTGGACGGAGATCGGGAGCCTTCGGACTGCTCTGATGACAGAGATTCGATGAGAAGGTCAAAAATAAGAACATGGGGGGCACACTCTCCCAGGAACAGCTGGGAATTTTGTCCGCCTTACAAGGCGTAGCTCAGACCTACACGGTCGGGATCTCAAAGAAGGAGCTGAAACAGCTTTTATTGTGGGTGAGACTTAATTACCCATTTTCAGAGATGCGTCTGTTATTCGAAGTAGGTTTTTGGCAAGAAATTAATAGGCGCTTACATCTCTTAGCCACGAAAAAAGATGAGACAGCCTTAAAATTGCTGTCTCCAGCAAGAATAATGTTAGAAGGCATTTCTGTGCAGTCAAAGCGACTGGAAAGGCAACAAAATGTTGCGGGACCCTCAGGAACAGGGGAAGGAGAGCAAGGCTCTAGGCAGAGATCGGCTCTGGCCCCAGCTAGCCAGGGGGAAAAAGCTCTCGAGGAACAGGAGCAGTGAATAATGTCATTGCCTCCGATTCCAAGACCCAGAAACCCCAAGAAATCCCTAAAACATCCTGAAACCCCAGAGAGCACAGGGGCTTCAGGCTCCGACTCAGAAGTGAGATCGGAAGGGGGGGTCCGAGGGGGAGAAAAGGGGTCAGGGGAAGCGCTTTCTCGCGGCGGGCACGGCGGCTCGGCGGCGGCAGAGCACGGCGGCGCAGCAGCAGTGGTGCAGATTGAGGCGGGGGGCGCGAGTAAGGAGGTAATGGGAGACACGGGTTCTGGTGCGGCTTTCGTAAGCACAACGCCGGGAGCAGCGGCCGCTCTGGCCGGCAGGGTGCCAGAAACGTGTGCGAAGGGCAAGGCTAGCGGAAACCCTGGGGGGGGGGTCACAAACCAGTGCAGGAACATCAGATACGGGCAGCGAGTTGGGGGAAGCTGCACGGCCCCAGAAGGCCGCCATAGAGAGACACAGGAGACACGCGGTTGTGATGTCAGACCCGGAAGTAGGGGCGAGGAGATTGGCTCGGATCGTGGAGCGCGCCCGGGTGCCGGCGGGGGGCGGGCAGCGCACACCGGTGGGAGGAGTGGATACAGCGTCAGAGGAGGAGGAGAGAGAGTCGGGAACAGACCAAGGGGATGAGATTTTGGAGGCGGAACGGGGGGGAGAGAGTGATGTCAGCTGGGGAGAGATGGGGAGCGGCTCCGAAAGTACGCATGCGCGGAGAGCAGAGCGCGGGCGGAGGCGTGTCCAGTCCCCTGTGACGTCTCGGGCGAGGAGGGGCTGTGCTCGGGGTTCCACATCCTGAGGCTCCACCCCCTCTCCAGTCCCAGTGCCTCTAATCCAAACCCTTAGAGTCCAAACCTCTTTCCTTCAAGGGAGAAGTTCTGGTGTCCGAGCCCCATTGTCAGCTGAATCAAAAGCCAGGCACCCCTGGTCTCAAGCAAGTTTGCAGACACGGCAGACGACCAGAAGAGGGGCAGTCGAGTTCATACCGTCATCCGAGCCATGGAGTCCGGTGACAGCGCCACCTCGTGGGGGGATGACAGAAGTACACGACATGCCGGATCTGTTCGGTGGAGCCACAGCACCATCTCGTGGCGAGACTGCAACAATGCAGCGCTTTTTTCCAACAATATATAAAATGAAAAATACTTCTAAGAAGACAATGATAACACAACAAATGGATTATCCTTCAACTTCGGGATTTCGCAAAGATGATGAAAGTTCAGATGAAGCACAGCAACAAGCAGAAGACTTCATACGAATCACAGCATCGTAAGGTGTTCCGGCATGGATGCTGTCAGCAGCGGAAGCAGCAAAAAGCTTCTTGCATTCATTTGATACAGCAAAAAAGAAATATCAACAGGATCCTCAAGTTTCCTTTTTGGATTTAGAAGCGAGGCCGAAAACCTCAAGGCAAAAAATGAGGTACAACGAATCACCGATGACCTCCACAACACCGTTGTTCATGCAAATCCCAATGGAGTCTCAAGAGGAGGAATTTCAACAGCTGGTGAAGACGATGGATTGGAAGCGCATCAGAAAAGCATTGGCAAAAGACAAGCATTTATTTCCGGGTTCAGGAGATTTGACAATGTCGGTGACTAATGATGCCCAAGGACAGAACCCGAGATGGGAAAGGATGGGTCATGAAACACTCAAAGACTTAGGGAAGGCAGCTTAAACTTTTGGGCTGGATTCACAATATTTCAAACAACTATTAAGAGGGACATTCACCACGTATGGCCTTACGCCATATGATATTCGTAGCATTGTGGCAATGATTCTCACTGACACACAGAGTCTCGTCTGGGAAAAAAGGTGGCAAAAGTATCTTTCAGAGTTGCGAAATAGATACCAAGGTGGGCCAAACACGAATCTCATGGAAGTGCAGTTAGCAGGGGATCCTCCAGATGACAACCCAGGGGAACAAGCAGTGCGGCTTCCACGAAGAGTGTTAAGTGACATCAAAGAAGCAGCACGAATGGCAATCATGCAGATTACGCCAACAGGAGCTCCGGATGTTCCGTTCTCTTGCATCAGGCAAGGTCCCGCAGAACCATTCATGTCGTTCATCGATCGACTCACGCAAGCCGTGGATCGACAGGTGACAATTGAAGAAGTGAAGAGGCCTCTCTTGGAGGGCTTAGCTTTCGGCAATGCCAACCCAGATTGTCAATGGGTCATTAGTGCCATGCCAGGACGGCCATCCTTGGCAGAGATGGTGGAGGCATGCAGCAAGGTGGGGACACCTCAGCATGTTGCATCGATTGTGAAGAACGAATTAAGAGAGGAATGGGAAGAACAGATAAAGGGACACTCAGAGAGGCAATCAGAAGACAAGACATTGGAAAAGATGCTAGAAAAAATACTTCATCAACAGAACAAGAACACCAACAAAGTTCTTGCAATGATGCAGAAGAAGAGCAATCCCCCAGGAGGACAGTGTTACAAATGTGGGGAGTTTGGACACATAAGAAAGAATTGTCCACGAACACATACACCAGTGCCAGCACAAAAAGTGGAAAGGCCAATTTGTGCACAGTGCGGAAAAGGAAGACACTCTGTGAAAGAATGTTATTCCCAGACAGACGTGGAAGGAAATCCGTTACCGCATCTGGGAAACGAAAAAATCAGCGCGGGAAATCGCCGGCGCGCTCAGACACAAGTACTGGCGGTGACACAAGAGCAGACAGGGCAATCATCAGTGAGCGACAAGCAGATGCCCTCAGCAAAACCCTCAGTCGATTCCATAGTGACCCAGACCTTCTCCCACCAGGGGCACAGTGTGCATTGGCAGCTTCAAAACTAGTATGCTTTCTAGATGAAAATCATGCAGAGATACCAACGGGTATCCGCAGAGATTCATACAAAAAACAAAATTTCTTGATAGTTGGGCAAGACAAATGCAGTATCCTTGGACTCATTGTTTATCCTACAGTTGTCTCTGCAGACAAAAATACAGAATTGACGGTTCTGGCAAGAGCGCTTCGTCCACCATTGACTGTGACGGAAAATACTGTTGTTGCAAGAGCTTTCGCCTTGCCGCCACACGCAGTTGGAGAAGCCATGTCAATCTTTGACGAAGAAGGGTTCCCTATGAAGGAACATGATGAGGTACATACAACATGGGTGAAGCACATCGGTCGAGACCGACCCACACTCTTGTGCTAATTGACATGTGGAGACAGGATGATAGCAATCAGAGGTATGCTCGACACAGGGGCGGATGTCACAGTAATATCGTACATCTTTTGGCCACGCAATTGGAGCTTGGTCGTGCCCTTGGGTTCTCTCTCAGGCATAGGGGCAGCATCTCTGTGTCTGCAAAGTGAGAATTCCGTCGTTGTCACGGGACCAGGAGACAAGACGGCGATCATTCGTCCTTTTGTCGTCCAAAAGCCGATCACAGTCTGGGGTCGAGATCTTTTGGCACAATGGGGCGCGAAGATCGAAGTGGATTTTTAATAGGGGTCACTGTGGCACTCGCCACATTGAAGTTGACATGGAGAACAAACGATCCAGTTTGGGTGGATCAGTGGCCCCTTGAGCGGAAAAAGTTGAGTGCTTTGAAAAACCTGGTCCAAGAACAATTGCAGAAGGGACACATCAGGCCAACAGACAGCCCTTGGAACTCTCCAGTGTTTGTCATCAAGAAAAAGCTATCAGGCAAATGGAGGTTGTTACATGATCTCAGGAAGATCAACGAAGTCATAGAAGACATGGGACCACTTCAGCTGGGACTTCCATCTGTCTCAATGATTCCCAGAGATTGGCCGCTTGTGGTCATTGACCTCAAGGATTGTTTTTTCAGTATTCCACTCCATCCACATGATGCTCCGAGATTTGCCTTTTCAGTTCCGAGTATCAACAAGGAAACTACTCTGCAGCGGTACCATTGGTTCGTCCTTTCACAAGGACTCAAAAATTCTCCGACGATCTGTCAATGGTACGTAGCACGAGATTTGGCACCAGCGCGGAAGAAATTTCCGAAGGTGAAGATCATTCATTACATGGATGATTTGCTCATTGCAGCGTCAACACAACAGGAGCTGCAAGAAGCTCGTGATTGTGTGATCGCAGAGGTGCAAAAGGAGGTCTGGAAATCAGCATTTCAAAGATTCAGGAGGTTGCGCCTTGGAAATATCTAGGGTGGAAAATTTCAGAGAGAACAATAAAACCTCAGAAAATGGAGATCAGCACTAAGATCAACAATTTGCATGATTTACAACAGCTTTTGGGAGAAATCAACTGGATGAGGCCAGTTTTGGGAATCACAAACAGTGACATTCCAGCGTTGCTCGATCTTTTGAGAGGAGACACAGACATTTGGTCTCCCAGGACACTCACGCAAGAAGCGAAGAAAGAGTTGGAGAAAGTCACAGATGCGATACAGAAAAGGCAGGCACATCGATTTGTTCCAATGTTGCCTTTTCAGTTGGCAGTGCTGAGGAAGAAAACACAGTTCCATGGTTTGATCTTCAATGGGATGAATCACAAAAGGACTCTTTGATAATTATAGAGTGGATTTTTCTACCACACAGGCCCTCAAAGACAATTCTCACTGATTTAGAGATGGCAGAACAAATCATCATAAAGGCGAGAACGAGGTTGCTGACAATGGCAGGAAGAGAATTCTCAGTCATCAGATTACCTCTGAAGCAAGACTATTTCGATTGGGCAATGCAACAATCGAAAGACTTATTAATCGCGTTGTTAGCTTTCCCGGGAATTTGCACAGTCCATTTTCCACAGCATAGAATACTGCAAATAGGTTGCAGAGTGAAACCAAGAAAAAGTGAAAAACCTTTGGACGGGATCATAGTGTTCACTGATGGCTCAGGGAAGACAGACAAATTGGTGATCACGTGGAGAAACTCAACGACAGGGGATTGGGAATCAGACGTGAAGATGGTTCAGGGCTCTCCACAAATTGTTGAGTTGGCAGCTGTTGTCCGAGCATTTCAGTTGTTCAAACAACCCCTCAATCTGGTCACAGATTACGCATATGTTGCAGGTGTGGTCAAAAGATTAGAGGGTTCGCTCTTGAAAGAAGTCAGTAATGAGGTTTTATACTCATATCTAGCGAGCTTGAAAACATTGCTAGAGAGCAGAGAAAGAGAATATTTTATCACGCACATTAGAGCGCACACAACACTTCCGGGGTTTTTAGTGGAAGGGAATGCTCGGGCCGACAGGTTGACAGTGCCCATTTCGCAAACACTGCCGGACATTTTTGAGCAGGCAAGATTAAGTCATGCGTTCTTTCATCAGAATGCACAGGCGCTGATGGAGTCCTTTCGTCTCACAAAGAGTCAGGCGAGGGAGATCATTAGTGCTTGTCTAGACTTTCAGCTTGTGCAGCCACCTTCTTCTACAGGAGCAGTCAATCCGCGGGGACTGCAAAGTCTTCAATTGTGGCAAGCTGATGTCAGAAAGCATCCATCCTTTGGGAGGCTCAAAAATGTTCATGTTTCTGTAGATACATTCTCAGGTGCAGTCTTTGCTTCGGCACATGCAGGGGAAACAGCAGACCATGCCTGTCGACATTTTCTGCAAGCATTCACATCATTAGGTGTGCCTCAGGAGATAAAAACAGACAATGGCCCAACGTATACAGGCAGGGTGCTTGACAAATTCCTGAAAAGATGGGGTGTCAAACATACGTTT
Source organism: Melozone crissalis (assembly GCF_028551555.1). Lineage (NCBI taxonomy): Eukaryota > Metazoa > Chordata > Aves > Passeriformes > Passerellidae > Melozone > Melozone crissalis. The sequence goes on along the minus strand of NW_026535850.1, from coordinate 9,671,725 downwards.
GGTATTCCACATTCGCCCACAGGTCAGGCAATCATTGAAAGAACACATCACACCCTGAAATCCCTTCTGGACAGACAAAGAAGGGGTGAGCCAGAGGCAACACCTCACATGAAATTAAATAAGGCGCTGTATGTGTTGAATTTCCTAAATAGTTCATCCTCAGAACCTAATCCATCAATCGTGAGACATTTTCTAAACAGCACACAGGCAAAGCTAAGGGAAAATCCTTTAGTTTTGATCAGAAACCCAGAGACAGGACAAATATAGAGGGTCCTTTCAAACTAATCACTTGGGGCAAGGGTTTCGCTTGTGTTTCCACAGATCGAGGTCTGAAGTGGGTGTCAGCGCGACACGTGAAGCCATTTTGAACGCGAGAACAGGAGAACGCTGATCCGAGAAACAAAGACGAGTACTCAGACAGAAGTCGAGACTCAGACTGCAAAAGACGACTCAGAAGAGAAATAAAAAGAAACTAAGGACTTTGGGGGTTTTTCCTTTGGGGCCTTGAATGAAAAACATAACAATGATTTCACACAAAAGTGAAGTCATGAGTTTCATGATGCTTATGTGCATCATTCTTTTATTCATTGCAATAAGCAATGGGGCAAATTTACCTATTAATCAACCAAAACAAAATGTATGGGAGGCTTTAGCTCAAGCAGCGAATTTAGATAGTATTTTTCTGACACACTCGAGGCCAGGGAGACCGTTTTCAGCATGCATGGTTGGATTGTCAGTGGACGAATGACCAATTCCGGGGCACTCCGCAGTTAACATCTCGCAGGTCATTAAAGATCCTGTGAAGGAGTGGTGTGCTTGGACCCATCTACTTCCTGTGGCTTCTACAGAACCTCAAGAACTGGAGATTTTTGGGTCCATGACAATGGAACTCTGCATGCAGTTTGAAACTCCGAATATCACAAAAGCAAAAACTATCGATGTGACTCCCAATCATGAATTCTATAAAAATGCATCAGCATGGTGCAAATGCACAGAGAAAATTGCCAGAGGATCGATCCAAGTCCCAGTGCAATTGCCACAGGGTTTGTTTCTAATTTGCGGGGACAGAATTTGGCACGGCATTCCTCCTAATGCCACAGGAGGTCCATGCAGCATTGGGAAAATTTCAATGTTATCGCCTGATTTGAAATCGCTAAGAGAGAAAAAGCGCAAAGAAAAAAGATCAATACAACATTATGCGGCAGACTGCAATGACGAAATATTTACTTGGGACAAGGCAGCGAGAGTTGCTACAGCAATCTTCTCACCTCAAGCAGCATCAGGGGTGGCCTTGACTCAAATAGACCCCATGGGTTGTTGGTTGAGCAACCATGCTCAGTCTGTGTCTGTCGCATTGAGTGACATGTTAAAAGACATCAGTGGTGTAAGACAGGCGACTCTTCAAAACAGAGTGGCGATCGATTATCTATTGCTCGCTCATGGACATGGGTGCGAAGAATTTGAAGGGATGTGCTGCATGAATCTCTCAGACCATTCAAGATCAATTCATGAAAGTATTCAGAAAATAAAGGACAGCATAAATAAACTTGGCGAGATCACAGGATCATGTATCGATGATCTGGTAGAATTCTTTGACATCTCTCCCATATGGAGAGGAATTTTAAAGATAGCATTCTATGTCTTAATAATTCTCTTAGTCCTCATACTTGTTGTCCCGTGCATCTTTGCATGTCTAAGACGTGTCATGAGTCAGGTAGCAAAAGAAGTCTTTTTAGTGCAAACAGAAGGGGGAGATGTGGGATCTCAGCACAGCAGTCCTGATGTGCAGAGTCACCGAGATAACCCTTGGGGGGCTCGGAGGTCCTGGAATTTTGCCAGAAGTGTCTGGTGGCTGGACTTTGATCCTGCACAGGAGACGACACCTGTATGAGGATGGGAGGATCACACGGGGATAAATGGTGAAGGGATAGGTTAATTATAGTGTGAAACACATGTTTTAGAATTTCGGTACAGGGGGGTCTAGAGAAACAAGACGGAGGAATTAGGGCGTGTCCTGTCCTTCTTCTTCTTCTTCTTGGCCTCCATCTTCTGTGGTGGTGGTGGCACTTTGGGATTGGTTCTTACTAAAAGTGCACTTGTCAATAAGGGTGAAAGGTATTGGGGAAAATAGGTAAATATCTTATACGTAGTTTTGGGTATAAAGATAAGTGACCGCGCCCCAAGGGCTCTCAGTGTGCTCATGGCTGACGTGCTGTGCGGACCTCTGTCGGGCCGAGAGAAAATCTTGTCGATAAAAACTAATAAACACTGAAGACCGAGAAAAAACCTGAAGACTCTTTTCGTCCTTTGGAGCGCGGGCTGTCCCAAGGCCATCCCGAGCCTTTCCTGGCCATCAAAAACAGCCGAGGACGGGACACTCTATTACTTCTACACAGTTTTGTTCTAATGGGCCTTCTTCAGTTGTGATACCTAGGAACAAAGCTGGATTCAAAAGGTTAGTTGTTTTTAGTGTGAGATCATCCTGCTCAGTCAGGACTACCTGGAATTTCATCATCCTGCTGGGAGATAGCCAATGGCCCCCCTTTTGTTCTAAGACAGTGGTTACCATGTGCGGTACATAGACATCTATGTGCCTTCCCATAGTAAGTTTCCTGGCTTCTTGTATCAGGATCACAGTAGCTGCGACTGCCCGCAGACATGGGGGCCACTCAGCACTTATGTTGTCGAGTTGTTTGGAAAAGTAGCCCACCGGCCTTTTCCAGCTTCCCAGACGTTGGGTCAGGACTCCTAGTGCTAGGCGCAGCCTTTCATGTACAAACAGCTGAAAATCTTTAGACAGATAGGTAACCCTAGTGCTGGAGCAGTTGTCAGTGCTTCCTTTAATTTTAGGAAGGCTTCTTTCTGTGGTTTGCCCCAGGTGAATGGCTACGTCTTCTGAGCTTCATACAGGGGTTTCGCAATCAGTCCATAGTCCATGATCCACAAGCGACACCATCCTGCCATCCTGAGGAAGACTCGCAGCTCATGTAAATTCTGGGGCTCTGGAATAGCACAAATCGCTTGGATACGATTAGTACCTAGTTTTCGTTGCCCTTGTGAAATTTCACATCCCAGGTAAATCACAGTCTGTTGTGCAATTTGTGCCTTTCCTCTGGATACTTTATAGCCTCCTATCCCCAGTGAATTTTAAATCTCAATGGTTACCTTTATACAGGTTGCTCTTTCTTCTGTAGCTATTAGTATATCATCAACATACTGCAACAATAAGTATTGGTCTCTTGGTACTTGCCCATTTTCGGTCCAAATCTCCAGTTCCTTTGCCAGTTGGTTTCCGAATAGGATGGGACTGTTCTTGTACCCTTGTGGTAGTCATGTCCAGGTGAGGTGGGTCTTTTCTTCCATTCCCTGGGTTTTCCCACTCAAAGGCAAACAGTTTCCTACTTTCTTTGTCAAGGGGGATGCAGAAAAAGGCATCTTTTAAATCAATTACGGTAAACCATTTATATACCTCCTTTATGGATGTTAGCAATGTATAAGGATTTGTTGCCACTGGATAAATGTCCTTTGTTATTTTATTTATTGCTCTCAAATCCTGCACTAATCTATATTCACCATTTGGCTTCTTTACTGGAAATATTGGTGTATTAAATTCGGATTCACATTCTTCTAAAATTCGGTATTTCAAGAATTTCTCAATAATCTTTACTATTCCTTGCCGTGCTTCTGGTTTTGTGGGATATTGTTTGACTTGTACAGCCCTTGCCCCTTCTTTTAACTCTACATGCACTGGTTGGGCCAATTTAGACTTCCCTCGTATATCTGTCTCCCATACAGAGGGAATCACTGCATCTTCTACCTCCCTAGGGATAGAGGAGACAGGTTTTTCTTTGATCATTAATATCTGTCCCGTCTTTGATTCATGTATTTTCATTATAAGCTCTGCATTTTCAAAGGTTATTACCACATCAAGTTTTGCTAGCAAATCTCTCCCTAAAAGTGGAATTGGACACTCAGGTACATATAAAAATTCGTGTGTTATAATCTTGTTTCCAAAACACAAATCTAGGGGTTGCAGGAAAGGCCGTTTTTCCTCTTTCCCTGTAGCGCTGATGATTGTCATTTCCTTGTCCCCAATTTGTCCTTGCAAATCATTCAATACAGAAAAAGTAGCTCCCGTATCTATTAGAAATCTGACCTCTTTATGCCCTAACTGTATATTTACAACAGGTTCCTTAACTTGTTCTACTGGTTCTACATCTAGTCAGCTGGTATACTCCCCCAGGACCATCTCCTTGGTAGCCTGCTGGAACTGATTGCCCTGGTCAAACTGGTTATTCAAACTTGGACAATTTCGCTTCCAATGCCCCTTCTGCTTACAATATGCACACTGATTCAGGCTTAACCCTTGGGTAACTGGTCTCCTACCCCGACCATTCCTGTTACGCCCCCTGAAATTTGGGTTCCCTCTCACCTGTATTACTGCCAAAAGATTCTGCTGCTGCCTTTTACTAGCTTCTTTTTCCCGATTGTTATATACCTTTCAAGCGACCTCGAGTAACTTATCCAAATTCCTTAATTCTTCCCCTTCTAATTTTTGCACTTTTCTACAAATGTCATCCTGTGATTGACCCAAGAATATGAGAGCGAGCTGAACCTTTGCTTGCTCTGTATCCATTTGAAGGTCTGTATATTTCCTTGCTACCTCTTTAAGCCTCTCCAAAAACAGAGTGGGAGATTCCTTCTTTTCCTGTCAAACCTCATATAGTTTGGACCAATTTATAGTTTTGGGCACAGCGTTCTGAACTCCTATTTGGATCCACTCTTGATATTTCCGTAATCTCCTCATATCGCACAATAAATTAGGGTCCCAATTTGGATCCTCAATTGGGAAATTCGCATCTAAATTCCTTGTTACTAGTCCATTTCTAATATCCTCCCTTGCCCTCTCTTTGGCAGCCTTAAGTACCATTTCTTTTTCAGTAGAATCCATCAGAGTATTTAATATTACTTGTATGTCATCCCAGTCAGGATTTTGAGTTTTCATAACCATTTTTACCACGCGTGCCACTTTATCAGGATTTTCTCTATAAGTTCCGGCTGACTGTTTCCAAATGACTAAGTCTGCCGGGGAAAAAGGCACTTTTACAAATACTGGCCCTTCCACTCCGACACCTTGTCGCAAGGGGGCAATCACAGTCCGTTTTTGTTTCCTTATGCCATCTCTATGCACAAATGGAGCAAGCTTTGCCCGACCCCGGGTTCTATGGGCTATTGGGATCACTGATTCATTACCATTGCTATCTTTTTCACTCGCATACCTCTTTCCCCTTTCTATCACAGTTAAGTTTTGCTCATCTTCCGAGGAAGAGGGATCGGGTGATGATAGGAGAGGAGGATAAAGAGGGAAAGGTGTACTAGATGAGACAGGTTCAGAGATTGGTGGGTGAGGAGCAGGTAGTGGGATAGGGACAGATGAAACAGGTGGGATAGGGTTAGGTTCTCTTGTTCCTATTGGACCTACTTGTAAATCAATATCTGTGTAATTTTCCCTACTCAAGCTTTCTCTTAATGCCAAGTGTTCTAAACAACGTTCCTCACAAACCCCACACTTTGCAGATGTTTTAACCACTATTAATCCACATTGATCCTGCCATTCTGGCTTTCCCCGTAAGTAGAAAAACAGATCAACATATGGGACTTCATCCCATTTTCCTTCTTGTTTACAAAATGACATTAACTGCGAAATAGTGTTATATTGCAGAGTACCATATTTTGGCCATTTTTCACCGTTCTCCAAGGCATATTCTGGCCACCATGAATTACAATAATCAATCAACTTAATTTTACGTAATCCTTCCCCAAAGTTACCGTGTTTCCAATGTGCTAATAAGCACCCCAAAGGAGAATTTTGAGGGATAGGGGTATTACTGCCCAAAATACCTTTAAGTTTCTCCATTTCAAAAATACCACAAATGCCAAACCCGCAACACTTCCGCGATTGTCTTACGGAACGGTGCCTAGGCTTACACCAACAGGAATTCCTTTAGCCCAACCAAGCGTAGCTTTCGCTGCGTCTTATTGGCAGGCATCCAAACCAAAGTAAAAAGCCCCTTACCTTTCTCCCGGGGACATTTGTGAGCGGCGAAAGTGGTCACGGCCGATGGGCTCCCCGTGAATCCCTCGGTGCCGGCTGGAGCGTGATTGAGTCGCGAACTCGCTCAGCAGCATTCACAAGGGTCCATCTGGGTCGCCAAAATGTTAGCATTCAAAAACACATCATCACGGAGCGATTCTATGCGGTGCTTTTTATTAAGAGCTCTGGGAATCAGGGTATATTCAACCCAAATCTGACTCTGACCATACATCCGAAATGATCATGTTTTATACTCTATCGTTACATAACTTTCATGTTAATTATTAAACTTATATTGTTCTATTGTATACATAAATTTAGCCCCCCTCTGAATTTCCAACATAGTTTCTCACTATTCTTCTTATGGTTATATAATAATTACATTTAATTACTAAACAATCATCACATCTAACAATTATATAATTTATCATACTGCTTACGCAGGTGCAGTTGATCTGGGAAAGCACAAAGCCTAACATTTTAGATTCTATCTTTAACTTTTTCCAGGGTTCCACTATCAAAGGGATGCCTTTAGGTGAGCTTTGCATCTTCCACTGCTTTGGAGCAGAGCCAGGAAGATTCAAATAGATAGACAGATAGACAGATTTCACTTTTATAATCTCTCTTTACTGTACTGTGGTATTTACATTCTTTGAACACAGAGAGATATAATTCTCTCTCCTAGGTTTTTTTTTAAGGGAAGGTAGTGAGAAACTTAGAGAAGAAGAGAAAACAATTATTATCTCTACTAGCTGTTCTTGTTGTTTAGTATATGTAGAATGTGTTATAGTGATTGTTTACTGAAAGTGATTTGTTAATTGGATTTTAGTGATAGTTGTTTAGCTTGATTAGCTAATTAGATAAAAGCTGTGTCGTGACTGTCTGGAGACAGTCACGAGTTTTTCTTTAGTAGCTTTATAGTATAGCATCTCTTTAGTCTAGTTTTAATATAGTACTAGTGTAATATAGCTTAAGAAAGCATTTGTTTAACCTTCTAAATCATAGAGCCAAAGCACATTATTTGCCACGTGGGGGTCACCCTGAATCAATACTGTCCTTTCTGTCGCTACACACATCAGCACTCGGTAGCAGTGCCCCGATCAGCAGCCATCCTGAACTTGCTCTCCTGTTGCTTCAGTAACCCACACTCTTGGGCAATCTGGAGCGTGTGGGTCCTTATGGAATGCAACCAGACCCAGAGCATTGCACTGGGAACTGCATTCTTTGTGCATCTGTGCTCGGGCAAGTTCTTCTCTTGGACTCGACCACACTGATGGTGCTGAAGTAGCTGGAATCAGAAATGCAGCCCAGCCCCTCCAGCTCCTCTAATCTCTGAGCACCAGCTGGAATGCAAGGGCATTGATTTCCTGCTCAATTCCCAAACACAACACTTTGTGTTATGGGCTGTCCCTGGGCTGCCAAAAGACACGGGAGCCATTACCCCGAAAGTGATGTGTTTCTGCCAGTGCTGGAAAAGGGCAGGAAAGATTGAGAAAAAGCTCCCTTGCTCCCTGGAGAAGGAGAAATTACACAAGGCTTCTCCTTCGAGCAAACAAACAAACAAACAAATAAACAAAATATGAAAGTGTTACCCACTCCAGTGTCTAAAGCACTTGGATGCAGTGAAGGGATGTTTGGCAGGGAAACAGCCCTTGTGCTGAGCATTGGCTCTATGGATCTAAGGCAGGGATCTATGGAAGTCTGCCTGAAGGTCCCTCAAGAGCCCCCATTGTCCCAGGCTAAAGCTCCCTCAGCACCTCCTCACTGGCCTTGTGCTGCACCCCTTGCCCAGCTCCCCTGTCCTTCTGTGCACACGCTGTAGCCCCTCCATGACTTTCTGCTTCCCAGGGCCCACAGCTGCACACAGCACTCCAGCTGTGGCCACAGCGCTGCCCAGCACAGGGCCACGCTCACTGCCCTGCTCCTGCTGCCCCACTGCTGCTGGCGCAGGCCACCGTGCCCTTGGCCTTCTTGGCTCCCTGGCCACACGCTGCCTCATCTTCAGCTGCTCAAGGCTGCCAGCCCTGCGTCCTTTTGGCCCATGCAGCTCCCCAGCCACAAAGGTGCCCATTTCACTTCACATCCAGCAGGCATCATTGCAAGATGGCCTTCCTGTTCTATAACCACATCTTCTAAGTAGATATCATTAAGTTTGATAGGAAGAGGATTCTAAGTCACTCTGTTTAAATTAAAATGATCTAATTCAGCTGTACAGGAAATTGCTCTTAATTAAATTTTTCCTATCTGCTGTCAGCAAGCATCGTTCTCCTTTCAAAACTATGTTTTTAGTTCTTCAAACTCTGAGAAGGAAATTTAAAAATATCTATAGCTGCATTTGTTACTTTTGTTTCAGGCATGGAAATGGATTTTCTTTCAGCCTTCCTAGCTGGCCCTCTACAATCTACTGCTACTGGCCAAGCTCTCAGCTTGCTCTACAATTCTTAAAAACCAGGAACATGAAATGTTCCTTTCTCACTCACCTCAGGATCTTCAGCACTGCTGAATACACACTTCAGGTGACCTATAGTGGGAAGGGAAAATGAACCAGATGCTGTCAGAAAACTTCCTGAGCTGTTGAATCCCACAGAACAAGTCAACCCAAACAGAGATGACTTCCCGTTTCACAACACCCCTCCAGGAGACACATTTCATTCACACAGTCAGCAAGAGATCAGGACAATATTCTTGGCTGTGCCTACGCTTCAGCCTGTTTAGCCAGTAAATGAATACAAATATGATCAAGAAAATGCAAATTGTTCTTTAACTCTCAATGCTCCTGTTCTACCAAACACATAAAACAGCTTCTGAAATCCTCTCCTTCTGGTACTCTTTTTTTTTTTCAATGAGTTACATGCACTAATTCTCATTAACTTGCGGGAAACAGTTGCCCAGAAAAGCTTCCCAAAATTCCCCTGAGCTGTGGCAGTTCTGTTGTGGAAGAGCACAGCAGCACCTCTAGGGTTCAGGAGCAGACACTCACTTCTTAGGAGTTTGCATTTCCTTTCAAAGGGAATCACTATTTTAGCACTCAGTCAAGGGTCAAAACAGACAATCAAATCCTTTCATTACAAAATTTAGATTAAAAGAAGCTTTCCCTGAGTTCTGGGGAGAACTACAAAGTCCTTAGAAGGCCTTCTGAGAAGGCGTCCCAGTCTGCATTTGGGAAGTTGTCCTGCTTGTCCCAGCAAACTGAGGAAATGACAGACTCTGCTGCCACAGACTCTCCCATGGAGGGAACGGAAGCCCTGCAAGTTCCCCTGCAAATGCTGCCCCTGTGGCTACAGACACCCCCTTTTTAGCTGAACCTCTTGACAGGAGCTTTACCAAACCAGTGGCATCCTAATGCTCTTTCTCTTTCAAAATCAGAAACTCAGCCACGAAGAAAGAGCAGGAAGACGTGCAAGAGCCAGGTTAGGTTACACCCTAACCTAAGTAGAACGGAAACCTCCACTTACGGGTAAAGTGTGTCACGTAATACATGGAGAAAGAAATGCCATACACAGCAAAAGTTGCCCTGGCCAGATGGTGAAACATTGTCCTTTTTGAAAGTTAGGTAAATATAGAAAAAACAAGGCTCTTGTCAGTGGGCAGCTACCCACTGACAAATTCCCCAACCAGGAGGGTTCTCCTGATGTGAGCAAGGCCTAGGGCTGCTCTGACACTCAGGCCTTCCGTGCACCAAGGCAACCTTCTGATGTCACTACGACAGGGTGGCAACCATGCCCTGACCTCACAAAGCAAACGCTCCACGTTGGTCTGTGAATTTATGCACAGCAATAACCAACCTCCCCTACAGCAAACACAAAAGAGCCTGGGAAGTTCTTCTCTGTCACAAAGCAGCACAAATTCCCTTAATGGGCAAAACCCTGTTGTTCAGGGGATCCAAGAGGAACTCCAAGAGTGCCTCAAGTACCTACAGCCTCTACCTCAGCTGAGCACTCAGATGGGACACAAGCAAAGGAAACCAGACCAAGACAATGGCACACAGCATTGCACATGTGAAAAATGACTCTCACTTTTTAAAATTTAAAGGTTTATTAAACCTTAACAAAGGACTACAAAGGGAAAAATTGCAGCATTGGGAGTCTCTGTGACTAGCAGCCATGTGCTCATCTACAAAAAGGATGCTCTGCCTTTTATACCCTTAGCCCCTCAAAAAGTTTTGTCAGTCAACTCTTTCTCTGCTGTCCATTGGTGGAGATTACTTTCTTGCATCTTGACTGGAGGTCAGGTGTTGTTACACCCTGCCTGCTGGTCACAAGCCAGCCCTCCCCAAATGCCCTGACTACCAAGGTTATTACAAGAAGGATGGGAAAGAGGACTATGGGAGGATATATTACAATACCATCACTACACATTTGAACATCCACATAACATCTACTTCTTAATTGTCAGAGCCAACCATTGCATTACTTGTCTAGAATACACAGAACCAGGAGAGAAGCCACTGTTGGCATCACAGCTGAAATGCTTCCTAACAAATCTCCCCACATATTTGCACCTTTACTGGACATGCCCAGGGCTCCGGTGTGTGTACATCTCTGCCTTTCTTCCCCTTTGGCAGCAGTGGAACTGGCAGCATCTGCCCGCCAGCAGCAGCTGCTCCAAGCTGGGAACGCCACTGGCGGTTCTGATTTCCAGAGGCTTCTGTGCGCCAGAGGAAGCCAAGGCAGGAGCGGGTTGAACAGTGCTGGCGCTGCTGCTGCTCTGTGCCAGAGAGCCCCGGCTGGGCAGGGCACAGTGCCCACTGTGCTGCGGGCTCCTTCTGCTGCCACAGCTGGGCACACCTGGAAACAAGGCATGACAACTTGTGGGGAAGCCAAGGGGTTTCTGGGGCTGCACTGCTCTGCACACACCCAGGACACTGCAGCACAGAATTTTAACCCTCAAACAGGTAAACCAAAGGGAAAGAGCTGTAAAAGATTTCATTTTGACCATTCTTACCTGCTCAACAGAAGTCTTCAAAATGAACGTTACCAAGCAGGGCCCGATCCCTGCTGCCAGATCAGGGTTAGAAGAGAGGCAATCCTTGATCTCAGCACTAGGTGTGTGGGGAATCACTTCCCTAATACATGCACACCCAACAATCTCACTTACTAGTTTGTATCCATTCAATACTTTGCTGAAACTCACAGGCTAAATATTCCCCCAAATTATTTAATTTACTGATTGATACTTATTGACTTATTGATACTTAAATTACTTCTCCAAACTTACTGACATGAGAATAGGAGTGTCCTTTAAGTCCCTGCTGGTCATTGTCACAGGTTCAGGAGGAGACCCATGCACAAAATAACCCAGGACAAAACTGGGCTTGCAAAGGAAATTCATTCTATTTGTTGAAGTGGCAAATAATACATACCAAGCCCTGGAGTCCTAAAAATCCGCTGAGCAGAAGGAGATGGATAGTGGTGCTCAGCAGCAGGGGCAGGTAGGCAGTGCACTTTCAGGACATCTCCTGGATCAAAACGCTGTGCATCTCATCTTTCTCACCCTTCTAGCTCAGAACCAGGCCTTGCATCTCCTGCTTAGGAGTGGAATTTCCCAGTTACAGCACCGGCTCACACATGGCTGGCATGTGAGATGAGGCCAATGAATCAAGGATTTAAAAGAACTGGAAGAGTTAAAATTTTAGCAAGATTTAGTTAGGGGGAAAGAGTATAGCAAGAAGAGTAGAAATATTAAGGAATAGTTAATTTTTAGCAGATAAGGTAGTTAAGGTTAGGGTAATATATCACTTGCCTGTCTTTACTAGGTTTAAAGAAGCGGGATGGGATGCAGATTTCTTTGTGACAAAGAAGAGGACCGTAGCCTGCATCTGGGCCCCGAAACTTCAGCTATAGCCAAGGGGTGCGAAAGCCTGCCAACAGGTCATAAGGAAAGAGGTCAAATTGAGGAAGACGTCTTGGCCTTCATCTGAAGGAGACCATTCCCCACTTTAAAACCCACCCACCCACGTGATGTGAAAAATTCTGCAAATGTGAAGGAACTTTGGACTCAATTATAACACATTTTAATACAGAGGAGGTAGGTGGGGTACCTAATGAATATGAATTACTCGTTTTGCGAAATTATATGAATATGTAAGACTTTTTTAGATAAGTAGAGCAGCAGTGATTCTTCACACATGTCTTTAGGAGACAACTCCTCGTGTGCCTGGCGCTGTAATAAACATACCACCTTCTACCTTTAACTGTGGTGAGTTCTATTCCACACCTCATTTGGTGACCGTGGCAGGAACGCTTCTCTGCTCCAGCGAGAACAACCGGGCTCTGGACGTCTCTGGATGCTGCCAGGACATTCCTTTCCTGGAGGCACCTCCGCTCTCGTCTGTTCCTCGTGGGGGACAGTCAAGACTGCTGGGACTGTGGAGAAAGGGAATGTTTAACTCTGTATAAAGTAACCCGTAAGGCGTACGCAGGGGAAGGGCTGTTCATAAGTCACACAGAGATGTCCTGTGCACAACGTACACCTGTACAGTTTGGGTTTGGGTCTGGCTGCTGGCAGAAAGGATTTGCTGTGTCAATAAGGACCTGCTAGCAATTCTGGGGGTGAATTGAGCAAATCCTGTTTTATTGCTGCTATTTTTCCTGTGTGTTGTATTTGTGGTTGTGTTTTCAGTGTGTGAATGTTTGAGGAAGATGATGTGGGTGGATGCTGATGTGGTGGATGGTGTGTGTTGTGTTGAGCAAAGCTAGCACTCTGTCCCCTCATAAAGAGATACTCCTTTCCTGGTGAGCCTCTGTGTGTGGACTTTCTAATTGCAGGGGTTGGTGTTCCCTGTGACACCTGGTTCTTGGGTATACAGGGGGATTGAGTGGTTTTTCTCCCACATTGTGGTCATTTGGGACTGCACGGTTGTGTTTGGGGAGATTTTATGATTTTGCTTTCAACAACTGCAGCAGTTATGCAGAAAACTACAGTGTGGTGATGTATTATGTTGAACTATGGTAGTTTCTTTTTTACCACCCCTCCACCCTGAGGGTTTAAAATCTCCTGCCACAAGGTGGACGCTCTCTTTCTTCCCCTGGACATCCTCTGTCCTCTCCTGGACACTCCCATTCTCTCCTGGAGTTGTTCTCCATTAAAGCTGTGGGACTTTGGTCCCAGGAAGAGAGAGCACCTCTCGTCTTTTGCTTTTGTCCTTGTCAGTGTCACTGGGCCCAGAGCTCGCCAAACTGATCCCCCATGAGGTGAAAACTGACAAATGGCCCCACATACACAGCTCAAAAATTGGCCACATTTTTGATGGACTGGAGCGTTTGCCACACTTTTGGAATTCCCTATTCTCACACAGGTCAGGCAATTGTTGAAAGGACGCACCACACTCTAAAACCCATTCAAGATCAACAAAAGGGGGAGCGGCCCAAGCAACACCTCAGATGAGGTTGAGCAAAGCTTTATATGTCTTTATGTTTTGAATAGCTCATTTGCAGAACCTAATCCTCCAATTTTTAGGCACTTTTCAAACAGCACACAGGCAAAATTGAAAGAAAATCCTTCCGTTTTGATTAGAAACCTTGAGTTAGGACAAATTGAAGGACTATTTGCACTAATCATTTGGGGCAAAGAGTATGCTTGCATTTGCACAGGTGCTAGACCTAAGTGGGTCCCCGCGAAGGACGTGAAACCGTCTCATACACAAGAGCTCACCGACAATTCCACCAGCAGGGAAATGAGCACGCAGACATGAGCCGCACAGAGAAGCTATGATGCATGCCAGACATTCCCTGTTCAACCTGTGAAAGCTACAAATCTTGAGTTTGATGTTGATTTTTGGACTGTGAAAATGGTTTGGATCATAGAGCTCTTTCAGCAAAAGTGTGATGTCCATTGTCAGCAGTTTCACCCTTAAGGGGCACTGGGGTAGTACAATTGCACCACAAACTGCAGTATCTGTCCTCAGGATATGGGGAGAAACATTTAACTGAGGATCTCCCTGGTACTGAAACTCAGCACAAAATTCCATTGCCAATGAACCAAGAATTCCAATTCTTGAGGTTCAGAAGGTGCTTTAAGAAGATCAGGGGCCCAGTGATGCCAGCTGGTTATGGGATTGGTCTCGTTGGCAGCCTCACACCAATATTTGTCACGATTGGGTATTGGCTACTCCTTGGCTGGCACAGGCACACTGACCAAATGGGTTACAAAGGATTTGTCTGGGCTCAAATTGGTCAAACATATGGTGTCTGAGCCTATAGCCAAGTCTAAAGGCTAAAGCAAGGCAACATTCATTACTGGTTGATCTACAGTTGATCTACAGGCATATATGCATGCCAAAGCAAGCAAGCAAAACCAACAAGCGCCAGTATATCATTTGATCAAGCTCCATGTTCCTGTTCAGCTGCTTTTTGGCAAAAGCTTCCCCATCTATTTCAGTTCTCAAGCAAATCTTTTTAGCACGTGTTCAGGGCATTGAAACCATTATACCGATTGGGGTGTTGGCTGAAGAAAGAAGACAGTGCTACTTCCATTGCAATTAGTGACATGATGACTGATGTTAGTGCTGTCAGACATGCAACCTTACAGAACAGAGCAGCAATTGATTTTTCTTTACAGGCACATGGACATGGTTGTGAGCAATTTGAAGGACTGTGTTGCATGAACCTGTCTGATCACTCTGAATCCATCCACAAAAGCATACAGAAGCTGAAAGATTTGACAGCTCCAACTAAAGAAGATGGTGGGTGATGGTTAGATTATTTGTTCCAAGGATGAAGCTTTGCACCTTGGCTAAGAGAACTTTGTAGAATAGGTCTCTATGTATTGGGTGTTTTGGTAGTGATAGTAATAGTAATACCTTGCATACGTTGGTGTGTGCGACAAATGATGGACAAAACTATCTAACAAGTTTTAATCACAAAAGAGATAGAGGTAGGAAATGGATTCACAGAGTGTTCTTGAAATCTCACAGAGATGGTCAATGAAGGTATAGACATGGAGGAATATTTTGAATTAAGACCTTGGAACAGACAAGACTTTTGTGGAACAATGACTTATGATTGCTATCAGACATGACTCATGCCCTTTGAACTGACTGGACTTCCACAGCATTGAAATTGCTGTGTTGGAATATAGCTAAGCTTAATGCGAGCAAAAAGGATGCTTTAAGCAAGTAATAAGCAGGTATAGTATAGTAAAGCTATGAAATGCAAAGTAGTTAATAAACAACATGGTTACAAAGGTTTCTTTTTAGTTGTACCGAGAGAGGGAATTGTGGGAATCCTTCAAATCAAAGGGTTTTGGGAAAGCTGCAAAAGGCAGGCCTCAGAGACAGCAGAACTGCAATTAGAGCTAAGCAGCAGCCATGAGATAGGTCAGCAGAAAAGTTACATAAGAAGTAGAAGAGTAAGGGCAAATAGAACAATGGTCTGTGTATTAATGCTTGGCTAGAATAACTCCCTAAGCTTCAACAAAGTATCTCTACCAAGATATTAGAACTTCTAAGCTTAATAATGGAGCTCTGTGCATTGCCTTTTAAGGCTTACAAGTAGGTATTGTATTCAAAATAAGCAAGCATTGTTTTAACCAAAGGTACGTGTGCTTATAGTGGTTGGATAGAACTACTATCAATATACTTCTGCTTTGGGAGATTGGTCAAAAACTTTTCAAGTAAGTTGTACCATTAAGTTCTTTGTCTGCTGCCAGAGATGTGAGCTGCTGGCATCTTCCCATAGTCATAACCATGTAATGAGACTGATGCTAGAAAACAAACAGCTCGAGGCAGTTCCTCAGCAGTCCCATCCTGTTTGTGATTTGTACATAGACCCCCTGCTGGCAATAATATATAGATCCTTAATTGCATCTATGATAAATTAATAAGTATTATTTCATTCATTTTGATATCTTTTCATTTCATATAGATTTATATAGATTTGTTTTCTTCCTCCAGCTTGGGAGTATGAAGATTTACAACAGTGCAAAACCATCTGCTCACACAGCAGTCAGCTCCCAGGTGTGTGCATGCACCCACCCACTGTGCTTGCTTTTCTCAGCATCTCGGGGCTGCTGTTTGCACAGAATTGGGATGAATTTACCTCAACAGAGCCACGAGTGGGGTGTCCAGCTTGTCATGAACACTCATGTGGCAACGGACAACACAGAGCTCTCAAATCGCATTATCACAGATCATTTCATTCCTGCTGGGCACTGCAGAACTCTAAAAAAGACACAGAAGAGGGGTGGAAAACATTGGCATCATGCTACTGCTGGTATCCTCCTGGAGGAAAATCTGTTGGGTTTCTTAAGGTGGTAGCTTTACAAAACCTAGGAAAACTGCTGAGCACTGGTAGCCTAATTGTGAATGGTTTCCTTGACTTGGTAAAGGCTGGGGTATTAACAATGGACTCCGTCCTTGGTTCAAATCACCTGCCCTCACCTGCAGACAAAAGCATCACTACCAGCAGCAGCTACATCAGTCAGTTTTCTCAAAAAGCTGTGTTAAATTTGGGAGAAGAAAGAAAAACACATCAGACACTGTGGATTATTGACAAGACTCTGAGGAACAGTTCCAAAACAAAGGGCAGCAGCTTCTCTCTGGGGCACTCCTTGTACTCCAAGGCAGCCGGGCTGCCCTGGCTGCCCAGGACCCTGTGCCCCGCGGGCTCTGCAGAGCTGCACAGCGGGGAGGCAGCTTTGGGCACCTCAGCCCCTGGGCAGGAGGGGCTGTTTGCTCTGCAAGGCTGCCTGTGGGCAAAAGCAGGGTGCTGGCCTTCTGCTCTTGGCCCCAGCCTGGCCTTGCAGGGCTAATGATGTTCCCTGTCTGAAATGTGCTAAAGACAGACTTGTTTGTTTCCAGCTCTGCACAGGTGTGATTTGCAGCACAAAATACTGAAGGACTAAGGCCTGAACAACAGACCCTGACTGAAGCCTCAACAAGAGGACCTGAGCCAAAGCTGCCCTCTAGATCACCTTCCCAACCCAATGTTCTATGTATCTGCTCCTTAACCAAGTGTTATTATCAAAAGGATTGTTGCATCCATTCACTGGTGAAACACGTCTTCACCTTTCTGCATGAGGAAAATGGACCAGGCCTTGGTTCCTCCTTGAGCCCTGGCCAGGCTGGGGGAGAAAAACAAGAGGAGAATGACACCAGCTGTGCCCCCAGCAGAAGCTCTGGCACATTGCTCATCCAGCACGGTCAGAGCCGGGCTACTCTCACAGCGCACTCAGAAGCCTCGTGGCCACCAAAGGTGGAGGCACTGCAGGATTTCCCGGTTCCCGGCCGTGGCTCTGCAGGGCTGGGCTGGGACAGCTTCCCCCAGCTGATGTGCAGCTCTGGATGAAGGGGAAACCATTGGGCTACCTGGTGATGGATCTTCCTTAATCACCAGAGGCACCCTTTTGTAATAATGCTGAGGTGCATTGCTTAGCTTATCCTTTCCTGACTCTTTTTTGCACTTTTGCATCACAGTAAATTACACTATTCCTTCAGCTGGTTGTCTGTGTCTGCATCTCCGACCCTCCCCATCATCAAAACAAACACACAGCCAGTTTAGCACGAGACCTGCCTCTCTGCCACCCTATCTCTTGGCAAACACTCCTGATGGCCATCTGCACAAATGAAATTCCCACTTTGTAACTTCCTTTTCTGCAGGCAGGTGAGAAAAGGAGCCACTCCCAGTTCTGGACACCTCCAGAAACCAGCTGCTTTCAGCAGTCACAACCCTGAAATATCAACCTCCTTCCTTAACCTGCCACGGGGAGCTCCCACCTTTTGTCCAAGGATACCCACAGAAGTGTTGGAGAAGGGAGCAATTTGAAACACAACTGCTTCAGAGTTTAAACCTGCCTTTATCAAATGAGCACACACCAACCTGTCCCAAAGGGAAAGCAGGCAGGAATGAGAAGCTCCTCTCCCACAATAGCAAACTCTGTGCTTCCTTCTGTTCCAGCTGGAGAGTGGAAGCCATGGGCTGCACCTCACTTTGGGAAGGAGCCCTGGGAATTGGCCTGATCTGGGAGGGCAGCAAAAGGAATTCCCCAAAAAATAGGAAAAGATTCTCTGGAAGGAATAGATGATGACAACATTTCCGCAGAAAAGCAAAAAAAAGAATAATTGAAGCATTTCAAGAAGTGCCCAGACTGAAATTTGTTTGCCAATACACCAACCCCAAAGTCCCTCTGGTGTGTCAGGAAGCTCAGGAATGAACCTGCAAGGCTTGGATAAACATCACTGGTGTCCATCCCCCAGAGCACAAGCTGCTCCCCAACAACAAGATTTCAAGACTAAGGGACAAAGCTTCCCCCTTCAGCTCTCCACAGCAGCTCTAGGGAGTCTCTTCCCACTGCAAGAACTTCTTTGTCAGTCTACAGTGACAAGAGTTGGCTGCAGGAGGCATTTGCAATGGAGCTCTCCCCAGATGGGGGGAAGAAAAAGAAGAGGTGATTCCTGAGAATAGAAAAAGGCAACACCCTTTGGGAAGAGATCAGCATGAATTCACTACAACTCTAGGCCAGAAATCTCTTGAAGAAAGCAACATCCATCCATGGGGCAGCACTTTGGCTTTGATATCAATGCTGACAAAATTGCTGCCCCTTCCTGCTGCTGTAGCTGACTCCAATTCACGAGAAATGTGCCAACTCTGCTAAAGACAGGCAGACATGGTGAGATAAAAACAGCTAGTCTGCTGAAAAGGAGTCCAAATTAATGTTTTCTAACTCCCCCTTTTCATCCTTTCCGCAGCCAAGAGAGAGCAATGTCCTTCCTCTCTGTCCTCGATGATGAGCCAGGCATGGGATGCAGCATGGGGACAGAGCCTGTCACTGCTCCCAGTGCCCTGACCTGCCCTTCCCTGCCTGCCTTGCCCTTCCCTGTCCTGGTGGATCCTGCTGTACTGTGCTGTGCTGTGCCGAGCCAAGCCCAGCCAGCGGTCACGCATTTTGGAAATGACCCTCCCCTGTGCCGCCCGCTGTGGGATTTCTGGGCTGTTCAGATGGTCTGGGGAAAAGCCCAAAGATGGCCTTGGGCCCCCGGGTTCGAAAGGACGAGAGGAAGCTTCAGATTTGTTCTTGGTCTTGGTGTTTATTAATTGCTTATCTAAAAGATTTTCTCTTGGCCTGACAGAGTTCTGCTCAGCAGTCAGCCATGGGCACACACTGAAAGCCCCTGGGGCGGTCACTTATCTTTATACTCGGAGTTACGTATACAATATTTATCATTTTTCTCCAATACCCTCTACCCTTATTAACCAGTGTTCCCCTAGTAAGGTCCAATCCTGGAGTGCCAACATCACCACAGAAGATGGAGGCCCAGAGGAAGAAGAAGAAGGAGAAGGGCACGCCCCAATCCCTCCATCTTGCCTCTCTAGACCCCCCTGTACAGGGATCTTAAACCCTGTATCTCACACTCCAATTAACTTGTCCCTTCACCATTCACCCCAGTGAAATCCTCCCGTCCTCATACTGATGTCATCTCCCATGTGGGATCAAAGTCCAGCCACCAGACATTTCTGGCAGCATTCCAGGACTCCCGAGCCCCCCAGGGGGGGTCTTGCTCACCCTGCACCCCAGTTCTGAGAGACTGAGATCCCACATCTCCCCCTTCTGTTTGCACCAAAAAGATCTTTTTCGCCATCCGATTCATTGCATGTTTTAAACATGCAAATATGCATGGGACAACAAGTATGAGGACTAGGAGAACTATTAAAACATAAAACCCTATTTTTAAGATTCCTCTCCAAATGGGAGAGATGTCAAAGAATTCTGCCAATTGATCGATCCATGATCCCGTGATCTCACCAAGCTTATTTATGCTGTCCTTTATATTTTTGATATTTTCATGAATTGACTTTGAATGATCTGAGAGATTCATGCAGCACATCCCTTCGAACTCTTCACACCCATGTCCATGAGCGAGCAATAGATAATCGATTGCTGCTCTATTTTGAAGAGTCGCCTGTCTCACACTACTGACGTCTTTTAACATGTCATCCAATGTGACAGACACAGACCGCGCATGTTTGCTCAACCAACAACCCATGCGGTCGATCTGAGTCAGGGCCATCCCCGATGCTGTCTGAGGTGAGAAGATTGCTGTAGCAATACTCGTTTTCTTGTCCCAAGAAAACATTTCATCATTGCAATCTGTTGCATATTGCTGTATTGATCTTTTTTCTCTGTGCCTTCCCTCTCTTAACATGTTCAAATCAGGCGATAGCATTGAAATTTCCCCAATGCTGCATGGACCTCCCGTGGCATTAGCAGGAATGCCGTGCCAAATTCTGTCCCCGCAAATTAAGAACAGACCCCGCGGCAATTGCACCGGAACTTGGATCGATCCTTTGGTAGTTCTCCTTGTATATTTACACCAAGCTGAGGCATTCTTATAAAATTCATGAGTGGGAGTTAAATCAATAGTTTTCACCTTTGTGACTTTCGGAGCTTCAAACTGCATGCAGAGTCTCATTGTCATGGACCCAAAAATCTCCAATTCCTGAGGTTCTGTAGAAGCCACAGGAAGCAGGTGTGTCCAAGCACACCACTCTTTTATAGGATTTTTAATGACCTGCGAAATGTTAATTGCAGAGTGCCCTGGAACTGGCCATTGGTCCACTGGCAATCCAACCAAGCATGCTGAAAACGGTTTACCTGGTCTTGAATGTGTCAGGCAGATGCTGTCTAAATTCGCTGCCCGAGCTAAAGCCTCCCATACATTTTGCCTTGGTTGACTAACAGGTAAATCTCCCCCACTGCTTACTGCAATGAATGAAAGAATGATGCACATAAGCATCATGAAACCCATTACTTCGCTTTTGTGTGAAAACCCCCCAGAGTCCTTGGTTTCTTTTTTATTTCTCTTCTGGGTCGTTTTTCGCAGTCTGAGTCTCGACTTCTGTCTGAGTACTCGTCTCTTTGTTTCTTGGATCAGCATTCTCGTGTTCTCGCGTTCGGAATGGCTTCACGTGCCGTGCCGACACCCACTTCAGACCTCGATCTGTGGAGATACAAGCGAAACCCTTTCCCCAAGTGATTAGTCTGAAAGGACCCTCTATTTGACCTGTTTCTGGGTTCCTGATCAAAACTAAAGGATTTTCCCTTAGCTTTGCCTGTGTGTTGTTTAGAAAATGTCTCACGATCGGTGGATCAGATGGATAATCCCTTTGTCGTGTTAACATTGTCTTCTTCGAGGTGCTTTTCTTTTTATATATTGTTGGAAAAAATTGCTGCATTGTTGCAGTCTCGCCACGAGATGGCGCTGTGGCTCCGCCGAGCCGACCCGGCATGTCGTGCACTTCTGCCACTAGGTGGCGCTGTCACCGGCCTCCCTGGCTCGGATGGCGGTGCAATCTCGACTGTCCCACTTCCTCTTCCGGCTCGGCGTCTCCCATGAAGGGAAGGAACTGAAACTCCGAGGCTCGGGACCAAAGGCGCCAGATCTGGAGACGGAGTGGAGCCCTGGGACGTAGAATCCCTAGCACGGCCCCTCCTCACCCGCGACGTCACAGGGGACCGGGCTCGGGCCCGCCCGCGTCTTACTCTCTGCGCGTGCGTACTCTCTGAGCTACTTCCGGTGTCCCCCAAGGTGACGTCATCATCGTCTCCCCCCTGTTTCACCTCCGAGGTTCCCGCCCCTCGGTCTGTCCCGGAATCCGACCCCTCCTCCTCTGACGTTGTGTTCGCCTCTCCCGCCGGCCCCCCGGCTCTACCCGCGATTCGAGCTGACCGTCGCACCGGCTCTGACGTCACACCCGCGCGCCTCCTGCGTCCCACCGCGGCGGCCCTCTGAGGCTGCAAATTTTCCCTCAGCCCGCCTTCCGCGTTCGCGTGTGAGTCTACACCCCGGTTTTGCGAGTTTCGCCCTCCGCGCGCGTGTCCTCATCCTCACCCGCGCTGCTCGCGTTTGCCGCCGCCGCCGCGTCGCCGCTTTCACCGCGAACAGGCCCCCCCCCCGATCCTTTATCTTCCTGCTCCCCCCCTTCTGCTCCTGACTCCTCCACACTCTCTGGAGTTTCAGGACGCCCTTGGGGTTTGTTGCATTTTTTGATCGGGGGTTTTAATATTTTTTCCCGCTCTCTTTTTTCGAGAGCCCTTTCCCCCTGGCCTTTCAAAGCCAGAGCAATTTTTTTCCCGGAGCTCTGCCGCTCCGCCCCCTTCTCTGAGGGTACCGCAGCTTCTCGCTGCTTTTCCAGTCTTTTAGACTGGACTGAAATACCTTGTAACATGATTCTTGCCGGCGAGAGTAGCTTTAACGCTGTCTCATCTTTTTTTGTTGCTAAAATATATAAATGCCTATTAATCTCTTGCCAAAACCCGACTTCGAACAAAAGATATGTTTCTGCAAGTGGGTAATTGAGCCTTGCCCATAATAACAGCTGTTTTAATTCTTTCTTTGGGATCCCTTCTGTATATAATTCTGCTACACTTTGTAAGGTGGATAAGATTTCCCGTTGTTCTTGGGAGAGTGTTGCTCCCATAATTTTATTTTGGCCTTCTTACCGAATCCGTCGTCAGCGTGGTCTGGAGGACCTTGTTCTCCGTCCAGCAGATTACGAGGGATGGATCAGAGGCGCCTTTCTGGTCCCAGTCCAGGCCGCTCTGCTACGAGCTGTCTTCAGCAGAAGCTGAGAGATGGGATTTCTCAGTGACTGCTGATTTTTGCAGCTTCTCCCGGCCGGTTTTTTCTTTTTTCTTCTTTCTTTCTTCAGGCTTCCCTCCTCTGGAGTTATCAGTGCTGTTCTCTTGGCTCTTCAGCTCTTCAGGGCTTTCCCCCCCCCGAAAGGTTTGGTGGGAGATAGCCCGCACAGCGGACGCCAATTGTGGGATTTCTGGGCTGTTCAGATGGTCTGGGGAAAAGCCCAAAGATGGCCTTGGGCCCCCGGGTTCGAAAGGACGAGAGGAAGCTTCAGATTTGTTCTTGGTCTTGGTGTTTATTAATTGCTTATCTAAAAGATTTTCTCTTGGCCTGACAGAGTTCTGCTCAGCAGTCAGCCATGGGCACACACTGAAAGCCCCTGGGGCGGTCACTTATCTTTATACTCGGAGTTACGTATACAATATTTATCATTTTTCTCCAATACCCTCTACCCTTATTAACCAGTGTTCCCCTAGTAAGGTCCAATCCTGGAGTGCCAACATCACCACAGAAGATGGAGGCCCAGAGGAAGAAGAAGAAGGAGAAGGGCACGCCCCAATCCCTCCATCTTGCCTCTCTAGACCCCCCTGTACAGGGATCTTAAACCCTGTATCTCACACTCCAATTAACTTGTCCCTTCACCATTCACCCCAGTGAAATCCTCCCGTCCTCATACTGATGTCATCTCCCATGTGGGATCAAAGTCCAGCCACCAGACATTTCTGGCAGCATTCCAGGACTCCCGAGCCCCCCAGGGGGGGTCTTGCTCACCCTGCACCCCAGTTCTGAGAGACTGAGATCCCACAGCCCGCCAGCGTAATGAACATACCACTTTCTAACTTTGACTAGTTAGAGAGTCTTTGTTGGTGATTTTCAGTTTTAACAATTCAGAGAGCTTTTGTTTTCCCTGATAGAAGTACAGTTGCTGCCAAGGGAAACACACCCAAAGACCAGTAGTGACCCAGCCTTCCCTTTGCTTCCCTTTTCCTTCCCTCACTGCTACACAGCGCTCTCATACCAGGACTTCATTGCTGCCTCACCTGAGGATTTAGAGCTGCCTCCAGGCCCTTCCAGGCTAAGTGAATGTGCTCAGGACTCCAAAGTTTTCCTAGGTTCTTGGGAGAAGGTGTTTGCATCATTTGGACTTCTTGGGGTTTCATCGGAGAAGCCAGACACAGGCAGATTTCATCTCCACTGTGAGCTCTTCATTCTGCTTCTTCCCATGAAGCTTAAATGCCAGCCTGAGCTCATCGTTCCTCTGGTTCCCGTAGATCATCACAACTCTTCCATGGCCTCTCCAGAGAGGAGCAGCTGCACATCTTCAGAGCAGCAGTTGCCAGCCCACAACCCATCAAGGAGGGAAAGTTTCTACCCTTGCTTTCCAAGCAGATTCTGGTTAATGACCCTTTAAAATGTTTTCCTGCAGTGCTCTATCATGGGTAGATCTCAAGTGAGAATCAGGTAGAAAGGGTCAAGTCGCCTAGGAAGAGGGACCTTGAAAACAGAAAGATTCTCTGCCTGCTTTTCCTGTCCTTGCTGCAGATTTGGATGGTGTTCTGGGCATTTTGCAGACAGCCTCTCTGTAGGGGTACAAGGGCAAGGTCGAAGATATTGCCTAACAAGTGGTCAGTGTTAGGTGCACTCTCCTCTTTCTTTGAATGAAACCAAACTAGGACTCTGATACGATATTGCAGATGTTTAAGACTGTCTGCCCTGCAAATCAAGCCGTGCCATTTGATGCTGGCAGGGGGCTATGTAGAAATCACGAATGGGCCGGGTCTGCTGTGGAATATGCCTTGAGCTGTTTTATTTTCCAGCATCAGTCTCATTACATGGTTATGACAATGGGAAGATGCCAGCAGCTCACATCCCAGACAGCAGACAAGGAACTTGATGTTACAACTTACTTTATAAGTTTCTTGACCAATCACACAACACAAAAGCATATTGACAGCAGTCATTATAAACACATGTATCTTTGGTTAAAACAATGCTTGCTTATTTTGAATACAATACCTACTTGTAAGCCTTAAAACACCATGCACAGAGCTCCATTATTAAGCTTCAAGCTTCCTAATATCTTGCTAGATAAACTTTTCTATACCTTAGAGAGTCATTCTAGCCAAGCATTAATACACAGACCATTGTTCTATTTGTAATTGCTTTTCTGCAGTTTAAATAATTTTTCTGCTGACCTATCTCATGGCTGCTGCTTAGCTCTAATCATAGTTCTACTGCCTCTGGGGCCTTCCTTTTGCAGCTTTCCCCAAAACCCTCTGTCCTGGCTTAGGGCAAATTTGTTAAAGAATCTGCAAAGGAGGGCCCCTCCAGAAAGCAAACCCACACAGCCCCTCCCCTCCAACTGGTTCAGGAAGAATTCCTCGGAGAGAAGTGGAAAGAACCTGTTTATTTGACAGACACAGCACCCCCAGCACACAAAATGAACAATACCAGATGACACTGCTCTGAGAAAGATGACAAAATCAGAAAGTCTCTTTCGGGGGTGGTTGCTCTGTTCTCAGTCCCTCCGGCACTGGGGCAGCTGCTGCAGCCAAACGGTGCAAACCTTCGGTGTTCCCAGGTCCCAGTCCGGAGCAGGTTCAAGATGGTCACAGAAACAGGAGAGGAGAAAGAGTCCAGGAAGGAATTTGGACTGTTTAGCTAAACTAGCTAATAAGCAGAAGCAAAAGCGAGAGCAGAAGCAAGAGCAAAAAAGAGAGCAAGCAAAGCAGCAAGCTGAAAGCAAGAAGCCAAAACAGCCCTATGTACTGCCCGTCTCTGTGTCCCTGATAAGAGAAACCCAAACAAAATTTCCACTCTTCAGAGCCGGTCTTAAAGGCACAGAACATATGAATGGGGATACAAGTATCATAACGTCACCCCAGGACACCCTCTAATTTTGTAGATTCCCACAATTCCCCCTCTCTGTTCACCTAAAAAGAAACCTTCATAATCGTGTCATTTATTACTTGCGTTTCGTAGCCTTACTATAATATTTCTGCTTATTACCTATTTGAAGCATTTTCTCGCTTGCACTAAACATTGCTATATTACAACACAGCAATTTTAATGCTGTGGAAGTCCTGTCAGTTGAAAGGGCATAAATTATGCCTGACAATAGTTACAAGTCATTGTTCGAAAAAGTCTTGTTGATTCCAAGGTCTTAATTCTAAACCTTCCTCCATGTCTATACCTTCATCAACCATCTCTGTGAGATTTTGAGAACTCTCTGTGAATCCATTTCCTACCTCTCTCGCTCTTGTGTGATAAAAGCTTCTTTGATAGTTTTGTCCATCATTTGTCACACACACCGACATATGCAAGGTATTACTACTAGTATCACTGCCAAAACACCCAATACATAGAGACCTATTCTACAAAGTTCCCTTAGCCAAGGTGCAAAGCTCCATTCTTGGAATAGATCATCTAACCATGACCCACCATCTTCTTTAATTGGAGCTGTCAAAGCTTTCAGCTTTTGTATGCTTTTGTGGATGGATTCAGAATGATCTGACAGGTTCATACAACACAATCCTTCAAATTCTTCACAACCATGTCCTTGGGCCAGTAAAAGAAAATCAATTGCTGCTCTATTTTGAATAGAGTAGCAGGTCTAATACTATTAACATCAGTCAACATATCACTGATTGCAGTGGATGTGGCATTAGTTTGTTTACTCAGCAACATCCAACCTGATCTTATTGTTTCAATGCCATTGCTGAAGCCAATTGGGGTAAAAACAAACCTGCTGAAATTCTTTTTGCAGCCTTCCAAGGCATGAAATCTTTTTCAGTTTTCATAATAATGACAAGCAAATCTTGTTCCTCTTTGTTTCTTCCTAATGACTGCCTCGGTAGTAGGTGCTATCACAGTGAGCATTCCAATGCTACATGGGCCACCTTCAAGGTATTCTGGAATGCCCTGCCAAGCCCTATCTCCACAAATGAACCAATATCCCTTGGGCAATTGTCGAGGATATTGGTCAGCCTCAGAAAGCACATCCTAACTGTTTGAATAATTACACCAAAAACTTAAGTTTCTGTATGCAAAATAATGGGGAGTAACATTGTATTTGGGGGATCCCCTTCTTGCTAATCATTAGCTGTAAATGTAAGGCAAAAATCCATTGTTAAAGAACCAAGGATTTACAATTCTTGGGGCTCAGATACTGCTTTGGGAAGTTCTTTGGCCCAAACGTTCCAATTCAGTGCAGGATTGTTCCCATTGTCAATTTCACCTGGCTCACCATTGGATTGCTTTTTGATCAAAGGCAAATCTTTTACTGGCACACCAACCAGACAGGTTGAGTAAGGCTTTTCTGGTTCCAAATTAGACAAACATATGGTATCCGAGCCGGCTGCCATGGCAAAGGTCACCCAAGCATTTGGTTTCGGTTGTTCAGCAGGCAAATCTGCATGACAAGAAGCAATTAAAACCAACCAACACCAGCATATAATTTGATTTTGCTCCATCCTTTTCATGAGCTAAGTTTTAGTAAAGTTTTCACATACATATCAATTTAAAAACTTGGCTTTGACCTTAAGATAAGATTTTGCCTTAAAGATCCAATAGAGGGGATCTATAACTTAACAAAAACCATGCTTTTGCCAAAAATAAGCTCTATAAAACAAACAATTGACACACTTATAAATAACATAAAATCAGAGTTTGCAGGTTCCACCAATGCACAAGGAACGTCAGGCGTGACCCGGGATCCATCTGCTTGACTCACATCTGCGTACTTGCTTCCTCCGTTCTGGGCTCGTCAACACATTCTGGGGTGCGATATGGTTTGACATTTTTGGCTGGGACCCACTTAATTCCAGCACCTTTAGAGATAGAATCATACCCTTTGCCCCAGGTGATTAATCAGAAAGGACCTTCAATTTGTCCAGTGTCAGGGTTTCTAATTAAAACAGGGGGATTTTCTTTCAGTTTTGCCTGTGTGTTATTTGAAAAATGCCCAAAAACCGGTGGATCGGGTTCTGCAACTGAGCTGTTTAAAAAATTAAAAACATACAAAGCTTTGTTTAACCCTACTTCAACAGGGAGTAGTGTGACCTCCACTCCCTCCCTTTGTTGGTCTAGAATGTGTTTTAATGTCTGATGTGCACTCTCAATAATTGCTTGACTTTTGGGAGAGTGTGGAATACTAAAGATGTGACGAACACCCTATTTTTTTAGAAATGTGGCTAATTTCTGAGATATATATACGCGGGACTATTGTCAGTTTTTACTTCTTGGGGCACACCCAATGAAGCAAAAGCTAGCAAAAAATGATGGCTGCTTGTATTTGGAGGCTGGGGAACTAAAAACGGCAAAAATTTTGGGAGAGGCTTGGGGGAGGAATTTACACGAAAAGAATTCTCAGAACTGCAAAGCAATTTGCTCGCTTGAGCGAGATCTGAGAGGGAGTCCTCTTGAGAAGGGAAAGCAGTGGCAGGAGTGATTTTCGCAGCTTTTTTACTAGGCAGAGTAGATATAGAGCTAATTTCAGCAGTTTTTGCTTGCACAACTTCAGAACAAGCAGCTTTTGTATTGCAAAGCTTCTTTTAACTCTCATCTTTCAGACTTGCGTGACTCTCATCTTCTCTAGAACACAACTTCTGACTCTTCACATTCTTGGAATGCAACGAAAATCCCGAGCATTTTCTTGGGAATTGCAGGGGTGAATGGTTTTGTGGAGGAATGGGAGGACGGCCTGTCTTAGCATCAGTGACGCAGGGAATCCCTGAAGAAACAGAGAACACAACTGAAGCTGAAAGTGGATCTGATTTTTCTTTTTTGGGGATTGGGGTGCTGTCTACACTGCTTGGAGAAACTTTGGACGCACTAGAAGGGAAGGAAACTTGAACAGAACTTGAGATTTCTTCAGAAGAGGACAACGGCTCAGCACTACCCGGAATTAAAGTCTCAGAACTAGATGTTCTGTTTTGGCATTTGAGAAAGTTTCTATTACGATTATTTTGTTTAAAGCTATTTATTAAAGCTTTGGAGACAGGCATTAGTTTGTTTACAGTCTTTTCTTTTTGGAGAGAGAATAGATTACAAATTTTCTAGTTTATCTGGTCTTAAAAATTAAAGGTAAAAGCAGACTGAAATCTATATTTTGAGTATTTGCTTTTACTCAGATTAATAAATCTTTCAGTTTATGTTTTGAGATGTTTGAACGTCTTTTATCTTGTAAAATTTTCTTAAGCTGGTAAAAAACATTCTGTTCTGTTTAGATAAATGATTTCCCATTGTGTAGCCCAGGAGCCCCAAGAATGCTACTTACTACTTACAAGGACATCAGGTGTAGATGACGAAGGGGATGATTTATTCTTCTTTTTAACAGCTTGGGCTTCTGGCGACTGAACTGTTTAGGCTTTTTTTTTTATTATTATTCTTTTAGTCTAACAAAGTTTTTCACAGATTGTAGATTCCCACACCTTGTTCCTGTGCTAAAAGCTCATAGGCACAATAAAAGTTATTTAACCCTTTTGATAATAAGCCCAAGGCATTGTGTGGGCAGGCAGAGGCAGGCAGGAGGCAGACCTGTCAGCAAAGGAAGGGCCCAGCCAGGTGGGGCAGCCAGGGGATGCCAACAGCCTGCAGGGACAGAGGCGCAGGGCAGGGACACTGTGGGACAGCCTGAGCTGCACAGGGCACAGGGATGGGCAGCAGCTGCAAGACAGCCCTGACAGAGCCAACTTGGGCAGCACTTTGGCCATAGCTGCTGGCCCTGGGGCCAGGAGGGGACAAGTGACCCTTGCAGGCCTGGGGCCTCATGGCCTCCTTGTCCCTGCTCAGCAGCCTGGCAGGGGCCGCCCCATGCTCCTGCCCCTGGCATTGCACATCCCCACATGCCAGTGCCCATCCCGGGAAGAGCCCTGAGCAAGGAGGGAGGGACAGGATCTGCCTGGTCAGGGGCTGGGGCTCAGGCCTTGGCCCTTTGCCTTCCTCAAACACATCCAGGTTTGCTCAGCACCAGAGACAACTTTCCGTTGCTTGTCCCCAGCTGGCATCACTGCCTGCAGGGCTTGGCTCTAGCTGGAACCTGGGAACACTTTCTCACTTGTGTCCCTGACACAGGTCTCTTCAAAGTCCAAGAAACTTCAGTGTTTCAATAGAACTGAGTTCTTGATGGTTCTGTGACATCACTCAGGGGCTGGTGGCATCTCAGAGCTGGCTGTAACATTACAGGGCTGGTTGTGACATCACAGAGTAGAGTGTGAGGGCATAGAGCAGAGTCTGCCATCATAGAGGGTGGCTCTGTGGCATCAGAGAGTGGGTTGTGACATCACCAGGTGACTGTGTAACATCATGGAGCAGGCTGTGACATCACAGAACAGATTGTGACATCACAGGGTGACATTCTGACATCAGTCTTCTGTGACATCACAGCACTGCTGTATGACATCATAAGGGGACAGAGTTTGCTCTGTGACATCAAAGGGGCAGTGTGACATCACAGAGATAGCTGTGTGACATCAGAGGGACTGTGTGACATCACAGATGGCTGTGTGACATCACAGGGGCTGTGTGACATCACGGGGCTGTGTGACATCACATGGGCAGTGTGAGGTCTCTGGGGAGGTCACTCTGCCCCGGTCCCCCTCACAGCTCCCTCCAGAGCAGTCCAACCCTGCTCATGCACAGCAGGGCCCCCTGTCCCCCCAGGTCCCCCTGCCCCTGGCCCCGCAGCCTCCCCCAGAAGATGTTCCATGAGATCGACCCCAGAGCCTGACATGGGGACGGGGGGCCGGGGCCCTGGGGGTGGGACAGGGGGACAGGGACCCCCCGGCAGAGTCTCCGTGTCCCCCAGGGCCAGAGCCTGGGCCAGGGCTCCTTCACCCTGCTATAGATAAATATCATAATATTGGCTTTTTGCAAATATTAAAATGAATTTAATATGTGTTATGCTACAATAGCTTTGTTGTAAGGATATAATTTTTATTTCTGTTTTTAATTAAGCTTAGACATAGTAGTGAAATATCTGATAGAAGTGTGCTTGTGTTAAACTGCCTGCTTGGATGGGATCACATCCAAAGCACACAGGATGAGGACGCCTGTACAGATCTGCCAACTATCAGCACTCACTGTCTGAAGGCAGAGTGGACCAAGGCCCAGAAACTGGAGGTGATAAAGAGGAGCCAAAACCACAGCCAAGAAACACACATGCTCTGAAAAGGCAGACCCAAGGAGCGGTCATGTAAAATTGTTCCTGGAATAAAGTAGTTTATGGATATGCATGAGGGTCTATGAATATGCAACAGGCTGATATAAGGGGAAAGGTATTTCAGGGGGATCCCCGAAGGTAACAGGGTGCTCCTGGCTGAGAGCCGTAATAACCTTTGCTCCATGACCCTGGTCTCCCATTGTCCTTTATTAAACTTTTTACATTTTCACAGGAGGGTGAACGTGCTTTTCACCAATGGAATCTCAAGGAAACAAGGGTCAGTTGTTAAGCCAAGGCTCTCCTGTGACCAAGTGGGGCCTCATGGGACACAGGTGCAACTGGGACATTGCCAGGTCTGGTAGGAACAAGGCTCCATTACTGCACAGCAAGGCCTCAGGGCGCCCAGGAGAGCAGCATGACAATGACATCTTGGGGAACCAAGTGTCACCTGCAAACACAACGGGGCCTCATGGAAGCCAGGTGCCATTTGGATATTGCAAGGGCAGGTGGAACTCAGTGTCCACTGTGACACAGCACAGCCTCATGGAACTCAGCAGAGCACTGGGACAGCCTGGAATCTCATGGAGCCAAGGCTCTGCTTTGGCAAAGTGGGGCCCACAGGACACAGGTGCCACCGGGACAATGCCAGCTCTTGTGGAACCCAGTGTCCACTGTGACACAGCAGAACCTCATGGAAACATGGGGACCACTGTGACACAATGGAATCTCATGGAAGAAAGTGTCAGTTGTGAACGCAGCATGGCTTCACAGAAACCAGGGGCAATGGGGACCGTGCTGTGGCTCATGGAAGCAAGGGGCCATTGTGACACAGCGGGGCCTCTTGGAACCCAGGAGAACATTGTGGGTCCATGGATCCTCATAGAAGCACGGCCCCATTGTGACAAAGGGCAGTGTCACAATGGTCTCCTGGGTTCCATGAGTCCTCGCTGTGTTTAGAATTGACACTTGCTTCCCCAAGATTCCATGGCATCCCTCTGCTCTCCTGTGATTTGAGGCTGTGCTGTGTCACAATGGACACTTTTTTACACCAAGGCTGGAGATGTCCCAGTGGCACTGGGCTTCCATGAGGCCATGCTTTGTCACAATGGGGCCTTGGTTCCATGAGATTCCAATGTCCCACAATGGTCTCCTGGGTTCCACGAGGCCTGCCTTTGTCACAGTGCAACCTTGCTTGCACGAGCCTTGGCAATGTCCCAGTGGCACAGAGGTTCCATGAGACCCTGCTGTGTCACAATGGGCCCTTGGTTCCATCAGGTTCCATTGTGTCACAGTGCTCTCCCAGGTCCCATGAGGCCTTGGTCTGACACAGTGGTGTCTTGTTCCTACTAGGCCTGACAATGTCCCTGTGGCACCTATGTCCCATGAGGTCCCACTTGATCAAAGCAGAGCCTTGCTCCCATGAGATTCCACTGTGTCACAATGTTCTGCTTGGTTTCATGAGAACCTGATGTGTTGACAATTGATCCTTGGATCCTAGAGATTCCACTGCATCATGGCAGTGTCCTTGGTTCCATGAGGGCCAGCTTTGTCACAGCTGGACCTTGGTTCCATGAGATTCCACTGTATCACAGTGGCGTCCTTGGTTCCATGAGGCCCTGCTGGGTCACAGTGGAGCCTTTGTGCCATTCGTTTCCACAGTGCCACAATGGTCTCCAGCATTCCATGAGGCCATGCAGCAAAAGAGTGGGCCCTTGGTTCCATGAGTTTCCATTTCATCACAGTGATCTCCAGAACTCCATGAGGCCTTGCAGCAAAAGAGTGGACCCTTGAATCCATGAGTTTCCATTCCATCACAATGATCTCTTGCATTCCATGAGGCCCTGCTGTGTCACTAAGGAGCCTTTGTTCCATGTGTTCCCATTGGGACACAATGGTCTCCAGCGCTCCATGAGGCTGAGTCGTGAAACTCTGGGCACTTGGTTCCATGAGATTCCACCATGGTGTCACCATGGTCTCCTGGGTCCTGTAACAGTTCACACTTGGTTCCATGAGATTCCACGGTGTCACCCCCTTGATCTTCTTTAGCCTTCAGTTCCATTTTAAAAGTCATAATTACAACACTTCATTAGCAGACTCACATTTGCATAAAGTTGTGTCACAGTTTTACAACCCTGTGTGGCTTCAGCACCTGCGTCAGTTCCTCCTGTGGTGCTTGTCAGTCTTCTGGTGGTCTTTTGATGAAGGCTTCTATCATCCTTCTCACATTGGAACTTTGTACCTGGATCATCAGCCCATGCCTGGTGCTCCTTGTTCTGCAGTCTAACCTGGTTTGAGCTGATTTTGCCCTTTGCAAGTTCTGTTCAAACTTGCTCTCTTGCTCTTGGTGCGTTTGTTGTGTCGCTTGCTCTGCTCTCTCGCTTTCTCTGCTGTCTCGCTGGCTTTGCCTGCATGTGAAAAATGCATGTATTTTATGATTGGCTTTTCGCAAATATTCAAATCAATATTATATGTGTTGTGTTAGAAAGTAATGCTGTATTAATTCTCTTAAGTACTGTGTTAAATATAGTTTTAGGTTATAAAAAATGTTAAAATAGAAACTATGCTATGTAAGATACTTTTTTTAAAGAAAGGACTCACAGTGAGATAGCAGCCACAGGACACCTAAATCGTTCAGAGAAAAAGAATTTGTTGCTCTCTTATGAAAAGAAATGAACTTCTTCCCGCCTCGAAGGCGCTGTTAGGATTCAGAGGAAGAAGGTGGCACTGACCAGACAGAATCCTGTGTTTGAATGGAATTTATGCATCATGGATGAAGTGTATGAATATGCAACAGGCTGTTGTTTTTAATGGTTAATCCTCTGTTACTGGGTGTCCTTTTTCGGGCTCGTGCTGCCCAGAGAAATGTACTCGGACGTCCGTAACTCTTTGTCTCTATTCTCTCATACTGTCCTAATTCAAATTGTTCAAATTGTTATTACTCTAATTGTATTGCTATTTTTTATAACCATTTTATTACTATTCAACTTCTAAAATATTAAAAACAAGTGATTGGTGGTTTTCACACTTATTAACACCCCCCTCCATAAAAGAGGGACCATCCCCGTCTGCCTGAGACCCAGAGCTCGGCTCTCCCTGCCCTGCAGCCACTGTTATAGATACATATTGTAATAGTGGCTTTTCACAAATGTAAAAATGGATTTTATATCTGTGGTGTTGAAATAACTTTGCTATATCGTTTCTGTTTCTGTTGTTAATTAATATTAGACATAGTAGTGAAATAGCCGATATAATTATGCTTGTGCTAAAATGCCTGCTTTGGTTGGGATAACATCCAATTGAGAGGAACAGCAGATTTGTCTTTACAAACCAGCTGTGGGACTGCTGGTAGATAAAACTAGCTCTGGGAGAAGAAACACACAATGGGAAAGATTCCACTAATTAATGGGAAAAGATAGTTGCCTTTACATATAAACTTTAGGATTGGTGATAAATGAAATTAGATATTGAAAGATGAAAGAAACAATGGGGAAACCCCCTAAATTCCGTAAGAATTAAAAATTAAAAGGGAGGGTTATTCGTTAGAGGGAAATCTTTGGTATCAGGTGTTTCAGGAAGTCTGTGCTTCTCAACTACCTCAGCCAGTGGGGAAAGAGAGAAGGGTAATGTGGCAGGGAAATTGGGATAAAAAGGAGGCTGCATCCTTCAAAATTTTGAGAGACCCCAGGGGAATGCCCCATGGCCTCTCCCTTTATTTGAATAAGTAAAAGGACTCCTCTGTCTCCTTTCTGGACATAAACCTCTGATGTTTGTGGATTAATTTTCCTAACATAATGAACACAGGATGAGGACACCTGTACAGATCTGCCTACTGTCAGCAACCACTGTCTGAAGGCAGTGTGGTCTGGACCCAAAACTGAAGATGATGATAAAAAATGGACTAAAACCATAAGCCAGGAATACTCATGCTCTAAAAAGGCAGATCCAAGGACAAGATAGGCTAAGGAGTTCTGGGAACATGTAAACTGGTTAGGGGAAATGTTTACTATGCATGAGGGTCTATGAATATGCAAAAGGTTGGTGTAAGAGAAAAGGTATTTAAGGGGTATTCCCAGCTGAGTGCCAAGATGCACCTGGCTGTAATAACCTTTGCTCTATGTTCCTTGTTTCCTATTGTCCTTTTTTAAATTTTCACAGGAGACTGAATGTGTTTTTCACACCCCACACCCCCTGCCTGCTGATACATCTTGGCAGCCCAGCCTGGTGCTCCCCAAGCCCTGCTGGGGCAATGGGATAGGCTACCTCTGTGGGTTTGCGCAGCAAAGCCTCTGTCAGTGCTGTAGTTTTTGTTGTTCTTTGTTTGCTTTATTATACACACCAGTAAATAACTGTTATTCCTATTCCCGTATCTTTGCCTGAGAGCCCCTTAATTTCATTATTCTAATAATTCAGAGGGACAGGGTTTACATTTTCCATTCCAAGAAGGGCTCCTGCCTTCCTTAGCAGACACCTGTCTTTCAAACCACAAGAAGGTAAAAAATCAGCTCTTCCCAAGGGGTTTCCAATATGGAGCTGAGACCCAATGGATGTTCCTGCCCCAGCATTGAGTCAGGTGCCTACTGGGATCCAGGATGACGTGGAGACCACCAGCCAGGCGTCTTCCCAACTTGTCTTCCACAAGGTTCTGCTGCCATGGGGATTTGTCCTCCCTGACCTCCATCCTCAGCTCCTGGTCTGGGGGAGGAAGGGCAACGAGAGGATGGGATTTGCCTCCATGCCAGAGGGAAGGACATCCTCCCAATGTGTCCCCGGCAGGACGGCATCAGCAGCAGGATTGTCCTGCAGCCAGGGGCCGTGGTGGGCTGGGAG
Source organism: Melozone crissalis (assembly GCF_028551555.1). Taxonomy (NCBI): domain Eukaryota; kingdom Metazoa; phylum Chordata; class Aves; order Passeriformes; family Passerellidae; genus Melozone; species Melozone crissalis. The sequence goes on along the minus strand of NW_026535850.1, from coordinate 9,636,070 downwards.
ATGGAGCAGGAGAGAGTGGGAAAGGGGCACTGACTTCCTCCTCAGCTGACCCCAGGAGCCTCCAGTATGAGGCCCGAGGCTGCCAATCCTGACCTGTCCCGGCTCCATCCCCGCTCCTGCCGCGGGCTGCAAGGGCTGTGGGAACGGGGCACCGAGGGTGTGGCTGCTGCTGGGGGAGGAGAAGGAGGGAGGGAAGGGCAGGGATGAAGGGGGAGAGCCGGAAGGGATGGAAGACGAGAAGGAGGTGGGCTGAGGGAGGAGGAGGAGGAGGAGAAGGAGGGATGGAAGAGGAGTGGGAGGAAGAGGAGGGACTAAGGCACATGGAGGAAAGCAGAAGGAAGCCCCAGCACTGAAAGCCTCCCTGAGCCTGGACTGAGCCCCCATGTGGGCAGCAGAGAAGGGGGGGATTCTGCTCCTCTGCCCCACTCAGGTGAGTCCCCACCTGCAGAGCTGCCCCAGCCCTGGGGCCCAGCACAGGAAGGAGCTGGAGCTGCTGGATCCAGTCCAGAGGAGGCACCAGAGATGCTCCAAGAGCTGGTGCCCCTCTGATCTGGAGCCAGGCTGGGAGAGCTGAGTTTGCTCACCTGAAGAAGACAAGGATCCAGGGAGAGCTGAGAGGTCCTGCAGCTCCCTCTGTGCTCTCAGCCAGGCAGAAGAGGCTCTGGATTCAGCTCTGGAGCAGGGCAGGTGTTGGGGGTGTGTCATGGAGCTGCTCTCCTGTGGGATATTTCCTCCAGGCTGGAAGCACCTTGGTGGAGGAGTGAATCCAGGAATGTGACTGTGGTAGTCCTTCCTCATGGCTTGTCCCCAGCCCTGCTGTTCCCTTGCCCACTCCTTTGGGATATAGCGCAGGTTCAGGTGCCTCAGCACCACCCAACCCTCCCTGAATTCGCAGCCCCCACCCATGGGATCGTGACTGGGGAGGGGGAGCTTGGCGCAGATATCCTGGGGGGTCCCTTGGATTTTTCTGGGGGGATGTTTGGAGAATGAAGAAGCTGAGCAGAAAAGGCCTCTTGTGGGGACAGCAGAGCCCTGTGTCCCCCAGGAGCCCAAAGTGGGGAGCCCAGAGCGGGGGGAGCACCACCATTGGTGGGAGCCTCAAGAGCCTGGAGAGGGGCAGGGGGGACTCCTTGGAGCCGCTGCAGGCCAGAGCAGAGAATGAGGGGAGAAGGGACCCCCAAAACCCCCAGCATGCCTTAATGGGGAGACAGAATAGAGAGGAGCTTTTGGGATTGCTGGGACACCCAGCATCCTGGACAGGGAGGAATCCCAGAACCCCAAAACTGAGAGACCAGAGATGGGGAACTCCTGGGAGGCTTTTTTAGAGCAGATTTTTATGGACACATGATGCTGACATCTAGACATGGACTTGGGCAGGGGGACCTTCAAACCCAATATGCTCATCCCTTGTTTTCCTTGCTAAGCAGGATTTCCCTTCCCCAAATCTTGGCCAGATGGAGGGGGATGTGAGGAAGAGGAAGATGCCCTGGAACCCCCAGGCAGCTGAGGAGGAAGTCAGTGCCCCTTTCCCACTCTCTCCTGCTCCATCTCCCAGCCCACCACGGCCCCTGGCTGCAGGACAATCCTGCTGCTGATGCCGTCCTACCGGGGACACATTGGGAGGATGTCCTTCCCTCTGGCATGGAGGCAAATCCCATCCTCTCCTTGTCCTTCCTTCCCCAGAGCATGAGCTGAGCATGGAGAGCAGGGAGGACAAATCCCCGTGGCAGAACCTTTTGGCAGAGACCATTTTGAGTGACTCCACAGTGCAGGAATCTGATGGGGAGGAAAATCCCCACATATCTCCCAGGAGGAGGGGCTGCAAACCCAGCCCAGGGTGCTCTGAGGGGGAAAGAGCCAGCCTGAGCCAGGAAAGTGGACAGAGCTTCAGCCAGAGCTCAGGGCTGGTGCTCCATGAGCAGCTCGATGATGGGGAGAAGCCCCACAAGTGCTTGGAGTGTGGGAAGGGATTCAGCTGGAGGTCCTGCCTGCTCCGCCACCAGATGATCCACACTGGGGAGAAGCCCTACGAGTGTCCTGAGTGGGGGAAGGGCTTCAGAGACAGCCCCCAGCTCACCATCCACTATCGCATCCACACCGGGGAGCAGCCCTACGAGTGTTGGGAATGTGGCCAGAACTTCCTCCAGAGCTCCCACCTGACTTCCCACCAGAAGATCCACTCAGGGGAGAGGCTCTACGAGTGTTCCGAGTGTGGGAAATCATTTCCAACCAGCTCCCTTCTCCTCACCCACCAGCGGAATCACACTGAGGAGAGGCCCTTCTGCTGCCCCGACTGCAGGAAGGGCTTCAAGCACAATTTCCACCTCACCAGGCACTGGCGCATCCACAGCGGGGAGAGGCCCCATGAGTGCCCGGAGTGTGGGAAGAGGTTCAGCTCAGTCTTGAATCAACACCAGCGGAGGCACTGCTAAGGGAAGACCTGCAATTGTCCCAGCTGCAGGAGGAGCTTCGTGCACTGCTCCAACTTCCGCCCCCATCAGAGAACCCTCATTGCAGAGAGCCCTGGTGACCCACATTCCCAATAATCCAAGCTGGAAAAGCCCTGCTGATCCCCATTTCCAATAATCCAAGTTGGAAAAGGCCTGCTGATCCACATTCCCAATAATCCAAGTTGGGAAGACGCCTGGCTGGTGGTCTCCACGTCATCCTGGATCCCAGTAGGCACCTGACTCAATGCTGGGGCAGGAACATCCATTGGGTCTCAGCTCCGTATTGGAAACCCCTTGGGAAGAGCTGATTTTTTACCTTCTTGTGGTTTGAAAGACAGGTGTCTGCTAAGGAAGGCAGGAGCCCTTCTTGGAATGGAAAATGTAAACCCTGTCCCTCTGAATTATTAGAATCATGAAATTAAGGGGCTCTCAGGCAAAGATACGGGAATAGAAATAACAGTTATTTACTGGTGTGTATAATAAAGCAAACAAAGAACAACTACAACACTGACAGAGGCTTTGCTGCGCAAACCCACAGGGGTGGGTTGGATGATCCAGGTGCCCTAGCAGGGCTTGGGGAGCACCAGGCTGGGCTGCCAAGATATGTCAGCAGGCAGGGGGTGTGGGGTGTGAAAAATACATTCAGTCTCCTGTGAAAATATAAAAAATTTAAAAAAGGACAATAGGAAACAAGGAACATAGAGCAAAGGTTATTACAGCCAGGTGCATCTTGGCACTCAGCTGGGAATACCCCTTAAATACCTTTTCTCTTACACCAACCTTTTGCATATTCATAGACCCTCATGCATAGTAAACATTTCCCCTAACCAGTTTACATGTTCCCAGAACTCCTTAGCCTATCTTGTCCTTGGATCTGCCTTTTTAGAGCATGAGTATTCCTGGCTTATGGTTTTAGTCCATTTTTTATCATCATCTTCAGTTTTGGGTCCAGACCACACTGCCTTCAGACAGTGGTTGCTGACAGTAGGCAGATCTGTACAGGTGTCCTCATCCTGTGTTCATTATGTTAGGAAAATTAATCCACAAACATCAGAGGTTTATGTCCAGAAAGGAGACAGAGGAGTCCTTTTACTTATTCAAATAAAGGGAGAGGCCATGGGGCATTCCCCTGGGGTCTCTCAAAATTTTGGAGGATGCAGCCTCCTTTTTATCCCAATTTCCCTGCCACATTACCCTTCTCTCTTTCCCCACTGGCTGAGGTAGTTGAGAAGCACAGACTTCCTGAAACACCTGATACCAAAGATTTCCCTCTAACGAATAACCCTCCCTTTTAATTTTTAATTCTTACGGAATTTAGGGGGTTTCCCCATTGTTTCTTTCATCTTTCAATGTCCAATTTCATTTATCAGCAAACCTAAATTTTTTTGTTATTTATAAAGGCAACTATTTTTTTCCATTAATCAATGGAATCCTTCCCATTGTTTCTTTTATCTCTCAGTGCTAGTTTTATCTACCAGCAGTCCCACAGCTGGTTTGTAAAGACAAATCTGCTGTTCCTCTCAATTGGATGTTATCCCAACCAAAGCAGGCATTTTAGCACAAGCATAATTATATCGACTATTTCACTACTATGTCTAATATTAATTAACAACAGAAACAGAAACGATATAGCAAAGTTATTTCAACACCACAGATATAAAATCCATTTTTACATTTGTGAAAAGCCACTATTACAATATGTATCTATAACAGTGGCTGCAGGGCAGGGAGAGCCGAGCTCAGGGTCCCAGGCAGTGGGGGAAGGGTGCCTCTCTCAGTGAGGTGGGTGTTAATAAGTGTGAAAAAGGCCAATCACTTGTTTTTAAATTTTTAAAAATTTAATAGTAATAAAATGGTTATAAAAATAGTAACACAATTAGAGTAATAACAATTTGGACAATTTGAATTACGACAATATGAGACAATAGAGACAAAGAGTTATGGATGTCTGGGTAAATTTTCTGGTAGCACGAACCCTAAAAAGGACACCCGTTAACAAAGGATTAACCATTAAAAACAACCGCCTCTTACATATTCATACACTTCATACATGATGCATAAATTGCATTCAAACACAGGATTCTGTCTGGTCAGTGTCAGCTTCTTCCTCTGAATCCTAAAAGCACCTTCGAGGCAGGAAGAAGGTAGTTTTTTCTGATAAGCTGGCAATAAATCAATAAATTCTTTTTCTCTGAAAGATTTAGGTGTCCTTTGGCTGCTATCTCATTTCAAGTCCTTTCTTTAAAAAAGGAATCCTACATAGCATAGTTTCTATTTTAACATTTTTTATAACCTAAAACTATATTTAACACAGTACTTAAGAGAATTAATACAGCATTACTTTCTAACACAACACATATAATATTCATTTGAATATTTGCAAAAAGCCAATCATAAAATACATGCATTTTACACAAAAACGTCCCAGTGCAGTCTCACAAGCAGAGGCTCACCCTGATTTGCAGAAAAAACCCACAATTTGTAGAGGCTGTAAAGCCAGTATGATTGATTTCAGTACTGCCCTAAGGACACGGGCACCCCTGAAAATTACCAAGGCTATTTTACCTCTTAACTTGTTGCATATGCATATGAGAGGATTGTGGGATTTGTCTTTACAAACCAGCTGTGGGTCTGCTGCTAGATAAAACCAGCACTGAGAGATAAAAGAAACAATGGGAAGGATTCCAATCATTGATGAATGGAAAAAGATATTTGCTTTTACAAATAAACTCTAGGTTTGCTGATAAATGAAATTGGACATTGAAAGATGAAAAAAACAATCCGGGAAACCCCTAAATTCCATAAGATTTAAAAATTTAAAGGGGGGGGGTGATACTTTAGAGGGAAATCTTTGGTATCAGGCATTTTGGGAAGTCTGTACCTCTCAAGTACCTCAGAAATGGGGAAAGAGAGAAGGGAAATTGGGATAAAAAGGAGGCTGCATCCTCCAAAATTTTGAGAGACCACAGGGAAATGCCCCATGGTCTCTCCCTTTATTCAAATAAAGTCAAAGGACTCCTCTGTCTCTTTCTGGACATAAACCTCTGATGTTTGTGGATTCATTTTCCTGGCACACATGTATTAAACTGTCTTATAAATTCTATGAGCCTGCCAGTTGTTTAGTCATGTAATTGTAACCCAGATTCAGTTTTTCCATCTGCTTCAGCCCCAGGGTCGGTGCAGAGGCCCACTCTCCTTATCTCTCTTCAGCTTGGGTGTTTGCATTCCTTTCTAGGTAGCCTTGAATCTCCTTTGTTTCCTCTGAAGGCTTTTTTGGGAGCACACAAGTTAACAGACTACAGGAGATTAAACAGCAGACTTCAGCTAAATCTAAAATTGCTTTCTACCCCGACTTAAGTTTCTAACCCACAGCTGGAGAAGCAGCTCTGGGCTGGGCTCAGGAGAAACTCCCAGATAAGAGAAGTGCAGCCAGATGCCCTCCTCCCTAAGCTTGATAACATCTTTTGTTTTCTTAAGTATCCAGTTGTTAGTGTTCCCTAGCAATTCTCTAAGTAAAAAGGAACAAAAGGAACCGCCAACATACCTTTGCACCCTAAAAATTCTGCTCTGTCCAATCATTTCTTCTGGTGGCATCGAGCATAGCTGGATGATCCTTGCAGGTCTTTTCCAACTTAAATAATTTCCATCTTTATCCCATCAAAACACCCAGAACTCAGGTAAAAATAAAGAAATTAAACAAAGAGATCTAAAGCTGCACCACTTCACTGGGATTTGGAAGTGAATTGGGGGTTCAGAGGAATATCCAGGAGGATGTGGGTGTTGTAGGGCCATGGAGCCAGGCAGATGGGGCCACAGTCTCGCAGCTGTGCTGGCAGAGTTTGTCCCCCTAGCCCGTCTGCTCTCCAGGAATTCTGGTTTTGTCCCAGTCCCTGGCCTGGGTCTCCCCATTTGGGGTGTCCCCCCAAAGTGCCCAAATCTCTGCTGAAGTGCCTGGGCTGCCCCTGGCTGGGGATGTTCCTGCCCACCAACCTCTCCTGGTCAGTGCCATGCGGGGGTGGGAGGGGGTTTGGGGGGTCCTGGGGGAACGGAGAGAGGCTTCTGTGGCTCTTGGGGTGTTTGTGGTGCTGGGAGGGGGTTTGGGGGGCTTTTGGGGCACACTGTGAGGGGGGTTTGAGGTCCTGGCTGGGCTGTGTGGCTTGGAGAGAATTTGGGTGGATTTTGGGGGAGATGGGAAGGGGCTTTGGTGGCTCTTAGGGCCATTTACATTGCAGGGAGTGTCACAGACATATTTCCTAAAAAATCCTTTCACTAGGATTTTTCTCCTGAGGAGCTGAGAAGCCTCAGAAAAGAAATGTAAACAATAACTATCTGATGGCTGTGGAATGTGATCTGGAGATGGTTTACCAACAGGTGCATCTTTGATTGGTCTCAGGTGGTTGTTTATAATTAATGACCAATCATAGGTCCAGCTGTGTCAGGACTCTGAGCAGTCACAAGATTTTATTACTTTCTTTGCTAGCCTTCTGATGTCTCCTTTCTCTTTCTTTAGTGTAGTTTTAATATATCATTTTCTTATCCTATATATCATAAAATAATAAATCAGCCTTCTGAAACATGGAGTCAAGATTCTCATCTCTTCCCTCGTCCTGGAGACTCTCAAACACCACCACAGAGGGAGAGCTTTGAGGGAGTCCTGGGCAGGAGCTGTGGGGTGGTTTGAGGGACCAGGGAGGGGTTTTAGGGCAGATGTGACCCCCCAAATCAACCACCAGACCCCACTCCCCAAGATGCTGTCAGGGCTCTGTGGCTCCATGTTGGGGTTCATCCTCCTGGTGCTGCAGCAGAAGGTGAGGGGGGGTCCCCAGGGGCTGTGTGTGTCCCCCCCATGCCGGTGTTACCCCTTTGTCCCTCCCCACAGGACTCTTGCCCCAGCTCCTGCTCCCCAGAGGGAATTTGGGGAGGGGGCAGAGGGGGTGCACAGCCCCCATCAGGGGATGACCCCAGCCCAGCCCCTTTGTTCAGCACCAGGCTGGGCTCAGGGCTGATGGGAAGCAGATCCTGCAGCTGGGACAGTGTCACTGTGATGTTTTCTGAAAAATCCCTTTGCCAGTGGGAAAAATGCCAATCAATTGTTTTTAAAATTTTACAAGTTGAATAGTAATAAAATGGTTATAAAAATAGGAATGTAATTAGAGTGATAACAATTTGGACAATTTGAATTAGGACAATATGAGACAATAGAGACAAAGAGTTACGGATGTCCGGGTACTTTTTCTGGGCAGCATGAGCCTGAAAGAGGACCCATGTTAACAAAGGATTGACCCTTAAAAGCAATAGCCTGTTGCATATTCAGACACCTCATCCATGATGCATAAATTCCATTCAAATTCAGGATTCTGTCTGGTAATTGTCACCATCTTCCTCTGAATCCTAACAGCGCCTTCGAGGCGGGAAGAAGTTCATTCCTTTTCATAAGAGAGCAACAAATTCTTTTTCTCTGAACGATTTAGGTGTCCTGTGGCTGCTATCTCACTGTGAGTCCTTTCTTTAAAAAAAGTATCTTACATAGCATAGTTTCTATTTTAGCATTTTTTATAACCTAAAACTATATTTAACACAGTACTTAAGAGAATTAATACAGCATTACTTTCTAACACAACACATATAATATTCATTTGAATATTTGCAAAAAGCCAATCATAAAATACATGCATTTTTCACATGCAGGCAAAGCCAGCGAGACAGCAGAGAAAGCGAGAGAGCAGAGCAAGTGACACAACAAACGCACCAAGAGCAAGAGAGCAAGTTTGAACAGAACTTGCAAAGGGCAAAATCAGCTCAAACCAGGTTAGACTGCAGAACAAGGAGCACCAGGCATGGGCTGATGATCCAGGTACAAAGTTCCAATGTGAGAAGGATGATAGAAGCCTTCATCAAAAGACCACCAGAAGACTGACAAGCACCACAGGAGGAATTGATGCAAGCACTGAGGCCACACAGGGTTGTAAAACCGGGACACAGCTTTATGCAAATGTGAGTCTGCTAATGAAGTGTTGTAATTGTGACTTTTAAAATGGAACTGAAGGCTAAAGAAGATCAAGGGGGTGACACCGTGGAATCTCATGGAACCAAGTGTGAATTGTGACAGGACCCAGGAGGCCATGGTGACACCATGGTGGAATCTCATGGAACCAAGTGTGAATTGTGACAGGACCCAGGAGGCCATGGTAACACCATGGTGGAATCTCATGGAACCAAGTGTGAATTCTGGAAGGACCCAGGAGACCATGCTGACACTGTGGTGGAATCTCATGGAACCAAGTGCCCAGAGTTTCACGGATCAGCCTCATGGAGCGCTGGAGACCATTGTGTCCCAATGGGAACACATGGAACAAAGGCCCCTTAGTGACACAGCAGGGCCTCATGGAATGCAAGAGATCATCCTGATGGAATGGAAACTTGTGGAACCAAGGGTCCACTCTTTTGCTGCATGGCCTCATGGAGTGCTAGAGACCATTGTGGCACCATAGAAACGAATGGCACAAAGGCTCTACTGTGACCCAGCAGGGCCTCATGGAACCAAGGACACCACGTGATACAATGGAATCTCATGGAACCAAGGCTGCAGGACAACCCCACTGCCAATGCCGTCCTGCTGGGGAAGCACTGGGGACATCTCCTTCCCCTTCCCTCTGGCACAGAGGCAAACCTCATCCTCTCTTTGTCCTTCCTCCCCCAGACAAGAAGCTGAGGATGGAGACCAGGAAGGACAAATCTCCAGAGCAGAACTTGGTGGAAGAGGCCACTTTGAGCAGCTCCACTGCGCATGAATCCAATGGGGAGGAAAAGTCCCAGAGGTCCCACAGGACGAGTGGCACCAAACCCAGCCCGGGTTGCTCTGAGGAGGAAAGACCCACCCTGGGCCAGGAAGGTGGACAGAGCTTCAGCCAGGGCTCGGAGCTGGTGGTGCATGAGCAGCTTCACAATGGGGAGAAGCCCTACAAGTGCTTGGAGTGTGGGAAGAGCTTCAGGCAGAGCACCACCCTGATCGCCACCAGATGATCCATGCCAGGCAATGGCCCTACGAGTGTGGGGAATGTGGGAAGGGCTTCAGCTGCAGCTCTGAGCTTGTTACCCACAAACACATCCACACCGGGGAACGGCCCTATGAGTGTTCCGAGTGTCAGAAGAGGTTTCGGATCAGCTCCCATCTCATCCTGCACCAGCGGATTCACACAGAGGAGAGGCCATTCTGCTGCCCTGACTGTGGGAAGGGCTTCAAGCAAAACTCCCACCTCATCATCCATCAACGCATTCACACCGGGGAGAGGCCCTATGAGTGTCCCCAGTGTGGGAAGAGCTTCACCCAGAGCTCTGCCTTGAGCAAACACCAACAGAGGCACCAGTAAGGGAAGCCCTGCAAATGCCCTAACTGCAGGAAGAGCTTTGTGCACATCTCCAGCTTCATCCCCCATTGGAGAACCCACATTGGAAAGAACGCTGGTGCTCCACATTCCCTGTGATCCTTACTGGCAAGACTCCTTTCCCTTTTCCTGCCCCTGCCAACAACATGATGTGGGATCGAAGAACGTAAGGGTCTGGCTAATGCCATGTCATTATTTTCACTCCTGCTTCAGGTCAATGCCAGAGGCAGGAAAGGGACTCTCTCCCCTTGAGAGAAGGGTGTCCTTTCCAGGCAGGAGTGAATATGTGGCTGGAAAGAGACAGTCAGTGGTGTTGTAGTTTTCCCTCTAAATAGTTTTTCTGATCCCTTCTGTTACCAGTGTTGTTGCTGTTCCTGTTTGTTCCTTATCTGGGTGCTGTTCCCAATAAATTGTTCCTATCCCAGGGTGAGATCTTTGCCTTTTGTGCATTCCATGGGAGGCGGGAGGGCAGCGAGCGGCAGCACAGTTTGAGCAGGAGCAGGAAATCGGGGAATCCCATTTCTGAACCCCGGCCCCTGGAAACCGAGCATCCCAGCCGGTCCCAGCCCTGGTGGCCATGGCAACAGCCTTGGGAGCGGGTCCCTGGCTGGGGCTGTGGGAGCCTCTTCCCTCTGGTTCCCAGGGACAGGAGTGGAGGGAACAGGTGCAGCTGAGTCGGGGCAGGCTCAGGTTGGATGTCAGGAAAAGCTTTCTGCCCAGGCTCCCCAGGGAAGGGTCCCAGCTCCAGGGCTCTCTGAGCTCCAGCAGCGTTTGGACAGTGCTGCCAGGCCCAGGCTGGCATTGTTGGGGTGTCCTGTGCAGGGCCAACGGTTGGACTGGAGGATCCTGATGGGTCCCTCCCAGCTCAGCCAATTCTGTGGTTCTGGGATCCCATGAGCCTGGGGATAGGACTGCCAATTGTTTCCATGGCAATGGGCTCTGGCTGTAGGCCTGAGCTGGCGTCCATGGCAACCACCCCTGGCATGGGGTCTCCATGGAGCTTCAAAGGGACTGAGCATAGCAACAGGGGGCTGGTGATGGTTGTCATGGAAACTGACCATAGCAGCAAGGAAGCTGGTGATGGTTGCCATGGAAACTGACCATATCAGCAAGGAAGCTGGTGATGGTTGCCATGGAAACTGACTGTAGCAACAGGGGGCTGGGAAGGGTTGCCATAGAAACTGTCCAGAGCAATGGGTTCTGGACAGCTAAGGAACTGAGTTGCCACAGGCACTCAAAGGGATTCCATGGGAGGCGCCCTGATTTTTTAAGATTTTCTAAGATATTGACATTCTTGTAGCAAACTTTCTCACACACTTGCTGTAAATAACTCATTGTTTTGCATTCCTTTATGGAGGAGGAGAAAGTTGATGGACTCTTGCTTGGCCAGTGTCATTGGCGAGGGGGCAATCCACTGTCACTCTTGGGAAACTATAAATGTTAGAGTCAGAAAATAAGCTTCCTTTTTTTTTCACCATGAGAAGAGCGGTGTGCACTTGTGTTCTTTCGTGTCCTATAGCAACACATGGGGACATTCCAAGAGTCTCCAGGCCGTTCAAGAGCTGCAATGTCACACACAGAGACAGGGGCTCCATGGACACCTCCCAGGGTTTTCTGGGGGTGGTAAAGAGCCCTGTGGTCAGAGGCAGTCACAGCCATTCCATGGTGACATCCCAGGGCACCTTGGGCTGAAAAGGCACCGATCTGTCACAGGCACTCACGGGGGCTCCACGGTGTCATCCCAGGAGTCCCCAGGCTGCCAAAGAGTCAGGATGTCCCAGACACTCACAGGGGTTCCTGTCATGGGCACAGTGGGAGCTTCAGGCAAAAGCTTTGTTTCTTCCTTGGAGAAACTCCTGCTGAGTCATGGGATGGAGAAATGGCACACAGCAGCCACCACAGAACCCATAAAACCCTCCAGAACCCCTAGACTTCTTTACTTCCATCTCAGAGAGGAGAAGGGGCCCCAGACATTGACAAAGGTGCAAAAGATAGGACAGGGGGAATTGAACTTGTCCCACAGGATTAATGATGGTATATCAGACAGATTTCTAGAAATACTGCTCTGATTGATTCTGATCATGATTAGACAGAAAGATCTTGATCAGAGTTATTTCCTCCACAGCATAGGAGATCTAACAATTAGAATATTCTGCTCTAGGCAGCAATTTTGAAGTCAACAGGGCCTTGCTGGAGTTGTTGGAGCACACTGCAGGCAGAGCCTCCTGCTCCAGCAGGAGCTGCCTTTCCTGTGCCATGAGCAGGGCAGGTCCCGCTGCAGGAAAAGCCCCAGGCCAGCCCCAGCACAAGGGAAGGGCTTGGGCACAAGGGCAGAGCGCCGTGCTGGGAGCTGTGCCAGGGAGGAGAGCCTGAGGCACCAAAGGCACCTTGGCAGCAGCAGCTGCTTGCAGGCCATGGCCAGAAGCCTCCCTTGGCAACTCAGCCTGGTGGCCACCACTGCAGAGCTGCTGCCTCAGGGCTCATTCCTGGCTGGGCTCTGAAAAGCCACTTCTGCTCCAGGAGCCTGAATGGGAAGCCATTGGCCCCAGCACCTTGGGGACAAGATATTAATGACAAAACTTTTCATGCCAGCAGAGCCAAGGCAGGGGCAGAGGAAAGGGGAGAAACAGGCCCAGGGCACAGGGCTGCCATGGTGATGGCTGGGAGGCCACTGCCCCTGCAGCAGCCTGGCTGCCCTCAGCAGACATTCTGGCCAGAAGTCTTGTGAGGGCACCCAGCACAGCAGAGAACACACACTATGGGAATTCTGTTCTTGGGGTGGGGAGGGTTTCACTGGGTCAGGCTGCACAAAGCTCCCGTTCTTGGACAATTCCTGGGATAGGGCATCCAATTCTCTAGAAAAACAGCTGCAGTTTCATGCCACTTTCATAATTGTAGAATATTTCTTTCTTCTAACAAATGTAAATCCACCCTCATTCAGTTTAAAGATATTGACCCTTTTTCTGTCATGGTAAGATTTGGGAGAAAATAACTTTGACCACAATTTTTCCATTTTCACAGACCTTATTTTTTTTTCCAAAAATCTCCCAGGATGGGGTTTTGGAGGCCTCATCACAAAACCAGCAGGGGGAGTCTGCAGGCTCTGAGCTCAGTGGTGTGGAGACTGAGGACAGAACAGGAGTAGCCTGGGAGGGATGGAAGGGTGGTTTCAGAGGGGCTGGAGCTTTTCTTCATAGTGGGAATAAGCCTGAAGAAGACATAATAGCACCAAGAGCACCTGGGGAGGTGCAGAGTGGACACCAGCAGAAAGGAATTTCCCTACCAGGGCAGGGCTGTGGTGCAACACGTCCCCAGCAGTAGCCTGGAGCAGCCCAAGGCTCTGTGTGGGCAGGCAGAGGCAGGCAGGAGGCAGAGCTGTCAGCAAAGGAAGGGGCCAGCCAGGTGGGGCAGCCGGGGGACAGAGGTGCAGGGCAGGGACAGCCTGGGCTGCACAGAGATTGGCAGCAGCTGCAAGACAGCCCTGCCAGAGCCAACTTGGGCAGCACTTTGGCCATGGCTGCTGGCCCTGGGCCTGAGGCCATGTGAGAGTCTGTTCAAAATATCCTTCATTTTTGCCTCACGGTTGCCATGAAGAGAGACCACCAAAAAATTAAAAACTGCTGAACCAGTGGGGGGGGGAGGGAAAATCATGTGCCTCTTAGCTCACTGTTTCCAGAGGTGTTGTTTGCTATATGCGACACTGAACTCGAAGGAGCACCCTGCCCTTTTTCCTGAACAATGGTCCTGGAATTTCTCCCCGCCTCCTGGCCTGGCTGGTTTGAGCTTTAGCGTGGTCCCTCCTCCAAGAGAAGACTCCTCTAGCCTGTTCTCAACCATCGTAATAGACAAGTAGAGATGTAAGCCTTTTCATCAAGGACCCGAGACATGAAACCCCTGTGTGAGAAGGCTCCCTCCCACCTTCTTCCAGGGACTGCGACTGAAACCCTCCCAACTCGGGGGAGCTGTGCAGAGGGCAGGGAGGAAAGCTGCCCAGAGCAAGCACAGGTGCAGGCAGTGGGCCATGAAAACAATGGTTCTCGCTTGCTGCCTGGCTCGATTTTGTGTACCCCTGAACAAATACTATTCTTTCCCCCTTGTTGCCTTCTCAAGGCATGGCGACCTGGTTCTTAGTCCGGCACGGTGGCCCTAACCCCAGGGTCACTCGGTCCATATGCTCCTGACACCAACGTGGTGGACAGCAAATGGCGTTTATTGAGGGGTCACAAGGGTTTTTATAGCTTGGGCAGTCAGTGTCATTTCCTTCTGTTCACGTCCGGCTGGGTGCAGCCAGGTACGGAGCAAAGGTCTGATTGGTGGGTGGGAGGGATGTCCTGACTGACCGTACAGCTCGATTTCTTCCACACGATTTCTCCCTAACTCTCCACGTTTCCCCCCTCCCTCATGATTAGTAAAAATCGTTTAAAATTATAAAATGTAGAGGTTACAAAATTTCATGGGTTAGTAAAATTAGTATAAAATTTTAAGTGTGTTAGTAACTGGCATGCCTTAAAGTAATTGTCGGCGCTCGACAAACATAATGTTTAGCGTTTCTAAATGCTTTTCAACGAATAGCACCAGTTTGTTTAATATGCAAGGCCCGAAGATTAGGGTTAGTAAGATTATAGCGAGTGGGCCTATTAGGGTAGAAATCGGGGTGGTGAGCCATGGGCACTGGTTGAACCATGACTCGAACCAGCCCTGTTGAGTTTCTCTGTCCATTTTTCTTAGGTTTAGTTGGTTTCTCAGTTTGGCCATGGAGTCTCTAACGACTCAGGTGCGGTCCACATAAAAGCAGCATTCCTCTTTCAAGGCGGCACACAGGTCTCCTTTCTGCATGAACAAAAGGTCCAGTCCTCGCCTGTTTTGGAGGATAACCTCTGAGAGCGAGGAAAGGGATTTTTCTAGGGAAGAAATGGATTTCTCAATCCTATGCAAGTCCTCGTCGACAGTCATCTGCAGTTGTGCCAGTCCTTGATGTTGTGTTGCAAGGGCCGAGATGCCTGTGGCAGCGCCGGTAGCTCCTAAACCGAGGAGCATTGCGATGGTGATGCCTGTTATCACTTCTCGTTTGTGGAGCCGGTCGGGTTCCTCGAACAAGCGGTACACCTCTTCTTCCTGGCGATACAGGACTCTGGGGACAATTAAAACTTGGACACAAAAGTCAGTAGAATGATAGAATTTGTCAAGGAGTACACATGGGCTTACCCCGGATCGTTGACAGACCCACATTCCCGATGCAGCTGGGATCACCCACTGGAACTTCCCTCCCTTAAGTTTGACGAATTCCCGGCAGACGTTGCCCATCTGCTTTGCCAAGGTTGCATTGCCAAAGCATTTGCCTTGGCCCATAACCTGACTTAGGGTAATGCCTCTCCGGGGGGTGTCCCATCTGCATTGGCGTGGATTGTCTGACTTTGAGAAGATGAATAGAAGATCGAGGGCAACACCTTCGGAAAAAGGGGGTTGTGCATCATAGCATAAGCAGCATGACTCTGTGACGTTCGGGTTGGATTGGTTTAACAATAAGAAGGTAGCATTTAACACGCTTAAGAATGGATTGGAGAGGGTTGGTTTGGCTAAGAGATTGGATGGGGAGGAGGTTAGTTTTAGCATCTGTGTTTTGTGGCTAGAACTGCCGTTAGCTGCGATCCCCTTCCTGGGTCTACTCATTGCTAGAATCGGATTGGGTCCGACTGATTGGGATATTGCAGGTGGGAATCTGATAATTTGTATGTTCGCCCAGATGCAGTGAGACAGATAAATAAACGCTGTCCACACTTTGCCCGTGGCCCAGCCATCATGGGTCAGCTGCAGGATTGTCATTATAAAGCCTGTGCAGGTGTGCTGTTTCCTGCCTTGGGGCAAAATCACGTACCCATCCATATCAAATTTTGGTTCAAGACAGTCGTGGGGAGTATACTTAATTTGCAGGAACTTATCAGGCTGTTGTGGTTTCCATCTATTGCTTGTCACAATAGTTTCACACCCCCAATATCCACAATATCCATACCCTGGGTAATTACAGTAATTTTTTCCTGGGTTGGAAGCAGGGCACCAGTAGGTCTGAAATAATGTCGTCTCCTGAAATTTGGGGTGCCCTGTATGTGAGGGAAAAATGTCTTTTAGCCTGAACTCGAAAGATGGGGTGTCGGCTGTAACAATTTCTTTGATGACCCCCTCACCTGAGAGATGGCGTAGAACCCACCTGAATGGCTGGTGAGGGTAATGTTTTGTGTCTGCCTGTCCTCTGCCTGCTAACCCTAGAAACAAGATCACACAGAGATACCGTTGCTGCTTTGATTTTGATGGTGCGAGCTTCTCAGGTGATGTCGGGTTGCTCGGTGGTCTCTCTCTCTTTCCTGGTAGTGGGGCGTATGGGTTGCGGGGGAGTCCTGACTGGGGGCAGTTTACTGCCACGTGGCCTGCCTGGCAACACTTAAAGCATGCCATCACACTGGCTATTGCAGTGTGAACTGCTGCTAGGAGGGGAGCTAGGTGTTCTTCCTTTGCAACATGTCTGATCATGGCAGCAACATTGGACCCAGGTGGCAGTGATCTTAAAATGTCCTTGGTGGCTGAGTTGCATTGCTGGTGTAGGCAGTCTGCTAGCACAGGACCCTTCGCCTCTGAGGGTAATGCAGAGAGATCTAATGCTGCCTGAAGGCGGTCCACAAAGTGAGTGAAGCTCTCACTCTCACTCTGCTTTATAGTTGACCATGGGGATGGTTTGGCTATTACTTTGGAAGCAACACGGATGGCTTCTCGGGCAGCACGGGTTGTTGTCATAACCTCATGGGCCCGCAGGCCCTCAGCCTGCGCCTGGGGGGTGATCATAGTGGGGGTCTGTGCCCATTAGCCTCTGTATGCTGGAGCCCTGCAGCGGATGGTCTGCCCCTGTTAATAAGGCTAGCTGCTTTACACAATTGTCCTCCCATTCCTGTTTAAAAACGATCATCCCCGCCCCATCGAAAATCAGCCTGCAAGTCTGTTTGATATCAAAGGGAAGCATATCATCGCCTCCAAAAACGCTGCCAATGAGTGTGGAAACAATGGCAGAATTAATCCCCCTGTCTGCAACCGCTTTAACAATTGCCTGCACGTCTTTTGGGTTTACCAGGGAGTAGGTTCTTTGATTTCCGCCTGCCCCCCCACACGGACCGGGAACACCAGTGTGGCAGACAGAGCCCACTGCGCACAAGCCATTTTTATTTTCCGCCGGTCTGTAAGCGAGGTTCGATCTTTCTCTGATATCCCCTTAACCCACGCAGGAACGCTGCAGCTAGTGATCTTGTATGCCGCTGCTCCCTTTTCGTTAAAGCCCGAGTCGGTGTCGGAATTGTCCTCCAACCACCTTTCGAGTCCGTCCCAGCTCGAGTCAGAGTCTGAGCCGGAAGTCAACTGGCTGGACGTTTCCAGGCTGCTCAGCCATTTTCTCGAGCTCCGACCCCACCCCTTCTTGCGGGGGTTGGGCCGTTCCCTCCCCCTGGGCTCCCCCCGCCTCCTGCTGGAGGAGGTTCTTGCCCTATAAGAACCTAATTTAAAATGAGCGCTTTGAATGGTCTTACGCTCCTTCTCGGGGGCCGCCCCTCCTCCCTGCTCGCCCATGCTTGTGCTGTTCAGCGAGCCTTCTGCATTTTCACCCCCCGTGTCATCATTCCAGTCCTGGTCACACGCTCTGGCGCCATTTTCAAATGCATATGGCAGGGGTGCCTTTTTATCAACTGCGTCGGGGTCCGATATTATAGCAGCATTCCGCGCCTCCTCTGCTAGCCCCTGCCAAAATGTCTGCGCGCGCTTCCCCCCCCTCCGATGGTGAGTTCGGTCGCTGAGGGGGTTCCGGCATTCGCGCCTCCGTGCACCTGAACAGGTCAAAGTCCTCCGTGGCTTGCATCGCTGCCCCTACCCCCAACTGCGGCATGGCTAATAAACAAGTTTGCGCGGCTTTCCAGGTTTCTTGCTCTTGCCGAGCTTTTTGCAGAGCCTGGATAACTCTGCCCCATGATTTGAGGATTTTCCCTGAGCCTGAGGACATGGTTTCCTCAGCCAGAGCCTTCGTGCAATTATCCCATATCTCCGGATGGAGAATTTCTACTGGGCTTTCTATAGCCCCTAGCTTTATCAGTCTCGGCACTGCGAGAATAAAATCCTTAAGCTTACACTCATACCCCACTGAGTGCGGATCTGACTTATGACCTTCGCAATAGCATCCATACTCCTCACTGGTCCGGGGGCGTCCCCCCCGCTGCACTAGGCCAGGTGTGCAGCCGCCGGTTCCTCGTCATGGCGATCCCCGAACCCCGGGCGGTGATCGTGTCCCAGGTTTTTGGCACCAGATGTTGCCTTCTCAAGGTGTTGCTACCTGGTTCTTAGTCCGGCATGGTGGCCCTTACCCCAGGGTCACTCAGTCCATATGCTCCTGACACCAACATGGTGGACAGCAAATGGCGTTTATTGAGGGGTCACAAGGGTTTTTATAGCTTGGGCAGTCAGTGTCATTTCCTTCTGCTCACGTCCGGCTGGGTGCGGCCAGGTACGGAGCAAAGGTCTGACTGCAGGGTGGGGGGGATGTCCCGACTGACCGTACAGCTCGATTTTTTCCGCACGCATATCCCTAACTCTCCACACCCCCTGAAGACCTTTGTTTTGGTTGTGAAATTCATTCCCGCTTCCCCCAACGAAAAATAGTATAACTTGGGGTCCAGATGAATTGTGCCTCCAAGAGCTCCCCGGACGTGGCCTGGCAGACTCCATTGGCTGGATCCCGAAGGATAACGCAGCACCACGTTTGGTAGCTATGACCCACCCCTCCTCTTCCTCCCTCTTTTCCTTATTTTCTCCTTTGTTCCCCCGGTTCCCCTCACCAATGCATTTCTCTTGTGGTTATTTCAAGAAAATTGCACTTGTTGATTGTTACTGCAAATCCCCTGTGCCGTGTTGGTTTTTTTTGCACCCTGAGATCACCCCTACGAACCATCACATCATCCATTCACTAGGACAGATCATGACAAATGGTCTCCATGATTCCATGGGGCCTTGAAATGTCACAATGATCTCCATGGATCCACGGTACCCCTCAGGATCACAACGGCCCTTTAGCTCCATGAGGCCCTGAAATGCAGCAATGGCCTCTTGGTTCCACAAAGCCCTGCTGCTTCACACTGGCCCCTTGGGACCATGCAGCCCAACAGAGCCGCAATGATGTCCTTGTTTCCACGAGGCCCCACAGTGTCACAATGGTCCCTTGGATCCATGGTACTCTGCAGTGTCACAATGGCCCCTGCATGTCACAAGGCTCAAAAAAGTCACAATGGTCTCCATGGTTCCTCAAGACCCCACAGTGTCACAATGGCCCCATGGATCCATGGTACTCACAGTGTCACAATGATCTCCTTGGTTCCACAAGTTCCTACAGTGTACAGGCTCCACAAGGGCTTGCAGTGTCACAATGGCCCTTTGGCTCCACAGCGCCCTGCAGTGTCACAATGATCTCCATAGGAAGGAAACAAGTGAGCCCCAATGGTGCAGGGGCAGATAAGAGGCAGTCACCAGAGGCCAAGGCTAGCCAGACATGACTGTATTAGCAGATTTTATCTGGGAGCAACCCTTGGATATAGGGAATTTTAGAGGTGGAATCCTAATTTCAGCCATGGGAGGCTAGATAAGAAAGACAGTTCTTTTGCATAGGAATAAAAGCACAGAGCCCCAGTGCCTCATGGTCAGATGGGAAGTGGCCTTTGGCATGGCTAATTCAGTGGGACCTGTCAGACAGCCCACAGGAGGCCAAACCAGGCAGACCTGTTCCATGTTCCCCTGATTTCATGGAGTCCCATACTGTCACAATGGTCCCCTTGATTCCATGAGGTCTTGCAATGTCACAATGGTTTCTTGGTTTCATGAGGCCCACATGGCTCCATGCAGTCCTGCTGTGTCACAATGGCTCCTTGTTCCTATGGGCCCCAGAGTTTGATCATTGACCCTTGCTTCTATAGGGCCTCTGAGTTGCACAATGGCCTTCTTGATTCCATGAGGTTCCATAGTCTCACCGTGGTGTCCTTGGACCCGCATTGTCACAACTGACCCATGGTTCCATGAGGTTCCGTAGTGTCACCGTGGTAGCTGTCAGAGGCTGGATGAGATCAACGTGCCGAGACACCTTGGGATGCTCGGAATGCCCGTGTGGGGCCAGGGCCGGGTCAGGCCTTGGTTTGTGGTGGGACAGAGCCCCGCTCCCAGCCCTGGCCTGGCAGAGCTGTCAATCACACAGCAGGGGGTGATGTTCACCCAGCTCTGATTAGCCCAGCTGTTAATCAATCAATCACACACTAGCAGCTGGTGCTACCCTGGCTCTGATTGGACAAGCACCTGGCAGTCCCACCCAGAGGCAGGCTCATGAAGGCCAGGGGGTTAAAAGTGGAGCACAAGGCCAGACCATGGTTTGGGTCTTGCCTTCTCCTGGGGTTCCTTTGTTAGCAATGCTGGAACCTGAGCAGTTGGTACCTATGTGTGTGTCTTTCTATGGATCTTCTGTTGTTCTGTTGTTTGCTATTTCTTCTCCTTCTAATCCTACTTAGCTGGAACATTTTTGGGTAACAACATCTTAAGGGATAAAGGTTTTCGATTAAATTTTTAGATTAAGTTATTGAATTTAATGCTATGATAAGGGCTTCATATTGAAGTGGATATTGTACTAAACCTTTTGCAAAAGTTCCTTGATTGTCTATATTTTGCCAGAAATATTTTGTGTCATTTTGACCTCTTAGCTCCATTGATCAGAGCATGGTGCTGGTATTAGTGGGGCTGTGGGTTCAACCCTGTGTGGACCATTCACTTAAGAGCTCGACTTGATGATCCTTCTGGGTCCCTTCCTATCAAGAATATTCTTTGCATCTGTCCATGTTGGGAATATCTGGTTGGTATTTCTCCTGTGCACCAAACTCGAATCAAGGAACCTTTGGTTACCCCCAGCATTTCAGTGTTCTGGGGTGTTGCAGCCCTGCAGGCTCACAATGGCCTCTTGTTTCCATGAGGCCCCACAGTGTCACACTGGCCCCTTGGTTCCATGGGCCCCAACAGTGCCACAGTGATCCTCTTGGTTCCACAACTTCCCACAGTGTCCCACTGGCCCCTCAGTTCCCTGAGGATCTGGAGTGTCACACAGGTTTATGGCATTTGTCCTTGCTGCCCCTCACATCCCCCTGGCCCACAAACAGCCCTGAGCCACCCGTGAGGGACAGGCCCTGCTGTTCCAGGCTGGGCTCAGGGCTTGGCCTTTCTGCTTCCTGCAGCCAAGCCAGGCCTTGCTCAGCACTGCAGTTCCCTGCTCAGAGCCTTGGGCTCCCTGCAATCCTGGCCTCAAGGATCTGCTCTCAGCAGTCCCTGGGCAGCCTTTGGCCCAGCCATGCTCCAAGGCACTTGGAGTTTTGCTGCTGACTCCTTGAGCAGCTTCTTCATCCTTCTCTCCGTGCCTGAGGCTCCTGGACCCAGCTCCAAACCCACCATGAGGATCATGAAAATACAGAATTGCCCTCAGGGGCTCTTTGTCTCTCTTCCATTGTCTTTGAGTCTCCAGGGCTTGTGCAGTGATTAGAGTCAGTTTGGAGTTCTGTTCAGGAGGAAGATTTCAAAGTGCACCTCATGATTTTTAGTTTTTTAATCACGAGTATTTTTTTTTATTTTTCAGTTCAGAGAAAAGGTAACTGAAGCTTTCCCCAAGTGATCTTGATGCTGAATGTCTCCTTAGGAGGTCTGGGCGCAGAGAAGAATGACACCCTTGCAAGCTGACTCTGTTTGGACAACCTGCTTCTCATCCCCAGCCTCACCATGTCTGACATCGTCCACCTGGGACTAACATCCCAAAATATAAAAACAAAGTAATTTATTCTTTATTTTTAATATTTTTCAATTAAATGTATTTATTGTATTTATTTCTTATTTGTAATAATAGTTGTTCCACTTTTATTACCTAATTTTATATTTATATCAAAAATCTATCCGTGTTTAACAACCAATAAAATTAATGGTAACTGGTTCTAAGTATCACAATTCCCTTCATTCACTAATTCACCTCTATTGGTTATTAATTTTTCCTCTATGCTAATTTGCCCTATGTTTAGTCCTTTTGTAATCTTTTTTATCATGTTTTTCTCACACATGGTTCAAGGGGGCAATTGGGCTTACACGGAGATGATTTTGGGGCACATTTGGGACAGTTTTGGGTCTAGGGGGGGAATTCAGAGAGAACTTGAGCATCGGGAGAACACTTGGGGGAGCCGGGTGGGAAATGGGGGGTGGGGGGAAGCACTCAGGGATTCTGAGGGACAATTCGGGGTCCAGGGGACCCCTTGGGGATGCAGGGGGGCCCTTGGAGATCAGGGAGGGGAATTTGGGGCCCTTCGGGGTCCGGGCGGGCCCTTGGGGGGCTCTAACGGGGCTTTCTGGGCGTGGGGGTAAAGGCAGAGCGCTAATGGCGCCCTCAAGGGCGCGGGGGTGACGGGAAATGAAGTCCCGGCTGCATTCAAACGCCACGAGCGCCGCGGAGCATGATGGGAGCTGTAGTCCCAGAAGTAGCTCCACTGCAGCACTTGGGGGTCCGGGGAGCCAGTTGTGGGTGCGGGCGGCCACTTCGGGTCCTCAGGGGGCACCTGTGGGGAACCTATGGTGCCGGGAAGCCCTTGGGGGACACCTGGAGAGTCGTTCTTTTTGGGGCACGGAACATGACGGGACTTGTACGGCCGGAACGGGTTATGTCGGGGCTCTGGGGTCGCGGGGCATATTGAAGATGGTGGTCCGGCTACAAAGATGCTCTACGGTGCGCAGAGCATCACGGGAGATGAAGTCTCGGCTGCAATGGCGCTCAGTGGATGCCGCGGTGCATGATGGGAGCTGTAGTCCCGAAAGGACCCATTGCTCGCTGTCATCTTCACCAGCCCTTTCCATCATTCCAGAGGCTGGTCCATCACAGGGGATGTCCTAAATCCACTCGGTGCCTGCTTCTTCCCCAGGTTTCTGTAAGGTTGCTTTGGCAATAAGTACCACACTCTGATGAAATTCTTTCATGAGGCACCTGTGCCCATAGCACCCATTTCCAAGCTCAGGACAGTGTCCCAGGCAGTGACATGGGACACAGGGTCTGTCTGCAGTCATCCAGGGGTTGTTCTCGCCACCACAGGCACACAGCACTTGCCGTCGTGGGTTTGGGGTATAGTCAGTCTGCCAGGACTCCCCACACTTATATTCCAGCCCTCAGGAGCAAAATCCTCCCCAAAAAGGTTTTTTATTTGGGAGGTCAAAAACTCTTTATTTGATATTTCTGAGCCCAAATCCTCCCTAAATGAGTGTTTCCTAGCTCCCTAAACTGGTATTTCAGACACCAAAATATCCTTAAATTGATGTTTCTCAGCCCAAAATCTCTCTAAATTGCTGCTTCTGAGCTAAAAATAGCCCTAAATTGCTTTCGTTGAGACTCGGAGCTCCCTAAATATTTTTTTTTCCCGAGACAGAAACCTCCCAAATTGAGTGTTCTGGAGCCCCAAAGCCCCCAGAATTGCTCATTCTCGGCCCCAAAGCTCCTGAGCTCACCGTTCTGGCTCCGAAGCTGCTGACACAGGGGTTTCTAAGCCATGAAGTTCCCAGATCAGTGTTCCAGAGCCCTGATGCCCCTCACTCACGCCCTGTGCCCGGCGTGCCATCAGCCCGTGGGGTTCATCCCAGCCTGGGAGGCTCCGGAAGCGATGGGCGGGGAGCGCTGGCTGTGCCCATTTCCCACCCCCAGCCAAGGAACCGCTCCCTGACCGGAGCGGGGAAACCTCATTTAGGGGAAATCGGTGTAAAACCGGGAAAGGAGCTGCGGGGAGAGAGGGAGGAGCCCGTGGGGGCGGGAACGGGTCGGGCACAGTGAGCTAGTGAGCTGTATCTATCCCGGTTTTTAAGCAGTGCTTGCGCCCCAGCGCAGAGCGGCTCCTTCCCAGACCTGTCCCAGGTAAGCGCCTGCCCCTTGCTCCCGGGTTTCCTCAGGGCTTGCTCCTTCTGCTCCTGAAATTGATGTTTCTCAGACCAAAAGTTCCCTAAATCGCTGTTTTGGAGCTCCAAAGCTCCCTAAATAGGGACTACAGAGCCCAAAATCGGCTTAAATTGGTTTTTTGGAGCCCAAAAGCTCTCTAAATTGTTCTTTTTGCTCTGAAAATATCCCCAAATCACTCCCTGATTCCCAAAGCTCCCAACATGATTTTTTTCTCAGCCTTGAACTCCCCAAATCAGGGTTTCATAGGCCTGCGTGCCCCTAAATTGGTGTTTAAGAGCCCCAGTGCTCCCTAAATCAGTATTTCCGAGCCCAAATGCTGTTTCAGGTCCCAAAAACATCCCCAGGTGGGTGAGCCCCAATGCTCCTGAGACTCCTGTATTCTCAGCTGTGAAGTTCCCCAAATGCCAATTTTTGAGGCCAAAAGTGCCCTGAAATGGTATTGCTGAGCCCCAAAGTATCCTCAATTGCTGCTTTGGAAGGCTGTGCCTGAGTGCTGGTGGAATGCAGTGGAAGGGGAGAGGCTCTGCCAGAGGAGTGTCAGGGAGGATGAGGATGGGAGGTGTGAAGAGCAGCTGGGATACCTGGACATCCTCAACAGGATGGGCAGAGGTTAAGCTGACGTGTGTGAGTGAGCAGTGGAGGGGTCAGAAAGGGGGGACGCTGCCTTGGCAGCTCAGAAACTCCCTGATCATCAGGGAGAGTGGGCAGAAGAGCTCTGGGGGCAGCCTGGAGTGGTCTCAGGCCAGTGAGCAGGTTCCCCTGGGAATGGCAGCTGCCCTGGCATCCATGGCCAGGCAAAGCAAAGGGCTCCAGCAGGGTGGGGATCCGGGAGCGATGGCTCAGCAGAGCTGCCTGGTGCGTGAATGGGGGGTGCTCACGGGGAGCTGCTCCTGCCCCACACAGGGATGAGCTCCTCAGTGCCAGCCTGGGCTGTCACAGCCGGGAAATAGTGGGGTCCAGGCACTGAGGGGCAGGGACTGAGGCCAGCAGCAGAGCACACAGCTGGGGCTCCAGAGGAGAAGGCTTTGATGGGCTGAACCAGCAGCTGCAGAGGGTTCCCACCCCCACGGGCTCCTCCCTCCCCCCCAGCACCTCCTTTCTCCGTTTGATACTGATTTCCCATAAATGCCTGTCAGGAAATATGCCGAGCTTTCCAGGGCAGCCTCTTCTGAGGGCAGGAATGGTCTCTCCAAGAGCCAGGAGTAAAGCACTCCTCTCCTGAGGCTCTCGGCTGAACTGAGCGAGCTCCAGGTGAAAAGGCAGCGCTTGGGAGAGGGAGCACACAGGCCAGCAGCCAAACAAGGCAGCAGCACCCGGGGCTGTGTGAGCAGGAGCCCAGCCAGGGAAAGGGCTCAAGTGCTGAGTCCAGTTCTGCCAGAGGGGATTGAGTGGGAAAAGCTCCCTGGACCAACCTGGGGCCTTCACTGGGTTTTGCTGAGGCCTGAAGGAGCCCTGCTGCCCTCCAGGGCCCCCAGGGCTTTCAGTGTCTTTGCCTCATCAAGGCCCAGCTGTGCTGCAGAGGGTGGGGGACCAGTCAGGAAGGGTTGGAGGGAGACCACAAAGTTAATATTTCATAGAATTCCCATTCAAAGTCGATTGTCCCTTCCTGCCCTCTGTCTACAGACACTAACCCAGTTCCTAATTCATTCCTACATAGAGAAAAAACGGTCAATTCAGGCTTTACTTATTTATTTCATGGGTTTTTTTCTGATAGCAAAAATTGTTACCATGACTCTTGCTACACATTAAATGGGAAAAAAGTAAAAAGTAAGTAGCATATTGATTAGGCACAGCCTGGTTGCCATGAATACATTATGGGTAATTGTTTGTTGCTTTGATCTTGGATGATTGGAAAAATTTTTAGTCCTAAATAGAATGAATAATTATTTCATGGAATGACTAGAACTTATTTTAATTTTTATATTTAATATTATTAGCTCACCTTAGAACACCAGAAAAAGCATAATGAGATTTCACCACCACTCATACAATCCTCCTGGATTTAACTCATATGCTAGTAATAATGTTTTATTGCACTCAATGCATAATTCAAAATGTCTAATTTATTGGGCATCTGTTGGCAGACAGACTCTCTTGGTCTGTGGGCAACAAAGCCATCACTGACAATGTGGCAGAGAGAGTTTCTTCTTTTTTTGTTTCATTTATTTCTTTCTTTTTTCCATATTTTTTCTGTCTTCTCTTACCCCCACCCCGCCCCCCTTTTCTTTTTTATTCTCCTCTCTTCTCCTGTCTTTCTCCCTTCCTTTTCTTTTTCCCCCTCAAAGCTTCAGCTTTGGCTCAAGAGTGCAGATCTGGCCCTGCACAAAATAATTCTCCTGTCTAAAGCAGTTGTCAGGGCTCCTTCCAAATATGAGAGACACAGAGGACAATGTGTCTCTGACTGTGAGAATTGGGGTGACCCATCCCTGGAAGCACAACCATCTTTCCATGAGCAGTGATCTGAGCTAATGTCTGTGCTCATCAGGGATCAATGGCAGAGGCACATCCAGGACAGCTCCACGTGCACATCATCTACTCATTGTTACTGTTTGAGAAGCCATCTCGCTATTGCTCTGCTTTAGGAGAAAACTCCTCAAACTCTGAGCATTTTTTCCCATTTATATGCTTTCCCTCCTTTCAGACCAGAGCAAAACAGCAAAATGTAGTGGGAGGAGATCGAGCGGGGTTCATTCCTGGGAAATCACCCCTGGCATTTCCTGTCTGATGCCTTCAGTTAGACCCCTGGGACAGCCATGGGCCCTGGGGCTGTGACTTCTCTTGGGTCCCTGCCGGCATTTCTCTATTTCTATTCCTCCCCTCTTTTCCTCACCTGGGTCTATCCTCTCCTTGAACACCAGGAAAGCTTTCTGGACATGCAGCAGCTTTTGGCAAGGGGTCCCTTAATTCAGTCCAGGTCCTCCTCCTTCTCTGGAACGTGGCCAAAGAAAACAGAAAGTCCCAAGGACCAGACAGTCCAGGGAAATGGAGTGCAAGAAAGAGGGAGAGCAGAGCACAGCAGTGAGCTGTGCCCTGAGCAGACCTTTCCTCACTCCTGAGCAGTCCCTGTTTCTGCCTTCACCTCGTCCCTGCTGCTCTGATGGATGGGCTCAGAAGGGACAGGCGGCTTTGTTGGAAGGGTCAGAAGGGCCCTGCTTTCTGCAGCCAGCTGTGCAGAAGAGGATATTTAGGAAACTTCCCAGTCTGACCCTCCCCAAGGCTCTCTGGCCATCACACTCCAGCCACCAGAGGTGTTCAATGTTGGGAGGAGCCCCTCCACAGCAGTGGCTGCAGTGCCCCAATGGGCCCTGCTGGACTCCCCACACCCAGCCCCTGTGTCCTCCCTGGTTCCAGCCCAGGTTTCCCAGAGCAGTCTCAGCTGTGTGATTCCATAAAGCCATTTAATCCCAGTGCAGTGACACAGGAACAGCCTGAGCTGTTCCTCCAACAGCCTGAGATGTTCCTCCAAGCCCCTCAGTTTTATCCCCTCAGTCTGCATGCCCGAGGCTCGAGTCTGGCTCTTCCTCCCGGGCCCTCAGCTCTTGCTGGGTCTCTCGGTGTCCCTTCCCCAGCAGTGCCACCACTCTTGGTGCCCTTTGTTGGGCTCTGTTGGCCATTCATGAGCTCTTGTCTCGGGCTCCCACCTGGAGCTCAGCTTGCATCAGGCACTGCACCTGCCCCAGCCACCTGCACCAGGTGTGTTCACAGCCAGGAGAGGGGAGAGTGGGAGTGAGGTGACTTCAGTTTTGTCTTTGTTACCCAGCCTGCTGCTCTATTGGGAATTGCTGAAAAAGCAAAGCAATCGTCCCCAAGTGGAGTCTGGTTTGCTCATGGTGGCAGCTGGAGAGGGATGTCCCAGGCTTTATGTGAGCTCTTCAGTTGTATTTTTTCCTCCTATCCAGTTGAGGAGGGGGAGTGAGAGAAGTTTGATGGGCATTTGGCAGCCAGCCTGTAAATATTCTCAGTTCAGTCAAAGAATGAACAGAGACAATTTCTCACAAACTGAACCTAACAATCCTAGAAAAAAAAAATCAAACCATTATTATCGCTCTTTCTATAACCATTGTTTATAAAAATGGTTTGCTAGAGTGTACTATTCATAGTGCATCAATAGTGCGAGAGGTTTTCACCTTAAGACCAATCAGGTCTTACGTCCACTACTGTTCCTATAGGAACTGTATATATCTTATTACTATACACAAATAATAAAGTGTCTTTCATGCCTTCTGCATCATGGAATCAGTGGTAATTACTCTCTGGTCGGGACACCTCCTGTGTCGACTCCAGCCAAGGTCACTTGTCCTTTCACCATAGATTTCTTCATAGCTGGTCAGGATAACCTCCAGGATTTGAGTCTGAAGGAATGGAAAATGGTCCCTTGCCTCTGAGGAAAATATGACTGGGGTTGAACACCAGGTTCTGCACTCTGCAAAAGCAGGTCTTAATTTTTACCAAGGAAGATGAAGTGTGTGTCTGTGAGAATTCTCAGAGCTCCAGGGCAGACAAGATGGGTTAGGGACCAGCTGGGAGTGCAACAGAACATCTTATCAACTGCCTTATCTTCTCTAGTGCTGAGATGTTGTAACCACAGAGATTTTACCCCTCTTTTCCCTTGCATTGCAGAGTGAACCTAGAGAAAATGATAGGGGAGACCAGAAGTAAGGACTGAATATCTTGGAAAGAGCTGTATTCTGTTTAGACAGTGATGGAAAGGAAAATCAGTAAATTAAAAAACCCTGACGAGATCAGAGGTTTCAGTAGTATATTTTGAGGGATATGTGTCACAAAAAAGCTCTTAAATGCATTTTTTAAAACCTAAGGGGAAATATCATAGTGAAGCTTCCTCTTTTTCATTTTTCTTTTTCTTTTCAGGTGAACCTAATGGCCACAAAAAAGGGAGTTCATGGCAGCAAGACCAAGGAGGCCAATTGGACTCCATAAGTAAGTGTGGACTCATGGCTCCCATTGCTCTTGCCTGTGCCCATCCTTGGGAACCTTGGATGGGATGTGTTATCCCTGAGAGAAGTGAGGCCAATGGAGATCTCTCCCCTGAGCACGTTGCCTGCAGAACCCCTTCCAGAGCACAGCAGAAGGCCTGGCCTTTGGGCTGGGATCAGTTTGGTCAGAGGGCTGACCTCCTTTGACCAGGGACACATCCTACTCTAGTGGGGGATGTTGCTGAGCAGGGCTTTGAGGGTCAGGCTGAAATGAATGTGCCAAAGGACAGTGAAGGGGCCTGGGAGGTTCCTCTCCACTCCTGGTGTGTGGCAGAAGAGTCTCACCCTCTCGTGGGTGGCTGTGCTCTGGTGGGACTGAGGCACCTGTGTGGTGCCTGAGTGCTGTGGCAGCTGAGGCAGCTCCCTGGCCCAGGAGAGCCTCAGTGGGCCTGAGGGTCAGGGACCCCCAGCACTGCATGGGGCTCCTGGGCCAGCTGTGGGATGTGTTCTGCCCCAGAACGTGCTCAGTTAAGTCCTGGAGTTCCTTGGGGAAAGGTCCTTGTTAAATATCCTGTCTTTGATTTTATTTTCATGTGCACCTGATGTCCAGTGTCTGTGGCTGCTGGCTGTCTGGCTCAGAAAGGTGTAGAAGCGCTATTCAAAGAGCTAAGTAAGTGTGCTGGATCCCATTGCTTTTGTCTGTGGCCATCCTGGGAACCCTTGGGATGGGATGGGATGTGTTATCCCTGGGAGAAGTGAGGCCAGTGGAGATCTCTCCCCTGAGCACATTGCCTGCAGAACCCCTTCCAGAGCCCAGCAGAAGGCCTGGCTTTTGGGCTGGGATCAGTTTGGTCAGAGGGGTGACCTCCTTTGACCAGGGACATGTTCTACTCTAGCAGGGGTGTTCCTCACAGTTGGTAATGGTTTCAAAGACAGAGCACATCCCTTCTGGGATTTCCTTTCTTTGAGCACTAAAGGAGGAATCTCACCCTGGGCTTAGCTACAGGGACAAAAGGCAGAAGCCTTTCTGTGCAGGTGAGTGCCAGTCCTTGCCCACACTACCTGGAAACTGAACCCTGCCAAGCAGGAAGGAGATCTAGACCTCTGTCCTGCATGAGGGCCCAGTGCAGTCAGATTGAGCAATGCCACCTGTCCATAAATTCCCATTTCCAAAGGCCTCCAGCCAGTCCTTTGTTACATTGCCCATCCCTATGCA
Source organism: Melozone crissalis (assembly GCF_028551555.1). Lineage (NCBI taxonomy): Eukaryota > Metazoa > Chordata > Aves > Passeriformes > Passerellidae > Melozone > Melozone crissalis. The sequence goes on along the minus strand of NW_026535850.1, from coordinate 9,606,065 downwards.
GATGCCCAGGATGCCAGGGTGCAGAGATGTCCCAGCAGGGGCTTTTTCCCAGCACAACCAGAAGGAGAGGAAACAAAAAACCAACCTGTAGAAGACCTAAGAAGAGACCTGTGGGAACCCAGAACATCCCTCTGGCAGTCCAGGATGGCCAGGACCCCTGCCAGGGGGCTCAGAAGCCCTGGCACAGAGCCCAAAACACCTGTGGATTTGATTATGACCCGTAGAGCAAATTACAAACCTTATATGAAGATCAGCAGGCCACAACAGTTTAGGTAGAATATTAGTGAAGGGGTGGAAAAGTAGATTTTGGGGTTTTTGGTATGGGGTTCAGGAGGCAAGATGGAGGGAACTGGGTGTGTCCAGCCTTTCTCCTTCTTCTTGGCCTCCATCTTCTGCTGTGATGTTGGCACTTACTGATTGGTTTAGAGTAGAAGCTCACTGTCTAACATAGATGATAGGTATTGGAAAGTAATTGTAAACATTGTACACGTAATTTTTAGTATAAAGACATAACACCGCCCCGGGGGCAGGCAGAGTGCCTCAGACTGTCCTGCTGAGCTGACCTCGGCAGGGCAGGAGAAAATTTTTTATAGATAAGATAAAATAAACAACCTTGAGACTGAGAAATGAAGAGCCCTGACTCCTTCAAGCGTCAGGCTGGGAAAAGAGACTTTGAACTTTTCTTGGGGTCACTCTGAGCAGCAAGAGACCGTGAGACATTGACGTCCCTGGTGGGCTCCAAGAGGGCACCCAGGTGGGCTCTTGGCAAGCAGCCACGCCACAGCCATCAGCCGCTGAAACCCAGCCCGAGAAGGAAAGGAAACAGGCACTCTCAAGGGAAAAATCCAGAAAGAACATCTCGACCTCTGCTGAGATTCATTTCAAGCTCGACCCGGAAAGAGGAGGACCATAAGCGCCCCTGGAAACCCTCACCTGCGAGCTGCTGGATGGTGACCAGGGCAAACTCCGGACTGACCTTGCAGATGATTCAGCCTTTGGTAAGAAAAGTCAAAACTGAGAACATGGGGGGGGACATGCTCCCAGGAACAACCCAGCATCTTGTCAGCCCTACAGGGCATGGCAGCCACACACCCTGTGAAAATCTCTGAAAAAAGATAAAACGGCCTTGAAGCCTTTATCCCCAGCAAGGGTAATGTTAGAGGCAATTTCGTGGAATTCCGCGGGGGCTGCCAGCTATCAGCAGGCAGCAGTATTCTCTCGAGGATGGGGGAAGTCATCCTGCCATCAGCAGGCGGCAGTTGCCCTTACCGACCAGGGAGGGGCAAAGGTAATCCCTAGCAAACAGGTGTGGGAGGAATTGGCATCATCTCCAGAGTGCCCAGGGTCCCATGGGTCCCCAGAACGCCCAGAACTCTCAGGGAGAGGAGGGCGGAGGGGGTCGGGGAACCCGGGGCAGAGCCGCTTCTCGGCGACTGGCGAACCCGTGCCACGGCGGCGCCGGCCGGGAGCAGCCCGGGGGGGCCGCAGAGGCGGCCGTGGGGGCTGCGGAGGCCGGCGGGGGCCCACGGGGGCAGCGGGGCAGTTGCAGGCACAGCAACGGCGGAGGCGATAGCGCGCACGGCGGTGCCCGCGATCGCAGCAGCGGGCGGTCGGCAGCGTGCAGGGCACGGCCGGCGGCTGCGGGGACAGCGCCGAGCGGGGCCGGGCCGGGCGGAGCGCGGGAGCGGGAGGCGCGGGGCTGGCGGCAGCGGCGGGCGCATGCGCGATGGCGGCGGCGGCGGTTTCACGCGGGGGTGCCAAAGCCGCACGCGAAGGGCAGAACCCACGCGACTGCGATGGCGGCGGGCAGCGGCACCCGGGGAACGCGCACGGGCCGCGGCAGCCGCGCCGGGCGGGACTGAGGCGGACGGGACGGGACGGCTGCAGCGTCCCTGCGACCACCACGGAGCGCGGCAGGCGCCCGGTGATGACGCACAAACCCGGCAGCCGGAGCGGGGCAGGTTTTTCCCAGTGCGCAGACGCGGCACGGACGTGGCCGAGCGGGGACCGGGGCAGCGCCGGTGTCGGTCACGGGCACAGGGGGCGTTCCCCAGACCGCGCCTGCGCCGAGAGAAGCGCAGGGGAGGCGCGGTCGGGGCGGGGCATCCGCACTCCCGTGAGGGCAGCGGCAGAGACCGGGCGCGGTCTGGGTGCAGGGGGTGCCCGAGGGACCGGCCCTGCTCCGGTCCCACGGCAGCGGGCACGCAGCCAGCCCCGGCAGCCAGCACACAGTTTCAGCCTCCATCAGAATCTCAAGCGGGAGATTTTTCGCGGGTGCAGCGCATGTTGTGTGAGGCGCACCGAACTCCGCAGCAGCCCGGTCCCACAGAAGTGACGGAAACAGCATTTACCAGATGATCAGGCTTCAGATGCAAAAGATGGACACGTGAAAAAGCTGTCCAAAATCAGAGTAAAGTGAGAAAGCAGCCAGGTTTTTGCCCAAGATACAGAAAAAAGGGGAAACCAGTGCAAATCAGTGGTATTCCAAATATGATATAAATGGAAATCTTCTGTTGTGCAAAATGCCTCTCAGGGAGGGAAACCACCGTAGAAAGATAGAAGTATTAGTAATGATTCAATTACCTGAAATGTCTCTGAAGACAGAGCATTTGAGAAATATCAATCAGATCCTATCTGTGGGGTCACCAGCTGATTCTCCAATGATTCAGAATTTTGTTGGTATTGAGTTTGTAATCTTTGTTATTTTTAGATTTTATAGGTGATACTGATAAATAAGGATTGTTATTAATGCTATATGAATACTTAAAAAAAGTTGTCATAACCCCTTCAAACACTTCCTGTTGATAAGTTGATTATATCGTGAGAATTCTCAGAATTTATTATAAGAATTATTATCAAGGTCTTGTTGTAATATTTACAGCCAGCTTTCATGTGTTTCACTGTCTCTTTGTGTGATCATCTACAAGACACGTGTCTCTTCAGAATCTTGTCTTTTTGTTTTTTAACTACTCATGTTTTTTAGGTTTCCTTTAAATCCAGGTTGCCAGTTTGGTGGTTTTCTTCAGTTATTATTTTTTCAGTTATTATAGAGTACTTCAGCCGAGAATTCAGGAGGTTTGCTGTGTTTGAAGAATTTCTGTCCTGACAGAAGTTTTGGAGGGATTCAATTATTTAATGGTTTGATTGATCTTTAATCCTCAGGTTTCCTATTCATAATTTCTGTTTTTAAGAGTCTTGTTTTAAAATGTGTTAAGTGGTGTCCATCAATTAGAGATTGAACTCTGGCCAAGTTCTAGCTCTGCTTGAATGGAATGATTGACAATCAGCCCAGATGTTTTCTGCATCAAAAAGTATTCAAGTCCTTTTGGCTTGGCAATTTGACCATGTATGATAGCTGAGCCTGATTTCAAAGGGAGTTTGGAGAAACATGAATCTTGACACGAGTTCTCCAGCTCTCTGTTGTTTTAAAGTTCATCAGCTGTCGCAGACTCTGGGATGACAGTTCAGTGTTGTAGTGACTGATAATGGTATGATTGCAGATATGTCATTGGTCATGTGCGTTATCTGATTGATTTCTAATTGTTGTTATCTTACATTTCCCTATGCAATATTGCATAGAGACTGAAACAGAACAGACCAATGTTTTATTTTCATATATGCGAAAAGCCAATCATATAATGTGACTTTTTTACAGTGCTGGTAGCATGTAGCTGCGACCCAGCTTTGTCTCCCCTTCCCAGGGAAGTCCTGCTCCATGACCTTTATCTGCCTCCCCAGCAGCTCAGTGGTAGGAAAAACCACTTGAAGTGGCTGGTGGATTCTCCCTCAGTTTTTTTGGCAGAGGCTTTGAGCCAGGAGGTTCTCTTGAGGGCTGCTGGCTCTGGAAACCTCTCCTGAGCTTGCAGGTGTGGAGTAAAACTCCCTGCTGGGCCAGTGAACAACAAGTTATCCTCTGATCCATCTGGGACCCCCATGGCTTGGGGTCAGCCCTTACTGGGGAGCTGCTGCTTGGGAGAAATAGCCACTCCCTTTTCATAAGTTGAGAGAGGTTTATTAAACCTTATCAAAGATGCAACAGAAGACTGAATAGAGAAAATGTTATGGCGCCAGGAACAAAGGATTTTCCGCACCATGTGCTCTCCCACACAATGGAGGTTTTGCCTTTTAACCCTTTAGCCCCTCCCAAAATTCTGTCCATTGACTCCATCTTCAGTGTCCAGTGGTAGAGTTTACTTCCTCAAATCTTGATTGGAGGTCAGATGTCGCTGTAGTGACAAGGCGACCCTCCCACATATCCCAACCCCAGCTGTCCCTTGATAACAACTGAGGGGTAAAAGAAATTTTTCTTAACTTCTATACATGGTATTTGTCTGTTAATTGTGAGAGTCAATCATTGTGGTATTCACATTCTCTGAACAGAAACACATAATTCTCTCTCCCAAGGTTTTTTTTTTCCTGGAGAATCACAGAGCAAAAGAAAGAAAACAATTCTTATCTCTATCATGTGGAATGTGTTAGGAAGATTCTTTACCTGAAATGATTTGTCAGTTGGATTCTGCTGAGGACTGTTTTGTTTCCTTGGCCAATTGGAAAAAGCTTTGTCCTGGCTGTCTGGAGACAGTCACAAGTTTTCTTTAGTATTCTTTAGTATTCTTTGTAGTATAGTATGCATCTTTAATATAGTGTAGTACAATGTAACATAATATAGTTTAATAAAGCAACTGTTCAGCCTTGTGAATCAATGGAGTCAGCTGCCAATCATTCCCTGCAATGGGGCATCCTGCTTTTTGATAAATCATCACATTACTCATCTTTCACACTGCTGCTCCTCCCCAGGTGCTTTGCTCTCCTGCACTCACACTTCTCTCTGCCAATCTGTGGCTTATTAAACAGTCTGCTGGCTTTGTCTATCCTGTGGCTGCAGGCAGCATCGATTCCTGTGGACACGGAGAGAGCTGTGGCTGGAAAAATCAATGGAGGGGAAAGAAACAGGGAAGGAGAAGGGCTCTGGTGAAGATCACACTGCCCTCCTGAGGCTCCTGGGGGAGAAGGCAAAGTTGCACCAAGACCCCATGCTGTTCTCTGATGACATTTTTTTCATTGAGCCAATGGTAAGTGATAGGTGAAAACCTCATTTTCCTCCTCTTCATCCTCCTCATCCTCCTCCCCCTCTTCCTCCTCCCACCCACTCTACCCCCGGCTGCGGTCACTGGGCAGATCCTCAGCTGGCTCGATGTGCTGGGAGGGAAGACATTGAGTTTCTGGTGCACCTGCAGAGCTCGCCTAAAAATGCCAAATGCTAAAAGCATTTCTGCCCTGGAAGCTCAAGGCAGGGTTGGGAGCCTGACAAGGCCAAGCTGTGCTGCCAGGGCCTGAGCTCAAGGGCACTCTGTGCGTGTCCTTGCAGTGTCCACAGGGAGCAGTTCTTGTAGGTAGGGGCTCCCCCCACACGTGAGGTTCAGCAGAGGCTGTTGGAGCACTGCCAGGCCACATTCTGACCTGAAGCTTGCAATGGTTTGCTGGGAAAGTGAGGCCAAATTCAGCCTAAGACTAATCATGGAAATGCCAATCCCCTCCTGTAACCACGCCTTGCACTATTTCTGAGTGTCCCTTCCAGTGTCCTCTGTGAGCCTGGACACAAGGGTGGAAGGTTGAAATGGGCCTTTGGAGTTGTCCTGCACACAGGGACAGAAAACCTTTTCCTTTTCTGTTTCTGCAAGCAAACCACCACGTCCTCGTATCAAACAGAGCCCTGATTCTGAGTACTGGCATTGTGAGAGACAATGAATGCCTGGTGTCTGCACAGTGCAACATCCCTTCTCATCTTGGAGTAAACGCTAGAATAATGCCAGCCTCTGCTTTCTTTCAATACAGGTTAAACTAATATTTTTATTTCCAAGGTTCTGGTTCCGGGCAAATTTGGGAGAGAACCCCCAAAGGGGCTCCTCTAGGAAAGCAGATTCAATCGGCCCCTACCCCCAACCTGTCCTGGAGAAAAGACCTCCTTGAAGGGGAAAAAACCAGTTTATTAAACAATAAACCCTGAACAGTATTAATCAATAAAACTCCTTGCTGCTCCAAAAGAGATGACAAACTGAGAAAGTCCCTCCCCAGGTTGCAGTTCAGCTCACTCAGTCTCTGATCAGTCCCTCTGGTCCTGGAAATGTCACAGGCCAGGCCCAGCCCGGTGGCCACAGGTGGAGCTGTTGGTGCTCTGCTGGTGTTCAGTCCAGAGCAGGTTTGAACATGTCCAAAGAAAGGAAAAAAACCCCACAGTCCAGGGAACTTCTTTGCCTCAGCAAGCTAAATTAACTAAAAGCAAAGGAGAGCTCTGAACCGCTGTCTGTCCATCTGCAGACAATGCAGTCCAGAAGCAGGACTGTGGAGGAGTGAGTGCGGTGTCTGAAAACAAACTGCTGCTTCTTCTCTCCCCCCTTCACTCTCTGCAACAGGTCTTAAAGGTGCAACACTTATTATTCAGCATAAACAGAACAAGACGATTTGGGATAAAAGCATCATATAGTCAACCCAGGACAGGGATCATGTTCTCTTCTTGTGAAGAGCCACCAGTGCACAGTGGCAGTCGCATCCCACTGTAGCTGACAGCAGCATGATGTGACCAAGAGCCTTTGTCAGAGCAGCAGGAGTATTGTGGAGAGTGGGAGCTGAACAGCTGAGCATTGAGAGCTTCCAGCGCTGTGTTGAGCTGGGTTTGGAGTGTTTCCTTGGGCTCCTTGTGTTGTTCACTCATTACTAATGCTCTAAACAGAGGCTTACAGAAGTGTGGTTGAAAACAAGAAATGTGAAATTTGCAGAGCAATGTTTTGCTGTCTCTTTCTGCTGTAGGAGGGAGAAATTGGGCTGAATTGTTTGGCCAAAATCAAGGTGACCTTCAAACCCCTGGAAGCACTGGAGTATGGAAGTGTGGCTTACTGCAGCATCTCAGGTACAGCTCCTTTGCCCTGCTTCTCTCCCCCTCAGTGAAGCCATGGTGCAAGCCTGAGCCTACGGGGCTCCCATGGAAGTGCTGGGAAGAGTCCCTGGTCAGCAGGGCAGTGCTGGCACATCCCCCCTGGCCCTGCAGGTCCCAGGGAGTCTCCTGTGCCAGGCCAGGGCTCAGAATGCTGTGTGTGCCTGACTGATCCCAGAACAGCCCAGGCAGTGCAGGGAGAGGTTTTCATGCCATGGCTTTGCCAGCATTCCTTCAAAGGCCAGAGAGCTGCAGAGCAGAACAGCTTTAGTGAACAAGCACTCAGCCCCTGCAGGCCCCTGGCCTCCAGGATGATGGGTCCATTTGACATGGATCCATCATCAGGCAGCAGGAGCTGAGTTAGAATTGTGTTCCCTGAGCCTGGATCACCTCCCAGTGCCCAGACAGCAGCAGAGCAGAGGTGACTGAGCCCCCCTGAGCCCAGGCTGTTGGTAGAAGGAGCAGCCTTGGCCAGCACCTGCCTCTCTCCCTTTGTGGGATTTGAGCCCTTGCAGCTCTGTCTGTGGAAACAGAACGCAGTGCTGAGTGTCAGGAGTTGGGGACTTTGGCAAAAATGTCCTGTGCTCCTGGGCCAGGTAGTTTGGGAATTGCCAAACTCTGTAGGAGCTTTGTGCCTTCACTGAATGATTTCAAAGCTCCACTAAGTGCATGGGAAGGACAGCATAGAACCAGAGTATGTTAAGGATGGAATGGACCTTAAAAGCCTCTGGGCAGGAACACCTCCCCCTAGAGCAGGTAGCTCCAAGCCCCATCCAGCCTGGCTTGGAACACTTTCAGGGCTGGAACCTCCACAACAGCCCTGGGGAACCTGCTCCAGTGTCTCACCACCCTCAGAGTAAAAAATTTCCTAATATCTAACCTAAATTTCCTTTCTTTCAATTTATACCTGTAACTCCTTGGCCTGTCACTACAAGGCAGCAGAGATGTTTTAAACTCAGCAGACTGGTGGCTGAAATTGGAAAGCAGCCCAAGGAATGGGTTAGAAATTAGAAGTCAGCCCCAAGGCTGAGGGAAGAGGAGGGTCCATATCCTCTCCTGCAGCATCAGGAGCTGGTTGCATCCAGCTCAGAGTCAGGGACTAGCACTGAGGCAGCCTGGAAAATCCAGTATAACAGAGGGAATGATTGTACTGCAATGGACATCTCTCCCCAGGCTGTGAGAGCAGGCTGCCCCTGCGCCTCTCAGGGGAAGGCCAAGGACCCTTGGAAGAATTCAGCTCTCCTACTCTGAACCTTGGGAACATTTCTATTGACACCCCCCATGTCTATGAGGTGAGCAGCAGGGCTTGGGGTGGATCCTGATGGCTCCTGAGGGAGGAGCAAGCCTGGTGGAAGTGTGGAATTGCTGCCAACCTGGGCATTTGTGAGCAGGGAATATTTGATCTACTGGTGAAATCTGGGAGGGTCTGAAAGGCGTGTCTGTTGTTCATGAAGGCCCAGTTCCTTCCTTGGGAATCAGCTGGGAGGCTTGCTGCAAAACAACCCCTTGGCACATGAAACGAAGCCTGGGTCAAAAAGGGATGTTCAGAGGCTTTTGTGGCAGTGCCAGACACAAGGCACCTTTGGACTGGGCTGTTCAGAAGCAGCTGGAAGAAACTGGCTGCCTTTGAGCTTCAGTCCACTGCAGACAGCTTCCAGTCAAGTGTCTCCTGCTTATTGCTGCAAGTCACAGGAAAGCCATCCAGCCTCCTGGCTCAGTGCTGGCCCTTGCAAAGGACTTGCGAGTTCTTTCCCTTGCTGACCAGTCCCTCACCACACTTCAGCCTTGGTGCATCTCTGGCTCTAGAAAGAGAAAAGTGTTCCTGGGAATAAAGCAAAGCATTTTTCTACCTATTTGCCTCCTCCCCAATAGTGTCAAGTTTGCAAAAAAAACCAAAGAGAGAGCAGCTGAAAGAGGTAGAAAATGAGGCACTACATCATGCCAGACACTTCCAAAAGCTTGGCTGTGGGAGGCAAAGACATGCTGAGTTTTCTTACCAAAAGATGGTGCTGTCTATACATTTTGATGCTGATGCCTCATAATCAGTGTATTGTTTTCATGACATGGGAAAAGGTGGATGAGTAGATGATGCTGTTGGAGCTGTGCTCAGTGGGGCAGCAGCAGCTCTGGGGTGATTGACTACACAGAGCTGCAATCAGCCCATGTTGCTCTCAGGGCCAGGTCTGAATGAACTTGGTGTAGCTGATCAGAGGTGCACTGCTCTGTGTCCATGGGATAACCCCAGGGTTGTGGACTCCAGTTCTGTGGAGTTGCCACTGCTTTGCATGAAAAAGGGCAGAACTTGTCCTGTTGTATTTTTTTGCCATTCATAGCATCGTCTGCTATTTCTGGGTATTAATTGCATCATTAGACAATAACTCACAAGAAGGGAAGATTCCACATGTATTTCCATTTTGCTTTCTTGCTGCTGCAGGTGGAACTGATAAACCTAGGAGCTATTGATGCTCCCTTCACCTATAGCCCTTCAACTGCAAACGTGGGCTTCTGCTTCAAGTTTGCGCCTGAGGAGGGCATCATTGCACCCGGCGGGACCCAGACTGCTCAGATCTCCTTCAGTGCCACCATAGTGTGGAGGTTTGAGGAAGAACTCCAGTTCAGTGTGGCTGGATCTCCTATGTCTGCACTCCTGACTATCAAGTACGGACGGTCAAAGCCGGGCACGTGCCCGCACATCCTCAGCACAAGAGAAAGGGGTGCCCCATGTGAGCGGTCCCAGCCCCTCCACGGGTGCAGGATCGGTGCTGAAAGCCAGACAACTCTCAGTGGTGGATCACTGGGCTCGTGCGTTAATGAAGAATGCAGCTAGCTGCAAGAATTAATGTGAATTGCAGGACACATTGGTCATCCACACTTTAAACACACTTGCGGCCCCATGTTCCTGCCAGGGCTACGCCCATCTGAGTGTTGCTTGACGATCAGTCGCCGTCCAGCGGCCACCACGGTGGTTCAGCTGGGGTTGCCTCACAGGCCAGTTGACTGTGGTCAGCGGCGGTGGTGATGGTGGCTCACCGGTGCCCAGAGGGAAGGCGGTCAGGGGTTTGGCAAGGGATGCGTTTTCCTCGGCGGCCTCAATTTTTTCCCTGTGACGCAGCAGGCATCATCATCGTCATGGCTGTCATCGTCATTGTTGCCGCGCAGGGCCTTCATCCCCCTATATGCAGACTCAAGGACTGCTCCATAGTTCCCCACTCCCAGAGTGAGCCACTGGGGCAGAGTTTGTCCTTGCAGGGCCCGTACCGCGGTACGGTGGTGGTGGCAGCTGAGGAGAGTAAGAGACAGCGTTGAAAGCACCGCCGTGGGCCGAGAGAAGGGAGAGGACAAGAGGGAGATAAGGCGCAGGCCTCACCCCCAGCCTCCCCCCCACGTGGACGGCTGTCTGCAGGTGGGTACTGCAGGGGTACTGTGCCATTGTGCGTGCGCGTGAGGCGAGAGCGCTGGGGACAGATGTTCCAACCCCCTCCTCCCTTCGCCTGCCCTCCTCCTCTTCTGTCGTGGTCTCGGGGCGCAAATAGTACCATGGCTTTTCTCTCTCTCTCCACCAAGGCCATCACGTGCCGCCTGGTCCCCCATCAGGGCTGTCTCTGCCACACTCCCTTTTCGGTTCTCATCTCCGGGATGGGGCACTCTGTCTCCGCTTCTCTCCCTCTGGCTTTGTTTTCCCCTGGTGCGAGGGCGCCAGTGGGGAGGAAGGTGAGGCTGGTAGGTGGGAGAAGCTGGCTGGCTGTTGGCCTGTTGGCATGCTGCTTCTTTAGGAGCTGCATGGGCCAGGAGGTGCGGCCAAGCTTTGGCCTTGCGACCTCAGATCAGACATGGCAAGCCGCTGAATTTAGCATATAAGTCAGCCAAGGAAAAGAAACTAACAAGGATTCTCTCAGTAATGGCGAGCGAAGCAGGAAAAGCCCAGTGCCGAATCCCTGCCCCGCAGTGGGGTGTGGGACATGTGGCGTACAGAAGTCCCAATCCCTGGCGGCACTCTCGGGGGACCCAAGTCCTTGTGATCGAGGCCGCAGTCCGTGGACGGTGTGAGGCCGGTAGTGGCCCCCGGCACGCTGGGCCCGGGGCTTCTCGGAGTCGGGTTGCTTTGGAGTGCAGCCCAAAGCGGGTGGTAAACTCCATCTAAGGCTAAATACTGGCACGAGACCAATAGCCAACAAGTACCGTAAGGGAAAGTTGAAAAGAACTTTGAAGGGAGAGTTCAAGAGGGCGTGAAACCGTTAAGAGGTAAACGGGTGGGGCCTGCACGGTCCGCCCGGAGGATTCAACCCGGCGAGTTGTGGTCGGCACGGGTTCAGTGGAACCTCGCCTCCGCCTCCCTTCTGTCCCCTGGGCGAACCCTGCCCGTGGAGGCAGGCTGGGGGGTGCAGGCTGGTCCGGGGACTGCCGCCCAGCCGGCAGCTGGCGCTGTCCGGGCACATTTCCTCTGCGACGGTGCGCCACGACCGGCTCCAGGTTGACTGGGAAGGCCTCCGGCGGGCAGGTGGTCCGACGGGCAGGTGGTCCAGTGCTGCGCGAGCAGCAGCGGGTATTACAGCCCTCGGGCAGCAGGTCTCGGCCAGTCCCGGGGCCGAGGGAAAGGACTGCCACTGTGCCCTCCTCCCCCCACATCAGTGGCGCCGTGGTGGGGGGCATCATTTCCCCGCCTCTCATGGGGGGGGGGGGGAGTGGCATCCTCGCAGCACGGCGTTTCGCGCAGGGGTGTGGGGGCTGGGCCTGCCAGTCTCCGGCGCTGCTGTCAACCAGGGTGGACTGTCCTCAGTGCACCCTGACCGCGCGGCGCTGCCGGGCCAGGCTCACGGGCCGTGCTGGGGCACCCGGGGTCCGCAGCGATGTCGGCTACCCACTTGACCCATCTTGAAACACGGACCAAGGAGTCTAGCATGTGCGCGAGTCAGGGACCATTGTCGAAAGCCCGCGGCGCAATGAAGGTGAGGGCCGGCCCGCGCCGGCTGAGGTGGGATCCCGGGGCACGTGTCGCGCCTGGCAGCCCCGGGCGCACCACTGGACCGTCTCGCCTGCCGCCCCCTCGCGGGGCTGGGGAGGTGGAGCGTGAGCGTCCATGCTAGGACCCGAAAGATGGTGAACTATGCCTGGGCAGGACAAAGCCAGAGGAAACTCTGGTTGAGGTCCGTAGCAGTCCTGACATGCAAATCGGTCGTCCGACCCGGGTCTAGGGGCAAAAGACTAATCAAGCCATCTAGTAGCTGGTTCCCTCCGAAGTTTCCCTCAGGATAGCTGGCACTCGGCAATGGGCAGTTTTACCCAGTAAAGCGAATGATTAGAGGTCTTGGGGCCGAAACGATCTCAACCTATTCTCAAACCTTCAATGGGTAAGGGAGCCAGTTCGCTGGCGTGGAGCCGCGCCGTGGAATGCAAGTGCTCAGTGGGCCACTTCTGGTAAGCAGAACTGGCGCTGTGGGATGAATCGAACGCCGGGTTAAGGTGCCCGATGCCAACGCTCATCAGAGCCCAGAAAAGGTGTTGGTTGATCTAGACAGCAGGACAGTGGCCATGGAAGTCGGAATCCGCTAAGGAGTGTGTAACAACTCACCTGCCGAATCAACTAGCCCTGAAAATGGATGGCGCTGGAGCATTGGGCCCATACTCGGCCATCGCTGGCAGTGCGAGGCCCGCGGGGGCTAGGCCGCGACGAGTAGGAGGGCCGCTGCGGTGCGCCTCGAAGCCTGGGGCGTGGGCCCAGGTGGAGCTGCTGCAGGTGCAGATCTTAGTGGTAGTAGCAAATATTCAAATGAGAGCTTTGAAGGCTGAAGTGGAGCAGGGTTCCATGTGAACAGCAGTTGAACATGGGTCAGTCGGTCCTAAGCGATAAGGTGAGCGCCATTCCGAAAGGGCGGGCGATGGCCTTTGTTGCCCTCAGCCGATCGAAAGGGAGTCGGGTTCAGATCCCCGAATCCTCCGAGTGGTGGAGATGGGCGCCACGAGGCACCCAGTGCGGTGATGCAACCGATCCCAGAGAAGCTGGTGGGAGCCTCGGGGAGAGTTCTCTTTTCTTTGTGAAGGGCCGGGCGCCTTGGAATGGATTCGTCCCGAGAGAGGGGCCCTCACCTTGGAAAGCGTCGCGATTCCGGCGGCATCGGGTGAGCTCTCGCTGGCCCGTGAAAATCCAGGGGAGAGGGTGTAAGTCTCGTGCCGGGTCGTACCCATATCCACAGCAGGTCTCCAAGGTGAACAGCCTCTGGCATATTGGAACAATGTAGGTAAGGGAAGTCGGCAAGCCGGATCCGTAACTTTGGGATAAGGATTGGCTCTAAGGGCTGGGTTGGTCGGACTGGGGCGCGAAGCGGGGCTGGGTGCGTGCTGCAGCTGGACGAGGTGCCGCGCGCGGGTGAGTGCGCTCCGCGTGGCCCGCCCGGGCGCTGGGGCATGCGCGTGCACGGTGGCGACTCTGGACACACACCGGGTCCTTCCTGTGGATCGCCCCGGCTGTGGCGGGCGCCGCCCGCTCCCCGCTCCACCCGCCCTCCACCTTGCCGCGGCCGGTGCCCCAGTGGCAGCCGTCATCGTTGCGCACCACCGCCCCAGCGGTTCCCGCCAATGGGGTTCCCGCGGTGTGCAGCCAGTGTGCGCGCAGCCGCAGCCGGCGTCGGCTGAGCAGTTTGTGCGGGGGAGGGTCCCCGGGGGAGGGTCCCTGGGCCAGCGCCCCGCCTCAGTCGGTGCCTAGCAGCCGGCTTTGAACTTGTGCGGACCAGGGGAATCCGACTGCTTAATTAAAACAAAGCATTGTGAAGGCCCGAGGCGGGTGTTGACGCAATGTGATTTCTGCCCAGTGCTCTGAATGTCAAAGTGAAGAAATTCAATGAAGGGCGGGTAAACGGCGGGAGTAACTATATTTACTAACTGGGCATAGCCGCGGAAGTCGCACCTCCTCGTGGTCCTGCCGGATACCCTCGTGGTAACTGAGTCGACTTCTGCCCCAGTGTGGGAGAGGGCGCATATCAGCCCTCCCTATTGTTGGAGTCACCACCCAACAATAGTTTCACGAATCGCTGAAACAAAAAGGTTGGCACAGTTAGTTCGCTGTTGCACAGAGCCTTGTCCACGGGCTGTTGTTGACACAGTTGGTAGTTTGAGAGAGGGTCAGCTACTATATGCTTCTACCCTCACTTGGACTTGTCACTTTATTGCTTACCGGACTGACAAAATGGCTTTGCGTTATATCTCGACTACCACTCAGACTGACCCATTAGATCTAAGGGTCATTGATGCCAAATTACCATCTATGCCCTCTGTGCCCAGGGAAGAGGGATTCGATCTTGCAAGTTTGGAATTTTTTAACTCCAAAATTGTTAAAGAAGATGGTGTACATCATGTGGATGTTTGGTAGGGTTTGGGGCAACTCCCTGAGCCCTATGAGATCTCCCCTATGGGGATGGCCCAGGATGAGGCTGAGAGTGCAGTGGGAGGTACCGAAGAGCCCAAAACACCTGAGGCTGAGAGCACGATGGGAGGTAGTAAAGAGCCCAAAACACCCGAGGCTCCTCACGGGTCTGAAGGTGATGGTATAACGCCAAGAACACCTGTCGTGTCCATGCCTGACAAACAACCATCTTGTCCTTGTTGTGAGACCTGGTTTACTAGGATGTTGGGGCTGATTGACCATCTCAAAAGGGCACACGGACAGAGAAAGATCATTTTCAGGTGTTCAAAATGTGGTAAGCAAAATCTAAAATGCCACAGTATCTCCTGTCACATCCCGCGCTGCAAGGGGGTGGTGTGTGTGGCTCCCACTGGGGAATGGGTCTGTGAGGTGTGCCAACGTGGGTTCGCTACTAAGATTGGCCTGGGTCTGCACAAGAGAATAAGACATCCTCTTGTGCGAAATGTGGAGCGGATTGCTGCTTCTCATCCCAAAGAGTCATCGGCCTGAGGGGCCCACAAACGGGTATGGACTGGGGAGGAAGAAAGAGGCTCTTCCGGTACAATTGGTGGACGAGTTTGCCAGTAAGTGGAATATCAACCAACTTATAGCGGAGCATATTCCAACTAAAATGGCAAAGCAGATTAGTGATAAAAGGCGTCCCTCCGTGAAAGGTCATGAAGGACTAGTAGGTGCCACTGGAATTGAACATCCTGCCAGGTTTGCTAAGTTGCCCAAGGAGGGACAGTTAAAGCTCCAATTCCAGAAAGTCATCAAAGCGTGATTATCGTTTGGCAAATTGACCATATATCGGGAATATCGGGAAGCCTTCAAGAAAGTTCTTGATGGGCAAGATCCAGGTCGGGTGGTGAAGGATGTTTATAAGGAGTTTCTTGGTATTCTGGGTGTGCCTAGCCAAACTAAATCTATCAAGGGTCAAAAGACGCAGGCCTCCCGTGGCCAAAAAGCATCCAAAACTCCATCAAATTGGACGTGCAAAAGAGCTATTAAGAGGGGATAATTCTTGAGGTTCCAACTGCTGTATGATTTACATAGAAGGCGCCTCATGCGTCATCCTGGACAGCACGGAAGCCTCTCAGTGCCAATTACCATCAAGTGTTCTCCACGATCACTTTAAAAGAAGGTGGGATACATCTGATATATTTGGTGGCCTACTGAATTTCCCTCCATATAAGGAGGCAGCTAACACCACATTCGAGGCCCTAATTACTGGAAAAGAGATTGATAAGAACATGAGAGAGATGTGTAAAACCTCCGCTCCTGGGCCAGATGGGATCACTTTGGGTCAGATTATTGCAAAAGGCAATAATCCTTTTGCAATAATTTCCCCGGTTGACTGAGATCTTCAGCCTCTGGCTTATCACCAGTACTGTTCCAGATGCGCTGCGGGACTGCAGGACAGTCTTGATACCCAAGTCTTCGGATGCAGAGAAGCTTGGTGATAGCAATAACTGGAGGCCTATTACTATTGGTTCAGTGGTGATTAGGCTGTTTTCCAGGATCGCTACTGTGAGGCTGTCCAAAGCATGTCCCATCAACCCCCGGCAACGGGGTTTTATTTGCACATCAGGTTGTGCCGAAAACCTCAAGTTGTTACAGCTTGTGGTGGAACAGCTAAGTGAGAGCATGAACATCTGGGGGTTGTGTTCGTGGGCATTGCTAAGGCATTTGACACCATCTGTCATCAGCATGTATTTGAGGGTCTGGTCCAGCAAGG